>NC_139052.1:14012019-14612019 GCF_965140915.1 Aythya marila | reverse complement strand
ACTATGACCCTGGGGTCTGATTTTGGATGGGGAAGAAAAAGAACACTAGCCTTGTTGTATCATTTTGGTCAATACATATTTTCATCACCCCCGAGGTGTGGAGAGTAGCATGTATTGCAGCAGGGTGAGAGGGAAAGGCTTTTAGGTTTCCTCCATTGCAATTTATAGCACAGTGAATTTTAAGATAAAAAATACTTTGGAAGTTCCCAGTATTGCTACTTTAAATCTTACTCTACTTTAAAGCCATGCAGGAAAATAAGAAGGTGTTGTGTAATATATTAAAAGAATATGAGAGCATTGCATGTAATTAAGATGCAACAATTACTTCTTTATGTAATGCATAATTAACCTGGAGAACCCAGTAGTGGAAGGCATTATGGAGACAAATACCATAGTAAGAATTTTTAAAACAGGTTAGACAGTTTATGAATAGCATCTGCATTTACATTAGCCAGAATAAATTTATAAGGATCATAAATCCTTTTGTTCCAAGGCATGTGGTGATCACCAGCCAGGATTAGGAAGTTATTTCATGGCCAAACAGGGTAAATTCATTGCTGAAAAGAAGGCTTGGGTGGGCCTAGGATCTGGTCACTATGCTGGAATTATTTATATAGGCAGACCTCTATGTGGAAGTAGAGAGAAAGGAAAAGTGATCCAGGGGTTAGACTGCCAATTTAGGACTTGAAAAATGTACCTTCTTGCTTTCCCAGACTGCTTTTAAAAGCTAATTCATTTGACACAGATTCTCAGACATACTTAGAGGTCTACCTCCCATTTAATCTTCAGATACCTCAGGTACCTGTCTGTGCCTTGTTCCAGAATCCACAGTGTTCACATAGCAGGAGAAGGCATGCACGTGAGAGACACTCATGGACAGACTACAGGTGAATTTCCAAGGTACCATCAGATGGGGTAACACATCATAACTTGTTGCAAATAGCAAGATTATGGTAAAGAAGGGTGCTTTCTCGAATAAAGTACTTGATTGTCGCCAGTGTATGGTAGCTCCCTTTCCTCACACTCCCCAAGGTCGCTACATGACCTTGAACAGTTTCCCTGGTACTATTCCTTAAGCATCCTGAAGTTTTTGTTTTCTTTTAGGAATCATCTTTTATATATATATATATATATTTATATTAATAATATTTTTTATTTAAAACAAACAAACAAACAAACATTGGCAGTGCCTATTGCTTTTGTTATCTCTACTAGCAAAAACTTACCTTCTGGACCTTCATTTCCATAGGTGCTTATCTTCCCCCTGCCTATTCTGTCTGGTCAGTAACGTGAGACTTGTGCAGAAACAATGTACAGGTAACCATTTAGATCAGATTGTGTGGGCAGACTTCTCCCTAGAACTGGCTGTGGTCCTTAGATCAGACCTTCAGATACGCCTGATCCAGTCACTGAGAAACAGTGCAGACTCCTCCAAACTGGCCTGCCATGTCATTCACTCAGACTCTTTGGTTATGTTTGAAAAGACACTGTGGGAAGAGGTGAAAGATTGCTCAGCAAAAAGAGGGATGATCTGTTAATGCTGCTCCAGGTCCATCCAAAGCCTAAAAGCAGTTCCCTAGCAAGCACGTTGCATGGTAATGAATAAGACAGAAAACCACTGTACTACTCAAGTGTTTTGGAAAGCAAGAAGTTTGCAGAGAATAATGTTTTCCTATATGGTTTGTCTACATAGGGGAAAATATCCTCTTTTTTTATTTCTTTTTTTGTTAAATTTTATTCCCAATTTGTCTACCCTTCACAGTTGTGCCCCATATAAAAGCACAGTCAACCCTTGTGCTCCTCAAGAAGCCATTTGGCAAAACTGGGCCTTCTGGTCCCCTGCACTGTCTTCAGCTTCATACAGCAAAGTAGAACAGGTGTAACAGCATCCAACAGGCAAGGAAGCATTCCTTGTCCAACTAATACTGCTTTATATGTGTGCTGTCTTTTGGGGAGGGTGCTGGGAAGATGGATCCAGCCCTGTGCACGCCCTGGGTAGTTTTCCATGTTGACGTAAAAGATGAGACAGCAGCGTTGAGGGATAAAGCGGCCAAGTTAAGTGGTCATCTGGGGTTGGCAAATGCAATGCTGATATAATTTCTTTGGCTCTGACGCAGCTGACCATATGTTGAATATTGAGTCAATTATGGGAGGAGATAAAGGAAGGGAGAAGGACGCCAAGCAAAGAGCAGAAAAGGAGAATTTGGGGAGGGATGGAGGGAAGAGACAGCTGTGGTAATGCTGTGAGGGAAGGGGTGGAGATGGGAATGCATGACAAAAAGAGGTCAGCGCGGTTATAAGGAAAGAAGGGAAAAGTAACCTTCTTCTCCACAGTAAGTTCAAGTAACCTTTTTGTCCACAAAGGAGAACGCCTTATTAAAATAATTGTTTTGCTGGAGAACTTGACCAGAAGTTTTTCTGTTTACTAAATCCCCATTTCTCTCATAAGCAGGCCTGTCAGGCCTCTTTCTCCCTTCTGCTCTGCTTCACTCCATCCCTTGAGCAGTCTTGCCTGTAACATCCATATCTTTAGTCAGGGAAAGAGTCCAGGTGAATGATAAAAACTGTAGCATGTTCTTGGGTACAGAAAATAATAAAATAAAATTGCTTAGTCCCTGCTGATGCAAAACCCCAGGCAAGTTCAGCAAAAGTTTTGAGAGAGGCTTCAAGGCAAGCTAGGCCTTGTTTCCTCACCATGTAGCCCAAGTGCTGGGTATAATGAGAACAAACACTCGGAGTGAGGCACACCTCTCCAAGGGTGAGGTGGGGGTGGAGGTTTCCATTAGCTTTCCTCTTGTTACCATTCCTCTGTATCAGCATCCACTGACCTCAGCAACCCCTTCCTCTTTCTCATCCTTTTATCTCTCCCGTCCTTTTATCTTCTGTCTCTAACTCCAGCCCCTCTCATCTTTCTTTCTAGAAATTCCTGCTAGCTTATTTTTTTTTTCCTCGGATCTTCAGCCTTTTCTGCTTGCTTAATCCCCTTGAAATCATTTGGCCCAAATTCCTATCCCCTCAACTCCATCTGTTTAGCATGCCGTACCTGCTGCTTAGGGTTCTCTGGGGCATGAGAAAACCTGGCTTATTCCCTCCTGTCCTAGTTGTCGAAATAGCCAGTTCCCCAGTGTGTATCTGTGTATATTCGTTCCCAGGGGTTTAAAGGACAGTACCTTTCAGGGTTGGTCACAGAATCACAGAATTTCTAGGTTGGAAGAGACCTCAAGATCATCAAGTCCAACGCTAAAATTTAGGCTGCAGACACCAGGCACCAAATGTTTCTTTCAGCTGCCTGGTTTATCCTCTGCGGCCTCCAAATGGTTTCTATCAGTATTCTGATGAAGAGCTCGCTGATGGAATTAGTGGGAAAACAGACTGTCAATTTATTTATACCCAGCCTTAGGGCATAACCATTGTGCATGTGTAAAGCTATTAGGATGCAGAGAATACTCTGCATGTGTGTGTGTGTATATTGACTGGCAGGGAGTTTACAAGGAAAAGCCATTGCCCCAGGGATTGAACGGTGACGAAAAGTGGGAGAGGTGACCATGCCGAGTGCCAAAGATCCTCTTTCTCCGAATGCAAGGAACAACTGATGGCTCTGAAATCTTTTGTCTACTTGTGTTTATAAATATCTTTCGACTCCAGTTTTGCTGCAGCTCTAGTTACCCTTGTGGAGAGAGAAATTTCTAATTTAACTTTTGGAGTCCTTCCACCTTCTTCAACAATATCTATTGTTATGAAACTATTGCTGCCTTTGGCTGTGGGATTGTTTAAAGCATATGAGTAATGAATAATAAAGTTTTTCCATCGCATTGTCTTTTAGCCTGTGTTTTCAGGGGAAGTTGAGAGACACTGGAAACATTGAGTTGTGGATATTTATTTGATGCAACAGCGCTGAGTATGAATGGACTGTTTTTCCAGTATGATTTCATCAGCTTTGGGTGGGAAAATTTGTATTCTCAATATCCTGATCAAATGATAAGTGAATAAATAGCTGCCTTTTTTTTTTTTTTTTTTCTCCCTCCTCCCCAGTTTCCTATTACTGTGTCAGTGTCAATTAGGAGATGCAGGTGAGCCCCCTGCTGCCCCAGCCATTACACTAAGACACTTTTAGCAGAAAAGGCAAGACATATGTTGGTTGAAGTGGACCAAGAGCTAGTAGAGTAAGTGTCCATTTCATTCGATTATCCATGTTGCTCGTCTCAGGGATCTGTTTCTTCCCATAAAACATAAATATATATGTGTGTCTATGTCCAAATCTTGGACTGTTGATAGGCATCATCTCCTGCCATGCTGTCTGCTGTGGAATGAAAAAGTGAAAAAGGATTAGCAAAAACTGTTTAGCTCTATTATTCTTTATAATAGCCAGAAAACAATTAACTGGTTATCCCTTAATGTTATGCCTGCAAAAGACTGCATGAGAGGGCCCACGGGACCACTGGGCACATTTGTATTGCGCAGTGGAGCGTGCTGTACCAAGCTGATGCTGATCCAGACTGGTTCTTTCATGTAATAGGGAGCAGAAATTGTGCAGAGATATGAGCTGATCATCAAAGTAGGATGGCTTTGTTAGCGTGTCTCTGAGCCTAAACTAATTGTGACTGATGAGTTTGTCTGCAGCTTTCTGGTGCAGCATTTTCTGCTTCAGAATTTGCTTGGATTTTGCTGGCTTGGAAGACTTCGCACCGTGCTCCACGGCTCATATAGATGTGTCCAAAGGAGGACAGAGCCATAAAGCATTGTGCTAGGGAGAAGGATGGGGTCACCGAGAATACAGACTGGCAGGACACTGCAGAAGACATGCCATCAGGCACAGCAGCTTCCTCCTGTACGGCAGTGGCAAATAGATCATATCATGTGTGTAAAAAAAATGCAGCTTCACTGCCATGGAGGTGTGCTTCCTTCCAGCTTCGTAACCAAACCAAAGTGCACCACCTCTACTGTTATCTTCTTCTCTCTTAATCTCTTGTAGAATATTTTCACAACTCTGAGTCAAGAGCACAAGCTGAACAGTTTTAAAGCTCTGTGTTGCAGAGCTACAAGGGAAATGCCTGGAGACCAAGCTTCGCTTTTGAGTAATGCAAGTGGGACTGAATCCTAACCAGCACACGTGCTCCTGGCATTGCTGGCAGATGCCGTCAATAACATCGGTTTGATATGTCAGCTCTGTCAACATCTTCGATTTAATGATAGTCAGCTATGCACCTCCAGCTCCGCCCTCTGCTGGGAGCTGAGGAGGGAGGAATTATCTAAGTTAGCTGCATTAAAAGATAAAAGTCTGCCTGTGTTGGAAGTGAATAAGGTGTGTTAACTGGTAATCTTCAAACTGAGGTCTCCAGCTGTTACTCCTGAGCTGTTTGCTATCAAAGCAATATGGATCCATCACACAGCAGCTAACTCCAGTGCATGAGCAGTTACTGTCTGAGGTTTCTCAGGTATATTATAGTTTTATTATTATTATTTCTCTGCTCATAGTTTCTTAAGGCCTCTTCATATCCTGAATAAAGCCCTAGGGAATCATAAAGCCACAGGCTGAGTTTTAGCACAGACACAATTCGCATCACCTGAATTGATAGGTATTTAGTGTGTTGCCTTGATCTTGGAAGCAGGACCCTGAGATGCACCCCAGGGAAAGCTGCAAGATGTTCTTTGTATTTTTTGCCCCTGAGAGAATAACTCTTTTGCTGTGGAAATGACATTTTTTGCTCAGAAATGTCACCACTTCTGCCTGCCAATTGTAACTCTGTCACACTAAAATATCTTATCTTTTAAAGTAAAATAATAAAACATTTAGGAATCTATGCAGAGCTGCTAAGCACTCTCATTGTTTTGCATTAATGACACTTCCTTCCCATAAGCCTCTCTCTCTGTTTTCTTACCATTATTAATAATTGCTGTAGTTCATTGTATCTGAATCTTGCTTGGCAAAGCTTGCAGAAAAGATGATTAGGGTAAGAGAAGAAATGGTGTCAGAGATTTGCTTACTGTTATTAAAAATATTTAGGAGACTGTCCCAAGAGCAGAAGTCCGTTTGCCAGAGACCTCCAGCCCTGCCTGGCACTGAGGCAATGTTTTCCCAATTGTTTGCATGCTCTTCTAGGCAGTCTTGTGCTTATCTAGCTGTCCAACCACTCAGTGTAAGTTCAAGCTCTGCATTATTTTGTTCATGTCCATCATTATAATAACATATTCACGCTTGGCTTGCAGGGTCTCAGAAAGGAAGCAGAATTTCAGCATAGTTATTATAGGAAAATGTATCTGTTATCAGATAGGGCTTCTGTCATGCTGGATATTTGCACATGCCAGACCTACCCAAGTTGTAGTGGTGGTTTTCACCCTGTCCAAGTAGTTTGTGGTCTGTAACAAAAATGTACAAAAAAGCTTACAAGAGAATTGTAGACAGTAATATGAGAAATCTCTTCTTTCTTCCATCCACCTGCAGGTTGTTGGCTCAGAAACAATCTCACAGCTCTGCAGAGCGGCTGAGATCCCAGAGAACTTGACAAAGGCAGTGATGTTACACAGCAAAAACAAACAGGAGGACAGAGCTCAGCCCTGTAATAGATTACTGGAAAATATATGGGCTCTGTTACCCATAAGATGGCCACTAACAAATATCTAGTAGAGAGTCAGGTACAGGCCATGCTGTTGTGGAGCACGCCCTGTGCCTGTGGCTAGGGCCAGGGCTGCGAGCGTGGACTTGTGACAGTTGCTAAGGAAACAATCTTGGAAATGGGATTGGAGCTCTTGTCGGAAAATGGGTGGCTGCAGAGATGGCTTGTGCTGCAAAAGCGCACGGGGCTGATAGAAGCAGCAATTGTTCAGCAATTGATTCAACCCCTGATGTGATAGCATTAAGGAGCAACATGTGATGTGGTCACTAAATGCCACAGATGAGGGATTTTGCAGTTTCTTAGTTGTTTTTTTTTTTTTTTTTCAGTGTATCTGTGTTGTTTTTGGTCTCTCGCCATCTTGCTGCCTGCATGAAACTACCAGTAATTACATTGAATTACTCCTATGCAGACCTTTGATGTCTTACTTTTTTGTTTGTCTGTAATATCTGTAGTTAGTGAAAAAACACACAGAGACTTGGTAATCAGGGGTGTTCCAAGTGAGGATCCACAGCTTGGAGGAGTCCCCTTGGAAAGATGATGTTAGTAATCCAAACCCTGCTTGTGCATCTTTGTCTCAGCCTGTCTCTGATAGAGAGACATAAGCTTTTAATAGACTGAGAAATTCCTTGGAGGTGTTTGTTAGTTTGCAATTACTTTGCAATTGATTTTCTTAAAAAACAATTCATAACTTGTTAAAGATCTTCCCTCCCTCCTTCTCTCCCAGTTTCCTTTTCCATCTCTGTCACTGCCCAGTATTTACAGTCATAAAGCCTATTTGTTTCCCATTGCTTAGGGAGATGATTTTTTCTACAGAGAGAAAAAAATGAGACCTAATCATTTGTAAAACTGGATTTACAGTCGGATCCTCCTGGGGACTGAGTATAATTCTTACAATGATGACTTCTGCAAATGTAGTTTAGGTGGTTAACCTATTTGCCTCTGTTTCCCCTTTTGTAAAATAAGGTCTATTTTAGAATAGCTCCTGTAGACCAAATGCTGTCAGTGAATTTGTGAATGGCTTAGGGGAAATATAGCAAAAGTGAATGAATGGAAGGAAGAACACTAAGAGTTGTCCTCCAAAGCAAACCTGACTGTCTCCTAACACCTGCAACTTGCACACTCAGCAATGAACCGTCCTGCTTTTTCTCCACCAGGGCCTGCAGCTGGGGACTCAAGAGTTGGAGGAGATGGGAAGCAAGTTTTGCCTTGCTCTGCTCATTCTGCATCTCAAATCCTTGCCCTGCAGCAAGAAGGTGATGGACCAGGCAGCGCTCCTGCTGGATCTGGATGAGGAGATAACAGACCGAGCACAAAGGTCAGTGATGGTATTATTCAGAGGGTTCTCCTCTGGGAGATCTTCCATGGAGACAATCTCTTACAGGGAAGACATTCTCTAAGGGCTATAGGCAGGGAACAAATATTGCAGATTAGTAATGGAATTTGATGACATGATTTAGAAATTATAGGCCTGATTCAGCAAGGATTCTCACAGATATTCCTCTTCACACTGTACTGAATCCTACATACATTTAGAACACAGGTTGGTGACTATCTTGATGCATGTGATGAAGTCAGTATCCTACTGATCATTGAGGAGGTGTTTTTCTAAATTGCAAAATTCATTTCTTAGCTTCCTTTAGGGATTTATGCAACTCAATTTGCCATAGTATAAATATATGGGGACTTTGGCCTGGATAAATGTCAGAATATGGGACTCTTCAGCTTGAATTGGTGATGAAGTGGAAATGTATATACCCTTTCTAGAGCATTCTCGTTAGTGCTATGTGCAAGCACATATGCTTGTAATAATGTTTTTCCAAGACAAATGGAGAAAGAAAACTTAGTGATGTGATATGATTTGAAGCTTCCCAGTGGGTTTGTCATCAAAGAGTGCTTCAAGCTTCATCAATGAAAAGCAAGTTTTTCAGTTGCAGAAATGCCCCTATAATTTATAGCAAGCTTCCAGTCTTCTCCCTGCAGGAATACTTAACTGACATTACCACCACCTGTTCTTCATGCCGGAAACCATTCTTACAAGCTTGTTCACGGTTTTTAATGTTTATGAGGGACAATGAAGAAAGAGGCCTGAAAAATAGAGACATTCCTTTGGTATAGCTGTGCTCACTTGAACGTATGAACACATAAATGAAGCAATTAGCATGTATCCTAAACAATTTCAGGGCTGCGGACATCCATCCAACAAATCGTTGGTGTGTCAATAGAGAGAACTACTGGCCAGGTGTTTGGATTTGAGATATAAATCAAAGTCTTTTGAACTAGAGCTGGAAGAGCCTTTGCATAAAATAATGTCTCTTCTGGGAAGGAAAATATTGAACCTTGATTAGCCCTAGACAGTGATAAAAAGCCACCCAGTCACACTAGCTCAGTGAGGCCTTTCCCTGATCTGTGTAGTTTTCTGTTACTATTTGATTTGTTTGGTTTCATACTATTAGGCATTCCTCTAATTTTTTCCCAGTATCGTGTGGTAATGGACCTGTACCAAAATAGTAGTAAGAAACTCTCTAGTTACCAATACTTTTAAAATCAACAAACCTCCAAATACCTATAAAGCTCCCATAGTGTTCCAAATGTGGCCATGGTGACTGAAAGCAAAACCTTCTGTCCCTTCAACTTTCCCCAGCATAAGTGTCATCCAGGGATGTAATGCCACTGTTGAAAGGCAATGTGACAGTTACTTGTTCATTTTCACTCCCCTGGGTAAAATTGCAGATCTATGGAGTTTTGGTGGGTTAAGTGCAATTAGTTACCATTTGCAGAACAGGTAAACAGTTGCATTGTTTAATCCTATCTAGAGATATGCCATATTGCAGGAGCTTGTTGCGTGAGGCTGGGGAAAGAGAGACACAGGGACCAAGGGGCTTGCTAGCATATTCTGTTTTTTTGATAAATAATTCATTGAAAATGATTGTGTAGTCTATTGATTCTGATTCAGAAAATTAATATTTTGCCTCTGGGTTTCTATGAGACTCACCAAAAGAATTGCGTAATTTGATTTTAGAGGGAATAGGAGGCCTACTGGAACCAATGCAAGAATGCAGAATACAGAGAGCACGTTGGTATGGGCAGGAGGGCAGCTATGTCCAGGCCTCTCTCTCAACTCAGACTTTGAAATAAAATAAGACACAGACTTTTAAGTAAAAAATGATTCTCCATAAAAACATTTATCTGGAGGGAGCTGTGGGGTTCCACACAGTCTAATCTTACTCTGTAAAGACAAAGACCAATCTTGCTCTTTTAGGTAGCACAAGGAAGTCACCAGAGCCTTGCAGCTTAAGGTGGCGTATCATTACGTCAGTGGAAATTATACTCTGTTTTTTTCTAGGCTGGTGCCGTCTTTGTGGGTTTAAGGAGAATGAAGTGTCTGTAGTTTAAACCCAGCTCTGCTGTCTTCTATGGTTATCACAAAAATGCATGGCATCTTTGAATCCTTTCTATATTTTCTTCTTATGAAAGTGTGAGTAAACGTGGATAGAAATACCCAATTTATTTTGTACCTTTGCCAAAGCAGAGTTAGACCTGGGGCCTGCACATGCAACACAGGATCAATCTAGGTGGGTACCTTGTGGGATTTCTTTCTTGTGTGCTTTATATTGTGAGCAGAGGTGTTTTTTAACACCCTGAAGGTAAACCCTTTTCCAACAGTCTGTACAACCCTGATCCCAGGAAATATTATTCATAGATGTTGAAGTGGGAAGCATTAGCTCTGATTGTAGATAATGCTTTTCTGGCAAAATAAAGTGTGTCACAAAGACTGTCCTACTAGCAGTGTCAAAAGAAAATAATTGCTATTGCTCAACCTTGATGAAAATACAATCTTTATTCATTGGTAGGGTTTTGTTTTGTGGAAATAGGATGAAATTGCACTGATCGCTACAGATGTGAGCAGTGTGATGTATTGCACAGTGCTTATGTTAAATATGTCTATCTCAATCTAATGTGTTTCCTAAATATGTATTTCTCAGTGCCCATCTCTGTAGTACTCTGGGTGACAGGTCAAGCAATGGAATGAAAAGTTAATCCAGCACTGAATAGAGCTGGCTCCCAGATGAAATGTCTCATTGCAAAGGTACATAGATCACAACCTATGGAGCCAGAGGTCCCTTCTGTTGTGAAATCCCCACAGTTCATGCCCTGCATTTGTCTCTCTTTTGCCCTGGTGTCTGGTGTGCGTGTCATTGACTTGGCATTTCAGCATCTCCTTCCAACAGCAAACATTTTCACCTGTCAAGGTTTATAACTGCATGTGTCTTTTACTTTTCCTCTTCAGGCTCTCTCTGCTCTGAGTATTTCGTAGCCTTACTCTTTCACTACTGCTGTGAAGGAGGTGAAGATGCAGGCTGGACCCTCCCTGCTTCCCTGGAATAAACTGTCCGCTGTGACCTTTATACAGTTCTTTCAGAATCAGTGGTCAATAAATCAGAGCAAGGTAATAGCTGTCAGGAAAATAACTGGTCTGAAGTGACTGGTCCTCCTGTGTGAATGGGATATTTCTCACATCAGATCTGGTCCATAGTGTTCAGACACAGTCTCCAATGAGCCAAAGAAAGGTGTACAAAACCTTTAGCAGACCTAACTAAATACAGTTTGATACATGGGCAAGAATTTCTTCCTGACCCATGCATTCTTCAGTCTAGTATGAAGAGTAAATGGAAGTCATTCACAAGCGTGAGTAGGGCAAATGGAATAAGTTCCCAGCAGAGGCAGAGTAGTAAAGTATCTGAGTCTGAGGATAAGTAGAGGGGGCTGAACTTCCATCACTGGGCCTACACCACTAGTAGAACAGTAGAGTATTTCCCCTAAGACCCAGAAATCCTTAGACATCATGAAGTTGGCCCAACAGCTATTTGTCACTGGTCTGCAGCAGTTCTATGTGGCAGCTGTCTCATAAACATGCAAAAAGTTGGAGGAAGTATAAAATACAGTACATGCATTATATAAATTACAACCGTAAGGTGTGACGGCTGCAGGAAGAGCTCCTTTCTCCCTGTGTGTCATCAAAGCTCAAGGGCTAGATACAAACTAGGCACGTTCAAGGACTATTCCAAGTTCCACCTAGTTACCAGGTGACATATATGTCCTTCTTAAGCCTGCCTTAGAGACGAACAGGTAACTCCTGAAATTATTGCCACTGGTACTGCAGTGATATAGGATTTCTGGACCACCTGGAAGTGCTCATCTGCGTCATACCTGAAGTGCTTTAACTGTGAAACCTCTGTAGTAAATTCCAGGCCTGTTATTCAGATATTATCTCTCCACAGAAAGTTCCTATGTGCTTCCTACCGAATGTTGTACCTGATTAAATCAAGGGAAAATCCAGTTAAGGGACTTCTGAATTGATCTAATGTAAATGCTATATAAATGTTGTGCTTACAGGGTCCTGGAACCAATGCTCAAAAGGTTATTGGTATCTAATATGTTGCTTCTCAACATTTATTGAATGACGACAAAACCAAGTGGCTATCTAAGTGTTTCCAAAAACATCCATATGACGTCCTGAAAACTTCAAATGAATAAATGCCCTTGGGACTGGAACAAACTTTTGATAATCCTAGCAAAATTCTGCCCCTCTAGTGATTAAATTTTTTAAGGTATTAGCCAGCTTTTAATTAGCATCCTGTGTTCCTGGGACATTTGTTCAAGCATTATCACCCTCATGTTTCACAAAACCTTAAGAACTTAGTAGTTTGTTTATTTTATTTATTTTTGCTCTTCACAAGTGTTATATAGGAGTTTTTCTGCATCAAATAGCCCTTTTTCCACCTCCGTGCAACAGGGTCAGTCTTAAGGACCACTCTGCCAAGGTCAAAGGCCAAATGTGTGGAGAGTTTTCTGGTCTTTAACAGCCTTCTTCAGAAAACAAAGTAATGTATCAGATGCTCATACAGACATTTTATTCTGCCCTCTCCCAAAGGCACAAGCTGGCCTCACAAGCATTTGCCATGCTTCAGGAGGAACCACTAATTTTGCGTTTCCAGCCTGCCACCACGCCTTGTAGTCAATTCAGGCATTCAGAAGCTCTCTGCTGGGAAAGTGAAACGCCAGCATGTACTTCAGACATCATGTGTTTTGATAATAGGTTTCATGCCTCATTTGCTGTAAAAGCGATTAGGTTTTAAGTCAATGCTGTCCAGGTAACTTCACATTTGTCATGGCCAGAAAGAAGATGGGAAGTGACTGTTTGTTCACTTAAAACAGGTTTAAGAAAGCGAGAGCATCTTCTCATTAAAGGTGTCTTCCCCTTCTTCCTCACGTTTTGAATGGATAGTATATTCCTTCATTCTCTTCTCCTCTGCCCTCCAGGTTGTGCTTGGGAGTGTTTTGCACTGCAGCGGTTGTATCAGTTTGTTCAGGAGACACATGGTACATGTACATATTGAGACAGACCTTTCAGGAGTCATTAAGAATTTTCTGCTGACTCAGATATTATACATCTCTTGTGTTTCTTTCTCATTTCTTACATTTCTTGAGCAGAGCCAAATCCTTCTCCATCCCAGATGGCAAATATGCCTAGCTCTGATATTAATCAAAAGCAGGAAGCTTAATCACTATTCTGGCTCTTTGTCCGGATGTAATCTTTTCATCTTCCATACACTGAGAAGAGTTAGATTGCTTGGTGAGTGGATGGCAAATCCAAGAATTGACAAGAAGGATTAGCAGATCATTTGGAACTGTGCTTGCTCTTCTTCTATAGTGCATTGATGCACCATCATGATCCTGGATGGTATTGAAATGTTGGATTTCCCATCCTTGCACTCTAATTCACCCTCCCCTGATTATGGCTGTGCAAGCAAGTCCACTCATCTTTTAAGCTATGTGGCCGAAATGCCATTCAGATCAAACTAGAGTGAATTTTTGGACATGAAGCAAACAAGAAAGAGGAAAGTTCAAACAGCAAAATAATACAGATGGAACAAAGCACGTTTGCTTCATTTCAGGCATTTCTGACATCTTTGAACAGCAGAAATGCAGCATGATACTTCTGTGCAGTGATGGCAAATGGCTCCCTTGCCTGATAGCGTATGTCTTCCTCTAATTACAGGTGAATGTGGATTTAATTCCTTGTTGCATTTTGTCTGTTTTTATTAAGTAAACTGGAACAAATTTCAGCTGAAAGGTTTGAGCGCAAGACAGTGCTTCACCCAACAAAATGCCCCGTCACCTCGCAGTTAGGGTGTTCCAGCAGCCATGGCATCTGGTTCCCTGAGGCAAACTGGGCAGTTGGACTCTGAGGAGTCCTCTGACACATGCATGAAGTTGAAAGTGTTCTTTCATGAGGTTGTGAATCTAACTCCTTGGGGAATGTAACAGCAGGACTTATTTGACAGTTTTGGTTCAGACTTCCGTTTGATTGAATGCTCATTTTTCTTTAAGTAAAGATTTGGGACTTTTTTTTTTTTTTTACCTTGATCATCTGTAGATGTTAAATATCTTGTGCCAGCTTTCAGGAGAGGAGGTTGCTTATTGATACTGTTTTTTTTTTTTTTTGTTGATGTTTTTGTTTGTTTTTTAAGCTTAGTCACAGATTTTATTGCTGGTAAAGGAATTTAAAATTTCTACTGCTTTATGAACATCTCTGGATGTGGTATTTCTATATTTGGATGCCTGAGCAAGAAGTGCCAAGGAGATGCATTTAGCTAAATAAACCAAGTGTCATGTTTGCCACGCTTTGTCATATTGGTGGTGTAGAACATGGGACAAAAGGAGTTTCTAATGTATTTCTTATAACACTTTAATGGGCACATAGTAACGTTTAACATCAACACAATGCATCAGCTATAAGAGTAACTGAAGCTAGGTTCTGATGTGGTTTCATATCACCATATCACTGTAAGGAGTTTCAGTAATACTGAACTGTAGTTGTCTTCTAATACTCTACAATGATCTTTCTTACAGATGGTGCAAAAGAGTGGTGGTACCTTGCCCTCCAGGGTCTGACCTAAAACCTGGAAGTCCCTGCTATTGGAAGGAAAAAACTCAGGTTTTGGGTTTGGATGTATTACAGGCTTCAGATTTTACTGTCCCTGTATACCTTGATAATCATGTTTTCCAAGTAAGAATGTGAACTTTCTCCTATCCATCCCTTCATCCTTCTCATCCAGCCTCTTCAGCATCTTTTCTTTGTTAGTGTGAGAATCCGAGCCCAGCGAATTCTTTGGAGGTTCAGCCAAGCAATACAGCCTATAATGAATGCATTTGGTATTCAGAAGGCTTTTATGTAGCTGTGCACAGGTGAGCCACTGTAATTCAGCAACTTTTCATTAACACTTTCTAGAGCTGTCCCTGTTTTCCCTCTATTGATTTTTATTATGATTATTATGAAATACCTTGGGAGCTGCACAGCTTTTGTTGATTGTTATCAAATGCCAGCCCCAGCTATGCCAGACTGGGAATAATTATTCATGCTTATTTCAGAGGTAATTAATTTATCATTTAATAGCTAATAATAGCAATTTAAATGGCAGCAGAAAGGAATGAGAGGAAAAGAGTGAAAGGCAGAGAAAGAAATCATAGAAAAAACTTCAAATATGCACAAAAGGACTACTTGCTATCATATCTGTCTGAGGTTATTCAAATTACTATACACGTACAGATCTGACTAGAGTACAGATAATGAACTTGTATATATCCAGCAGAACAAATGGGCTCTGCATTGCCCTTTCTGTGAGGCGTATTGGTATAGTACTGTCTGGTATTAGACATTTTCATATTGATTAGGAGCATCTGTATTTCTGTGGTGCAGTCCTTTCCCTTAAAATCTAACTTGAAATATGAAAGCCATTGGGTCCCTTCACATGTTGGGATAGAATAATAAAGCTGATTGCTGAAGTGTCCCGCAAAGGAATGGATTATGAGGGACATCCACTTTCCTCTGAGGTGACCTTTATAGACCAGGATAGTGCTGACACTGGAACAGGATAGATGGTCTTTTCTGGAAGGGCACAAAGAATTGTGGGAAGATTGGTCTATTTAGACTATTGGTCATTTTGAATGCAGCTGGAGGAGGGATTTCAGACTGAATATACCATGGATCTAATGTTTAAGAGGTAGGGTTAGGAGATTCTATATAGCATTATATAGGTTATATGTATACATATAATGTATAACATATATACATATAACATATAACCTTCAGCAGTGGCTGAAGCTCCAGCTGCATTACATTTGGGTCTCTGTCATCATAGCAGAAGGAGGCAATTTAGTGCAACTGTGGTGATCTCTGTCCTTTGCTTTCAACTATAGTGTCAATCCTTGTGCCTTTGGGCCGGTGGGAAACATGGTTAAGTGATAAGGGAAGTCCAAGGCTCTTATTATCGTATTGTTTCCATGTGGTACTTTCCCAAATGATTCCCAAAAGAGCTTCTGCCTTGTGAAAAACAGAACTGGCATGCATTTCATAATGATGAACACTGTAGTAGGGCAGGTGAAGCAATGGGGTGAGTAACAAGGATGGTAGTTAGGCAAAATGCACTTCCAGCCCCTCAGATGGAAGCATGTTTTAGTGGAAGTGGTGTATTTTTCCTCTGATGAGTTGTTCTCTTTCTGGCAATTGTCACTTGAGGTGACCTTTAATTAATCCGTCCACAAGTCCCAAAAGAGTCTCTTGAGGATCACACTATGTAACGGAAAATTACACTGGTTGAAGGTGAAAATGGACTTTGCTTTCCAGTGTTCTGGAGAATTAGTAATGGGATGTAGATCACAGGAACTAAAGGCTTTATCTGGTTTATCTGGATTGAACACTTCACCATTTAGAGTCCTTACCTCTTGGACCCAAATAGTAGGGGCTCTGATATCCAAGCATCACAGAATTTAGAAGCAAACTGAAATGAATGCCAGGTATCTGTGAAACCAGGTAGAGTTTTACCCATCACTAGCATCAAAGCCTCATAGCGCTACACCGCATTGAAGGTGGCAGTGTCACGTACCTTACTATTGTTTAAAGTGAATATTTCCTGTCATGGGCAAGGTATAATAATAAAAGGTGCTGAAACCCCTGTAAAACCACCAGTGGGATCCAGTTTTTCTCCAGGTCAGAAGTTCATTACCGATTTAAGTTACTCAGGCCATAAGAGTGAAGGAGAGCCAAATGGTTCTGCTATAATGATATTCCTAGGCACATTGTGTCTCCATCTCTTCATCCTTTCTCTGCAAAGTGAATGTAAGAGATTTCTGCTTTCGAGGCAAAAGCTTGTTGCAGGTTCTTTTGGTTTGGTGCCCAGCCTGCAAATGAGAGTCTGACCAGGCCTCTTGTACTGTGGTGACAGTATGCAACTGCTACCTAGGAGCATGTCCAAAGAAAAAAAAAAATCATTTAGCAAGACAAATGAGAAACTAAACAGTTAAAAGGGTAGAAAAGGCAGAAATTCGTAATTAAAGCTGGTGAGTTACTGTAAAAGGAGCACATAGCCTGTAAGTGAAGTGGGTGGGTGAGCAAAGTGTCACATTTGGAGGTGAAAGTCGGCACTTGAACAGCATTTTTAAAGTACTCCAAAGCCACCTCCACAGACATCTCCGCTCTATTGTATATTCTGTCAGAGGCTCTGGCTGTTCAGTGCATTGTGTCTGTGACTCACGCAGACCCTGACGCTTGCTGCCACACGAGATACTGGAGAGAGAGACGTGGCAGAGCTATCATGTGAGACATAAGATAAATGTGTGCAGGTTGTTGTTTCAAGGCCCAGAACATGCATGTACCACTGTGGATGAGCACATACACATGGAGATACAAATGCATAAGCCAGTCCCTGTTGGCTGTAACGATTCGTTATATCCTGTCAGAAACCATATGGATTTATTAGGATGTATAGGCTAAATGTAATGTTGCGGAAAAGAATTAGTGAGAATTACTGTGCCTGACCACTCCTTCTGGGTGCAGAACCTTTCCCTCACACCCAGCCTGACCCTCCCCTGTCCCAGCTCCATGGTGTCCCCTCAGGTCCTGTCATGGTCCCCAGCGATCAGAGCTCAGCACCTGCCCCTCCGCTCCCCTCGTGAGGGAGCTGCAGGCCGCCATGAGGCCTCTCCTCAGTTTCCTCCTCTCTGGGTTGAACAAACCAAGTAATCTGAGCTGCTTCTCCTATGTCTTGCCCTCTAGGCCCTTCACCATCTTTGTAGCCCTCCTTTTGGACACTCTGTCATAGATTTTTCTACTGTGGTGCCCAAAACTGCACACAGTGCTTGTGGTAAGGCCGCATCAGCTCAGATCAGAGCAGGACAAACACATCACTCAACCAGTGGTTGGAGGGCAGAGCACTGACGGTTTCTCATCGCTGTCACGGTGCAATGTGAGAGCTACGGGACTGATTCTGGCCTGGAAAAGCGTAGATGGACCTGTGATGTGGGGTGGTGGTAGAGGAGGGGGAAGGATTGATGCTAGGTGAGGTCAGTTAGCAGAACTCTATAGAAAGCTGTAGCTCTGAAAGAATTAGATTGGAATGCAGTGGCCAACGCAAACATAAAAAACTAGCTTGTTGTGATGTTTTCCTATCCCAAAGGCCCTATCATTTCAGTCATGGCTTCTTTCTGCTCCCATGGGTGGATGCTAAGAGCTCAGGCAGCTGCCACAAGTGCTGAGCAAAGCCAATGTGCCAGGGCATGGGCTGGGGGAGAGGCAGGCTCTGAACAGTGGAAGAGGAAAGAAGAAAAACTTTCCCTTTGCAGCTGTTAGGGCAATATTCCCTCTCTGTATTCTCCCCACGATGCAGTTGGAGTTTCCTGCTGAATGGCTCCATCTCCCATTCTGACTTCCGTTTGTTCTTGGTAAAACTTTTATTTTTCAAGTGGATGAAAAGCTAATTTCTGGACGGTTGAGTTTCATTTTCAAAGTAACAGAAACAGGCTTTACGGTTAGATTTTCACATACGTCTTTAACCATTTAGAAGTACATAATCAGCAGCTTTATCTATTGCATACTATTCACCAGTTAAACCATAATGGTTTCCTATTAAGCGTTAACAGTTAGTTACTACCTTAAATCCCTATTTCAAAAAGAGTAAGAGGATTTGGAGTTGGAAGGCAGAATAAGCAATAGAAGCAGCTGAATGCCAGAAAAAGATTCTGCTATCAGGGCAGTATCATCAGAAATGAAGAATAAGGGGAAGAATAGAAAGCATCTGTTCTCTATCTATTTCTCTGTCTAATCTGTTTGTTCTGTCTAGCCTGCCCAACAAGTTTTTACATCACACTCTGTACTTCAGAATTGTTTCTGAAGATGCCATTCTACAGCATCTTCCATAAAGCACCAGCATCTCATTAAAAGATAAAAGTCCTATGCAATTCAAATAGCAAGCAAAACCCCCATTTCAGATAGGAAAATAGTGTCTCATCTTCCGTCGACCTGCAGGGGGCAGCCAAGAATTTGGGTAAAGTATTGCTACCTGGATTTATCTTGGCAGGCTTTTGCTGGTATTAATACTTATTTTTCATTGTAGCACACAACCTGTATTTTCATCTGTGAATAAGTGAATCATAAGAAGACAGGATCCATTGTAGTACATTTGTCCAGTTAAGTGTTCTATCTGACAGTGCTCCGCATTAGAGATTTCGATGAGGGATGCAAGAAATTGCCATAGTGGGCAATTACAGACTACCCCAACCACCTAGGGGAATGCCTTTCGATCTTCAGACACTTATTTATTTATACCTGGAAACATGAGAATTTGTAGCCTTTCCAAATAATTATAATAGCAATAATCCTGTCTAATGAAATGTTCCAGGGCTCTGATTTTCTGTAGTAGTGGCTAATGCTTTTTGAATCTTATATTGCTCCTGGCTGCACGCTGCTATCTCATGAGTTTTATAGATTAGCTGTGTGTTGTGCAGAAAGAAAGAGTATTTCCTTTCATCAGCTGGTCTTTCACCTTTGCAAATGCATTTTTGTCCTCTGCTGTAAGAGAGAATAATTGGGAGTGCCCAAATTGCCAGTTATTTTGTAAACAACTATCACCTCTCTTCTTGTACATCTGGTCATGAAAGATGCTCAGTTTATTTTCAGTCTTCGTATGCCTCTAAGTACTTTTATCACCCGGTCTGGAACCCTCCTTATTTATGCACTGTCTTTAAAGTTATAGGAAGACAAGAATTCAAGATGGTTTTGCTAAAGACAGCATAGCATTTGTTAAAGTAACAGTTGTGTAATATTTTCACTTTTACTGTCTGCATGCATTGCAGTTGAGTTTTGGTATTTTCAAGAAGAGTGGTAGGTTCCTGGATTAATCAGCCTGATTTGATGAATGTATTGGAGAAACCATTTTATCTTTAAGCCGTTATTACCTTGGAAATTTACTGGCCACAAATAGGAGATGTGAAGGAAACCAGAATCTCTCAGGTGAAAGTGCATGCCCATAAGAAATCTTTTTTTTTTTTTTTTTTTTTTTAAGACCATTTAACTGTATTTATCTGTCTGACTTGAAGTCAATGATTATTCTTACCGATGTCTAGAAAGGACCAAATACAAAGTAGAAAAACAAATGGATGGAGTTGTGATGCCGGCAGCTTGTGGGTAGCACAGAACAGTGAGAAGAGAGAGGGGCCCTGAAAAAGATGGGTATGGAAGGTCAAAAGCAGACCAAGAGCTAACCCCTCTCCCTGCCTTCTCCTTGCAGCTCATGGAAGTAATCCTGAAGACTGCAAACAAACTGATGCCTCACTTTCAAGAGCTCAGGATTAAAAAAAAAAATAAAATGTTATGGGTGGAAACATAAATAATGGAATAGGCTGAAAAAATGGTTTAGGTATTTTAACAATGTCTCTGAAGCATCTTTGCCCTTTCAAAGGAAGAGCAGATTGGAGGCATAAGACTCAGAAGCAGGGGTTTTGTTCACTTTTCTCTCACTTCTTAAAATCATACCCGAACTCTTATTGTGCAAATGTACTGTTCAGGATCAAAGCCTCAGCTCCAAGTGGAGAAACTCCTTGGAGAGCAAGGCCTGAAGGCTAAGCCCGTAATACTGCCACTGCTGGCTGTATAGCATTCTGCTTGGGAAATCTAGTCATGTGTGACCCAGCACCTGGAGATACAGCAAAACTGGGAGCAGCTTACTCAGGATCACTGCATAACTTGCGATCTTTTTTTCTTTTTTCCAGCTCAGGTCCCTCTGTTGGTCATGGTCCATCAGGAATTTAATCCCACCAGTGTCAAATGTCTGTAACAAAGCATCCACTAATTCCTTAAACTTCTCAGAAATGGAGTACTCTGGCATAGGAGCTGGAATTTATCAGAAAGGGAATAATGAATAGGCTCACTTGAGGTCTCTACTCTTTTCAGTGTATTTTCCTCATGTCTGGCATTTCCATCCACTTACAGAGTGGCTCTGAGTAACCAGCTATTGGTGAAGGATCAGTAGGAAGATGGTTACTGAAATTTCAGAGATTATTTCCCCTGTAGGTGTGACAGGAATAGTCATGAAGACCGGATACCTGTTCGCATAGATGTCTCTCATGCCTTCTGGTACTTTCTCGCTTTTACTCCATCCCTTGTGGGGTGCTGGATCTGCGTGCAGTTAATAGAACTTAAATAAGGTGACTCTCAAACAGCAGTGTCCTTGATCCATCATTAAAAATGTCCTTGAAGCATCGTGTCATCAGATGGAAGGTTTGTGTTGCTACTCACTGGCAGTACTTGTTCTGCCGTGTATGTTACACAGCCCCAATATATTTTGTGCTGTTCAGGGGGAAGTGAGCTGCTTTGGTTTTGTTTCTTTTTACTTTTTTTTTTGTTTTCTTTTGTTTTAAACATTTTTCCCTGAAGGGCACATGAGAGCTGTGGGGGTAGGAATGCGATTGCAGGAAGGTAACCTTTCCCATCCCTGAGTTTTCTCAAGAGATGCATGCAACAGCAAGATACATGTAAACCCATCAGAGCTGTTAGTGTGGCTTAATACTAACAGATGTAAACCCTTGAAGGAAATAAACAGCCTAGCTCTGAACAGGATGCAGAGGTATAAAGCTGCAGCCATGTGCTTACTCCCCATGTTATTTCAGGCAGTTATTAATTGTTTAGCTTTCCTAGGAAAATGACAGCCTTACTGCTACTTTCTTTCATGTTTGTGTACTTCTACCAATAATACAGTATATTTTTTTTTTCTAAATTTGAACATCAGATGGTGTTTTTTTTTGTTGTTGTTTTGTTTGCTTGTTTTTGTTTTTTAATTATGAGGACTCCATTCTAAGACTTAAACATTGAAAGAGTAACTAGAGGGGTAAACAGGCCAAATTTCCTTTCTTTCCCAAGTATTGAAGGTGGAGGGAAATGGAGAAGTCTGTCTTCTCCAAGCAAGATCTTCTCTTCCACACCAGGAAAATAGTTTTGGAAGTTGATCAGGGAGCTTCAGAACTTCAGGAGTAACAAAACCCAGATCCCTGTTGTGTCTCTCTCAACAGAATTTATCTTTGCAGGGTATGGGCTTGGCTGTTTCTCTGATCCTTTGCATCTGAGTGACATTCCCGTGCAGTGTGCAGCCTGCTGGCTCGTCCTCTCAGCTAGATCTGTGGCTGATGTAAGTGGGCAGAGTTTTCAACTCATTTACAGCAGTTACACCATCTTCCTCCATCTTCTCTTACAGTAGCGGCGCAGCATGCCTGGAGAATTTCCCTACTTACTCCCACATAGCTTTTCTAGAAATCACCTGTGCCCTGTAATGGCTCAGAAAATAAAAGCATGGAGGCATTTGCCCTTGTTTAGTCCCCTGCTGATGGGTCAGAAGTAGAGATTAATAGGATAGGAAATGTGTTTCTACTCTGCAGTCAGTAAAGGAAATTCACTGGAACTAAATTAATCATGAAACGGACACAAAGAAGAGAATAGATTAGCAGGGAATTAACTCATTAATTAGATTCATACTGAAGTTCAGAAGAACCTTTCCTTCAAGATAACAACCGAGTTCAAAGATCAGCAAGGGTAGGTCTTGGGAGGCAGGCACACCATTTTATTTCTGAACTCTGTCAGGTTTTACTTTAGCCCAACATCTGCCTAGTTATAATAGTGCATCAAAAAAGCTGCTGGAAGGAATTCAGCAGCTGGCAAAGTCTATCCACTAAGTGCCCAGCCATGGAAGCTATTATCAGCCCATTCAAATCGCTAAGCTCTGGTTCCTGGTGTTAACATAAGTGCGGGAGCCCTCTCTATTGTGCCACCTTGCTATATTTAGAGCTCGATCACAAGTCCTCATGTGAATAGCAGCAGCTTGTTGGAGAGTGTTTTTATTTTTTTTTTTTCCCTCCAGCATTAGGATGAGCAGAAACCTCATGCAGTTTTAAGACAGGTGAAGTGCTAAAGCACTGTTCTGCATGCTGTACTTCTCAGGGCTCCCAGCTTGCCCTTTTTGTTCGAATTCCCAGTGGCAGGATGGGCTGGAGGTAAGTCGCTGCATGTTTCTAAGCAGATAGGGCTTGGCTACAGTCTAGTTGTTGTTCTAATGGGACACTTCTCTACATGATCCCATCTTAGGCTAGCCAGCAGCTCAGGCTCAGGGTTAATTTGTGATCTACACTTCAGGCCCAGGGTTAAGTTGCAATCCACACATCAGTGTTCTCATTTAAACAAGGTGTACGCTGCCTGTCTTGTTCCTTGCACTTCACCATAAGCTTGAGTGCTGTGCAAGAGAAATGTTTCCCTTCGTGTTGCCAAGTATGGACTCTGGTGGAGGGAACAGAGAAAAGTGAAGAACTTTGCAGTTACCTGGTACTCTGTGCTGCAAAAAGGCCCTGCCAGCTCCCTTCAGGCTCTGCAGAGCCCTTGGAGTGAGGTCTGCTACTGCCCAAACGCCAGAAGGCCCCGTAACCAAGCCGTGTGTTGTAACAAATGCCACACCGCTGCACGATGGAGCTGGTGATATGTGTGTAGAGACTGTTTTTTTGTAACGCGTTCTTAACGAACTAACAAACCAGAGCTAAACACCGAGAGTGAATCCATGTGAGAAAGGCCCCCTGCTTTCTGACTTACGCTTTCCCTTCTTTTGCTTTTGCTATCTCTCAGCATGAATGCAATCAAACCGCACTCAGGAACATCTGAGCTGTGCATTCGCCACTTAGGACTTTCTGGGTAGTGAAGTTTCCACATTGTTTATTTAGAGCTAAGTGTTCTGCTGGGTCTCTTATCACTTTCTGTAAATAACAACTGTCCTCTAAATTCTTCAGGCTGATTACTGGGACTGACAATCTGTGTGTTTTGAGTTGCTGAGCTGTATTAATCTCTAATATACCCTGGTCTGTGGATGGAAAGGCTAATGTATTGAGGATGTCACAAGAGGTAAAAGCCAAAAGACTTACTCTTCCTGGGCACGTGAAGTGCTTTGGTTGTGACATGAATAAATCTCCCAGCAGCAAGAGTGCTATTTCTGTTGTGCATAAAGATGTAAGAGGAGTCTGTTTTTTAATCCAATTTGTTAGAGATTTTATAACACCAGAGCTAATTCATTTCTAGAAAAGAGAAGGCATACTTTATTTTTTACCTACCTGTAGCTTGCCATGATATAGTTTATTCCACCTGCTTAGTGATGGAGTTTATAGGAACTTCATCCTCAAAAGAAAAACTCTAATTATAACTAGATAGGAAAAGCATAGTTTATGGCTCTAATCTGTTCTCTTTTGTTTTTTAGAGTCTAACCCTCTTCCTATCAGTGTGAAAGGTGGAAATTCATCTCCTCAAACCCTGTTGAATGACACCTACTAGTAGCCCTTGCTAAAATGCAAATGGGAAAATGAAAGGAAGCGTCACATCCATAGGCTATATAAAATACAATTCAGAGTTTATGCTGTGATAATTCAGTCCTGTATAATCCACACCAGGCTGATGAAATACCAGTTTGTACTGTGAATATGACCCAAAGCAACTGAAGACTTTATTGTGCTTTGGATGAGGACAGTTAAGAATGCAGAGTCCACATTCAGTCGGCAAAACATTTCTTCTTTGTGCTTTTAATACAGCAAAATGCTTTGCTGCTGCTTTTGTTTCTTTCCTTCAGTCACAACAAAGGAATGTTACAAGTGGCTCCAGAGAAACAAAGCCTAGAATAGAAAAGGGATTTAGAGAGAAGAGAAGAGATTAGATGAAATTGGTAAGAAAAAGAATTCCCAGTGCCATGTTCCCAGCTCAGCCTTCCGAAGGGAAGCCCTGTACTCCTGATCCATTATGATTCACTTGGCAGCTCTGCCCAGCTGGCCTGTCCCTTCATCTATACTGCTATAAACTAAGACCCAGTGATAGCAGCCCTGCCAAACCTGGTTGCTGCTAGTGCATTGTACTCAGCTTTCATTAATCTATTTGTTCCTAGCAGCTCATCAGTGAAAGCTCATTCTAATTCCCTTCCTTTTGATCTTCTCTAGACTTTTCGTGAAGAGGAGTGAGTTTGCAAGAAAGGAGTTGACCTGTAACACTCCCTAAATTTAGCTGTAGCATAAGCAAGTTTTATTCAAGCTTACCTTTTACACTGCACAGTTCAATTCGTGCATGTTGATATAGGCTTGTACTTTCTTGTCTTCCTGTCTTCTGACCTTACAGTGATTTGGTTTTAAATACTGCTGTGTCCAGTAGTGATTGATTTTCCAGTCTTGGGTTCTTTGTGTAACCTCAGCAGTGTATACCATTCCTGATATGCAACTATTCCTGCTAGGCTTGGTGGAAAGTGGTGGAAGTCGTCCTGCATTGCTGTAGCAGACCTGACCTCTAAATGTCCTGCTGCTCCTTTGTCTCTGTTCTGCCAGTTAGTACTGAAATTATTCCTCCTATATTCCCATGGTGGGGAATGTTAATGGCTGGCTGGGATCTCCACAGGTCATTTGTTTTCTCCAGTGAAGATCTACTTAACCTGTAACATTCCTATATGTTAGTCTAATTTTTTTCTTAAAGATCTCTAATAATGCAATTACCAGACTCTCTCCAAACAATCTATCTCAGCATTTACTATCCTTATGTTTAGAACATGTTTTCCAGGTATCTAGTCTGAGTCTTATCTTGCTACGGGAAGTCCTTGCCCATTATTTTTTGCCTTATCCAGCCTAGCCATTGGGAGCAGATTATCTGCTTTTCAGTGATGTCTTCTGGACCCTTTTCAGTTGCACCAAGTCCCCCTTGAATTGCTTTCCTGAGACTAGAAACAGATTTTTAACGGAGAGCTTAACAGTACTGAATCAAGGCAAAACAGATTAATCTGTGTGTCTTGCTAGGGTACTCTTTTTTTTTTTTTTTGGAATACCCACCCAGAATTGTATTTGCATTTTTGTTACAGAAAGGAGTAGCAGGCTCACATTCAGCTGGTAATCTTCAATAATGCAGACTGTTTTTTTTTTTTCCAGCAGAAATGCTACCTAGTCATTGCTCCTCATTTGTGTGTTTGTACCATTGATTATTCCTGTCTAATTGTAGTAACTTGTACTTGACCCTATTGAATTGCAGCTGTTTTCTTCAGGCTGCTTTTCCAGTTTGTCAAAATGATTTTGAATTCTAATGCAATTTTTGTCTTACTTTGGTTTCATCTGCAAATCAAATTATCATACTTTCTATTTCATCTAAATCTTTAATGAAAATATTGAATTGTACCAAATCCATGACGGAGTCCCGCTGAAGCTCATTTAGCACATCTATGCATTTTGGCAGTGGAACACTAAGAACTGTTTTCTGCATACTATTTTCTAAACAGTTTCTGTATTTACCCTGCTGTAGCCCATCTAGACCACGCTTCTTATTTGGTCTGAGAATTTGAGACAGTTTCAAAAACTTTACTACGGAATCTTGGCTGCTGGGTATTGCCCTGATACCTTCTCACAGAAGTAAATTATTTGGTTAATCATAATTTGTACCTGACGAAGGTGTGTTGACTGATACCCACCTCTTCTTTTCTCCTTAGGTGCTTCTAAATTGTTTCTTTGTTCTGAGGAACTAAAGTTAAGCTGACAGGTCTATTGTTTTCAGTCTCCTCCTTTTTCTATCGCCAAAAGATAGTCACTACCTCGTATCAGTTATCTAGTTCATCACCAGACCTTCCTAAGTTCTAAAAAAATAATCGTTAACTGCTTTGCGATTGATTGAGTCAGTTCCTTAGAACTGCAGAAGGAATATAGCAGATTCAGCTCATTTGGAAAGATCTAAGCCATGTAACTTCTTTAACCTGTTCCTTTTGTATTCTAGGCCTTTTTTAACTTCTTTGTTAGTTCTTAACAACATTAATTCATCACGGTTGACCTTTTTATGAAAACTGATGCAAAATCGCTCTTCTCAGCCTTACTATCAATAGGTTTTCCTTCTCTTAGGAGCAGTAGACTAGGACTTACTTTATGCTGTCTTTTACTATAGTAAATTTAAAGAATGCTGTCCTTTTCTGTGTGATTTTTTGCCAGTCTCATCTCACTTAGTACATTCATTTTTCCAGCTTTACTCCTAGCTGTTCTTTCACTTACAGTCATTCATATTACCCAATCTATTTTTTTCAACTTTCAGTGTATTTTTGTCTCACATTTGAAGTCAACAAAGAGCTTATGATATGGCCAAGTTGGACTCTTAACACTGTTGCTACCTTTCTTTGTAGTAACATAGTTGGTTTGTTCTTATATCCTTTTTCTCAGGAACTGACTGTTCTTAAATCTCTTCTTAGAAGAAAGAAGACTCTTAAGGATCCTCATCCACCCACCCACCCACCTCCATTGAGTACTGTGGAAAATTTACATAAAGCCTTGTCCATTTGATTTATTCTCTTGCTGTTTTGGTGGAGCTCTTCCATGATAGCACTTTTTGTCAGAGGAATATGGTTCTGAAATGTGTGTCTTTCTCTTCTGACACTGTTTGCAAGGAAAATCTGAATTTGTGCTTTAATGCTTGAGAACCACATGTCTTGTGCTGGGTTGACAAGGTCTTTCAAAGTGAGACAGAAGCTGGTTGATACGGTGGCTCATTGACTTTGAAGGAAACAGAGTTCCTCTTGAGAGTCAGCTTTACCTGGAAATCATACTTGTAGTTGAGCAAAGTTACAAGACAAATAAAACCACGTTATTCTGTCAAAGCATAGCTCAAACACAAATTGCAAATCTCATCACAGTTACAATACAACAAGCAAAATCTTTGCTCATTTTATTTGAACACCTTGGCTTTATCTCTCATTCTGCAAGTTCTGTTTCCCAAAGTCTCTTCATTCTTTGAAGGTATTGACAGTAGCTTCTGATCAACTGAAGGTATTAAAAGTAGATTGGAAGTAGATTCCAGTGTACTGACACTCCTTTAGTCTGGCTGATGCTCTGTAATAACCCAGAACTGGCCAGCTGAATCATCTGATTATACCAGCTGGGTGCCTGATGATTGTAAACCCATGAATACTTGTTTTCAGATCTCTTGCTGAGTACCTTTCTTTTACCTTACAGAATCTGGGGGCGATCCAATGAGTTCAAGAGCCTTGACCCTGGTCAATGTCAGCAAATAAGAAAAGTGTTGTGTTTTTGTTTTTGTTTTCCCTCTCCTTTTTTCTTTCCCTTCTCACTGAAGTGTAGGAGGTAATCCTGTATCTCATTCATTAATGGTCATTCTCTACCTCATGCTGGAGTGAGACTTGTCAGGTAGCCTGCCACACTTTTGATTATAATACCCTATTGGTTCCATGATATAAATGTTTAACATTTTTCTTATGATTTTACTGGTATTCTGTATGCTCAGAGCATAAACATGACACACTCAGATGGAAACAGCTTTATTGGCAGGCCCTCATAACTGATCCCACTGGTGATATAGGTGGGTACTGGTATTGTCAGAGCACTCATTTGCTTGCTGTCTTAATCACCATGCAAGCACTGTCAGCAAATCTGTCTCCCACTGTAATTGGTGTTTCAGAAGTGCATGAACACCTTGACATACGAGGCAGTGCCCTATCTCTTATTCCCTAGCCTGTCCATTCTGAACAAGCTGTACACCTTCATATCCATATGCTACTCATGAATTACCCCCTTGCCTGCTTCCAAAAACCTTTAGCCAATTTCTTTCCTATAAGAGGGTGTTTCTCCTCTGCAGGCTTCTTTATCCTAGGAACTGTCCATAAATATTATGCTGAAGATGTAATTACTGATGCGTCTCTATGGCTCCCTCCCCTGCTTCTGGTGAAAATGAATCTCAAGTCTAGAGCAGAGCATCGAGAGTTTCACTGCTCTCTGAGAACAGCTGTAGCAAGAAGACTGGACGACAGTGACGGAGCAGGGAGTACACCGTGTCCATAGAGCCTGTTTGCTCTCTCCAGTGTATGCTTCTTAGACTGCCTGCAAGAATTCTCTGTTTTAGCTTACTCTTTACAAGCTCTTCTAATTGAAAGCTTGTAAACAATTCAATCAAGAATTTTAAACATTTGAAATTTCCTTTGCAAAAGCTATAGGTTTACCGGGGTAGAGCAGACAACATTTCTGTGTGTACATATGGAGGTGGGTGTGTTTAGGTGTGGGAGTGTGCATGTTGTGAAGTGTATTATCCATTATCCCTAGTGTTTATTATCTGAACATTGAAGTCTGTAGCTGCGCGCTGTTGGGTCTTTGTCTCCTCTAATTGCAGCAGCTTCTAGCTCAGGCTGATTTATAGCCTGCAGAAAACTGACTATCCCATAGGGTAGAAAGCGTGATGTACAATTTTATATGGCAGGACAGACACTAATGAAAACTAAAAAATGCTCTTATCTGGATGGGGAAAATATAGAAGAAACTAGAAGGAAGGTATGATCTTAAAAAAAAAATAAATAAATAAGCAAAAGGGAGAAATTGGAGGGAAAGGGAAATATGGCAGTATATGGTGACCATACCTGCATTCACTCTGCTTCAATGTGGTATCTGGACAAGAATTGTTCATGAAACAGCTTCAAGAACAAACTTAGTGATAAATTTCATTTGTATATAGGTCTATCTGCTACTTTCATAATACCTTAATAAGAACCCTTAAGTAAAACCTTGAGTTTAATCTTGCTGAGCTCTGAGATATTCATTGTGCTTCTGTATTTCTCAGCTCTCATCAGGATTTTGGAAGCTAAGGCACTCAGTAGCCTGGATCCTTGATGTTTCAGCAACCATACATTTGATGCTAGGTAGCAGCTGAGTGGCAGCCAGATCCTCAGAGATGTACAGCATCTTCTGAGTACCTCTAATTCTCCCAGACTGCCCACACGCAAAGTTCTTTTGATTTCACTCAAGGTGTGTACTAGAACTCAGATACATGCAGTGTTATGTACGCAGAGCTATATATATCAGGGGCTTAGTTTGGCTTACATCAGCTGACCTCTTCAGTTAGAGTAGCTGCATTTAAATCCATGCAGCTCGTTTCTGACACAAGCCCCAAACCTTTTGCCTGCTTCACTTCCATACCAAAAGAAAGACAAGCGTATTTAATTTACGCCATGTGGGGTGATGTTCATTTAGGTGGAGTTGTGTGGGCCAGGACTTGTTCTTTCCAGTTGTGCTTAGCACTAATTCAGTGGAACTGCACCTCACCTGCCTCTTTAGAAATAAAACAATAGGAGCTAATACCATGAATTAACTGTCTACCTGAAGAGATGGAAAATCTCCTGTGAATTACAGACTTAGACTGAGGTGAAGATGAAGGCAAAGAGGCAGATCCAGAGCCCGTTGAATATAAAGAGTCTTTCTATTGACTTCAGTGAGTTTTAGATCAGACCCCAAGTGCACAGTACATGAGAGAATGTAGTCCTGAGCAAGGGAATTTAAATTATTTCGGATCTTTTTTTTTTTTTTTTCATCACTTTTCTATCTAATCATGTTTTGTATCTTTTTTGGAGTGAAAAACACTGATGTTCTGCCTGCAAACTGGAGAATAATAATAATTTCTAAGATGAGCTTTTTTTTTTTTAGCTGAATGTTAAGAGGAAAAGATAATAGGAAAGACAAGTGAATTCTTGGGATCTCATTCTTTAGACTTTCAAGGAAATAGTGGCACATTTATAAGTTCATTGTTTTCAAGCAAAGAATAGTCTTGGAAAAGACAGAAAATAGAAAAGAAAGAAAATGAAAATACAAAAGAAGAAAGGAAAAAGAAAAGAGCAATATTTTTTCCATGGATTTGTGCTTTCTCTACCCCATTACCCCTGTGCTCACAATAAGTTTCTTAAAGTCTGGTCACTCAGTACGGGATAAGGTTAGATATGAAGTATAATACAAATTTGGTAATACTCTTTTTATAATTTTCAAAGTACATCAGATACTGTGGGAAGAAAGTTTGTTTAATTTCATGACTGATGAATGAGATCCTCACATTGCATATCCTCCAAACTAATTTCAAGGCTGAACTTTTACATAAATGAAAGAGAGCCTCACTGGGGCCTGGAAGTGAATTCAGGGATGGGAGAGAACTGCATCTGGGAAGTGAGCCGGGACTTAAAAAAAGGAAGATAACACAGCTGAAGACTGAGTGGATTAGCAGAGTTATTTGACAGCCCTAGACTAGAATTTTACAGTATTTGCTCCAGATTCATGCTGGCATACATTGATTATGTTTAGGCATCATCCTGTCCCTGAAAGCACAAGCAGGGACTCTGATTCATTCTGAACCCTACGCTATTGTTAGGGCTGCGTTCCTAGTGAGACAACAAAGAACAGATCCAATAGTGCTGAGAAACAAGGGCTTGATTGCTCTGTTTGATTACTGTGTATGGGAGAACCTGATTTCTTTGCCCAGCATACAGATTTTTGGAGGATCTGTACAAAGAATGTAGATAAAGTCTGAAGCAAATATTTTTGGAAAACCCTGGAGAATGCAACTTGGAAGATCCTGGATCATTGGTTTATGTTTTCTCTTGCTTTCCTTACACCATGTCAACAGCTTCCTATTTCTAATGGCTTCTTCTTTTATGGTTTTGGCCTCTACTTTTCCCTCTGTTCCAGCCACATCATGTGAAGTCAAGGCTTTCTAATCTGTGTTTGTAATACATACCAAAGAGGAGATTAAGTTTAAAATGAGAATAGAAAATAGTACCTGGCTCACTCAGATAAGCCTGAGACAAAGCCAGAACAGAGCTGATCTCTGAGGAGTCCTGGTTATTATACTGACTTCTGCTTGCCTTTTACTTCTGCCATTAAAATACAGTTACAGCTCAGAAAGGTGGCGGTAAAGATTACCTTGTGGGGTATCATGTTCAACCTCTGTCAATGATGCCCAAATCCACTTTGCTCGCTTCAGAAATCAAAGGGTGATTATTTTTTTTTTCCCCATGTAGGTCTCTGGCACCAGGAGTATTACCTTAGATCTTTTCAGTAACACTGGCTACTTTTATACCTGCTATACTGTCATTGATAATAGAGAACATGGAAACAAAAACTTCTAAGCAGAATTTTGGGTTCCTGTGAAATAACTGTATCATGGTTGCTTTAACTAGTTCTTTCTTTCTTCTTTATAACCTGATGCAAAGAAAACAGGCTTATGCTTTTGAGCTGTTGGTGTAAAGAGCTACAACTTGAAGAACATATTTCCACAATTTTAATGTTGTTAATATCTTCATTGCTAGTATGATCTGCTCGGTGTCCAGGGCTTTGTGTCATGGCTATGAAGAGAAAAGCTATCTAAATACTATAAAAAATTTCCAACAAATACGAGCTTGAATTTTTGTGTTTGGTTGATTGCATTTGCATTCCTTCCTTCTTCCTTTCTGTCAGAATCTCAGCTGAGGGTGAGCTGGGACAGAGGCAGTTGGAAGCATGGGCCATAGAACAGTCATGGGAGGGAAATGAAGACCTGCAATTGTGTGTGTTCTTGATTTTGAAAGCCAAGCTTCTCCAGCAATGAAACAGAAACATCCTCCATGACTTGAGTGTAGATGGAAAAAAAAATGAAGAAAAATCAGTCTTACATCCAGATTTTTGCAAACAGAAGAGAGGTAAAGGTTGAAGAACAATCCGTTACTTGTAATTATTCTGAGTATAGAAAGAGTCATTTCAAAAGGAACAGTTTAAATGTGGAAAGGCGGTGGTGGGTGGCATTTGATAACAGCCTGTGTCCAAGGTCCTGAAAAGTAGTAAATTAATGCATTGTCCACATTTCGGAGGCAGAAGTAAAACTATGGCATTGTTCCTTTCCTGAGGTTTTGAGGTTTAGAAAGTGCTATTTGGTGACCTAAACAATTTGCTCCATCTTAACTGGTCGTAAAGTTTTGTTTGTCAGCTTCATGGAACTATGTCTGTGTCCTAAGTCTCATAGAAGTGTAAAAGTATGGATTATAGCTCATTTGGGGATTGTGGCACAATTCAGGTAGGACCACTGAGATTCTCAAATAACAGCGATCCAAATTAAATTAGCTGAAATTGATCTCTTTTCCGATTTAGCTAAATCATGTTGTAGTCCAATAGAATGCTTGCATATGTAATTGCACTAAAATAACATATATTAGGGAACGGATCCAGTGGTGTGTTCACAGCTGCACTCAGCATCTTTCTTGGTGACTGTCAGGAGTGATGTCCTCTCAGACTCAGATGGGCAGGGTAGAATGAAGATTAGGAAGGCTTCTAGCCTGATCTTCAAAGAAAATAAGTGCATCTGGGAAAAGACAATCAATGAGAAGGAATCTTTGCCTATGTCCATCTGCCATCACGTTTTTACATCTTGTCTTGCAGCAAAGAATTAAAAAGAGGAAGAAACATCAAGAATGTTGTTTTTTTTTTTTTTTTTTTTTTTTTTTTTTTTTTTTTCCAGTAAAGGGACTGTGTGAAGGGAAAAAAATTGTGAGAGATACTCCGAATACCTCTCTGAATACAGAGTAGCAAGCACTTGACATCTCCTCTTAGTGCCAACCATCCTAGACATCCTAGAGCTTTCTTGTTTCCACCAAATGGAACTTCCCTGAAGAATAATCAAAGTAAAGCATAAAACCTTTTCTCTCCTTACTGCCATTCTTCTCTACTCAAGAGGGAAGAAGAAGGGATTTGGCATCCTGAGACGACAAAACTATGAAAACAGAACAAAGACATAGAAACTGCCTGCCTTTATCCTGCCCAGGATTTCCCTACTCTGACAGACTGCTTCACTAGCTTTGCATTTTGCTCATAGTCTGAGCATATTGGTATTGAACTTCCCGTGAAATGAGTCTATAGCACCTTGGCTTCTAATTAGGTTACATCTTCAATATCAAACACCTTCTTTGGAGTCCTCTTAGGAGAAGCAATGGGCAAAAAGGAAAACAAGGCAGCAGTGTAGTGAAGACAGAAGTGGTGAGATGGAAAAGGATGCCTGTGAAAAAGTAGGGGTGAAGTCCTGCCCCTCCAGGTATATGCTCTGCTTCCTGAAGTGTGTCTCCAAGTCCTGATTCTACCAGGCTTCTAAGTAAGAAAGGACAACTATCAATTTTTTTAGGGACATATCAAAATTGGATGAATCCTACATTTTATCACCTTTGTGGGCAATTTTCCAATCATGCTGCTGCTATATTTACTTATGAAGGCTGAATCCAGAGAACAGAAAAATAGTGCAGTACTCATCCACAATTTGAACCACGTGCACTTCAGTGCCTAGGAACCTTATTTTATGGAGGCAGTTGAGATATATTAGTTCAGTGTCAAATGTAATGAATTAACCAAATATGTATGTGGAATATTGCCCTTTACGGAATTAGAATTTATTCCGGTTTATATTCTGCTCTGCATGGATATGTCTAAACTTCAGGACCCTGGCAATATCCCAGTTCAGTACCAGCACATCCCGTCCCCTTTTGTTTCCATTAACCCATGAGTTAGGGCTAGAAAGAAGCCATGTCCTGCATCTAAAGAGTGGTGGACTACAGGAAATACACCTGTCATCTGTTGTCACTACACCTTATGTTGTTCAGAGCTAAGGGAGAGTCTTAATAAGTTGAATTGATTTTTAGTTTTGCTTCTGGGATAGCTGTTTTATCAAGCATGGCAAAGATGTGAATGAAAATGGAAAGTCATCCTTCCAAGTGCCACAGAACTCTTTCATCATATTACCTGTAAAAACATTATTTGTCTAACAAGAATCTGATTTATATAAGATATAGAGAAAGAGAAAACTAACACTAAAAAAAAAAAAAAAAAAAAAAAAAAAAAAGTAAAATTCTTTTCTACTTGAAAGTGTCATGGCTTTAAACTCTGCTTCTTTGGCCCTTCCGTGACATGGAACAAAAAGAACCAGCTACAGGGCAAAGTTGAAACACTCCTTTTTTTAGTGACATAGAGCTTCTGATTGGAGCCATGAAAGTTCTTACTGTGGTTTAACAGTACAGGTACCCCCATCCTTTTGCCCAAGAAAGACTGATGGAAAAAATCCACTTGTCAGAGAAAAGAAGTTGACACACTTGTGACTTTTATCGCAGTTGCACTGGAGTGAAAGTAGGGATGGTGGAAATAGCCTTGACAAAGAAGGAGTATCAGGCAAAGTGCAGGTGACAGTGCAATTTATCACATGGCTGTGAAATGTATTAGCTGCCTATCACCCTCAGTTATGTAAAACAAAGAGAGAGAGAATTGATTAAACTATGACCTCTTCCATCTCCCAGCTGTCATTTTAGTTGTTGTGACAGAGGCTAGTGTGTAGTCATTAAATGCACAGACTTAGTTTCAGGTTTGAGCACTAGATTAATGTAGTCCATGTAGCGTGATACCTTTTCCTTTTGCCTGGCTCGCTCTGTATGGGGGAAGCTCCCTTCTGTGTACATCACCACTCTGGAGTTAGCTGTCTATCCATCACAGAGCCATGGTGTATCCCTCTACAGTTCCTCACACATCTTTCTTTTGTCTCAAAACCTTGTACTCTTGAAGTTGGCTCAGGATTTCTATCTGCTTCCAGTAGCCTACAGGTCTGATTTCTTCTGAAGAGCTGGACATCAGATCCTATAGTGCACAGTGACCAGTTGGTCTCATCCAAATTCCCAGTCCCGGGGGAAGTTAGGAAACTGCCTTAAAAAGTTTAGTTATGTAAAGGATGATAGTTGCTTCTATGACAAAAGAATTTGAAGTAGCAAATAATTTAGCACCACACTTAAGGGGAGTTTTTACAGGTTTCTGATACAGTCTGTTTCCATCTGGTTAGTCCAGATAAGGCTTTAAAAGAACCCTTTTTCCATAGAAGCTTGATACATCCACCCCTTATTTACCGTTTAGGGAGATGGATAGCTGTAAAGGTAAAACAAACTTTAAGAAGGTAGCTGCTAATTATGAAAATTAATTAGTGAAGTTTCACGGGCTCTTTAATCAATATAGATAGCTACCTGACCTGAGTCAGTAACTGAGCTGCAGGCAGGCTCTGTAGAATTAGCATTGCAATATTAGTATATTGCTTCAGCAGCAAGGATTTATGATAAATGCTATAAACCTTTACAGTGTAAGGGTCCACCAGACCTTTGAGAAACATTCTACTATTTCATCTGCCAGAGTGTGTTCGGGATGAATACAGAAGGGTTGCCCTTTAGGTGTCTGCATGTATCTTTATTCATCCCCATGCCAGGTTATCTGAGCATCTAATGTGGAAGAGTAAGTTATCCATGAAATATTAGTATGGATTTGTTTGGGGTTTCTGGATTGTCAGAAGGTGCTAGAATGAGTGTATGAAAGGACAGGCTCGGTCAGCAAGTCTTGTCCTTGAGGGGTTAGGAGCGTATGGAATGAATGATCAGCGGGTAGTAGAAAAATTGTTTTCCTTAGAGCTTAATCTTATGATTCTGCATTAAGCAACCTGATCTGAAAGCATCTCTCCTGAGCAGTTGCTCTTTCCCATAGAAGGCACTGGGTCAGAACAAACTTCACGTCAGAGAGAGTCGGATTACCCTAATGTTGCTGTCACTGCGTCCTACAGTTTTTCTTACATTGAAAGGAACACTTCTGTGCGAGGCACGAAATAGCTGGGAAAGGATGACTACCCACGGTCTGGCAGAAGGCCAATGTTGAATCTATGGTAATCTGATCCCACTGTATAAAACCCCAATTGCTCGGGTTTGAGAATGTTCCTACTGTTGGCCTTTCTGGAATGAGGTGTAATAAGTGGTAGAAACACAATCCTTCCCTGGGCTCTGCTCTCCTTTCCTTCCCTGAAGTATTAAGCAGAAGGAATGTGTTCATTTGCCTCTGGTTGGTCTCAAAGATCAAAGCCTCTGCAGCTAGACCTGGGCTATTTGTGGTTACGTTTTGTACTGGTTTGCATTTGAGAAATGGAGTCGGTGGAAGGAGGAAGTCCAGTGAAATATAAATAAACACAACAGAGTGAAGAATGGATCCAGCAGGCCCCCAGTGCAAAGAAAAGCACTGTCAAGCTGCTCATATTTGTGTCCGCTATCAGTAGCCATGTAGGACCTTTCTGGTAGCTAAGCAACAGAGGTCATAAAGACATCCTGGCTGCACAAGCTATTTTTTTAGACTTCTTGTGTTATGGGAAAGCTGTAAGAATTGGGCAGCCAGGTACAAGAGAAACCAGCAGCGGATTTCTTCCTGTATTTCAAAGCAGCTAAAGTGGGGACTAGTATCTAGCCACGTGAATGTGAGTTAGAGAGGAACAAAAGTTCCGTGAATTCAAATGAGTCCTGGGAACCTTACAAAAGCCCAGTATACAATTTGGAAAGTTCATGGAACCTCTGTGTGCCTGGGAGTCCCCAGTCACTACCTAATAAATACAAGTCTCCTTATGTTGATTATAGACTTCTGCCTGCTTTAGTTGCCTGGGTCTATTAGTCACCAAATTAAATTTTGTATAAGTAATAGTGAAGCACTTTCAGGTAGTTTTGTTCAGCAAATAATGAAGAGCAGCCTGAAAATCAACTTACCTATCCATTTATTCTGTGGATAAATGCCGGAGAAAGTCATAATAGCAATAACTGAGATTTATTTAGCTCCTTTCATTTGAAAGAATCCCAGAGGGCTTTTCTCACAGCATACAAAGAGATTGCTCACTCCCTGCTGAAATGCAACACTTCTGGGGTGGAACACTGCAACTGCTCTACTCCAGCAAGAACTGCATCAAATTTGTTAACAGGTATATAGAGAAACAACAGTAGTATTTTATGTAGATATAATATAATCTTCTTAACTGGAATTTGGCCAGAACCTTGGATTTAAAAATTTTTATGCTTGCAGGAAAGGACAGGGTAATCAAGACCTTGATTTTCTGTCTTATCCAAAAGATAGCTGCAGGTTGGGCACTGGTTCAGTACAGACTAACAGGGAAGAGCATTCTATATTAATTACTAGTTCTTTACAACATCTGGGTTTTCCTTAGAGGCCCTTCTCTCATCCAGATTCAGACTATACTGGTTCATAAGGAAGCATGAGATCATACTCTTAATGAATTGCACATACTGGTTTACCAGTCTTAATCAAAACTGGATTTCCTTTGCCTATATTCACTTGCCAAAAACTAAACTAGGTGTGTGGTGCTCAGAAGATCGCTTTGGGAGCTTGAGAAGAGATACCATCTTTTATTATTCGACACAAACACAACGCATCTGATCACCACCCATCTGCTGCTCCATGATCACCGCAGAGTTGTGTTAATGCAGTTGAGGTCATATGAAATAACTTGGTGTTTAGTGAAGGAGGGAGAGAGTATCTTGCATGCACTGTAAGCCAGTAAGAATGCACGCCTATGCACAACACAGGAGGATGTTTCCCAAGAGACCTTTGCTCTCATGTCAAAGTTCTCCATGTCTGCACATTATCTGCCCTAGTGGTTTTCATTGCTTTGTCAGGCTGCTGAACTCTACTGCAAAATAATAGCAAGAAAGAGCAAGAAAAATACCATTCTCTATATATGCATGCTTCTGCCTACTAATTATCAGAGTTGAGACACTGAAGTTAAAGCTATAGCTTTCTCTCTGGGTGCTGGGAGAACTCAGAGATGTATACAGCTGATGCATAGTGGAGGATGGCAGAACAAATTGCTTTCTAAGTGACCTTCCTAAATAATGAGCATTGAGGGTTACTATCACAGAATAGATAAATCAGGGTACAGTTTGAGAAAAACCAAGCAGTAACTTATGGTAGAACACAGAAACATCAATCTTTCTGCTTTGGCTTTAATTTCTTAACCTGCAGATCCAGGCTAGATAGAGACAAGAAATCCAAAGTGCCAGACCTAAAAAGAGTAAGGCCAACCCTTGGGCTGGCTGTGTGACTGTGGGTTGAAAGCTGTAAGCATGAAGTTATCCTCCTCATCTCACTGCACTCCTTGTTTCTAATGCATTCTTCTTAGGATCTTTTTCCAATGTCATATTATTACAGACATGATGTAGCTACATAAAGGTAGCAGTGGTTTCTGTATGCTTATTTAAATTACGAAAAATATTGATGAATCAACTGTTAATAGTTGATCGTATGCTGTTGAATGAAGAAGCTGAAGATACAACAAGCCACATTCATTCTATGTAGGAGAGTTAAATCAAGACAGCACCACTTTATTTGTCTTCAAATGTGATTCTTATTAACCAGCTTCAGAAGACAATTATGACTGTCATCTCCTGGCTGTTCACCTTATCTAGCCAGCAGGGCTCCTGGTGAATGTCAGCAGTACTGCAGGTCACTTTGTTTCCTTAAAAATATCTTAGTGATTATGCTGTTTGTCTTTCCCTGGTAATGTATGAATCCATTAGCCTGTTCAACCAAATGTGGAAGGAGGAGGTGTGTGTAAAAGTCCTACTAAGATTCTAAAAGTGTTTTGAAAACGGATGTTAGAAAAGAGCAGAGAGACTCAGGTCACATCCCCACTAGTGTGGGGAAGGCTGAGGTCAGTTGGTGTGTGTCCTGTATGCAGCAGCAGGTGGACTGGCCAGTTGGCATACTAGTCTTGATCAACCTACAGGTTGTTTCAGACTTGCTCTGATGCTTTGGTGTTCGTGGAAGACTTTGCTGGGGAACTGGGTCTCTTGCAGACCGGGGAAGTGGGTTAGATGAAATCTATAAGAACTCAGGCTTTGCTAGTCCTGTTTCTCGAGAAACTTATTTTTCAGTCTTATCCATTTAGAGAATGCTACTAAAACTACTCGACAACGATCATTTATGAAACTAATGGGCTGTTCTAGGCTGAGCTTTCCCCTAGATCCAATGGCTGGGAGCCAGCAACTCTTGCATTTTTCATAAAGTGCCTACAGTGCTGGCTCTTACATCTCTGTGCTTTGGTTTTGCTGCCTGTAAAAATGGGAATAATAAATCATGGCCTCCACAGTGAGGTGTTTTAAGACTGTTCTATATTCTCTCATGTATGTCAATATTTTGAACTGATGGGTATAATTTCTAATTATTTTTAGTTACCGCTAGACCAAGCTTTATGAAAGCCTGTTAACGTGAAGTGGGGAGCAGTATTTACCACGTCTGATACCTGTGGTCTAGTCCTTGCAGAGAGGTGTTTTTTTTTGTTGTTGTTTGTTTGTTTGGTGTTGTTTTTTGACAGTGAAAAATATAGCAAGCAGAGGAATGATCTCGTTAACCAGGTAGTGGAAGGAGCAGATTGTTCACAGTAAAAAGAAAGATGCTGTATTAATATTCTTCTTCCTCTTTTTATTTGACTCTGTTGTGGACTTCCTCTCCTTTGCCTACTACATCTCATCCTCCTACATCTGAGGCAGTACGGATATCAAATCTGCTTATTTGTTCAGTACATGTGAGAGCTAAACTCTAGGAAAAGTAACCCATCCAAAGCCTTACACGTGATTTGGTGCAATCTGCCCTCTCATTGAATATGCTGCCATCCAAGAGCCTCCCTTCTTCCAAAGAAGTAACAGCAGAGAGCATGCAGTTCATACTAACTGAACTCCAGCCATCTGACTTTGCTCCACGTTTTCTGAGCTGATCCAGACTTTTCCAGTTGGAAAGTGATTAGGGACTGCTGCACTGAGATAAAGGAGGAGAAAGGGGAGAAAAAAGATCTGTTCCGCAGGCAACACTTACAAGAGAAATAGAAACACACGTAGTGTTTCTGCTGAAGAGCATGACTCAGCTGTCAGTGTGTCTCAAACCAGGCCAGCAGAAACCTGCTGACTACAACAAAGACCTTTAACTAATACTTGTAAGCCACATGTGAATGGAAGGGCAGCAGTCAGTGCTGAACACCGTGTTTTCTGAAACCTCCGAAAGTAATTAACATTATCATAGTGCTTCATGGCAATTGTACTCAAGGAAGAATCTATAATCTGGATGTTTTACAGACTTTTCTCTGTGTAACGCAAGAACACCTGGTGTACAGGATCTGTGAGGATGGGAAGACAACACTGTGTCTTCTGTAAGTTGGCATAGATATAAAATTTATGAAGGCAGCAGCATAATATTTCTTCTTAAACTATATAAAGGATATATGATGATCAAAATGCTTTCCAAGGACGTGTTGGAAATCTAGGCCAGGATTTACATAGAGCCTGTTGCATAGGTTTTTGATAAAATTTATATTTGTCATCTCTATCACAGGAGGTTTTCTGTTTTACAGATTAGCACTGTGGTTTTAATGATTGCTGGCAACCTGGTGCAGCACACAGGTCTGAGGAAGGTGGTTGAAATGCATCCTAAAATGATGCTAGGTGTAAGCACAAACTAGCTCCAATTTGTCATTTGTCAGCTGTCTAGGCCCTGTTGAGCTGTATCTAAAGAGTGAAGTCAAAATATTTCTCACCATAATGGAGTAGTTATAAATGATGCCATAAATATCTAAGCAAACATGGGAATCACCAGTGCTTAGCTCTAGCTTGCATATGGGGTATGACATATTGCCATTCAGGAAAACTTAATTGAAGCCATTTTCCATGGGAAAACACAGCTTTGGTAAAATGGGTCTTTTTCAGGAAATCAGAAAAGCTTCCAAGAACCCCCCTACAAAAGTATTTTATTGACACAAATCCTTTTGTAAAGTCCCTTTTATAAAGAAAACAAAAGACTTTATTTATATTATTTTTTCCCCATCTTTTTTTGTGACACTTCAGTATTAGTGATGCAGAATATGTCATCTGTTATGAAATACCTTTTTGGGGTGTGGGAGAAAGTCACAGTAGTTGTACTTACTAGTACAACAACTAGTTGTACTAGTTGTACTTTGACTATCTGTCTTAAACCTCTACCCACTTATAAATGCCAAAGTTTGTCCAGGAATTCTTCTGGTGCAAATTACCCCCTGTTATTTGGCCTGTCACTTGTAAATAACCTGAATTGTGGGCTTGTGCCGTTCTGTGTCAGAACTGTTTCACCTGTCTTGTACAGACTGTAAATACAAGAATTGCATTTTCTGGGCACAGGGATAAAAGGCACAGAAGAGAACGCAAAGCTTTTATTTATGGCATTGCCCAAAGACTGAACTGTCAACAGGGAAATAATACTTTCTTCTTTTAAACACTGTTATGCTATAAGAGAGGTCAACATGAGCTCTGCTCTTGGCCTCAGTGGGAGCAGGACTGGATCCAGGAAAGTATATCATGCATTTCTTCTTTTTACCTTTGCACACACAGCCTGTTGATATACAGCTGAGAAGGCTTTTGATTGACTCACACTAATGTATGTTATTTTCAGTGACTTAAATAGCTCCTATTATTATTATTACGATAGGGCTTGCAGACCCCCATTACGATTTTGGGACATCATAGTTTGACATTGTGTAAATATAAAAGGAAACATGGCTCTCTGAATTCACGATTCCCCAGCGCTGCATGCATACTGTGCGTGAAGCACGAGCCTTTTGTCATAGAACAGTTTAGCACTTTTTATTTCAATGCCTAATTATTAATGGAATTAGTATCTCCATGCTAAGCAGTTTCTTTGTTGCCTTCCTCTTAGAACTTTTCCATTTTCCTTCTATGCCAAGATGACCTTTTGGTCAACATAAATTTTTGAACTCTAGGGAAATCTGACTGTGCCCTTTCTGTTGTTTAAATCATTTTCTCTCCTACAGACATACACTTTCTTTTCTCTCAGATTTCATTCTGCTGCAGCATATTCTCAATGCACAAGTCAGGAAGAATGAGAGGGACAAACGCCTTTGCAATTTGAGATTTATCAAAAGCTTTTCATTCTGAAATGATGGCAGGGAAATTGCATCATCTGTATATCTGTCTGGGGAAGAGAAAGCAGACTGGGAAATATTTCTGCAGAAGAATGGACTCTGGTGTCAGAGTCTGTTCCAAGAAAAAAAAAAAAAAGAAAAACAAAAACCAAAACTGTGTGTGGAGAATTAGAATTAAAAAATAATAGATGTGGATATAGGTGACCAATTTTTGGCAGCCATAACTGAGGAGATATCTAGGCCAATATTGTTTCTTTTGTCTTTGAAAATTCAAATAGATATGTTCAATTGATCTCAAAAGGGAAATCAGAAGAAAAGTCTACCTTTCTTCTTGAATTGGTCTTCAATTACAGCTCAGTATTGATTTCACAAAATGATTAGGCCAGATTCATGTCTGGTTTAAATAGACACAGCTCTGGAGGATTTAACAGAATTCCCTGATTTCTCTCTGTTGAGGATGTGTCTCATTGGTGTGATCGCAATTTTTGTAGCCATGGCACCTAAAGTCCTGAGCAAGTTAAGTCCTTGTATAGGATGTAATGCAGATACAATAACTTTCTCTAATACGCAAAACTTTGAGAAAAGCTCTCAGTTGGCACAGTGGTCGCCACTGGGCTTCAAGTCAAACCTAAAAGAGGCTCAACCCAATCCTGAAGATTTGCTTGTATGAAAATGTTGATTTATTTTTTTATTATTATTATAAAATGCAAATGCAACAAAAATCCCACATTGATTGCTTTCAGATGATCTTATGTTTTTCATATACTACATACTCAAAAATCCATCTCCTGAAAGTGGAAGTTCCACTAAATTGGAGACCAGCTCCAGACAAAGTCAGCACAGCAGCTACTTAGGGCAGGAGATTGCTGGGAAAAGCTGGCCTAGCATCCCTACTTCTCTTTGTGTCAGCACAGGGGAAAACTAGGTTTTCTGTAGCTGAGGAAGGGTTTGAGTTGTGCCGTGCCCTCACATAGCCATCAAAAGCAGCCACGTGTTCCCTCTGTTTCACAGCTCCAGTGCGAACAGCAAGCCCAGCTTTCCAGTTTGTGCTCTCACCACCTCTGCCTCCCTGTTGTCTCTCTTCTCCCTCCTTTCTATTACCCCTCCTTAGACACCATGGTGTGATTTCACGTGAGCTTTTAAGAAACCTTCCATCGTCTTTGGCCAAAAGTGCATCAAACTGGTAATGAAATATAGCACTTGAATTCAACCAACTTGACTGACGTTTATTCACCTGTGATAGCTCTACACTGACCTATGCAAGCGGCATCTTTTGCTTTGGTTCAGAAAGTGACCATCATTGCAGTCTCTCTAAATTCTTCAGATAATAAGAATAGCAAGATTTTACATACAGCTTTTATAATATATAGGAAATTTGCAGTGATTTAGCAAGGAACTTAACTTTCCAGTACAGACCAAGGCTGCCATTAATGGAATTAAAGAGAAAAAAAAAATAAAATAGCAGGGCAGATCAAATAGTCTTTTAGTAAAGGAGATGTCCTGAATTTCTTTCTCAAATCCCTAGTGCTGATTGATGTCAGAGATAAGATATGTATGGGTTTGATCTAGTATGTAATTTCCTACATTTCTGAGATAGATCGTTACTCATCCTTAGATCGTTTCCAATGTAACTGCCGCCCAGTCTTGATTGCACATCTCTGCCTCTCCTCCTTCACTGTGTCTGGCTTTTGTCTCATGCTTACAGCCTTTTTGGCACATATGGCCAGCAGAAAATCCACTCAACCAAAAGAAAGTGAAGAGTTATCTGCCAGCTGAGTGCCCTGAGTGTGCTGGTTTCACTGAGGTGGCCCCAGTCTAAGATGCGACCAATCTTTCTGCTTAAAACAGAAGATACCAAAGTGACCAACTTAGATTAAGCATCCAACTTTAAGATGCCTAATGGTTGGCAGAATAAATGCCACCTGACCAGCTGTAAGCCCATTAATAAGGTCTAGTGGGCTGCTAGTTCCTCCCAGAGGGTAGAAACCTCTGACAGCTCCTTTTGTATTGAGTCCCACTACAAAACTCTCCACCTCCAGCCTGGAATCGCTTGGAGATCACCATGGTGGTTGACTGCAGCTTTCCCCCCATACCTCACAAACTCACAGAATCACAGAATTTCTAGGTTGGAAGAGACCTCAAGATCTCATGAAATTACAGCCTCTGGTGTGCAGAGGTTCCCACGTCTGTACTCCTGCTCCTCATAGGAGCACACTGAACTGCAGCAGGGCTTGGTGCGGATACAGTGGTCTGGCTTTATGCTTCCATTTCTAGAATGGGGCCTAATTTTGAATAAGAAAAAATAAAAATAATAAAAATAAATTGGACAGATTGCCCCTATCCTCACTACTTAACTTTTCAAGAAATGTCATGGATCTTTTACGGGAAAGGACCTAGCAGCAGGCATTGCTGCATTAGGGAAAATGAGGTGTAGAGCTATTTTTAAACACACTGAAATAGCACCAGACAGATTCCATTTATAGGAACTTGTACTTGTCTTCTTCTGTGCCTTGAAAAGGATAATGATTTCTGTGAAGTAATGATCCTCTCATCATAAACAGGATCCCAAGTGCTGAACCTGGTGCCCTCTTTGATATTTCTGTTAGTTTTTTTGGACTAACTTCCCTCATTCCTTCCCCCCCAACCCAACCCTTTACGCAAAGAGAGCACAAAGATTTTTCTCCATCCCTTTTTTGTTCTTCTTCATTATAAGAAAATTAGAAGCTGGGGAAAAGCCTCTTGTGGTGCTAAATTGTTACTGGCTAATAAAACTGCAGGAGCCATACACAGTGTTTTTTTTTCCATAAATCAGCAGTGGAGGGAATTAGGTGGCAAGAGATGGAAGGGCAATGTTTAATCAGCTCATGTAGGAAATCATTAGCTGCACACCCTCATTCCATCGCTGGCTCATTCTTCATTCCCAATGGCTGCTTTGCCACCAGACCATTAACATTTTTCAATGACTTTCTAAATGCAGTGAAAAAACACGCAAGTGGTGAAATATCAGTGGATGTTGTGGAAACAAAAGGCTGAAGGATGTGCTTGTCTTTTGATTTTTTTTTCTTTTTCTTTTTTCTTCCTTTCCCCCCCCCCTTTTCCTTTCTTTATGCACTCTCTCTCTCTCTAGATTAGAAATGTACCTTGTTAAAAGACAAGTGACCTATAGCCTGGAAGGCTGTCTCTCCCATCCACCAAATAAAAAGAGACAGAAGATTTAGTAGTAACATGAACAAGAATAAGATTTTTTATTAGATTTACTGTATGTTCTCATTTATGCGTTTGTCGATTTCATGGCCTTTTGCACAATCTACCATTGCGATCCAATTTCTGCAAAACTGATCAGAGATTAAGTTTTTCATTTAAGTGGCACCAAAAAAAAAAAAAATTGGGTCACAATTTATTTGCTAAAAATTCAGGTCAAACCAAACTAGTGCTACTCAGCCAGTGTATCATAGCTCATAAGGGTCCCATAACTCAGCTGTGTGTCTCACTTGCAAAGGTTAAGACAAAACTTCATCTTCTACTGCCAGTTCTTTATTTGATCTGAATGAAACTAGCTCACAGACTCCAATGAGTTGAAAACCCATCCCTAAGGAGTCAGCATGACTCTTTTCAGAGACTGCGTGCAGTGGAGCTAGGCTTTCTGCTCTGGGTTGTTAATCCGCTATCTTCTACAAGCCTCCCTTTGCATTAGCAGATGCACTTAGTGTGGTAGTTTGCTAGACACTCATATGCATAGCTGTGGAGAGTCTGTATATCTGGGTGTATGGCTGTGCTATCCTTGCGATAACTTGCAGAGCTCTGTGATGAACCTCCCTGCATTTCTCACCTCATCACCTGTTCCTTGCTCACCAGTTCACTTCTCCCACGACTATTACACACTGCAGTCAAAGCCTCTGAAGATTCTTGCAGTGTCCATGGCTTGAAAAGCAAGAGAGAGCTTTAAAAATGAGCTCCAGTGCATTTTCCAGAATTGTGTTCAATATTTTTGAAATGTTTTAATTATTATCTTTCTGTAGCTTTTGAGGTAAGTGTAGAAGAATTCAAGGTTCTGTAGAGTACTTTTTTCTTTCATATTCGTGTAAGATGATCTGCTCACATGCAGATTTGCAGTTTGTAAGGGATGTTCCCATGCCAAACTCCTGTTGCTTTATAGACAACATTTGCCAGTTTCTGCATGTACAGTTAAGGATGTCTCTAACTGGTTGTCAGTATGAATGCCTCTGGAATGGAATTTCCTAGTGCAACCTGTAGCAGAGGAAAAGAAGTGTCTGCAAAAGTGTGAGCCATATACTGAGCAAGTTGGAAGTGCTGGGAGTTTCTGTGAAATAATACAGCTGTAGCTGAAGAGAAATTCCTATGATCTTGGATTGTCCCAAAGATATCAGGTCCACAGTCCTGGGCCTTACTGGAAATGTCCTCAATCAGTCTGTCCCCATGTAGAAGTACCAGTTTAATTTCTGCTCTGTGCTAATGTTCAAAATTGGTGACATTATTAATTCAAATTTCTGGATAGCTGGTTCAGTCCACACTTGACAAGAAGAGCACATCCAGCTCCTTGACATGCATTCCTTTGAGTTTGCCTTGCCACTTTCCCATCCTAGTATAAAAAAACCACCAGGACAGAGTTTAAGGGCATCTTTGCATGGAGAAGGTGGGAGGCAGTCAGCTGGGTGTGAATTTGTGCTACAATGTGAAGTCTGGGAGGTCACAGACTAAGAGTCTTTCTACCTGACCTGAAGCCCACATGATGCCCATAGCAGGGTTATCTAGGGCAACACAGTTATCTAGGCAACACAGCTAAAAAGAAGTAGGCTTGTCTAATCAATGGGAAGAGAAATGGGCAGAAGGGACTTCCAGTGGGCAGCTGGAATCTTAGGTGGGATTAATTGCATTCAGAGAGGGTGTTAATATCAAGGTAATATAGGATAAACAGTTCCAGAAATAGGTGTCTAGGGTAGAGGGTGGGGATTAATTCAAGCCCTACTTAACAAATTCTATGAGGAAGAGTATTATGCTTTGCAAATGTGGAGTAACCTACCTTCCACAAGGCGCTCTATTAAGTTAAGATATGTGGAGAGTTGACTCAAAATACCAGGTGGTAGAAATTTCATTTGCTTCCCTATATGTGACCTAATGCCTGTAGAGAAAAGCTGGAGTTGCAGCCCCTTCCTCTTGTGAGGAGCACATATTGAAGATTCCTTCAAATGGATTCCAGCTGCTCCCCAGAAGGAAGTATGTCACTTTGAGGATATAGTTTGACATTTCTGTACAAGACACGTTTCTTCTTTTTCTCTATTTCATCTTCAGAATTCAGAGACTGTTTTATTCAGGCATTAGCCGGCACTCCATCATACTCTGACTCCTTAAAGTATAGTGTCTGCAAAACCCAATGTGAAACAAGAAACCGGTCTGATAAGTAGAGAATACACTTTAAGATGTAACATCTCATTTGTCACAGTGAAAGAAATATGGAATGGAATGATCAAAATGTGTCTGTGTATTAGTCCTGATGCCGTTTTGCCTTGGTGAACTGAAAAGGCTTCTTAAAGTAAGAGAAGGTAATGACAACCCACACCTGACTTTTATCAGCTATTGCAAGAAGTATGCTTCTGTCCTCGAGAACCTCTTGCCTAATTCTCTTTATCCCGGTCCTGTGCTAGAGGCAGAAGTGTGGAACTTTGGAGTAAAAGTGGCTGTAAATCACTGTTGCGCTTTTTGGTCTTCAGCAGACACAGTGTAGTTTTAGATTTGCCTTGACTTTCTTTTTACCTCTCTTGAGCTTTGGGATGTGTAGCAGCTCTTGTGAATCACAATCTGTATGATACTCTCACTGTCATCCCTCTCTCTCAGGACTTCTTAATCAGGCATCTGAAGGCTTGTCTTATGGAGCAGGTAATGGAGACCATGCTAGGAGAAGCAAAAAACTCTTCCTGACAAGTTCAGAATTGCTGGGGACAGCTTGGGAGAAAGATCCCAGAAGCTGAAGCAAAGGCAGAAGGAACCTTGAGGAAAAATTCACGAGGCTGTGCGCTCTACAGGTGTAAGTCTGATTTGTGGTTTGCAGAGAGGATTGACAGAGATTGTATACATGCTCCATTTTAGACAGAAGAAGAAATCTTCTTAGAATCGTAGGGGTGGACAGTGGCTGTGCATTTATCAATCTATTCACACTGTAAATGGGAAGAGAAAATAGCATCGTGGCTCATTGTTTTTGGTTTAGAGCAAACTTGGATTTGTTTGACTGTCAATGAACAGCTTCCTCTCTGTGTTAATGTAGATTTACCTAGCCAGATTGTCACCTTTCCTGCTGTGACTGGCCTGTCATCATCGTGTTCACAATGAAATGTAAAGTTGTAAATCTCCTGAGCTGAGTGATGAGATTGATGCTGGAGAAGGGCTGCAGAAGCAGTTGTGCATAGACCAAGGGGGAAACCGGCCAGCAGTGGCACAGCTGATATCACTTGCTTTGTGTAAGAAATGCTCAGGGAAAAAAGGGACACACAGCCCGTGTGATCTCTCAGACGGAGGTACACAGCACGTTTTTCATCATAAAATTTTCTTACAGTTTCTCTGCTGGTAATGTGAGAGAAGCTCAGCCAGCCAGCAGAACTGGGGACTGAGGAGGCCAGTTGGTTCGTTCTTGCTCTGACCAATGGACTCTTGCCAACCCTGTGAACAAAAGGTTCACTCATATGTTGGAGGAACAGAAGTGACATTAACTGCTAGTACAAAAGAAACGTTTTGTAGGATTTTATTTCTTTAGCTGAAACTATACCACGTTTCAACAGTCACATTCTTCAGAATATGCTGGCTGGCTGGGGAACTGTGAAAAGCAGAGAAGAGCTGCTGTTTAAAACATTGAAGTAAGAGTTTAATCTGTAGAGAGATGGCAGGAGAAAGAGTCTCTGATCAGACGTTGCTTGCAGTGCTAGTCTTAGTGGAATATGGGGTCATACAGCACAATTCTTTGGTTACAATTTAGAAATCCCAAACAACAGGCAGAGAAACCTCACCCTGTAGATTTTAATTTGGGTACATTGAGCAAAAGACTAAAGAAGAAAACATTGGTGTGTCACAGATTAGAAAGCTGGTGATAACAAAGACCCCAAGAGTTCCAGTCTGTAGCACATACCTGACATGAGAAAACCACAAATGGGAGAGTGAAAAGACATTCTAAACCAAGAAAGATTTAAGTAGTTTTGTAAGGAGAAATGTCTGTGCCACTGGGGATGTGGCTGGGAGAAATGAAGATGCATCTGCAAAGATCCAAACTGAGAGCTATTAATTGGGATAGAACACTAAATCCTACAAAGTTTTGCTTAGCAACATTATTCCAGACAATCAATTTATTTAGGGAGCGAGAAGAAAGTTCAAGCAGCAATGATGTTAATAGCTGATGACAACTAAGTGGGGTTCCATGCCCTGCAATGTAAAGCCCTGCATCCACTTGAAAGAATGAAGTTTAACTGCGGATACCAGCTCTGTGCTGCCACAGGGAGAGTCACAGCGCCGTGCTTGGGAATACGGCTGGATAAAAACAAGAGAGATTAAAACAGTTCTGAAGGCAGATTGATGCAGGAGTTTAGGCATGTGTTGCAATGATTTCCTCTTTCAGGCCATTGCTTTAAATTCAGACCCTGTCATCTGTGACGGGAATGGTAGCCTTCGGTAGCTCTTTGACCTGCCTGAGGTTAATTGGTGGTTTCAGTCCATCCCTCCTTACATGACTGTTTGTATCCAACTGCCACTATTTCTGGTTGGTCCAAGATAGTCTCTCTTTTTTTTTTTTTTTTAACCTGGCTTGTTTAAGTGCCCTTATTTTACAGAGACATGAGAGTTGCCAGTGGACACCAGCCCAGTGACACATCTAGTCTAGGCTTCAGCTGATGAAGAGCAGCCAGGGTCTACTGTCATGGGAAAATGGGAAGGAAAAGGAAAAAGAAAAAAAAAAACAACACACATAATCCTGCAGATGAGAGATGATTCTTGTCCCTGGGTGTACTGTAAAATGAGATTTGGACAAACAAGCCAGCTACACACTGACACTCAGCTCAGATGCGAGTGAGCAGGAGCAGAAACGAGTTGTGTTTGTTGTTGCTGCTAATAGTAGTTGTATCTGCAGTGTCTTAGAGAACGAGTTGTGAGCTGAAACTCCTCTGTGTTAAGCAACGTGCAGACTTGTACCAGCAGAACTGCTTCTTCCCCAAAGAGCTCACAGATTATGGGTAAGGCAAGAGAGCACAGATGGGCGGGTCCAAAAAGAGGAGAGAGGAAATGATGTGCCAATGCTAATCAGCAGAATATTCAGAAATTATAGCCTGTCATTTCCATATTTTTGAAAACATCACAGCAATCGGGCGTGTTAATGAGGGATTTGCAGTATGTAACATTCTGGTAAATCTGAGGTGAATCGCAGAGATTCTTGCTTGGAAGTGCCACAGCTGTGTGATGGAGCTGGTGTTGTGTAGCTTTTAGAGAATATCACTGACCTCTTACCCCTAAATAAGAAGTGTCTGATAGGACAGAGGCAGGTGATAGAGTGCTCTGGGACAAATGGAAGGGACTGGAAGCCATGAAGAGATGCTGCCTTTGCCACCTAAAGCACAATTGCTTACTCTGGCAAGGATGCTGTGTCCTGCATTGTTGTCATGTGAACATACAGCACCATGCTGGGTGATGATAGTTATCGTTACTATTTCCTTTTGATTTAATGATGGATATTCTGATTTTTATTATTATTTTTTTAATTTTTCCCTTCAGTGAGAACTTGATGCAGGGCATCCCCTGGGGCATCAATATGTGGTCAAATAGTATAATCAACACTGATGCAGAGGGTATCCCTTTGCATGGTATGTTGTACCATGTGTGCTCCAGGACCCAAACTGCTTTCCTGTTAATATTCACATTTAGTTGAAAGGCTGCCTCTCAGCTGAAGTCCTAAATTGTTTGAAAAGTCTTGCTTGAGGAAAGGGAGAGGCACTCTTCTTCACTTTATTATTACAGTTCTGCTCAGTGGAGGCATTTCAGCTTCTGTGGAAAGCTTTCTTTAGGAAGGGCCCCTAGCAATGGAAGAAATTCCCAGCCCTGGTCCAGAACGGCTGGGATTGTGAATTGCAGTCAGAACACAAAGCACACGGTGCATCTGCTTGTGGGGATGGGAGGGGACTGCTCATATGATGACTTTTCTGTTTTGCTTGGGAGGACCTACACCCTTTTGGCTCTTGGGATATACTGCTGTTCTATTTTTGTTTTGATAACTGGTGTCAAGGGCAACCAGGGCTTTTTGTGTTGGAGAAATCCAAATAAAACTCAATAAATGAACACCAGCTGTGGGCTGCATTCTAGAAGGTCTAAACAAGGGGAAGAGGCCATACAGAGGATGGAGATGGTTTCTGTGAACTCCAAGCAATGCTCAGAGCTGTGGATCAGAATGCTTGAGGTTTGTACAGTTTTGAAGAAAAAAAAAAAAAGTAAAATATAAGTTGAAAAAGAGAAGGATAAAGGGAAGATGAAACTGTTTGTTAATCCAAGTTTTGTTCTGGTGAACCAAAAGTCCTTTTTTAGCCCAGATTTTCCTAGTCTGGCTTTGTCTTGGAGAAGATCTCTGCAGCTTTTAAGAGAAGGAGAGTCCTACTGCCCTAAAATATATATATATATAAAATAAAAATTTAGATGCACAAATCCCATTTGTTCAGGCTCATGGAGCGATGACCGTGGAGCAGATTGTAATAAGCACTGAGATCTGTTGAAACTGTACTCAACAGCACTAAACAAAATGTTCTCCTCCCACTGGAGGTCAGCAGTGAAATGTTTTATCAGTTAAAGACAATGGGGACATCTCTGCCGAATGTGACAAGCAGCAGGGCTTACCATTTTCCTGTCAGCTTCTGATTAAAGTGAAATTAGTTCAAACTTGCATTAACACAAGCATTGTGTCTTCCCTCTCCCTATCTCTTTTTCATTTTAAATTTTATTTTTTGTTTTATTCAAAACCACATTATATCTCTTCACTAGCATGTATAATTAATTAGAAGTCACAGGAAAACAACAGCCATTCCCAGAGGAGTTGCTGTGAAATTGCCTGGTGTTCCCTTTATGGCTCCCAGCCTTTCTGGTTGTTTTTAGAAAGATGTTCCTCTATATCAAATTATTTTCATTTTCCTTTATTTTTCCCTCCCGCCCTTCATGTAGTCTCTTTAGATGCATGTTGCACTTGGACTCAGCAGGACTCACATGATTCCAGACACAACGTATTTTTGGATTTATTTTTTTTTAATGGCACACTTAAAATACCTGCTCACTCATTTCTCTCATCACGTGAGTCAGCCTCCTCCAGCAGTCAAGAAGTATGTAGCTTAGAAAAAATAAAGGAAATCCACTGCTTTATGGAGAAAGAGAGAGAGGAAGGAAGGATGAACAGACAAACAGACAGACCTCTAAATCTGGTAGACCTTCTTACCCCTTTTTGTAACTGCCAGAAATATCCTGCAGCTGAAAGTCAGCGAATTGCTAGGAAAGGAGACTGAAGACTGTATATTCCCAACACTGCCACTATAAGACCATTTTGAGCATGTACAACAGCAGGGCCAGCACCTCTGTGGTGATCCAGGCTGCTGAGTGCACCTCTGAGGACCAGCTCCCACTGCAAAGTGAAATTTAAATGACCTGGCTCAGCAGCCAGGATATCACTGTCCTGACTGCAACACTGCCTTCCTTTCTGATGGGAAGGAACTGAATCTGACTTTGTGCTACACTGGTGGGGGAGAGAGCAAATGCTTCCAGATTCCTGGGCTGGATGTTGAGTCAGAGAAAGACAACATGAGCTAGGACAGGATGCTAAGAGCTTTGACAGTGTTCTGTGGATGCTCATTGCCCCAGAGTGGATGTCAAGTGCTTACAGAGTTTAAGAATAACCACAGTATTTGGGGCTTTTTCCGCTTTGCTCATGAAAACACAGGTTTTTCTCTGATAAATATATGATACTGTGTCTGCATGTGAAATACTCTGACTCATGGCAATCAGTGTGTCTTCTTAATCATCGGCTGTGGGATTCAGACTACTCCTTGTGACTGAAGACAGTTTTCTTCTATTTGGAGTTGCAATTTTCCTGGTGACCAGACAGTCTCTGGATGTGTTTTAGGGCTGAGGTCTTTTTAGGAGACCCGCAGCTTCCTGCTTGAGTTGTCTGACAGTAGAGAAAAGAGAGACTCAGGGATTAAAAAGACAAGAATATGAAGAACATGACAGAGGCTGGCAGGTAGAGCCTGGCAGGAAAAAAAAATGAAGAGATGCTGTCAAAGTGGGTGTTGTTTGGCACTTGGATGTGGAAGCTAGACAGAATAAAAATTGTCTCTCTCTTTAACAAGAGCTCCACCAGTAAAAACACAAAGCAAACACCTCAAAACCACCCCAAGCCCTCATCACAACCTGGTGAGGAATTGCATTTTCAAAGTGAAAACCAAATCTTTCTCTGCCTCCTGATGTATTGCTAAACTAAAGGGCCTGCTGGCCCACACGTGTGAAAACTCCCAAAGCCTAAATCAGCTGCTCAGCTCTCTATCTGGGTCAGAATACAGCCAGCATCCAAGTTAATAGGACAAACATGCTCTGCCAGTCCTAGCTGCTGTGTCTGAATGAATTTGCTTCTAAGTAATGGAGCAGAGCCAGAAACAAGGGTCATTATGGAAATAAAAACTGTTTCTCTGCAGCCTCTATCTCACAGTGGCAGAAGGTGACATTTGTTTTCCTAATCCAGTTCTTGGTTTATAGAGATCCTGTATTGCATGACATGCATGTGCTAGTGGTAGCTTTTCAGGGCAGAGAGTAAATAGCATTAGGAAAGCCATAAGAAAATAGCTACTTCTCTTCAAGAAAGTGAGAGCAAAGAAATGCAGGCTTCTGACTTAAGAGGAGCTATGAAAAGCAAATCTCAGGGAACATCCCATCAATTCCAGCTCTATTTTTCCAGTTGCTGGCTGGCCACTTTAAAGCAATTCAGAATGAGCCAAGCATTTTCATTACTTGGTATTTTATGAGATTTCGTAGACTGTTCTGTGGTAGAACACAAACAGGTGATTTCAAATGGACCAGACTCCAGCAGTTTTTTACTTCTTGCACAACGCTGGGTAGGAAGCAAGCAATGAGCCTTTAAATTACACCTCTTCTGATGTGCCCTTACGCTATGCAAAACTGTAATCAGACCTGAGTCAGTCTTAATGGCTCTGGTGCCAGCGCTGGCAGTTTCCCATAATCCATCAACTCCCAGTTCCCTCTCAAAAATGTGTTTTAGGCATTCTCCAAATAATTTAACCATTTCTGCCTAAGAGAAGGAAATGGTTGTGTGACAAGATAATTGCCGCTCAGCGATGATGCTAACGCACTGAATTCTTCAGTGTCTCCAGTGAGCCTGCTGCAGTTGTTAGTTACAGGCCCACGTTTCTGTATCGTTGGGAAGGTGGGTATTGAAGAAAAAAGCCATTCTCAACTCAGGGGTACTTTGTCCCTTTTAAGCAAAGGTTCTGACCAGCAAATCACAGTGCCCTTTTAGCAGAGATCATCTGCTATTCTGAGAGTAATGAAGGACTGTGACACATTTGCAGCATCTTTTGATGCTGATGTCTCAGGCATAGCATATGCTAGAGAGAGCACTCAAACCTGCATTTTGTCATTGAAAGTAATTTCAAATCTCAGTGTATACCAATACTGGATAAAGAGTTTTTATTGCTTCCAGAAGTCTGGTTGATGGTGTAATTGTGGAAAAAGCAAAGGAGATACGGTTTGTCAATACCACCGACTGTGTTGACAGAGAATGAGTGCTTTTCAGATTTATTACTGTTATTTTGAGCAGATTTCTTCTCACTTTGCATTTTTTCCCATTGCCCAGACCACCCTCATAGTGATCCCACATTCATCCTGCTCTCAGAGTCTGACTATGGGAAGATGAAAGGGGTGAGACAGTCAGTGCTTTTCCAGGGCTTGAACTATTAATTTGCCAGTCTACAAAGTGAGTTATGGGAGGTTTCATGATACGAAGCACTAGAGCTAAAACTGGGGTCCTTACACTTCAGGACAATTGTCTCAGCTGCAGTGCAGACACACATTAATGCAAAATTGTTGCTGTTGTATAGCTTTTGGGTGGGCTGTAGGACGTGATCTGTTATTTTCTGGTTGCTTCAAGCAGATCACTGTCTGCACTCACTATTAATTGACGTCTGTGGATTTAGAGAGTAGTGGGGGTGAGCTGTGTTGAGACCTAAGGCTTAATTCTCAGCTGTGCTCATCCTCTGCCTACTGGTGGTACTAGCTCCTGGGGTCTGTCCAGAGTTTCTCTCAGTCAGCTGAAGTGTACCCTGAAGAGACATTTAAGCAGGTCAGAACTGCTGAAGCACCCTCTCCCAGTCTCTGCTCTTCTTCTGTGAGCAGATCCCTACTGCAAACCTCCCTCTTGTAAAGTATCAGGTGTCCTCTTTCACTCCAGGGAGAAGCTGTTCATGTGTAGGATGGATGCTCAGAGTAGGCAAAAGTGACAACTATAAATGCCCTTCTCAAGTGTAGGAGAAATGTCATGAGCTCTTCGCAAACAAGACTGGAAAAGGAAACCACAGAATCAATGAGAAATTTCAAACATTTGGCCCCGTGGGCTTTGAAAAAGAGATGAGATCTCTGATCCTATCAGAAAACAACAACAAAAACCCCACCATCTTGTTAATTCCTTAAAGCTTTAGCTGTTTGCTGTATAAACACATGCAAGAGGGTTTCAGATTAGTGGTCCACCTGTAGTAGAAGAAGGAGGAGAAGCAGCTTCAGAAAGGTGTGGAAAATTTGGCACTCCAAAGAATTTTAATTGATTTCTACTGCTCCCTCAGGCTGAGGGTGATTCACATGAGGTCAGTGCAAGGGCACACCTATTGGCAGCTGGAACATTTGTCTTTCCTCTGATAGTACCTGAGATCCAGCCCTGTCAGTTCAGTTGATATTAGACTTGCTAGCTCTGTAGATCCATGTGTCATATCGTCAATGATCATTGACTTGCAATGTCCAGTTGTTGGATGTAAATAAGGGAGGTGAAGGTGGGGGGACTTATCAGACTCAGCTGAGATTGACTTGAACTATCCTGCTGAAATTGCCTCAAGTCACTACACAATAGACTTTTTATTAGCTTTGGAAACAGAGCTGAATGTACCCCCAAGAGCTCAAAGGTTATGCATTTGCACTGATGATAGCATCCTAAATGATTCCCTCTGGCCTTATTATTGGGACTCAGAAGGCTTGTCCTTAGGTTCCTGAACTTGGGTTAATTCAGTCAGGGGGCAGTGAAGCCAAACTTCTCCAGCTGGGTGAAGTAGCAGGCAGAGAACTACAGCTGGGATATAGGATGTGCCTACCGCTTCCCTTCATGGTTGAGCTCTTACAGCTGTATGTGAGGTGCAGACTACAAATAAACTGCCCTTCAGGGTGAGAGCTGGCTCGTATTGGCAGAACCAGCAGGGAGGTGTTCCTGTGAGAAAGAATAGTAACCACTAGTGTAAAATAATAATACTATCTGGCTCTTTTAAAATTCATCCCGCCTTTCTCCTGTAGGATGATCCCCAAAGCCAAGCTGAACACTAATGCATTCCAAAACTGGAAGCAATCATGCCTCAAGAAACAGCTAATACCAACAGAGCAAAAACAACTGGGAGAGATCGTACAGCTAAAACCGTATTTAAAAAATTAGCACTTTGCTATAAGGTGATTTGTTTCATTATTGAAATGTTGGGTGTTTTCCTACTACCTAGGAACGTGAAGCAGAGCTGCGGTGTGACTGGCCAGAGGCCACAGCAATTTTCTACCTCACAGCCCTGAATGGCAGCTTCTGGTCCCAGGCCTCCAAAGAGCTCTCCTCTGTTCTTTTTCTCCTCAGTATGGACTTGCATATTTCCAGCCATCCTCATCATAGCTATTTCATGCAGTTCAGCTAATGCTTCCAAGTCTCTGATTTATATCCATTTTCCCCAGTTCTGCCCCTCCAGCAATTCTCAGTTCTACTAAATCCTGCCCTGTGACATTGCCAGTTCTTTCAGTCATGAAAACTCCTTTGGGTGAAGAAAGCGAACACGCAGGTCTGAGGCAAACAAAAATCCAAATGGGAATATCCTGAGATTGGCAAACTTATTCCCTCTATGACTCCAAAGGTGAAAGGGAGATGCATTAGCCTGCCGTGCCACCTGGCCTCTGCTGTGAATCAGATGGTGCTGTAATGACATGTAATATGCACGTGCCTCAGAGCTGGGAGAGCAGTGCAGGGACAAGGGGCAGTCTCCAAAAGGAACAATGCCATTCCTTTCCTCCCTTACGCCTTATGTCTTCATGTGCCAGAAGCTGCTTATCCCCCAGGCATCTTGACTTGCCTGCTTCAATAAATAAAAAATGTGCCAGGCAGTTACAACGGTGCTAATTGCTGATAGCTCTCTATTGATCCATCCATTTGGCGGCTCTGATTACAGAGTGATACTTCCATCTAATCACAGCTGTGGCAGCCAGAAAAAAAGAGCCTGGGCTCATAGCTTTGAAACGGTACGGTGTTCTCGAGCTTTCCAGCCATTCTTCTGAACGAGCGCTTTACTGCATGAAAAGAGAATTTTCTGCTGCGTTGTCAGGTGTGGCTTCTTGGGAGGAAATGATGCTTTAGTGAAACTCTGCAGGTCTGAGCAGCATGCAGAGCAGAAACAGTGAGCTTGGAGATACGAATGGCAGTCCCATCTGGGTGAAGCCTTCCAGGAGCTGGTTGTCAGACGTGGACTAGAACTGTGGACCTTCCTGCCCTGCCATTTAGACAGTCCTCGTGCAGTGAGCTGGCTGATCAGCTAGACATCACCTGATCTTGCAAAAGACTGGGAGATCTTTGAAGGGCTCTACAGCCAGCACATTGCAGCTACTTGTAGCTGCGTAGCAGGGAAGCTCATACCTTAATGCAGCAGAAGCTGCTGTAGCAGCTGAAATGGAAGGAAACGCACTACATTATTTTGAAGGTGTCCCAATGAATTATGGATATTAAAAGCAACTCTTTGGCTCAGGTATATTTGACTGCTTGGGCACTGTCTGACATTCAAACTGTGCACAAATGTTCCCTTACTGTTCTCTTCCTGTTGCTTTTCTCCACAGCACTGATAGGTCCCTTGGTTGCTGTTGGCCTAAGGTCTGAACAAAGATGTTCTCGTTTCAAACACAGATAGATTATGTTTTGCCCCAGGGGCCTGGAATACATAACTAGAGCTGGTTGACATTAGCTGAATGGGAAAAATTGTATCAGAAAATGGCCTTTTTAGAAAATGAATGTTTTTGTTAAGCTGGAAAAGATTCTTTGCTTCCTCCTCCCCCCCCCCCCCAAAAAAAAAAAAAAAAAGTTATTTTTTGTTTGTTTGTTTTGCAGAGATTTTAAGCAATTCACCTCATTCATTTCTTGTCTTGTAATTTTTGGTTGTTTCTAGACGTGTCCTTGGAAATCCATCTGTCATTGGGGTTATTTTCCTTTGTCCACATGTTCTATCATTGGACACTTATTTTTTCCTCCTGCGTGTATAAGACCATGTTGCCATTGTACTTCTTTCTCTTTTGCCCTTTTTCCTGGCATGAGAGCTCTCCCTTTTTTTTTCCTTTCTGATTATTTAGCACTTCAATCCTTTCATATTGGCTTGGTAGACAGCTGCTGTATTTTTTCTTTCCGCCTTTGTGTTCAGCCATTGTATTTCACTTGGCTTTGTGTCACACCTTCAGCCATTTGCCACACCTTTGTACTTCTGCTTCTTTGAGTCGCTTTCCATTCGGAGTGTTTGATTGTGGTCAACATTCTGTTTTTCTTTGAACATTAAACTCCCTCAAGCATCAAATGTATTTTTAAATCTGTGAAGAAAAAAACAATTAAGATCCTGTAGGAAAACAAACAAGCAACAACACAAACAGCATCAAAATGACAATTATGACAATTTACAATTACATTTTAGATACTTGTGGCTATTGACTGTAGACTGTCCTGAGAGATAAAACTTGACCAAGAAAAATAAAAGGGAAAGACTGAATGAATAGAATTGTCTAAAATCTCTGAAGAAAATTGAGATATTTTTTTTCCTCTTGATTGATAAAGGATCTTCACATGCTTAAACTGTATTTGACTTAATGAGACACATTCAGAAGTGACTCTAACTGAATTTAATGAGTTCAGGTCTGTTAATTTCTCTGGCTTTCTCAACACATTAGTGGGATGTATTTTAGAATCAGGTTCTCTCCCACTTGTTTCCCTGTCGCTCACACCTACTTACAGGTTACCATTACATTTTATCTGAGGAACAGGCTGAGTCAGTGCTGGTGGAGCAGTTCATGTGAGCTGAAAAGCAACAGGAGACAGAAACCCTTCCACTGGCACAGCTGGTTCTGGGAAGGCTTCTCTGTCTTTAGCCTTATGCTTTAGATTTGATTTCAAATTTAGTGCCACATATTTATAGGTTTAGATCTGCTACCTAAAAAACAATATACAGATGTTTTTTAGGAAGATAATCAAATTACTGGCGTTCTTAATACACAGTGGCCACAAAAAAAGAGGCAATAATGAAGGAGAGAAAGGGTAGAAAGTGCACAGTGGAGAAACAAAGTGAGAGCTATAGGAATTCCACTTCTACCATCCTGTAAATTATTCACACGTGCCAGCTGGTAATTACTTATAATGAACGTCTATAAAGCACTTTGATATGCTCAGATGAGCAATACTATAGAAAGTGTGTCCTCTGTTTAGATCTAAAGGATAAGACACTAGTAGAAAGGCAAGAACTACCCATGTAATTATCCACTTACGATATGTTGGCTCACTGGTGCTGTGCCTAGCTGCGTTATTAAAGAAGTAGATTACTTTTTCAGAGTGTGAGCTTCAGAGGCAATAATCTGATCATGATTCAGGTTGAGGAGTAATGTGGAGCACTGATAATTTCTGGCAGTCTTGCTGAACATGGAATTTGAGTCTTTTTATTTCCCAAAGAGATGATGTCATCATTACCCTTGAATCCATCTGTCCAGCTGCACGACTCGGCTTTGCATCCCTTGTGTCCATCAAGCCACTGATCAGCAATATGTAACTTGCATTCATCTGTGATCTCTCTAAGAAGTGAGTTGTGGAATGCACTTAATTAGATTTTTGATCCACAGATTTGTAACAAGATCCTTTAATGAAGCAATTTTCTACTGATCTTTGTCAGTAGCATCCTGAGCTGAACCTTTGATCCTTTGATGTTTCCCTTATGTGAAGTATGTCTTGATCCCTTGTGTTACCTGGCTTTGGAATGCTGCCCCATGAAAAATTACCACACAATGTAGTTGCATCATGTTTGTGGCCATGGCATTTGTAATCCAACTGGCAGGTTTCTTGAGTTTATGGTAACATTTCAGTATAGAATTGCAGGCTACACTGGAACTGGTGACATTGAAACCACTCGTTCCCAATCCTTGGGAACACTCATTTTTCCCTTCCCATCCCATGTCTAAGGTACTCCACATTTCCAAAGAAGAATGTGTGCCGGGTACTGTTGGCATCTCTTCAGGCTACACTAGCCAGTTTAGAAAAGTTGGCCATGGCCCAATTAAGTAGAAGCACGTACTGCAAACTAAATTTGCCTACAGCCTGTTTGTGCTGTATCAGATTAAGGAAAATTTGTTAAGGGAGGTGTAGCCAAATCAAGAGTAGTCTAATTCTACATAACATATAGCCACAATTCTCGCCCTTTTTTGTACTAGAAAGTAGAAGTGCAGTGGCAGAAAAGAGGAAGAAAAGAGGGAAGGAAGAAAGAAAGAGACTTGATTAAAAAATAGCTCTTCCTTTTATAGATATGTAAGTTAGAGCTTCTCACAGCACCGGTTGAAAGCTGGTGACATTTGAGAGTTCAAGATAAGTGAAACACCAGTTGGAGATCAGTATCAAGGAACATTTTTTAAACAAGTGTTGCACAATGGGCCAAAGGTAGCAAAAAAAAAAGAGCCTTCCCTTCATACATGCTTATCACTAGAGAAGGAAGAAACTTTCACGGTTCATGTCTCTTTGTGTTTTATTCTCAAAATGACCTGTGTATTCATTGGATAACAGCTTCAAAGTGGACTCTTTTCTCCAGCAAAGAACATGGTGGACCTTTTAAATTTCTATCTCAAGCAAAACTCTATAAGAAAAAGTTAAAAAAAAAAAAAAGAAAAAAAAAAATGAGAACATTAAAGGAGTGCTGTAGTTTTCTTATCCTCAGGGATAGATTGATAAATCCCCCTGATAGTTAAACATATAAAAAATAAATGATAAAATGATAATATAAAAAAGACATGGAAGGTATAGTATACGTAGAGCCATTTGAAAAAGGAGATATGTGACCCATCTCTGCATGGAGGAAAGTTACAGTTTCTGTACATCTGTCATTTTAAAAGATTGCCAGATTGTGCCACTCATGGGAGTAGTTTCATTGTACTCTCTGGGACTGCTTGGGTAAATAAAACGTGCAGCAGCTGCATGGCCTGGCCCTAAGTGAGCTACATGTACTAAAAAATGTAGAGATAAGTCACAGAGGGAGGGAAGCATCACATGCTAAGAGACCTTATGCCATCCAGCACTGCCAGCTGGAATTCAGCCCAAAGGACAAACCAAGTGCTGGCCATCAACAGTGTTAGAGAGGCCTGATGGGAGGTACCACCTGGGGACTGGGTCTCTGAAATGGATCACCAGATCACCAGAAGTTGATGGGTCATGGGAATGGAGCTACCCTGTCTCCTTTCCCGGCTAGTTCTCTGAGCTGGGATGCAATAGGATCCAGTGGTCGCGATGGATGTTCGGAACAAGTGTTCTGTGCCATACACTGCTCTGCTTCTTTCTCTTGCATGACCTCCAGCAAGTCTCTAAGTCTCTTTGTTCACAGACAGTACAATTGGGAGAAAAGCTCTTCTGTACCTTCTAAGGCTATTGTGATGATGAATATGTTACTGATTGTAATGAACTCACATACTGGAACTGTGGGAGCCATATAAGCATCAGAGATAAGTAACTAGAAGCCAATAGGAAGGGCAGTGTGCTAAGGCTTTCATTGGCAGTACTGCATCTTTCACATCCTGCTGAGTTTTACCTGCTGCTGATCACAATGAACAACTTAGGCCCTGAAGCAGGAAGATTGATATTCTTTGTATTTTATTTTTATCCAAGGCACTGGAACACAAAATGCTATCCCTCTTCTTCGTACTGTCTAACCCTTCCTGGGCTCTGTCTGAGCTCTTTATCCATGGAATACCATGTGGGAATGAGTTCCACAGGTTAATTACATGCTAAACAGTGATTCATTTTTGTCCATTTTCAATGTGTAACCCTTAATTGCAAGTTGCCCTCTAGGTCTTGTGTTATGGGAAAGAGAAAAAAGAGAAAGAGCAAGTAATTACCCTTCCAGACATTATTTGCAGCCCTCTCTTATATATCCTCTCTCTCTCTTACTTTCTACCCCACATAATCCCAAAGCTTTTCATTTTCCTTCTAATGGATTACTTTCTTTCCCCTTTATAATAAAAGAAACTACTTTTATTGTCCTCCACTCTTTCACTTTCTGATTGGCTTTTTTAGTGACTAAACCTAAAGTTTAGTCATTATTCTAGTACATTATTCCAGCAGAGGATGAAACCTACATTTACACAGAAACATGCATTTACCACAGCAATGGCAGAATGCTACCTCCATTCCTGTCCAGTCTCCTTTTCATATTCTTCTATTTGGGGTTTTGTTTGTCATATTAATCCTCAGGAGCTGCTGAGAAATGGGAGTGATTTCTCAGGAAAGAAGAGAGACTTTCTGAGGTGTAGTGGCAAGGAGATGCCTGGAGTCACTAGATGACATGGGTTTTTGAGAGACACTTTTGGTACCTTTTCAGGTGACTGCAAGGACAGTAGAGCTCATTGGAGATCCTTGTGGTAGGATGAAATGCCTGCAGAGCCCCCCAGATTTGCAAATGTTAACCTTGAGAGTCCAAATCTGTCAGTTTAGGCAGGAGAAATCCAAAAATACACCATCAGCTTATGGATGTTATTGAACTTAGGAAAGAAATAGACTTTATCTTCTTTGGAGATTAGACAGCTCTCTAGCCTGTAGAAATAAATCCTGAAAACATTTCTGGTGGTAGGAGAGGATTGAAGTTTACTTTTTCCATTTTTTGCTTTTGGTTTTTCCTTTTCTGAAGAAAAGCAAATATGTCTAAGAATGACTGCATCAGACTGTGCCAGTGGGGATTAGTGATCCATGCCAACTCCGTTCCACCTGGATGTCTTCCTGGCCGGGTCTCCTAACAGAACACAGACAGAGGTGGCATTTCATGGAGGGCTGCTAGCAAACTCATTGAAATAGTATTTTCCCATGGATCTGTCTTTCATTTTATCAGGTGAAAAAACACATATCTCAGTCATCATGGCCTAAGTGACTCAGCATTAGAGTTTGGTGGCTTTGCATCACTTCAGAAAGTCATGTGTTGATATAAACACTGCAATCCTATCAGGCAGTGTTATGTTATTGTTTGAAAATGGAGACCCAAACACATTGCCTCTAGTATATTGTATTTTCCTGCTCTGTCTGTCTTCTCTGCCATAATTTATAAATAAAACAGTGTCATACTTCATATATTTCTCTCAATCCTTAGCAGAGTATATGCTGAAATTTTGTGAGGACATATAAAGATGTATTTATGACCAGATATCCTGCAGATATATATCAAGACAGTTTGTATTGTGTTTGGAGAACTGTGATGTTTTATACCACCCAAATACCTCGTGTTTTGTTTTTCAGACTATCCTAAATGTTGACACTGTTAGTATTGTTAGCTACACTGCTTTGCTTTGTAGCACCTTGTAATAGCATGTGCAACGCTGACCCTCCACAGTTTCTTAGAGATATGAAAAACAAGAAAAAAAATACACATAAAGCCATGCTCTGGAGGGATTAGAGAAACAGCAGAAGGAGAGATGTGGGGAACTAAATCTAGTCTGGAAAAGAAAGAACTTGGGATATGGTCAAAATCTATAAACAGCTTCTAGGGAATATTATGAAAAGGGAAGGGAATTATTTAGTCTCCCAGCGTAGTAGTGGAAGCAGCAATAACTTGGATGAATGAAAGGAAAATTTGAGTTAGTTTGAAAAAAGGTTTGCAGTGATGGCAATTAGGATGTTAACACGCTGAAGTAAGTGCATATGTTGTGTATTGTAACATAGTGGTTGAGGTGTGTGGTTATCTGCTGGATGGTACTGCCAGTAATCTTGGGCCCAGGTGAATAAATTTTGGTTTCTATCTCAATTTCAAAAACTAAACATGTAAGTGACATGACTCTGGTGCTTAATACATTTTAAAATTAGCATATTAACAGAAAATTCAGGTATCTGTTGCTGGGTCTACCTGTAGGAACAATTTATGTGAAAGCTTGGATCCCATGGGCTCCATCACTAGCTGGTAGACAGCTGGAGAGATGAGAAACGGTGAGATTTCCGGAGACAAAAGTTAATTTCTTCCTGTGATCTGAAAGCAGAAAGTTATGTTTCCTAATGCTAATTCTGTAGGAGATCTTTTCCCACAAACTCGTGATTTTTTCAAGGCATATTTGTTTGATTACATTGAGCAAAAGGGTTGTAATTACAGCCATAGAAAAGCCAGTTGGAGAAGCTGATGTGCTGACCTTTAAAACACAAAGAACTTTGACACAATCCCAGCTTCCCCTCATCAAGGCAGTCAGTCCGTGCTCATTTCCGAGGCACGTTTGACATGTTATGAGCAGAAGTCTTGGTCAAAACATCCATTGGGCAGTTCAGAGAGTGATGTTTTACAGGAGCCAGGCAGGCATTAGAGCGTGACCTCGAAAGAGTAACATTGCAGTCCGGGGAGACGTGGGGTCACCTTCAGCAGAAATGCAATGCTGTGAAACAAAGCATAAATCAATAAACGTGGCCAAGGTCTTGAAAACAAAAGTGAATGGCAGTGTAAACATACCCCAGTATGATCTCTGGGGGACCTGGAGGAATGCTGGAGATTTCTAAAAGACTGGTGAGGTCACCTGGAAAGCAGCAGCAGAGCGTGGAGACTCCAAAAAGGGATCTTGGTATTGGCTGTCTTCTGAGTTGTTTGGTTATCCAGGATCCTGAAATAGAGAAGGCAGGAATAGTCCAGGGAGTGTAAAAGGTCCGGGAGCCCCAGAGGTTTGTCTCAGTGCTGTAGTTTTAGTATGATGCTGGTGCCTGTCTAACCTCACACAGGTCCCTTTACTGTACCCCTTTTGGTCTGGCTACAAGAATGAGTTTCTGCCAGGTGAACAGGACAGTGGATTTTCAGCATGCAAAATGTGTCGAAGTACTGTCTGTGTGCATCCTCTTATTCTTGAGGAACATAAGGTAGCTTGTCCCCACCTACTCTTGTAAAGTCAGAAAAAAAGATAGCCTGAGATAAGCTTCTGTGCAGGAAGTGAGATCAGATGAATTTTGGGGGATTGGAGGCTGTTGGGAGTTTTCCTTTGAGAGTCCTGTTGACATTATTCAGTATAACAAGGCTAAGAATTCAGAAAGTGCCTTGAAAATATCACACCTCAGGGCAGCCTGGAGGCAGAGAGCTTTCTACTCACTAAAATGCTAGGAAGACTATTTCCAGATGGGAATGAATGAACCTTTTTTTTTTTTTTTTTTTTTTATATATCCCATCTGGTCTTGCAAGAAGCATTGTTGAGTCCAGAGCAATGATTGCTTAGTTCAACTCTTCATTTCCCCATGGCAAAGGAACATGTTCTCCCTGACTTCATGCTAAAAATCCCCATTCCTCTAAACTGTCCCTCAAGCTGGTATTCCACTTCTAAACTCCCACACTGCTCCAACAATTTAGAAGCTGCAGCCTTTAAATAGGGCTTTTATTTTTTTTCTTGATATAGGTGAGTTGACAGGCAAGCCTCTACCCAGATCATTAGTGGTAAAATAAAGTAATAATAAATAAATAATGGATGTATACATATTATGAGCAAGATTTGGAAGTTGAAGCTGGCTTCAAGAATTTAAAAAAAAAAAAAAAGAAAAGAAAATTGGACAGAAGAGCCAGCATATTAAAGTGTCACATTAATTCAAGGCTGTATTTATTCACTCTTAAAGTGAGGTAGCTGGCAGACTGGCTCAGTGTGTCTCCAACAAGTTCAAAAGCACGTAAGTTTTGCAAACAGCTCAGATTCTTCTTCTCTGTAATAAGCTGCATTTCTGCTTGCTGCAAGAATGTGTGAGAGACAGAAAGAATACCTGTCACCTCTCTCTGCAGCTCTCACATTGGAATTAGAGAACAGTCTTCTTATTGGAAAGTCTGTTTTGGAGGGAAGAATGAATTTGGGTAAGCCAAAGAGAAGGTGAAAATCCACTTTCTCTGTTCTTTTTTTTTTTTTTTTTTTTTTTTTTTTTTTTTCCCACCTTCTAATTTTCTTATTTCTTTTGCTTTATGCTTTAAACAAAACCCCAGTACTGGAGAAGATTCTTGCAGACCATCAGACCTGCAGTTATGCCCTTTCCATTCCAAAGTTATCAGTGCTCTTTTGCTGCTCAATGCACAACTGCTGCAGTGAATCAGTATTTCCAGAAACCTCATCACTTGAGACGCTGAACACTATCCTGGATAGTTCATTGGGAATTGGACCGCAGTCTGAAGGATGGAGCTCATGGCTTAATAGGCTTTTTCTTTGCAGAGCTTCGATGGTGCTACAATTAATTAAGCTTTTCTCCTTCAGAGCCCTCCAGGGGAAGTCTGCTAGGCTACGAGAAGCTTTCACTCACTCACCCTATTTCTTCACATTCCATCTTCCCAGCAGGACAATTTTCATGTCCCTGATTTGAACCTACCTTGTGTATAGAAGAGCCCCGTAGTGGTAAGATTGTTAATTACAACACCTGCAGCGTTCACTGGGATTTTAGATTAAATGATACCCAGCCTATAGGACAACAGTACATGCTGACAAATCAGTTCTGAAAATGAAGCAACTGCCAAATTTTTTTCCTTTTCTGCCAGCTTTCCTTCTGGTTTAGCCTAAAGGAAGCAGTGCCTTCCCGTCATGCTTTGCATTTAATTTCCTGATCACTTCTATGTGCTGTGCACACTCGAGGCAATATTGGCTTTACAGACATCTTCTCTCCCTCTCTGTCACCACCTCATTTCCCTTTGGCATCTGGCATGCTCTCGTTCCAGCCTGACCTAACACGTGTAGCAGCTTAGTGGTAGCCCCAGTCAAACTTTTCCCTTTATAAGTGTCTTTAGGGAGAGGATATGAAGGAGTCAGCCAAGGGAAAAACCTAGGCTGGCAAAAGAGAGAGTGACTGACTTTGCAGGCCTCCAGGGTTTAATCTTAAAGGGACAGCAGGATACAAAGGAGTTGGGTGAAGGTTTTGAAGGTGATGAGCTGTGGCGTGAAGATCTGGCTGAGCTGTGGAGGTATCTCCAAAAAAATAGATAAAATATTACCTTTGATTAAAATCAGTTTATATTTGAGGATCCTTTCTCTGGTTCCCCTTGCAACGCAGTGTGTGCCATGCCAGCATCTGCAGCAGCTAAGAAATCAGCAGAGGGTATAGATGCTGGTGGCATCTAAACATTTCTGGAGGAGCTGCCAGTTGGCAAAGCAGCTGCCCACCTTCTTTCGGGTACTTACTGCTTAGGGAACATCACAGGCAGTTTGTCACCATTATGAAGGTGAGACCAAAATCAGCTGTAGAGGAGGGCTGGGCAAGAGAAAAGGTAGGAGCAATAAATACCAGAAACATATGAAAAGAAAGGTGGAAGAAATGACTTTGAGTCTGGTTTGAGTAGAGTCCAAAGCATCACTGACACTCTGACTTTGAGCTTTTCTAATGCGTGCCGTTAACCTCTGAGAGATGAGGAATAAAGAATAAGAAAAAAAAAAAAAAAGAAAATAAAAAAGAAAATAAAAGATTATACCTTTGCAGCCATTCTGCCACTCTTATTGTCTAGGGGAAGTGTTTCTTTTCCTCAGATCACTCGTGGGAACACATGGCTGTCTATCCAGGATGTTTCTTTTCCATTTTCCATTAGCCCTCTATTCCTATAGTCCTTTCTGTTGGCAGTTCATCCAAGCAGAGTCTGGAAATGAGAGAACATTGCCATCTCCATGATTAATGGTTTCCTCCATTGAATTGCAATTACAGCTTTTAATCAGTTCATTATTCCACCTATTTTTTGTGTCTTGACGGTTATGCTGTGGAAACTAATTGAATTGGCTTCATCTCAAGCCTTTCCCGCAAAAAAGATCGTGTCTCACTTTTGGGGATTTGGGGGGCTAATTGGCCAGCTCAGACTTAATTTCCTCTTTTTCCAACCTGAAAAAGGGAGATATTTTTATTTCCCAGTCCTTGCCAGTCAAAGGTTCCCATTTTGTATTCCACTTCCAAATTTCTTTTCCTTTGAAGTGCAAGATGTGGGCACTGCTGTACGTTCAACTTCAGATAACAGCTGGGAACTCATCGTTTTAGTCAAAACTGTTAATACTCTTTTCTCTTTCTCCAAGAGTGGTTATTCCTCAGAGACAGCAACTATTTCTTCCCTGACTACATTTTCACTTAAGCTGGTCTAGTGGATAATTTTTATAAGGATAGGTCCTGTGACCAGCAGAACTGTTGTTTTCAGCTTCTGTTGTAAGTCATCCTTCAGCTTGTTTTTCTGTGTGCCGTATTACTTGAATTCAGAGATGAGCAAGCAGTAAGTTCCCCAACGAGATGTATTCTGTAAAGAATTTAAATTAGCGGATACTTAGCACACCACCTAAAAAATCTCACAATTGGACTCCATCATGCAACACAGATATGATCTAAAAGAAATTTCAGCATCAAATGGAGTCAGATTGAGTTGTAAGCAGTGAGAGATCTGTAACCAGTAGCTGCAACAGCACTCCCAGGTAGGATCAACCTGCTAAGCTTTCCGTCTCATTGAAACACTACCACTCACTTTTCTCTCCTCTTCTTTGTTTTACAGTAGATGTTTAGTTCACAAGGAACAAAAATTCAGAAATATGCTCTGAGTGTCCATTCCTTAGGCTTTATTTGCTTATTTTACTAGGATCCATCTTATTCATGTTGTTAAGCTTAATTGAGAAGGTTGGTTGATAGAACAGCTGTTGCAGAAGCCAAAGAAAGGTAAAACAAAAAAGATCAGCTCAAGGTTTATATTTATTCTGTCTGTAATGATAGCAGTTCTAGTTGATACCAGTCCCCACACATCTTAAGAGCAACGTTATGACCATGCATAGCAGAACATCCCTGTAATGGTTCAAGGAGGCCTACTATGGGTATTGTCTTTGAAATTAAGCACCAAAGAGATGTTGTGAAGCTTTAGCCATTACAAATGTGAAGGGAAAAGCTCTTTACCCACCAAGACCTGGGTTTCCATATCCCATATCTCTCTTACAGCAGTCAGTATCAGTGGATGTGTCAGTAAAGACCTGAAGTTATTTGCAGGCTCACCTAGTGGTGACAGTCACACGCCACATGGGATCTTCAGAACCCTGAATTTGGGCATTTGGACTTAAATATATTTGATTTCTCACTAACCTTTCATTTTACCTGGTGTGTGTGTATTTTAAAGTTCAGTACCCAAGCTGGAAGTTGGAGACAATCCTTTCTGTTTCTGGTATGAAGCCCCGAATTCACCTCTATTAAGGTTTTCAGATTTCTTCTTTGTCCCAGGGAGAACAATGCAGTCCCTGGCTGGGATGCTTTGGAAGGGGGTAAAGGCAGATCATGGAAAGTTGAACATGTTTTCCTAGCGATTAGGAAGGGAATCTCCTAGCAATGGAGATTTTTAAAGAATCAAATTTATTGAGGAACCAAAGTCTGTTATCTTAGGGTTCTTTTTTTTTTTTTTTTTAAACATTTTTTCTTTAATGAATCAAAGAGTTTCTGAACCTGCCTTTTCATCTCAGTTGGAGTCACCAGCCAATATAAATATCAGAGAAGAGGGCACAGTGGCATCCTAAGTTCCATTTTCCATTGGTGCTTCGCTGTAATTAGAAGCCTTTCTGCCTTGACAGGAAAGCCATAGGCTACAAGGGCAACACAGAAATAGGGCAGAACCATGCTATTCACCTCAGATTCCGTTTCCTTTTATTAAATGATAAAACCATAAGTTTTCATTTCACAGCAAGAGTTTAAGGCTTCAGTCAGAAGTGAAAAGGTGCATCATGCTGGAAAGCTGATTAAAAATACATGCTGCACATTAACTTAGCACAAATGGAATCATTTCTTTCTTAATTCTGTCAGTTATTAAAGTATATCAAAGGTACTTGCTTTTTAAATGATGAAAGAATATTGCCTCCTTTTAGTCAAGGTGATTAGTGGTATTAGTATCAATAATATCAATTAGTATCAGATCCTTTTGGTATCGTTAACAGGGAGCAGCAGTCATCTGGCAACTCACAGCGCAGTATCCAGAAGGGAGCTTATTAAAAATCTGACTCCCCACCCTTTCCCCCACAACCCTTAGAGGGCTTAATTGCCTTATTAATAATAATGCAGGATCCAAGAAGTAACATCCTCCTGGGTGTTTCCAAGCCGGGTTGTGGAATTACGGGCACCAGCAAGACTGAGAGGTATTTACATGCTCTGACTTTACGTGGGAAGAAGGGATGTAAAACTGAGGAGCCATAGGAACGCAGCAGAGTCCAGGAAGCACAGCATGGCTTGCGATTGCAACCACATTTGAGCACGCTTTGCAAGCAAAGAGAGCACTTTGTGAGCTTAAGAGAAACAAACAATAACAGTTCCTCTAATGTGCAAAAATAAAGATCTGTTGTTTAAAGAGCACACAACTGTATCTACCACCTCCTGATGCTTTTGACAGGAATCACAGAAGGAGCAGATTGGATCAGCAAAACTTCACTCAGCCCTGACAGTTTGATTGCACTGCTGTGGAGGATATGACAGATGTTGGAACAGCACGAGCAACTTAAACAAAATGCATCATGCACAAAGCTGGGGCTCAAACTTTCCTCCACTTAAAATGATTTGCAGTCTCTGAGGGGTCAGAATGTAGGGGTGCTGGGTTTACATGTAAGGGAAGGAAAGAGGGGAAAGGAAAGATTATGACAAATGGGAAGAAATTGTCTCCAAATGATGAAGCGCCCAGCGATATCAGACAAGTGTGGGGAACTGGAAACCTGCTGTTTGTCTTTCATGAAATTATTCAGAAATGAATCATAGCTAGGGCACAGGAGGCTTTGGAGACTCATTGAGCAAGCAGAGAACAGATAAACAGTCTTTACAGCATGTGCATGTGTAAAAATAAGGAGAAGCAAAATATTCAAAGGAGACGAGGGACTGATGTTTGGCAGCTCATTCCTTTCTCAGATATTTACCTACCTGTGGCATTGTTTTCAAATTTGCTGAACACTCCTTGCTCTTGCTGATTTTACCTACTGTGTTCAGCATTTCAGAGAAGTGAGACAAACAAGGAGGAAGGGAGGAATTCAAGTCACATACCAGAGGATCTGATATATACAGCGGGCATGTGCAGTGCTGATACTTGGGCGACAGCCTTTCACAACCAGTGCCTAGCATGTCACTACCAGAAGATGAATTTAGCCTCTATGCTCAGCGAGCTCCTGCAAGCCACATCAGACTGCTTTCCACATCATAAGTGAGATATTGATTTACCTCCTATACTTCATGGAAATCTTTTCTGCTCTCTATTGTGGGTATGTTTGTGAGGTCAGCAGTCATATTTCATGCTCACCATTTGTTGTTTATCGTTACAGCAGCGTTTATTTTAATGTGGGTAAAACATAACCAGATGCTTGCAAAGTTAAATAAGCAGTAGTATCAGATAGATGAAAAGAATATGTTCACTATGAATGTGTTAACTTCTTCCACAGCAGTATGAATACACCACCATCCATACCCAACACACCTCTTACTGTTCAGACTTCAAACATGAGCACAAAGTTCTGCCAGACCATGGCAATCTTGCATTACAACACCTCCTACTGTCCATCACCCTTAGGCAGGGACTGACAGTTCAAAGCCAGTTTCTTGCTGGGCTTGTGATGGTGAAAACTATCTGCTAGGAACTGGTTCAGGATTACCAAAACTGCTTTCCTTTGTGATCCAACCTGAACATGCATCCCACTCTTCAAAACTGAAAGGTTGGTTTTGTTCCTGGCTCTGCTTCCTGAATAGCATCAGAGTACTACTGTTAGAGTAGTTTAGCCCAAATATCATTTCTACTCCACATCTCATTTCCAGTACATTATCTCTGTGTCTTTTTTTCATCCAATGAATGATATATTATCCTTATCTCCTTCTGATGTTCTCTTTCCAATCCCTTTTAACTCTCGATAGCATCACCAGATGTAGCTGACCACATCTAGAGCCCAGCATTTCCTCTCTATTCTGATAGATGACGCCTCCCAATGCTGTGATCACCTCTCTTCACCCTGTCTTGGTACCTTGTGCTCCTTGCTCTTAGCCAAACAGAACTTCATCTTCTGGCTTGATCTTCTCACCCCCATGGCAGACTGCAGTGTCCCTCTTTGGAATTCTCCTTGTTGGCTTCCCCCGATCTGCTGCACCTATGGTCAATGTTGAGTTCCTGCTGCTGTTAGGGGCCTAAATTACACTTTGAGTAGATTATGTGATTGAATGCACAGCCTCTGGCCTAAAAAGCTGCAAGGTTTGTCAAAAAGCTGTTTAGATGTTGAGTTCTGTTGAAAGTGCTGGGCCTCAATGCCTTCTCCATTTCACAAAACTGCATTCTTCAGCTATTGATGTAAAATTCTCTCATTACCTCAGAGACAATAACATAGCCATAATGCTTGTGTTTGGGTATCATACATGTGCAGGTCATCATATACATCTATGTAGAAACATATATGGAATCTGTATCTGGAAAGTCACAAGATGGGAAAAGATTAGTGCCTTCAGTCTCTTAAAACTGCACTATTTTTTTTCTGTTCCCATTTCCTTTAACATCTTTTGCTGTCATTTGGGGAGATCTCATCTTGGCAGAGCCTGCCAAAAATTGCTACAATCTTACTTAAAAAAAGCAATGTTTTCCCAGACTTTTTACACCCCCACATTCTAATGGGCTTTCTTTTCTACCAGCAGTAGCCCAGATTCCCTGCTCCACTGCTCTTTCCTTTCTCAGATCCCTCCTGTGGATGCATTTCCTGTGGGATGCCTCCAAGGTGGGAATCAAACTAAACAAGATGATATTGATAATATCATAATTCCAGCAATATTTTTCTCTTTGCTTTCAAGCGCATCCCAAGCAGGTGGCAGCTTTCTTGTTTTATTATTCACAAAACGAACTGAAAACAATAATCCAGCCCACGCCTTCCACTTAAGCTATGTTACTCCCAGGTCTCCTCCTCAAGGACCGCTCAACCTGGACTCTGGATCCTCTCCTTATATCCAGATGGGACAACAAATATCCTGCAAGACTGAGCCAGCAAACCACACATCATGTTTCTTAGCAAGACCATCGTTTGCTAACAGGCTGAGATTTTCAGGATAACACTACACTGCCACTTAATATATTATCATACTACTTGTATATTCCAGCCCACTCTCTTGCAGGCTCAGTGGGGATAGAATTGCTTTCCCTTTGCATCATGTGTAATGCAAAACACGTTCATTGTCTTTGCAGAGAAAAACAAGTGAATACTTATCTTTTGCATGTTCTAGACCTTCCTTGTTTCAATGACATATAACCTAATTTCAAGAGCCAGCATATCCAGACAGCCCTGGTGCAGGATTGCTACCAGTTCTGAACTTTGCAGGAATATGTAGATTTCATCATTTAGTCCTCTCTCTTTCTGCATTGACCATTTTAATACCCTCCACCTACCTCTGCTCCAACATTTCATGGGGTGTCCCTTCTCAGCAGCGTAATGCTTTGAAAAATGTTGCCCTTAGTATATGAAGTTTGGGTTTCTAACCAGAGCTGGTTAAGAAGCCTCTTCTCTAATTAGTGAAGAGATGAAGGCAATGATAAAAGATGATTAATCTATTAACTTTTACTACACGTAGCTACAAAAGAAATAAGAGAATGTAATTCTTATCTCCCACCATTGATTTGAAGGGTAGCCAGAAAATTCAGTTTAGACTAGATGCCTAACTTTGAGTGGCTAAGCTAGCTGAGACTGATCCCATTCTTTCTTACCATGGTTCAGTACTTGACTTCGTACACGTGCTGGGATGGTGAGCCATAGAAATTGGAAAACTGAAGGCCAAAAACTGGAGACAGCAATAGGGAAAAAAAAAATCAGCTACACTTTTCATAAGCTTAATTTCTTTAGGAAGAATGTATTTTGATTGGAATCTGGACCTTACAGGAGACAGGTGGTTGGGAGTTTCTTTTCTTTGTCCTCCCAAAAGATTTTGCCTATCCCTAGAAATCTCATGTAAATTAGAAATATTGTAAGATTTCTGCTGTGGCTGCTTCCTTGGCTAGATATGACTGGAGTAACAAGCAGCATAACAAGTACATGATGACATATGGGAACAGCAGTACACAAATATAGTCAGTGCAAGATAATCCAAATCACAATCTTGGGCATTCATTGACTCAGCTAGGTTTGGCAAGCAGAATAGGGATTTATAAAAATAAGGTTGTGCCTTTCAATGCTTTTCAGCTGATTTTATGCTAAAAGAAACCTGAGGATCAGAGCAGTGAGACACGCAAAGCTAAAGTCTCTAAAATCCCTGCAGGCCTTATTATGTGTGTAAGGAGACAGACAGCACGTATTTCAGGGCTGGGGAAGCTATTGCACTTGATTTAAGGGTAATTAAAGTGTGTGAGTGACAGCAGAGATGACATGTGATGCATCAGACACCTTTTCTCCATCTTGCTTCCTGCTTGGCAAATTCATTTGCATTCTGAATGAAGGATAATGTCGCATAGCCTTCTGCCTCTACCCTCCTAGGCTTTCTGTTCTGCTCTCCACATTCCTCCTCACAGCTCTTATCTGCTCAGGGAGTTCAGAGAGAATATCTGGGGTTTACAAGTAAGTAGGTCCTTATTCCTTCCAGGGCTAAGTCAATGACAAAACGTTTATTCCTATCAGTAGTTCATGGTCATGCCTTAGAGTGTAAAAATTACCAGTCTAGTGGGCCATTGAGAAGAAAATAGCTCCTGCACTGAAACATTTTTGTTGGCCATTGTCTACTGCTCTAGTGCAAATGCATGCAGAGAAGAAGGGATGATGTGCTCATTGGTATTTTAAATCTGCCCATGGCTCATTTTGATTCCAGTAAGTCAACCAAAACCAATGTGAGAGCGAGGATTCATTGTAAATATTCAGTTTTGGAAGTGAAGCAGTCTGCAGTTGTGCACACAGCACTTGCAATGCACAGCCTGAGCCTGATGGCTGACAGATGTGTGACAAACAGGCACAGAAAATATCACGAATGGCTTCTCTTGCACTTACACCAGCAGTTCCACCCGTACATGTGCACCAGATACTGAGAGCTCAGAAGACTGTTGTCTAAGCCTTATTTCTAAAAGATCTGTAAGGGGGTTGAAGGCCAGCCATGATTGCAGATAGATGTATTTACATTAAAGCTGAAAGACAGAGAATGCACACAGAGCTGATAATTGTTCACATTATTTCATCTGCCTAATAGCAGAACAAAATTACTGGCAGACTTGAGTTCACTGCAAGTGAAAACAAAAAGCCTAAGGCACTCACAGAGCCATTAGGAGAGAAAGGAAGGCTTGGGCTTTGACCTGTGACAGTCATTTGCCTCCTTTGACTGCACCTCTAAGTTGAGCTGAAGCAAACTGAAAGTAATCATGGACCCAAGGATACATCTCTGTGGGCAGCAGGTTGCCAAAGGGGGAGAGGGTAGCCGTTCACTTGCCATACAAAGGAGGCATTTCTTTCACTGATTCTTGATTAAAATGGTTGTGAGCCACAAAGTCATGCTGGGGAATCCAGGGGTAAAGAAAATCCTTGGGGGTTTCACCATTTGATTTAGGAAGTGAGGATTCAAGGTGCGGAAGGGATGCCATTTGGATCGGATAGTTTATGAGCAAACAGTGTTGCTGAACTAATGGATAAATAAACAGTGATTCTGGAGAAGAGTCTTCAGGGAAAGAAACGGCCAATCCTTCCTGTGATAAATGTCACTCCAGTAGTATTGCTTTTGTCTCCTATTTCTGGAAGTAGAGCTCAGGTTTGTAGGTTAAAGAAAGGTTTGGAAGGAAATTGAGAGTCACAGAGTTGGGATCTATATTCTTTGACGTGACAAATCACAGCAGATCAGGGTGAGTACTGTCACATTGCGAAATCAAGCTTAAGACGCCTGTTCTGTTCTTTCTCACTAATACCTGGCATAAAGACCTCCCTGAGACCAGCTGTTCAGGGACAAAATAGAAAATGTCTGAAGGAGGATAGAGAGGGAGGGAGGGAATACAGCAGACATGGTGAAATTGCCTGTGTCTGAATAGATTTATGTAACCACTTTAGGATAATAAGGATTTTTTAATTATTATTATATTTCATTGTACACATATGCACTTTTGGGCACCCCACATGCATACATACGGATTTTCCCTTTTTGAAAGCAACAATCTTTTTTTTTTAATCTTTTGAAGCAACATATCTAGTATGTTGCTAGCATGTCTAATATTCACTCTGCTCCATCAGATGCCATTATCCTCCCAGCAGTGATTTCCAATGGCAAAAACTTCATGGCTCTCCTCCCTTGAGTAACAGAAATGTAGCAAGGGGCTCAGCTGAGGTATTTAGCAGAGGGCTCAATAATGCTGGTGGAAAGAGGGGTGCTCATACAAAGCTGTAATGACTAGCTGTCAGGGAGATGCATGGTGTCCTTTCAGCAACTGAACACAAACAGATGAGGGTGACGGTGGTATTTCTCCAGTCCCTAATTAGAGCTATGTGATGGCAGAGGCACAAATGGAGATGTTTTCCATCATCTCCGGTGAGGAGGAAGGTAAAGCAGAGAAGCTGGTTTGCTTTTGTTAGCCCCAGGCATCCTTTGCACTGTGATACGTGTTTACCTCCTCGTTTTTATCACTCTCCCTTTAGCTGTTTATTTCCTCTTTTGTTCTGTTTCTCCCTGTGTTCCTTCCCTTCCCTGACCACCTTCAGATTCCTAGCAGGAACCCGGTTTCTACTTTACGTACCTGGAGCCTCCAGATTTTCCAGCCTGCCCAATCCAATTGTTCTGAGCTGCAGTGAACTTTAAGGACCGCCTGTAGGGGTGGTACATACAGGTCACTCAGTGCTGCAGATAAAAGAAGCTAAGAGTTGGGGAGTAATCCTAAAAAGCTGAAACCAGGGCTCACGAATTGTATTTCCAGCTCTGGAGTCTCACCTGGAGGTACTGTGTAGGTAGGTGAGCTCTTTAGCTCTATGCTCTCATATACAGCACTGCACAAGCACAAATGTGATGCAGTAAAGAGAGATCTGGGGCTTTAGAAAATCCACTTATACCAAAGGTGCTCTACAGGAGGCAGGGAAGGAAGGACAGCTTTATGTCTAGCTAAATGTGAAGAAATTAAAAAGGAGGGTGGGGATATGTATTTTTTCAAGGTCCTGTGAGGGGAAAAGAGACACCCACATCCCTTCATTCATATCCCTGTCCCTCACAACCTTTTCCTCAGATCTAGTTTATCACAGCATCAGCTGCATCTCCTTCCCCACATACAGTTGAAAGCAGAAGCTCATTTCAGCTGACTGCACCAAGGAAACATGGGGGGAGTCTCAGACCTTGTCCCCCACAAAGTCTCCTCTGGGAAGTCCAAGGAAATGCAGAGTCCCCTGTGCTAAATTCAGAGGTTTTGGCAGGTAGACAGCAACAACAGGAGGTGGGAACAGACAGCTGTGCAGGGGAGGAAATGGTGATATAAATACATGTTTAATTGTAGTTTAATTACAATTACTTACTAGGCAAAGTTTATTTAAATGCAGTGTAATTAGAGTGAGACCTTGATTTAATCACAGTCTTATCAGATACGGTTACTACTATTTTCCTCCGCTTCCTCCTCCTCCACCTTCTCTTACACTCCCTCTCTTGAACTTGCCTGAGGAAATTAAACGCCAAAGCTTGAAGTAAGCAGAAGGTATCCATCTTGGAAAGCTTTCAGTTTCCTGAAAATTTGATTGCCAGGTGGCTACTAGCCCAGAATTTTCTCCCTGGAAATTGTGAAACCCCCACTCTGTCCTGGCAAGCCATTATTCTTCCTTAGCAGCTAATGATAATGGATCCTCATTAGCTGGGAATGACTTATCAGGAATATAATTCATCACTGATGGCAGACCTCATAACCCATCTGCTCACAATGAGTAAATTATATAGCCCAGTCAGAAGAGATGGATTGGTCTTTCTGATCTACCTTTGGAGAGTGTCCACATCCTGTCCCAATCAGTACGTACTTTGTCTTCGCTCCATGAGTTAGGTGAACATGAGGAGAGACATTTGGGCAAAACCTCTTGAACAGCTGACCTCAGTTCTCATCATTCACCATTCTCCCTCCTCCACTGCTGCCTCTTCCTGTGCTCCTCACCTTGACATGAGTCTCAGCATGGCAGTAGTTTACTTGTTTAGGAGACGAGCACTAATGTCAAACATCTCTTACAGCCCTCTACAAGGACAGATAGGACCAATTCTGAGGAGTGCTGGGCATTGTGGTGCAGAAGAGTGATGCCCAGTGCACCATAGTGCCAGCTCCTGGCAGGTGATTCAAATTTCTGCCACGATCTCAGCTGGCAGCCACCACTGGGTCCCAAATAACGCTGTGTCCATTTAGGGATGTCCTGTCCCTCCCTTTGGACAGTTCCGGAGAAGATCTTTAGAGGTTCTTTACTCAGCAGGTAAAATCTGATTCCCCTCTGTAATAGCTCCATAAACTATTAGCAGGTTTGCTGACTAAAGTGAAAATATCATTTACTCCTTCCATATCGATACCAGTTAACTCATGTTGCCTTACTATGCATCTGTCTCAGTCTTTTTTTCCAGCATCTCTAAGCAAAGGAAAGAGTTAAATGTATCCACAAAGCAGTGGAGCTCTTCATTAATTAATGCATATTTCATTCTGCCATTGAACCATACTGGCCCTTCAAGAAGGAAAATTATGAACTGCTTGGGTCTTTGCTCAGGGAACCAAAACCAGAGATATGGAGGCTTTCCCTTCCTCCTTTTTCTGTCATAGTTTGCTCTGCTTTCTTTCTTTTCCTTTTTTTTTTTCTTTTTTTTTCTGTCTTTTTTTTTTTTTTCCAGGTGCTCTTGACATTTTAACAGACTCTCTGATCACTTCCAGGTGACCTGAGCATCTTTTGTACTATTCTTGTCACTATTCATCTGGATGAGAAAAAAGGAAGGAGAGGAAAAAAAAAAAAAAAAAAAAAGGCAAGACAAGGTTTTAGTTTTTATTGTCCTTTCTCTCCTGGCCCTCTCCATGTCATTCAGACCAGTGCCCTTGGTGGGGACGAGCTCTCTCCCCATCACAGGCTTTTTAAGAGCAGAAGGTCACTTAATCCTTCATAGACTGTGGAGTGGGTGGCTGTGAAACCTATTTAACCCCTCGCTGCATTGTTGTGCTGGACCTTGCGTTGCAGATCACAATAAATCACACAGTGTCAAATGGATTTTTCTCCCTGCTTTAATATTTATTTGGCATTGAAATTTTAATAGGGAGGCACATTCTCTTGTCATCCTGTGAATGCCAAGTGGGTGAAAGAAGGGAAGGGACAAACACAGAAGAATGGATGCAAAGTGCTGGGGGAGGGAAGAAAGAAAAGGCGGGGAAGGAGTATAGGAAAAGGGAAAGGGGGAGGCAGCAGTCACTGCAGCATCTCTGTTTGAAGACGAGTTTCTCAGATAACAGCAGCTCAGTACAGCTCCCTGCCCTTGCAGCAAGGGGCAGCTCACACAAAGCAAGGAGGTAAACAAGCCTGGGAAGAACCCAAAGGTAGTTGCACCCTCCCAAAGTTCTTTTCTCTCATCCACCTTTACAGTAAAAAAAAATAAATACATAAATAAAATAATAATAATTAATTAATCGGTGATTTGTGGAACTGGATCTGGAAAGAAAAAAAAAAAAGGAGACTGTGGTTGTGGTCCAAAATGCGCGTTAGACTCCAGTGTTGTGTATTACTGTGAGAACGGGATAGAGTCACGTCGAGGAGACAGATACCACTGACTAGATAAAGAGATGGTGTGGAGAGATACAGTAAGTGCTTCAGATAGGTGACAAGTGTTAGATGGAGTGGATATATAGTTATAATTAAAGAGATGGATACTATGAGTACACATGGGAAGATGCCTCAGACAGATGCACTGTGAATAGATGTTGCAGGAAGAGGGATATTGTGAGACAGACACTGTCTGGGAAAAATGGATAAGGCAACAAATAATGCTACAGCTAGGCACATAAAGATTGATTCCGCTGATAAATAAATTCTATAAATAAATACTCCAGAAAGATATTTCAGTAGCCTGCCATCTATGAATATTTGACACACACATCTAAGAAACTGCATAGTACCTCATCCAAAATAAACCTAACCAAGTAGCTACTAGATATGTGTACGACTCATGCTGTTTAAACATTGAAGAGATGTTAGCAGTTGCAGCAAAAACAACAATTTATCACCTGATTTGAAGCTCATTTCACCCTGATTGTTTCAACATTGATGGCCTGGCAAGAACATGGCAGAAAAGGCCAGGCCAGCAGGTAGACAATTAAGTGCTGAAGAGACACTGAACAAATAAATGGGAAAATATAGTGTTTGTATTTCAGAACTGGAAACAGACCACAATCTGGGTACAAAATTCCAATTTTATATCTGGGTTTACAAACAGATGACACATTTCAAAATCATTTCCACCTCTAGGTACTGGCACAGTTCTGATCTTCTGTGCCTGTCTGCCCCACGCTGCTACTACAACCCCACAAGCTCCCATAGGGAGCTCCATTCCCAACTCTCTCCAGTTACCTTACTGACTACAGAGAGCAATCGAAACTCCCACTACTGTGTGTCCTGGCAGCACCACAGAACATCGTGTTCTCCTATAATAAGCTTTGAGCAAGAGTTCTCATCTACATGGACACCTTCTCCTGCTGAGGCTGTCAGGTTCAGTCCCACGCCTGGCAGATGGTGCCCAAATTGAGAGCCTCTCCAGGGAGGCAGGTCGTGTCAAGGTCTCTCTGGCCAGCCGTTCTGAGGACTGCCTGTGTCCAGGGCGTCTGAAGAGTGAATGTACTTTTGTAACTTACATCTTTCCACCTTTGCTGTGTTTGTTCTGTCACACCCCAGGCCTCCCTTGAGCCTTACAGAGGGCCCATTTTCTTCCTCTGGTCAAGTTTTCAGTATTCCCACTGGATGGCTCTCTGTACCTGCTACTGTCCTGTTTGCCTTTGTAGCCACCACCCTATCCTGAGTTTTGGCAGGACCCACCCTTCTGTTGATTGCTCAGCCCTGTCAGGGATGCTCATTTTGGGGCTATTAGGCTTTACTTAGCATGTTTTATCATGCTGCTATCGAAGCAGACAAGTTCCTCTCAGGGCCCTGGTAGGTATCCTCCAGGCTACTGCTGTGCTGCTTGCTCAGCACTCTCAACCTGTGCTCTGAACCCTAGGAGAGTTTATGATGTACCTCAAAGTCAATCTGGAGTATGCCAGACTTGGTGTGCTCAGTTCATTTTCTCTGTGACCTCAACACCTCCAGTCTGCAGGTCCACAGAGTTGGACAGACAAGCACATTAACCTCAGCTCTCTTCCTTTGGCACCTCCTCGCCACCACAATTAGTGCTTCAAAACAGTCCTAACCATAAGCAGTTTGATTTCTTGCTATGACAGACACTGTATTAAATATATGTTTTCTAAATCATTTGATCTAATGTGTGTACTTGTAGAGCCTCACAGAAGGAACTTCACAAACTGTCTTTTAGCTTGTTATGGATGTTGCCTTCAGGGTCCAAATACTAGTTTGTGGGAAGGAGATGATATATATTTTTAATGGCTTCAAACACCAAATTAAATTTTAAATTAGCATTCAAGTCTAGCATCCATTTTCAATGATGATGCTTAATATTATGGTGAGAGAATCAAGTGCTTTACATGGTAGGTGCCAATCGAGGCTTGTTTGGGAAGTTATCCAAGGACTCTTGGGTACCACATGCTGGGAAAGTGATTAAAACCCTGTCAGGTTAAGTGAGAAGAGTATTTTTGGTTTTCCCTTCTCCCCTTCATTTCAATCTTTTTATCAGTCAGTTTCTATCTCCAAGGATATATCTTGTAATAATAATTGCTTGTTATCAGTGGATATTTTCCAGTACAGCAAAGATATCTAAATCCAAAGTCTCCAACAGAGGAAATTGATAGGTCTGAGTTTAAGAAGCGTTAGGTTAATCCATCTCAAAGGAGACCCTTTGTAAGAAGGGAAATGTTAGGCATTTCCTGACTATGGGGAGTAGTGTGGGAGAGGGGTGTGCCAGGCTTCTGAGGGGGACAGGCCTAGAAAGCAGCAAGGGAATAGACAGCTCAGGAAATTTTCTTCTTCCTCGATTGTCTCCCCATGGACTTCCTTTGCATTGGAAATAGCTAAAACAGCATGAGAATGTGAAAGGAGGCAACGGCGTGAAGCTAGGGCTGTTCAGCGTTCAGAGCAGATGACTGGGAGCAGCAGAATTTGGTTTGTTGTACCTGGCTTTGCTCGTCTGTCATCACAGATCTTTGAATGTATAATTTAGCTTCTGCTTAATGAATTCACCCTCAGCAGCCTAGGTTAATATGACTCTAATTGTGTGAGTGTATTTAATTGCAGCCCTTGTTCTCCTAAACTTGCAGGAGACAGTTACAGTAAATACCTGCGTGTCAGAAAAACAACCAGCAGGATCTGTGCCATCTTTCTCTGCGACCTGTTGCTAGGACCACGGCTGAAAAAGGCTGCACAAGGATGCCCTGGATCAGGCCATACAACCTCTCTGACCTTGCTCTGCCACTTCCCAAGCATCGTGCTTTCCCAGAACTGCCTGGGCAGTTCCAGTCCTCCAGCAGTGCCTGCAGTTTGCACCATGCCCTGTTGTAAAGCCTGTCCTTGCAATGGGTATGTAAGGCTGATGCGAAAGTGCCATCGGCTCTCCCTGCCATTGCAATTATGACAAAATAATTGTCACTGCACAACACTCCTGTCACTAGCAAAGCAAGAAATACTCTGAGTTTTAAAAATCAGGGAGATAGGCTTTGTATCTTTGCCAAAGATGCAAGTATTTGGATATTGTATTTGTCCATGCAGGACATATTTCTTATATCTTGGATTCCTTCAAATTCTGTTCATTGAATCTGGGAGTTCTTCACTTCCTGTTCTAAAACCAACAAGATTTAAAGCACTGTTGTTCCCTGCCTCAGAAATGGCTGCAAAATTAGTGGTGAATGATGCCGTTCAGGAGCTCAGCTGCTCGGTCAGACCTGCCAGTGCAGCTCCATGCACGTTAACGGACCTTTCCCTGTGTAAATCATCAGAATGCTTCCCCTGTTGTTCAGAAAGCAACATTGGGTGTTTCAGGCTGCAAAGCCTGTATGTAAAGTAAATGCATTGTTATTTAAAAGCAATTCATATTGTTGGGAAGCCCAGGCAGGTAAGCTGATTGGTGGGTAAGCAATGGAGTGTAATAGCCCTGAGAAAACTGCTGTGTAATAACAGCTTTGATTCCTTGCAGGATAAAGCTGTATAATGTTGCCATCCTTCCTGTACCTTTCATGTGTACAGCACTTCATATACACTAAGTGTATTACTTTGTCATCTGGACAGATATCTGGTTTGATCCTCCTGGGCTTTGCTAGCCTGCTTGTGAGAAGTATGAAGTTTTCCAACAAAGTTTTAGGCTTAAGGTAACATCTAAATTATAGATTTCTGAAATCGCCTTGGCAGTGTTTCTTGATAGGCTGCTTTTTGAGCTAAGCTGATAACCCATCTTGCCACAGAGCTGCTTTTTTCTCCTTGATACTGAATTGCCTGTATCATGCACCATTAAATCTGACACACTTTATCTGCAGGTTGGCTGTGCAGAAAAGGAGAAAGTCCAGCATAAGCTTGGCAATCTCACGGTAAAGTCAGCAGCAGGCTGACTTTGCTGCACCTGCTCTACCGGCCTATTATCTCTGCCATTTGGAGAGCCTGGGTTCTTCAGCACTGTACATTTTTTTAAGGGTCTGTGAGTTACTGACACTAGAAATGTTATTGCAGAGGGTACCCACATAAAGCTGCTGGAGAAAAAAAGTTCTCTGGAGAAAATGATGTCATTGTGATTTGATAGAGAAGAGGGAAAAAGGAAAAATATTCTATGAAAGTGCACAGCAGTCAGGAACCCTGCATGCATTCAGTAATACAACCTTCCCAAAAGCACTCCCTCTGTAAAGTATGTATGTATATTCTAGCACTTGGATTTCTGCTGTTTGTACTGGAAAATATAATTTTTGTGGGCTTTTTCAGAGCCTTAGGGAACAATTCCTGAGCCAGAATAACTCACGGTCTGGTCTTTTCCTGGTGTTCCAGTTCCTGGAAGACAGAACACACCATGAGAAGAGCAGATGTCACTTTATTTTGGTGAAATAAGCAGCTTCCTGAAGCAAAGATACAAAAATTGGAGCTAGGAAAACATAAATACAAAGGCAAATGCCAGGAAATACAAGATTTCTGTACTAATGAGGTTTTCAGGTCCAACGAAAGCAGCATACACAACTCCTCAGTCTTTCTTTCCTCGAGCTGGTTGGCTGGTTTTTGTGCTAGACAGGCGAGTTGGACAGTTTAAAATCAGAGGCCAGGCTGGGTACAGAAAATCTGGCAGCTCGCAACTGTTTCTTTCTCATCTGAATAATCTCCCCTTCACTTTTATGCCTTTAGTTGTTTCCAGCACTGCAAGAATTACAACATTTCTCTTTGAAATATGACCTGGCAGCTAATTCTTGGTATTACTGAGCACCTCTCTCTCCTCCTCATGTCAGCAGGAGTCCTACATCCTCATCATTCCTCCAGCTAAACTCTACATTCCTGCCTGGCAGGATCATGAACACTCAATTCTTTCCCTAATGGATCTGGAAACTTGCTATTTTCTTTACTGAAATCTTGGTTTGCTGAGGGGAGGTTTTGGATGTGACACACCAAGGTTGTTAATCACCTATTTTCTTACTGCTTTCAAGAAGGAGACGGGCACTTACATAGAAGAGGCTATTAAATAGCTTAGACCCTCGTTCAGACTAGCCATGTGGAAGAGGGCTTTAGATACAACCTGGCTCTACCTCCATGCAATAAAATTGCTGTCCAGGTAGAACGATGGAGCCTGCTATCTCCATGTTATTAGGGAACTGGGGCAAAGACTGAAAAGCAGTTTGCCTAAAGTGACTGTGAGCCTGCCAAGTGTAGAATCTTTATCTTTCAAACACAAGTGTTTTAGCCTCATGATTCAATTTTCCCTTGATGCACAGTCTGACGCATCTTTTCAGTCACTTACTCTGCACACAAGAATTGACCTTTTATCATTTTTGGTTGTAAATCAGAGGGTGACGTTAAATGCTTAGGGTGGTTCTCTATGAAGTGATTGTTTCACTGCTCTGCAAGCTGTGCTCTAATTTGCTCCATCTATCCAAATATATGTCCCATTTTGATTAAATGAGTACTTTTGTCAGTTTATGTTGCTTCAGCTTTCACTCAGAATGTGCTTGCTTCTGTGATGTTAGCAGTCTTTTAAGAATTGTAGTGGGAATTTATATATGCATAGATAAATATACACACACGCATATTCACATACAGAAAAAGTACGAAAACGTAATTGCAACTTTCAGGTAAAACACATAGAACATTTTGGCAGGCATTTGAAAATTGATTTTTTATAAAATATTCAGGAAATACTCATGTTAACGGAGATTTTAAAATATGTTCCCTGCTGGGAATTGATAAATGTTACAAGCAACAAATGGATTCATTTGAAAACAGCATCTCAGTGTTATACGGGTGAAACATTATTAAAAAGCTGCAACAGGAACAGAGGAAAGTATTAGGAGATCTATTGTACAACAAACAGCAATGGCAACTCATATGTACTTTATTATGTTCTCTTAGCAATTTTATGCCATTTCCTTAGATCACAGCAAATGGTTGCTTTTTCCCTTTTCTCTCTGTTTACTGGGAGTTGTATGTTCCTGACTGGTTGCTCCTTCCTGCACCACGAATCCCTTTAAACCCTGTTTGAACAACGACGGTGATGTTTCATGTTTGCGTTAGCTCTCCATGCGTATTGTTTTTCTTGTGCACTAAATCACTAAAATTCTGAATTGCAATTCCTGACAGGCAAATTTTAGGAGGATAATGAAATATTTGCTATTCTTCATGAAACATCTGGCAGGGCTCTGGCAAGATCAAGGAATTAGCAAGAGTTGCCACTTACATGCTGTATCTGACATTTTTGTTATCCTTAATGGAGTCCAAAGCATATGCAAATCAACCGCATAATGAGTGAGGTTAAGCAAGGTTTTGGATCTGGTTCCATATGGTGGTAAAAACATAATTGATCAGAATGTTTTGAAATATATTGAACACGAGTGTTCAGCTTTGTTTTATCTGAATCTCATTATGTCTGAGGAAAGATTTAGGGTGAGGGCAGAGGCTGAAGTTTTAACTGGATCTATTATTGGTTATCTGTGATCACACATACTTCATCAGATGTTTCTGCCATAAGCTCCACTTCAATTTGCTTTAAAAGCAAGATAGATGTTTTTGACCTTGCCTTTTCTGCTTTTTATTATTATGGGTGTATACTCTCTCTCTCTTCCCCCCTCCCTTCTTTCTTCCCCCTCCCTTTCTCTCTTTTGTAATCATGGTATTGACTAAGCACCCTTGTTCTCCTCAGGAAGGGTTAGAGAGCAGAAGTTAGGTATCAGCCTCACAATTTTTTACACTGCAGAAATTTCTCAGATCAATTTTAATGAACATACCTAGAATGAGATGCATAACTTTTGAGGGGATTATGATTTTACAGATTTCTGTTGGATTCATTTCAAGAAACCTGGGATACAGGATCTTGTAGAGATGAACTTACTTTGAGAGGTGGCCATGCTGACAGATGTCCATCAAGCTGGAAACTCTTAGGCTTAAGCATTTTGTCATCTTGTTGGCCCTGAAATTCAGAATTTTCAGAATGCTTCAGAAACTGTTTTCTGTGAACCTGAAGCTGAGATTTGCCTTTCCTTAAAGGCAGAATCCAGTGGTCAACCAGTTATCGATCCCCTACATGATGCTGTACCCTCTCCACTCTCTGGAGACTCCAGTGCCTGAGTCATCTCATCCTTTTTTACCAGAGCTCAGTGCTTTTAGTCCTGGTCATTGTTTACCGCTTTGAAGACACATGATTATGAAAGATAAAAGAGCTATGCAGAAGGGTTTCTGGAACAGTCATTCTTTACTTTAAAAAATTCAAGAATGAGTCAGGCTCATGTGGAACAGGAATACGTATTTCCCTACAGGGAATCTGAGATCTTACCTTCACTTTTGCCACACAGTTTTGCTTTTCACTCCTAGTTTAAGTTCTCAAACAGCTGGTGATAATGCTTTCTGTTATAGGCAACCATTTCTGCCTGGCAGTTGACCTTCCCATCTTTCTCAAGTCCTACCCATCCTAAGTCTCCCTTCTGATGACCTGCTGTTTTGTCAACACTCAGCTGAAGGCTAGAGGCAAAGAAATGGTTTGCTTTGGTCAGAAGCCAGCTCTTTCTCTGTGGTTGCTTCCACTTGAATGCAATAGCATCAAGGTTCAGTGATCATCTATTGTTATCTCTCCGATACCTGTAGGAGTATCTCCTGAGACCTCCTATGGCTTGTAATGAAAACTGTGCTCTGAATACAGAGCAAGTGATGCGATTGTGTGGGTGTAGAGATGTGCTGGGGTCTGAGTGTGTATGTATATCTACATGTATGTGTGTATATTATTTATCTGTCTATCTCTTAGGAAAGATAGATAAGGGATGGTAATCTGCATATTTACTTGCACACACACACACATGCATCTACCATATATAGAGAGATTCTCTGAAGCATCAAAGTGGTTATCAGCTAAAAATAAATTTTCACAAAGAGAAAATAGTAAACATGAGGTTGTTTTCTCCTCTAAGGGGCATAATGGTGGGAATTCAGTCATTTACAGCAGTTTTTATTTCAGTCAGGTACTTAGATGTGCATCTGTTATCTGGTATGCAAGCAAATATTTGCATACATGGTTATCTGTATGAAAAAATACCATGCTCATAAAATATATATGTGGCTAAAATACAGTCTGGAAGAGTCTTGGCTATCTTAAAACATTTTGCTTTCAGAAACCCTAAATCCTTTAAGTCGCTCAGAGACAACTAAGGGATATATACATATGGAACTTGGACTTTTGAAATTAAATATATAGAGCCAATTACAAACTTGGATGAAGTCAGTGGAATGATACGAATCAGCACCAAGGGAAACAAGAACCCAGGATTACCTGCATGCCTCTACATTATTTATCCTCAGCAGTGCAAACTTCCAGCATTTAAGCCAAAATCTTTCCACATTTCTTTCCTCCTTACAGCGCCAACATCTGAATTACTGGAAGCACCCAAAAGCAATTACAAGGATTCCAATAATCTTTCTGTATTACAGTGGCTGGACTGCTAAGTATCATCGATAACTTGATTATCATTTTGAAAAGAAATTGCTTGGGGTAGGGGCTCTGGGAGAAAAGCTCCCAAACACTTACAAATCATATTTTCACCAACTCTTACATTATTCAGTGTCCTAATGAGTTCCAGTAGTCCCATACAGGGCTGTTTGACTGCTCACATTTCCACAGGAAACTTAAGCTGTGCAAAGTCAAAATGTTATCAGTTTTGGAAGCATTTCTTTTGACTCTTAATCTCAGAGTGAAACCCAAGCCTCTGGCAGTGCTTCCTGGTGGATATTACCCCAACCTATTTTATGCTACCCATCTTTTATTTCCAGCATTTACCTCCCATTTTTAATGAATGTAACAAGATTGCGATGGATCGGATTTTTAATACTTTATTGCTAGTTGCTTCATTGGAGCTGGCTGTAAGTTTCTGTTCAGCATAGGAATACAAAATCTGTCCAATGGCTGCAGAACATACAGATGAGGTGTTTCACAGGTACTTGTCATCCAAGAACTTCTAATTGATTTCAACAGCAAAAGGGGTAGTGCTGCCTGCATTCTGGCCCAGAATACATGTTGTGTGACATTCTTCTCTTAAATAAACACCAAGTTTTAGTGCAATATGGATTTGAAAAGCAAGACAGCTTAACCCAGGCTCAGTCTTCCAACAGTGCCTGATTATATCCAGTGTCTTATAAAGGTCTTCAACTTGCTTAAACTTGATTTCCAGGTGTTGAGCTCTGTTGTTTGAGAATTTGGCCCAGTGCTGTGCAGATATAGGCAGTCAGAACTCAGATTTTTTTCAAGGATGACTCATGTTGTCAGGGAATTGACGCAGAAACCAGTGCTGGATGGCATTTTTAGGTGAATGAACTGTTCCCCAGTTGTGTGGAGTGGCTGAACTTGTCTGATGTGACCAAAATTTAGCAGGTTGCATGCATGAACTAGGGAAGGGAGAGAGGAAGAAAACATTTTTGGATTCTGCACCACCTGTCATAGCTCCGTTTCAGGGCTGATTTGTATCTGTACAAGGCAGTTGCTTTTATTAATGCTTACAAGCCCACAGCTATAAGAATGCAAAAGATGCATTGTTAACGCTGCACTGATATATGGACTGGTTCTCCATTAAGAAGAAATTAATGATTGTTCATAGGACCAAATCCACAGCCTTTGGCTTCTCACCAGCTTTTCTATCCTGCAAATCTAAAGATCAGCTCATATGATTTTTATTGGTTAATATTAGAAGAAAGCCTGGATTTGACAGAGATATCTGGAATCTAGGAAGGCCACATAACCTTCAAACAGGAGAACACCCATTTGTCTTCCACCCAAACTCATCTTTGATGGAAGAATCACAGCTGTACCAGTGACACCCTGTAATTCAATTAAATGCAATTCCTCCTATTCAGAAAAGGGTTTCAGTCTCCCAACCATGTGTAATGAGAGGTGCGTACTCAACTTTTTCACTATTATTGCAGCAGTTACCAACCACCTTCTCACCAATAAGGAGAATAGAAACAGTCATTTCTTAGAAGACTGTCAGTTTCTGATGAATACAAGTAAAATGCTGTCCAGGGCTAAATTGTTGCAATCCTGAATGAACATTAGGGGACAGTGTTGGCCAGGAGTCAGCCTGTTTCATGCTCTTCATGTTCCTTCTACTTACAAATCGTCTTCCCCTCTCTTAAACGATAAAGCCCCACTTGCTCCTTACTTATCTAACTGGTGCACCAGACATCCATTTTTAATCTGGCCAAATCAATTATAAATATTACAGCCTGCAATTGCCCTGGGAACTCCTGAAAAACTAATTAGTACAAATCTCACCAATGAATTACACCTTTCTCTTGGCTATTTGCAGCAGGAATAAAAAGAAAGAAAGAAAAAGAAAAAACTACACTCAAAGAGACCAAACATCTCTCAGCCATAGCAAACAGAATTCAAGGCAGTGGTTAATTACGTTCATATTGTTCATGGAAGGATGGGCCATGATGGGCTGAAATCCAGGGCACCTGGCATTGCCTAGGGCTTAGCTTGCATTTTCTTAGGAGATGTAAGATCTAAAAGTCCTTGGCAAAGAGTCTTTGGAAAAAAAGCGATCTTATGGGAGCCTACAAAGTTCATATAATTAGTGTTTACTGTGTAGCAGCAAAGGAGGCAAATGCAATAGTTCTTTAAGCTGGAGCCATCTTGCATCAGTGCATAGCTGATTCCCTCCCTTAGTGAGGTCGGGGACTAAACAGAGCTTGTCTGGCTTTTCTCAGGCAGAAAGAGAAGCCAGGCTGCTGTCTGGGGAGCTCATGAATTGCAGAGATGAAATTGGAAAGTCATAGCAAGGTGTGCACCACACCTTGTACCAAGTGAATCAAAACACAGAGGGCAGACTAAAGGCCTTCTTTGTTGGCATCTTGTTGCTGTAGTGTATTTCTTGCACTAGGTGTAATTACCTAAAAGCATCATAGTTGTTTCATTTATCTCCTAAAATTATCCTTTATGAAGCTATTAAAGGCAGAATTGTACTCTGGGCTAACTACAAATGTGGCTGCTTTAGATTCATTTTAGATTCCTTACAAGACTTCAGAAGCAGTGTTCCTGTAAAATACTTTTAATAAAACATATGAATTCCTCAGAAGCAAAACTGTACAAGATCACACACCCTTTTAGATTTGGTGACATAGATGGAATTTTTATGTCAAAAAAAGGAAGGGCAAGACAATCCCAATCCACCCCAGAGGGCATAAGAGCTGCAGGAGATTTTACTTACCAACACGTAGGCAATGCTCCATATAATTGGTACAGTTTTGGAAAAGGAGAGATTCCCCGTCCACACAGGTGATATAACTGGCCAGGGAACTTGGTGGTGTCTCCAGTCTCTGTTTGAGTGGAGAAAAGAGCACCATTATTTCAGGTGAATGCTGTAATTGCTGAGAATGTGGCCTGTTTCTGTCAGAAAATCCTTTTTATTTTCTGTTTTCTCACAGTAAAATGTCTGGTATCTTGGACATTTTCAACTAAGCCATTTCCTGACTTATTTCTATCTATGAACTCTATTATGGACGTCCTTGGCTCCATATGCACAGCTATATCCCTGTATTGGACAACTTCCAGTGGATTGGGACATATCATGATGGAGAGAAGGTTTAGGGGAAGGAGAGAGTAGGGCTATGGACAGGGTAATTATGCAGCTACCAGGATGTTATTTTTCACTGCAGAGAGAAGATAAAGATATGTTTATTTGTTGATACATCTTCACAGGGAGTCATCGGTATATCCATGACCAGTGGTGGTCCCCAGCCTTGGGATTTTCTTCCTTTTTGTCTGAAGCATTTAACCACTTGCTTCCTAGATTTGCTCTGGCAAAACTGTAGCAAATTTCACAAGAGTGAGCTGAGCAATATGTATTAAAAAGAAAAAAGAAAAAAGAAAAAAAAAAAAGAAAAAAGAAAAAAAAAAAAAAAGAAGTTCAGTTTTCTTCCCTACAATACTGCAACTTCTAGGCCAGTCAAGTGAAGGTCAAGCAGCAAACCTGAACAATAGTCACAGATTCCCTAAGAGGGACAGTTGTCAGTGCCCATTCTTTCCAGAAGAAAAGATAAAACATTCTATTTTGAGCGATTTAGTAGAATATACACAGAGCAAGTGACCTGCCACACAAACAAAATCTAAGTGAAAAATTCCAAGAAATTACTTCAGAAATATCTAGTTTTTCCCAGTGCTCTGGGAGTGTATGCACGTACATCATGTCGCTATATCCTATCAGCCAGAACTATAGGCTGTGTTTTCTGATGTGCAGTTCAGCAGGACAGCTGTCTTACAAGGTTTTTGTCCAGCTGTGAGGTCGGCTGACTGAGAACGGGGGGTTTGTGCAAAACACCTGAAAGAATTGTTTCCCAGCCATACATAAAAGCTCCAGTTATACGGACATACAGAGAAGCACAGAACTTGTCCTTTTCCTCATGTTAAGTCAGAAAAAAAAAATAAATAAAAAACAAAAACAAACAAACAAAAAAAACACAAAACAAACAACAACAACAAAAAAACAGAATTATTTTACAGCGTACCAAAGCCTGCTTTCTTTCTAAACCCAAGCAAACAAACAAACACACCCACATACAAAAGCAGAACTAATTAAGATCAAGTCATATCTCAATAACTATGCAAATTAAAAATCAAAACAAAGAAATTCTATTTATCACATCATAAAGTTGCAAATTGCTGTTGTGGCTCCCATCAGCTGCAATAGATGAGGGCTACGAGGCTGTAGGTTTTGAATTAGTAGATCAACCAACACGCATACATGTTTTATTGTGATAGCTGGGGGATTGTTGGCTGTAGATATATTAACAGCTTTCACTCCCCCTCTTCTGTACTGTGTTCACGTTCAGTGGTATTCATAGACTATATTTGTCTTGGAGTTCTCTAATGTAATGCCATTGGTCTTCCTCATTGTTTACCTTCTGTAAGACAACATCATTATTCTTTGGTAAATCTGTTTCTTGTCCCTTGGGTGTTTTATTTTGTTTACTTTTTATTTCTTTTTTTGTGGGGAGAATTCTTTTGCAGCTTTTAATAATCACATTAAAACCAAACAAAAATACCAAGAACCTGCCCCTAACAAAAACCTCTTTTTTCGAAATGAAAGAAAACCATGCCCTCTGAAATTGTATGCAGTTGTCTAGATGATGGCATTTCTGCTCATTACCATTTTTCACCATTTGCATTATCTCCTAGAGGAGCTGGTCTTTGCGACGTGGTGGAGCAGCATGCAATGACTTTGGCAGCTTCATTAGTGGGGCTCTGGCTCCCCAGCAATGCTGTCTGCTGCCTCCTCTCCTCTTTCACAAGCGACTCTAACCTGCTGGTTTGAAATGACCCATTTGTATTGCTTTGGTTTGTGTTTTATATCTTTCTGCTGCAGAAAGTGAATTATTGGGATGGAAAGTTCCACATGGAAGAGAAATGTAGCTGGTTTGTAGGGGTTGGTAATGTGATACAGAGCCTCTCAATTTTTAAGTCACCAGGGTGATTGCAGCCTCTCGTTGGCAGCGAGACGAAGTTGATGCCATCTATTTGCTGTTTGGTAGCTCATTATGTGATGTGTGGTGGTGGCATTGATCCAGTTAGTAGCAAGTATCAATCCAAATCGGAGAAGCCACCACTTAGGTCAGTGCTAATTGGCTTGCTCATTCACTGTCACAGCAAATAATCAAGGCACGGAGCAAACTGGGAAGAAAGGCATCTTTCTTGACCTCTAAAGATGGTCTAGGTACAGCCTTGCATGTGGTGAACCTCTGTCTGCAGTGTATACTTGCAACTGTTGAATCGTCACAGTCTTAGTGCTTTGTATATTGTATTGGTAGGCAGCATGGCAGGAACTATCTTGGAGAGTTTCTGAAGGGCATTACAAAGGTTTTATTCATAAATACTTGCTTCCTAAAAACTGTCCTGTAAGTCTTCAATGTAATGAAATGCTTGTTTGATGTGATTTTCTTTTTCATATTCTGATGGTTGACTTCCAGATTTTCCTTCCATAGTAAAGTACTTCTGTGCTAGAATTCATTTTCCTCTTTTAGTCAGAAATCCAGTCCTAAAATCATTTAAGTCATCAAACTCAGAAGGTTCTCTGTTAATGGGTTTCCTAGGTTTAAGTAATAATGGTGATTTTTTTTAACTGTTATCCTGTTAATGCAAATGTTTGACATTCAGTTCCTAGACTGCAAACTGAATTGTTCCATCTGTAAAATAACAGTGTGTTGAGTGGCAGCTATGCTCTGTCTCAATGGCATCAGCAGCTCCTCCCAAACATACAAGTGCAATGTCGAAAGTGGATACACTCAGGTCCTTTTTGATTGCAAGTCATCAAAAGCTTATAAAGGAAAAATCTGGTTCCCCTGAGTTTAAACAGCTTTGAAAATTATCGCAGGTACTTGGTATCATGGTAATTCATGCCATACTTGCATCTTCAAAAAAAGAAAAAAAGCAATCAAACCCACTGGTCAGACTCAATATACTGAGACCACTGCTTGTTGCTTTTTGTGCTGAGAGAATTGTCCTGGTTTGTTTTGTTTTGTTTCATGTCACATACTCAATTTCAGTATGAGTTCTTCCTGACCTAGATTTCTGGGCAGACTGAAGTGGAGCCAGAAACTGTAAAAGTGCATAATTATTCATTTATTTATTTTTAAGCTGTACAGCTCTATTAAGCTTTCAGAGAATCCTTTATACCCTGCCTTTGAAGTAAACTAAGCCAGAGATCAACCAGCAAAGTGGGTTGAAACTGCTTGTTTCTGATTGCAGAGTAGTCTGTATACAGTTAAGATCTGGAGACTCGAAGCTAGGAAAAAGTTATGCTTTTTTTTTTTTTTTTTTGCCTTTTTTTTTTTTTTCTTGGATTGCGGAGAAGAGAGGAAAGAGATCAATACATCCAAGAGCAATACTTTACACCTTTGGTATGTTCTGAAACCTCAGATGCTGGCAGTGCTGTGAAACAGCTGAGAGCTGGAAGATTATTCTGGTTACTGACATGTAAATGAGCAGACCACACATTAAATCTGTGTATACTCCATCTGCCAAGCCATTCATTCTTCCCAACTTGGGACAAATTAGAAACTCTGGCCCAGTGGCGGAAGATTATTATTCCTTTCCCAGTCCCCCAAAGCAATACATTCTCCTGCTTTGAGTCTGATTGAAAACACTGACCTGGAGGTGAAAAACACAGTATCTGTCCCCCTGATTCATCCAGACTCTGACCTAGGCAGCCCTGAAACCACAGGCTGCTTTCTAGTCTCAAAAAATTACCCAGCTGCCCTCCCGGACTAAGGGCCAAATTGGAAGTAGACAGCTAGATAGGAGAAAGACCCTATCCCCCAGAGCCATCGGGTCTTGTGGTTACAGTTCTGTCATAAATATTGCATTAGACTAACTTAATAGAAAATGTATTGAAAGTGAACATGTAAAGAAAGCCTACAACCATTCCTGTAAGTAAATGGCAGGAGGCTAAGATGGTATAACCTACCCTTCTGAGAGACAGACAAAGGAGCTGTGGCATCTGTTCAAGAGTCTCTCTTCAGCCATTCTGACTTGCTTCTGAATTTGGCCTTTCTTCAGTAAGTCGTGCTGTCAGAGCCTTTTCATGCTCCTTCCAAAACACGAGCACTCCTGGTATTTCTGCCCACCTCGGAGTCGGTGTGCTCCAAGTCCCTAGAGCCTCTGTTTTCTGCTTGTTGCTGCCTCTTGTTAGCAGCGCTCTGAGCTTGCACAGAACAGGAGGCAAAGATGCCAAAGCACTTCAAGCACCTGGATTACTTAGATCTTACACCACATATGGAACTACAGCGAGGTGGATGATGATTAAACCAGCAACCTTGTGGAAACTGAATACCGCCTCCTCTACTGCATTTCAGCTGCTTTAACCTTGTAAGTGCCTTGAGGCAAGGATGATGCTGTCTGTGTATAAAACACTCTACATTAGCAGTAGCAGTAATAACAATAATAGTGCATTTCTCCTATGGGTTTGGTAAGTATCACTCTTCATTTTACAGCTGGTGAAACAGACACAAAGACACACAGGATCTTGCTTAGTGCCATCTTATGCTCCATTAGCAGAGCCAGGATTGAACCCAGGAAATGGATTTTCTTGTTCCTTGCTCTTACCGCTAGGTTACACACCCTCCTTTGATGACATCCAATCTCTCTTGTGATTTTTCTGCAGAAGCTGCAGCCACAGCAGCCTGGAGACTGATGATGAACCTCCTTGTGTGGAAGAAATCGATTATAATACTGACAGTTGTTCTGATGGTGAAGGGGACTTCTCGGAGCTAGACCAAGAGATCCAGGAGTGCCTCTCATGGGAGGAAGCAGAGGCAGAAGATGAAGGAGAGACCACAGGACAGACATGCAGCTCCAAGGCTCTCAGGAGGCTTTACATTTCCAGCCAGCCAGCATCCAACAGTACGGCTCTCCCTCTGCGTTCAACACCACTTGGGGTGTACAGTGGGTTTGAGGGCAGCCCTGCGTAAGCAAGGCTTTGACTTGCAGAGCAGTAAGCAAATGAGCTACTGCTTGATATCACCTGTTTGCCAGCTTCAGCACCCTTCCCAGATGTTGCTCCAGTTCTGCATGGAAAACTGACTGTGTGTTTGTGGAATTTCTATACATATATATACTAAGAACAACTTGCACTTTGTACAGAAGGCAGAGAACATCATCCTTTCCTAAACAGATTCCCCACTTCCATGGCTGCCTCTAGTATGCGGATTCATACAAGCTGACCCAAGGAATGGTATTCTGAGTGTCCAGAGAACAAGACAGTGTGTCCCTTTTCATGGTTTAGGTTCTTATTATGGGCAGCAGCCTTTGCCCACAAATCCTGGAACAGTGACAGTTTCTGAGGCCTTTGGCCAGAGCTCTCCATTACCATTTATTTCTCCAGAACTTCAGAGCATGTATCCGATCTCTGATCAGAATTTTGACTGTGTTTTCAACAGGTTGGGTCAGGCTGTGCATGCTTCTGAGTTGTTCATATCTCAACAACAGTGTGCGAAATCCAACATGGCAGAATAAGGAAAGCACCACTGACAGTACAAGGCAGGTCTCTGGAAACCTGGGCTAAATTCACTTCTTTGCTGCACTGGAATGAACTAGTCCAGCATAATCTCATTTGAGTCACTTCATGCTTGAACTGATGGGCCCAAGTGCAGAATTTTTTTCCCAGATGCAATGAAATTATACTTTCTTTGTGAGATGTCCTTCCAACAGGATGCTGTTGGGAGTGAGAGGGGTTGGAAGCATTTCAAGGAAGAAAAGATATTCTTTTGATTGAGCTGGGGTCTCACACTATTGTGCTAATGGATTAGTGATGGTGGCAATATCTAAAGTGAATTTAGCCTGAGAAGCAGTCCAGTGACTAATTATTCTGTGTTAGTTTTATTATGATACCACTAAGGAAACCTACTTCATGGAACAGGACCTCATTGTGCCAGATAGTAATGGTGGGTTATTCATAGGACAGCTTGTGCTGGTGATTCCCGTAATGAAGTCAGAACAGCTTCTCCTTTGATCCACAAATGGAAAAAAAAAAAAACTCATAAAATTGTCTGCAAAAACATCCCCTGATTCTATAAAGTGCTGTCTAAAGTGCTGTCTATGTTACAGGTAACACAGAAATGTCTTTGCAAGCCTTAATCCACCAGCATTAGAGTTCACTATGCTTTCATGCAGATGTCCAAAGCAATGGAGATGTGGCTTCTTGAACTTCAACACAGACCAAGAACCCAAACGTGTGCCTGAGGTCCCTAAAGGCTGAAGCCTGTATAACCACACCTCACTCCTCATCTTGCCTGTACTTATCATGCGTCTTAGACTCTGCTGCTGCAAATGGAGAATTGCCTTGTACACAGATGGCTTGAGTGTGCTGTGCAAGAGGCTCCCAACTCTGTCACTGCGTTCTTTGTGAGGCTCAAGGAGAAGGATGAATGTATAGTGTGTTGTAGCATTACAGACTGTAAGGCCTCCACTGCTGATGATTACTGTTATTATTATTGATGTGTGATTAAAAGCACTATGACATTCTCTCCTCTTTATGGTGTTTGTGGAGAGAATTACTGGAGCAGACTGATTTTTTTTTTTTTTCTGATGCATTTGTGAACACCTTTCCCCAGACTATGTGGACATACACTTCCATCAGGAGCCTGCTCTTTGGAGAAACTGCTTCTTCCTATCCTGCTGGGGTTTCACTATCCAGGTGTTTGAAAGTCTTCACTGCCATATCACAGTTCTCTCTGTCTCTAGCTCTCTCTTTATGACACTGCTCAAAAGACAGTCAGCTTGGGTCCTCAGAAGCTGAGCTTCTTAGACTGAGCTAATTCATTAGGTATGGTGTGTGTTCTCTGTTCACACGTCATGTTCTGCTTGCTTTAGTGTGCAGCTTGTTGCACACAATACTGAATTTTCATAAAAGGATGGCTCACAGGAATGGGGATCAAACAGGTGCTCCTATTATAACAGTTCGTATAGCATTGCTTAAAAGCTTATTATTGAAAAATGCTATATGTGCATAGGTGACTTCAAAATCCAAGATTCATATGCATGACAAAACACTCACACTGTGCTGGATCCAGCCTGCAGTCCAAGTTGTAAGATCTCCAGCATTCAGCATTACTCTAGGACACAGGGCAAAAATCTACCACTATGTCTGTAGATGTGCATGTATGCATCCAGAGCTGCTCTTCATGCTGTGATCTACATCAACAGCCTCCAGTCTTACTGGAAAAGAAAATAAGTCTTCTGAAAGCAGCATATTTCTTAATGAGGCACCAATATTTTAGCTATAAATACTACAGGCCAGCCTCAGCCTTCTAGCTGTTTCCTTCTGAATTTCTTACACTAGGGAGAATTCTGTTCAGTGGGCATACCCTGCCATAGTTGTGATTCATTCAATCTACAGACGGTGGCAGAGTTGCCCAAATATAATAAAAGGGGAGATGTCACCTCCATGTGTGTTTGGAGCCAAATGTATAGTGCTGTTACACAGATCTATGTGCTCGGAGCTGCAGGAGGAAGAGAGATGGCAAAGGCCCTTGGTGTGCTGTCAGCATCCAGGATCTGAGTGCAGCAGGGGAGCAAATCCTGGGGAGAGCCACCACTCCTGCACAGATGCTGCTGTGAGATATAAAATACCCAGCCAAGACTTCTCCCTGACAACTTCTGTGTTTGTGCCAAACAACCTGGTGGCGATGGGCAAGTGAACCCCCCAACCCAAGGGTACCCAGCCTTCGACTGAGAAGGTGGGAGCAGAGGGAATGCAGAGGGAAGCTTGGCTGACCAACCAGTAGGGAATGGCACCTGGAAACCTCCAGAAGAAGCAGTTTTGTGGGCTGCCTCATTCTTCCAAGAGCTTCTATGGGGAGCAGATACTCTTCTTCTTTTGACAGACCTCTAGAGGTCAGGAGAGGGCCTCCACCGCGCATCGCTGTCTCTCCGTTATTAAAATTCTCCCTGAGTCATGGTAATTAAGCAGAACTAGGCTCTGCACAGAGGAACGGAAGTGCATTGACTTTAATAAAACAGAGTGTAAAACAACTTCAGATTAACTCCAGCCTTGTTTATTCTTGCACACTTGTAATTCTGGTTCGGTATTTCCCCAGTGAATGGAGCCGTTGTGCCCCGCGCGGAGGCATGTCACCTCACTTCAGCCTGCTAAGTGCTGAGCAGGGAGGCCACTGCCTTTTCTTGCCATCACAAGCTAATCCCGAAGAATTTGGAAACAGCCGATGGAGAAAGGGAGGGAGGAGAGGGACGTCTCCCTGCTCTCCACCGTTGTCATTCCTCAAGAGTCGGCAAGGCTGTCAGGTTGAGACACAAGCCAAATATTTCCACAATGGCCAGAGGAGATGGAGGCACTCGGGTAGCCCACGCCGCTAAAGCAGTTCTGGGCTCCTGCCAGACACATTAACTTTTTTTTACTGATGCCTTTTGTCTCGCTGACTCTCTTCGCGGCCGTGAATAGCTCTGCTCTCCTTCCTCCCCTCCCTGTGGTTTACATGACATGGGTAGAAGATGCGGCGCCGAGCTGCACTCACACTGCTCCCTCTGTCTCAGCCTCTCGCTGGCTCTCAGGCCCGCCCAGCCACAAGAACCGCTTCCCATCCGAGGTGATGGTGAAGGCTGCCTGGTGAAATACACGCGTGTGTGTAAACCCCTGGGCTAAAAATAAATAATTAAACAATAAAAATAAAAAGAATCAAGTCAGCAAACTAAAGGAAGAACAAAATCTAATTAGTTTTATCTGCTGTTTGTTATGAGGCTGTCAGAGTGCTCTATCCCCCGGTTTTACAGCACTCTGGAAAATAACAGCGATAATAATAATAAACAACTGTGCACTGGGTTGTTTTTGAAGCAAGCAGGGAGCAGATTAAGGAGAGGAAAAGACAGCAGCCCCTCTCCTCATGGGTTTTCTCCTCCTGCCAAAAAGCAGAGGTGCAGGTGGTAGCGCTATCTCCTCTCTTATCTGTCCTTGGACGAGATCCACTGCCCCTGTCCATCACCAGGAGACAGAAAGCACGAGTGGGCGACTGTTTGGCAGCCAATTCAGGGCACTCAGATTGTATTTCTTGCTCTGCCACCAATCTGTGTGCTTTTGACCGAGTTATTTAGCCTTGGCTCCCATCCTCAGTTACTGATGTGAAACAGGAACAAGGCTTTGATTCCTCATAGCGAATGCAGTAAGGTGTGAGTGACAGTGGGTGTGTATTATTATTATTTTTTTTGGGGGGGGGGGGCAAGAAATAGGGGTGTAAAACTGCCCACATGATTGTACTACAGTGATTTTTACTGTTGTCAGTGGAGAAGGTTATTCTGTGCAGGAGTGTGGTGGTAGTTGCCATCACTACTTTCCACTTTAATGATGTATGGTGATGGTTCATTAGGTTCTTCCTCTTCCAACAGTGCTGGGTAATTTTAGAAGTCCCTCCTTGCAGGTTGGTATCAGCCTGTCCTGCCCCATGCTTGGGTCCTCATGCTGTGGAAACTTACACACCTGTTTTGGGGAGAGCAGGATTTAACCCCGTATTTGTAAACTGTTGTATGGTTTTCCAGACAGAGGGCTGGCCACAAGTCTCCACCTGGAGATAACATGCCTAGAGTACTCAAAACTTGGGATGTGTACTTGCATCAGGAAAAAAAAAAAATGAGTGAGAAGGCTAAAGAAGGGAGAAGAAATAAATTGGAGGAGAGGAAGGAGAGGACTCAGTACAGAGAGAGAGATGAAGGGAACAGAGAGGAATGGGAGTAGGGGGCATTTAGGGGAGAGACAGGCAGAGAAATGGGAGAATTGTTCCTATTTGTGTATCCTCTTCCGTCCCCAGATAATGTGTCAGTATTAACAGTACCAAGAAACAACCCTCTCTACTGTAGAATAAATCTGCCACTGTATTCCCCACGCCATAAACAGCAGCCAAGTCTGTATCCTCAGCGCTGCATTGTGTGTTCTGTGCTGTATTTTGTGAGTGCTTTTCATGATGGTTAAGCCTGTATCATTTCTGGCCTTAGGTTTCCTCTCCAGGGACTCACATCCTCAGACAGATGCTGGAGGATCCATGGCATTTTATTGTCGATGCAGCACTTTGTGGCTACTTTTCTCACCTTTTCTTTATTCTGCTTCTTTCATTGCGTTTTTTAAAAAGTGGAAGGGAGGGAAATGAAGGAGATGAACAGGAGTGAGAGAGAAAAGAGAAAGCAGAAAGAAGTTCCCTGCTATCTGTCTAGCAAGGTCTCCAGCAAGATGGTGAGGCGGCTATTTTGGCATCATGATTTTAAACCTTCGATTAAGCAGCTTGTAGCTCACGCAGGGATGAGCAACAGGGAAAGGTAAATCTATCACTAAAAACAATCATCCATTGGATACCCTGGCAATAGCTCCAGGCCTGGTAAACAACCATTACCTTTGGCTAACTGAGCTCTGGGCACTGATGGCTGGCTCCTTACCAGCTGATGTAATTTCAGAGCCTCATTTCTTGCCACCCTTGCTCCAAAAAGCCTGACCAAAGGCTTTGCCTGGATGGTTTCTAGTGTATGCTAGAAATTAGGCAGTGCATGCTTTCCATGTTTCCAGTGTATGCTCATGCACAGATCTGTGCTCATGCACAGCTCTGCAAAGGTTTCCCTGTTTCACTACAACATTTTCATAAAAAGTTATTTAGCTTTTCTGTGCTTGCTCCCACATCTATAAAGGTATTGATATTTATTTGCGGGGAAAGGAGTCACAATGAGGCTTAAAGCACCAGTATTTTCAACACAATTGGAGATCCTCAAAGAAGGCAGATAGGAGAGATTAATTCCTGCTTCCATCACATATCTGCTGAAAGAGAGAAATGCTGCCTTTTGCTGTGATCAGTTCAGTTTCCTTTGGTCTCTGTGGAAGGGGACACAGGTGGACCAGGCAACTTCTCAAGGTGAAAGCATGGACTGTGGTGACAAAAAGACCTTGGATTTTTTGACAACAAAGCGGTCTTCCAAGTACCAGGCAGAGTGCTAGTTAGGGAGCTCAGAAAATGGAAAATTTAACAAAGGTGAAAAAGAGAGGCCTGGGAAAATAATGGAGCACCCCGTTAACATCTGAAATGGCCCCACCTACTAGAAGTGTAAGGGGCAAACAGGGAGAATGTGAAGCCTTGGTACATATACCAGGCTAAGACTTAATCAGCTTCCCATACACATGGAAAAGGGAAAGTAGGAAGAGTGGAAGAAGGATTAATTGGCTGTGAAACATCAGGGAACTGGCAGGTTGGGTCAAGGAAAGGGGAATACAGGCCAGTAAGCATTGACTTAGAGACTGGGGCAGAGGTACAATGACAAGATCTCCTAAGGCAAGTAGAAGAATAGAAGAAAAGTGAAACACTAAAGGTGTGTGAGGAATTTATTAATGCCTTAAAAATGAGAAAAGGATTGTTTAAAAAGCTAAAGCAGCAACATATGACTAGAAAGCAGAACAGAATGGCACCAAAGCATGTGTAGATGAAATCAGAAAGGTCCTGGCACAGAATGTGTTAGAGGTAGTTAGGGGCACACAAGAGAAAAAAAAGAAATCCTATAAATATTCTAGAAGGAATAAAAGCATTATGTACCACAGAAGGAGAGCACATGCAGAGGGTTGGAATAGTCATTGCCTTTTTAATTCTGCTTATCACCAAAACAGTTGCGACTAGATAACACAGCAGCAGTCATACTGACACAGGCGTGAGAATAGGCTAGAACAAAGGGGTGTAAATTAAATAATCTTTACATCAAGTCAGTGAATTCAAACTGTTGGACCCAAGGGAATTCCCCTTCAGGTTGCTCAAGGAAAGCAGTCTTCGAGCAGTTAGGAATGGGTTTCAAGAGCTTCTTTTGTACTGGGAGGCTTCTGAGGACTGGAGAAGGGCAAATAGGGCATTCGTTTGTCAAGATGGGAAATGAACAAGCCAGGAAAATTTAGATCAGCCAGCTAAGCTGAGTGCCTGTGGAGAAACCTCAACAAATTATGAAACAATCAATTAATTAGCAGCTATAGGATAAGAAGGTGGCAAAAGACAATCAACATGGATTTGTCAAGCTGATCTAATTTTCTTCCTTTATTGGCTAATTGGCTTAGAGGATAAGGCAGAAGTAACATATGCCTTTGCTTCAGGAAAGCTTTCAATAAGGTCTCACATAACATTTTCGTAAAGAACTAAATAAATATAATTTGTATGGAATCCGTGTAAGATAGATGCACGCTAGCTGAGAAATAGCTCATGAAGGCTGGGGTTCATCACCCCTAACTTTAGGCATCCAGAAGTTAAGAATCTAGGCCAAATTACTCTATACAGAGCGTAAATATAGAGAGCAAATGTCTACGTGCCCTGCTAAGATAATTGTCTAAGTTACATGGAAAGGATCCTTTGCTGAAATACTGTTTTCCTCATTAGCTTCTGAGTTAAAGATAAACAAACCTCTTAGACAGGACACCTAGCTCTAAAGACATATCCCACAGTAACACTCGTAGGGTGGTGTTTCGCTTAAATAACCGGGGTGGTGCTGTGGAGAATCCGTTTCTTTTCTTCAGAAAAGCCAAAAGTGTTTTGTTGAAACTCAGTTCCCTGTTCACACACCTCTATTTGTGTCCACACGCCTCAGCACGCACCAGCCTCAGCTCCCACCTCTCCCACATCGGGGTCTGCTCCAGAGCATCCCGATCCAGCTCTGCAACCCCATCCTCTGCTCTTCCAGTCTCACTCCTCTGGAGCCAAATACACCAAATGCTGGCGATTCGGGGGACACCACCCCAGAAGGAGCTGCGGTCAGAGCATGCACTCTTACTGACGGCTGGCTTGCAGGTAGATGCCAAGAGCCCTGGAGCAGGGAGTGCACAGTGAAGCCACTGTGCCAGATGGCCTGCCCGCTCCCAGTTGTAAGAGCTGCTTTGTACTTTTTAGCTTTACTGATGCGGAGAGAACATTTTGAACTGTCTAAGCCTTATAACCTTGTATCATTGGCACACGAACAGCAGCAGCACACTGTTGAACATAATAACAAGGGGGAAAGAGCTGTGGAATTAAATAAGAATTTAAATCTTAGGGTTCGAAGCTTGGAGAAAGAGGCTTTAGCTGTGTTATTTCCAGGAACTGGTTGAGTCATGTTTAAGAATAATGGATAAGAGTAATTATTTCGTGACTATAGCTGAATAAATTATTTGCCAATAATTTTGTCTATGATTTGACCAGTTCTAGCTGCTTTCTCTAATGTGCATATGCGGGAACGTTCGCTGTATTCTGGACGTGTGTGCTGGATGTGCAGCTCCAGTCCTTGGCATCTAGCAGTGAATTTATTCCCCAAAGACAGTTTTGAACAAGATTTACCCCAGAGCAACCGAAGGCAGGATTTGATCTGTCATATTCAGAATGATTCATTTTTCACCTCAACAAGTAGGAAGGGAGGAGAGATAAAGAGAGTGGGGAAATTATTTTGCTCTTCACAACAACCCTTGTCTTCAAAGTCGGAGCTGCCACAGCGTGGTAAGCAGTGGCCCACTGAGGGACACGACAAATGTTGCTTGGCAACTCCACACCACCGATGGGAAGCGCTCGGCAGGCTGAGCATCACAGAGGGACCGAGACGGAGAGTGAGACAGTGGCACGCCGGGACACTCGCTGCTGTCTGGCCCTGCTGGAAGTGACACCGCTCGTGCCCCAGTAATTGGCAGAGGTGCTGACCAAAAGTATTTTCTCTTGGGTGGGAGAGAAATTGCAGGGCACAAATATTGAATTGTCCCCTGCCCACTCTCCAGGAAAATAAATAAATAAATAAATAAAATAAAAGGCTTTGGATCTATCAGTAACCTGAAGGTCACTGAATTCTTCCCAGTGTAGCCACCTGTGAGCAAACCTTAAATGGGTCAGAGTCACGCCTTGGTTAAATGCTTACAAGGATCCAGAAAGTGATCAGTGCCCTTTGGAGAACTGCACAGCCACCGTGGCACCTTGTCAGAAGCATCAAGCCTTGGTGTAGTGGTGTTGTAGCCCTGGTAGTCCGAGGATGCTGGAGAAGCCAAGTTTGCAACAAGAGACTGGTTGTTAAAACTAGAAAGCAGGGTTTTCAGGCACAGTATTCTTTCATCAAGTGTTGTCAGTATTGAAAGATTATGAGTTAAATGAAACAAGATTGACCTCACAGAGCAAATCCCATGCGGCTCTTCTGCCAACACATTTTGCCAAACTCCTAGATACTTTCAACAGCTCACAACTGAGAATACACTACTGTGTGTGCCTGGGCACACAAAGTACTATTAGGATTATCAAGCCCAATGCTGGCATGGATCAATGACTCTGAAGCAGTTAGCAAAAATGGGATTTGGGGATGCAAGAGAATATTCTATTGAAGCTAGAAGTTCTGCTTCCATCAGTATTAATTTGGGGGAATATGGTGTTCACTTTCCTCTGACTTCATGCAGCTTTAGACCGATCCTTTCTTCTCTTTGAGACCTAAAATTTTGGAGCAAGAAGGGATATTTCCACAGAGCTGATTTTTCCTAACTACCTACAATTGCAACAATTTAAGAGTTTTGTTTACGGAAAGTGCCCACGCTGTAGTAATGCTGCGGGTGTTATCAAAAATCACTACATGCCTCTGAAAATCCTGAACAGTCTGGGTAGACAATACATGTGAAATCTTCCCCGTTGTTCCACCTTAGGGTTTTTGAGTGGCATACTGTCTTGGATATTTTTAAGTAAAATAGCCTAACAGTTTCTAATGTGTATTAGAAATTGGATTTCTCCTTTTGCAAGCTGTTTTCTGCATCTTACCACCCACAGGAATGTACCTTTTTTTCTTTCTTTCTTTTTTTTTTTTTTTTGGGGAAGAGCTGCCTCAACTATTTTTTTCCTCCAGGTTATGACTCTTCCACCCAAATATGACAGCTCCTCATTGTCTTGCTCCCTAAACACAGGCCTTAATATTTTGAGAGATTGAATCCAGATGCAACTGTTTCTGGTCTTCATTTTTTGTGTGTCATTATGGAAATTTTGCAGAGTCACAAGCTATGGCTGCATGTGGCACTGCCTTGAAAAGCCCATGCAAAAATTCAGCTTCTGACTGCAACTAAACACACATATTTTTTCTTTCTTTTATGTAAATAAGTCAGCGTTTCATAAATAATTCTCCTATCTTTCTCTGTTGTTTTTTATTTTAATTGAAGCTTTGCCTTTGTAAACTCTTTTCCTTTTTTCACTGTCTCTTCTCTTATACTAATTGAAACAATTACATGGCATTTCCTGGGGACAGGTTCTTCATTCTGAGGGCTCTGACACACCGAGCGCCGTTCTGATCTTCCTCACTCAGGTTTTGTGCTGCTCAAACTCTTCTCCTTTTTCCCTTTTTTCACCCCTTCCTTCACAAAGATGCCCTGGGGAACAAACAGACAAACACATATCACATATCACAGGAAAAGCCTTGCTTTGGTCTCCACGCAGTTTTCTTGTGACGACCCCTCGTTCCTTTGGCTGCAAGTGAGTATTTGTCTGGCCTCAGTGGTGGGGACAAGGATTTCTTTACCAAACAGAAGGGACAGATTAGAGACAAGCATCTTCCTTAGGCTTTTGCGGAGGTCACATTTAGCCTCTCCTGCCTTGCTGTCCCACACACCTGCACATTTATATGTATATATCCGAGTCACTCTACGTACCTGCAATCTGGACTCCTCCACTTGAATCTATCCAGGTAGATGCCCCTCTAGTGTCTGCCCCAGTGCCCTGTGACTGCTTACCTGCTGCCTCCTCCCACTGATTCAGCTGCCTTTGTGTTTCTAGTTAACATCCTACATGCAGCGTTCGTACAGATACCAGCCAGAGGAAGCTGGGATTTAGATTTCAGTCATGTTTCTAATGCCTTTGGTTTCCTGTAGCTTTCAATCTTCTTCCCCAGAGGCATTTCTCCCAAAACACCCGTTCACTCATGTTTTCCTTCTGCTGCTGTTCCTGGGCAGTGCAGAAAGCAGAGGACCAAGGAAACCCCACTTCTGTCTTCCACCTGACACCTTGGTGGGTAGGGGGCTGCAGCCAGGTCTGCTTCTGCACTGCAGAGTCGTAATACCTTTTTGAAAAAATAATTGCTTTTGATTAAAATGTAAGGTTGCCGTCTTCTTTTTTGTTGTTGTCATTAATGAGGGCTGCAGGGTATGGGCCTTTGAAGTGTTTCCTTTTGGCTCTCCCTGTTCTTTCTTTTTCTTTCTCTCTCTTTTTTTTTTTTTTTTTTTTAATTCTCTCAATTATATGCCCTTTCCAGCTCAGAGTGAGATTTGTTAATTTTCACATGCTTGCAAAAACCTGGCTGGCATGGTACAGCTCCCCAGCAGCCTCTGTACAGGATGCCAGTCAAGGGAGCGAGCAGACCTCCCTCATTAGCTGCTCTCACCCCCACTTGGCTGCTCCAGAGGGGAAAAGATGGGGCACAGGTACTCTCCTTTCCAGAACAGCTCATCTGCTCTGCAGAAATGCCCCTCAGCAAGGCAGGAACGAGCGCACTGCTGTGTTTAGTTCAGGCTGGCCAGAACTATTTTATTTGTCATCTCAGGCCCTTGCAGGCTAATGGACTCCTCTGCATCACTTAACGTTGAGGGTTGTGTTTTTTTTTTCTTCGTTTGTTTTCCAGCCTATTAGTGGAATAACAGGACACCCAGCTGAACCCCAATGGCCCCTCAGGTGTTTCCATCTGTATGCCACAGCTGATTGCTAGCTTGGGTTAGTCCAGAAAGGAAACAGTAAACTTTGAAACTTGTTTGTCTCTCCTCTGCTCAGAGCTGTGGTGTGGGCAATGGAAACAACTGGAGTGATCATCTCTTGGGTGCAGAGGGTTTCCCAAAAGGTGAGAAAAGGTGTAAAATGGCTGAGAGACTTGAGCCAGGTGATGCTAAAAATCAGCTGGAGACTTATGAGAGAACTCATCCCCTGGATGAAAATCCAGGGCTTAGTCTGTCGGACAATATCGAGCACTTTCCTGTAGGCTGTCATGTGGAGGCCAGGAGTTTCATTACATCCCTGGAACCACCTACCTTGACCTTTGTCATCCTTAAACCCTGGTTTCTTCTTCCATAAAAGCATGTGTAAGTGCATATAAGCAGTTTCTCTTTATCTCTCTCATGAAAGACTGCCTGCATGAGATTTCTGTCCGGTCTTTAAGGAGGGAGAGATTGCTCTAGATAAGAGCAACCTCTTAGCTGAAGTGCTTGCCCCAGTTACAGGTATAAATCTGACTTGAACACTGCACTGCTGGGCCAGCTAAACTGCTCAGAGAGGGAAAACCAAATCATATCAAATAAATTTGAGAATTAAAATTGAGGATTAATAGCAACTTCACTAACATTTTGCATTTGGGAGCCCTTTACACATCTTCCACCTCCAAGTGGCTTTTTTTTTTCTGTCAATAAATACTTCTCTTTGATGGGTATTGACTTATAAGTCAACATTGTGATACCAGCTCACCTAAGTTTTGCACCATGTTGGAATCATGCTTCAGTGTGGGGATGTAGACACACTGTGATGTGCAAAAATTGCTTATCTCTGCCTTATCAAGGGACTCTCTGCATAATGCTGCCATTCCCCTCACGCTTCCCTACCCCTTTTCTTCTCAAGCACAGGCATGATCTTCCTTTCCAGAGAGATGATTTTCTCCTAAGTATCATTTTAAAAATCTCCCCTTTCTGTTTCTTAGGCTAAAAGTTCCTCTTTTATTATTATTTTTTTTTCATAGTAAAAACAACACATCAGGGGAACTGATTTTAAAGAGATTGAAATGAATCCTCCAGCCTTAGATCTTTTAATGCCTCCAGCAACAACACATCAGAGAGCTCCAAAAGTGGCCAGTGATGTATCTCCAGACTGCCTTTTGTAGCACGTTTGTCTCAGAACTGGAAGGTGAGCTTCCCTATGCACAAATCTGCATGGAAATGCTCTAATTGCTGCTGTGTCATCACAGTGGAGAAACTCACATGGATTCCTGCCAGTGGAAGTGTCGGAGCCCAGCTGGGTCTGGTTTCTGGGACACAGATGTCAGCAGAGAACAGCATGGGACAATGAGGCTGTGGCAGCTCCCTGAGTCTGGGAGGGAATTGACGCACACAAAGTTCCCTCCTGCCTCGAGCAGGGCAACTCTGAGTTCAACCATATTATTAAATTAATGTGGTTTAATAAGTCATTGTGTGCCACTGAACAAAGCTAAGTGATAGCAACTGTTATCCCCAGGTCATGTCACATGTGAGATAGGGGAGGTGATGCTGAAACCTCTTCTGCTAACATTTAGTAACTTCTATAGCCGCGGTAATTTGATCATGTGTCGTCAGCTTCAAAGTGAGACAAAGCAGATGAGACATGAACTGTATGTATCTGACTGGATGCATTTTAATCCCAGACAGCCTCCTGCTCAAACCTCTGTGCCATCACTGAGCTGGGTGCTGCCTTCCCCAGCAGCCCCAGGCTGAACAGTGCAAGCAATGCTGTTAAAAACCTCCAGGCCCCAGCAAAACCCATTGGTGCTCCTGGATTTCTCTTCATCGGACCTGGATCTTTTTTTGCCAGACATGAGACGATGATGAACGTGACACTTGGGTTGCCATGGGAACACAGCATGAGGTTCGTGTTAGCAGCTCTCCTTCCTGCAAGCGAGCGCCACTGGCTCTAGGGATAGGGACAAGCGGCACTGCAGACATCTGTCCAGGGCTTGCCCACATGCACTCTCAAGGTCTAGGGGTGAGCCCTGTGTATTTAACCAGAGGAAGATCTGAAGGGACAAGTCACTGCAAGGTAGGAGACGTGTCAGATGGTAGGGAGGGAAATTGCAAAGTCCTGGTTGAAACTTCTGCTGCAAAACCTTGATGAAGATCATAAGGGAGGCCCACAGGGACCTACAGACTAAGAGTCTGCCTCCTAACCACCATGGGGAATATATAAAAGTTTTCAGCATGGGGGAAAACTGGAGCCCTGAGGTCCCCCTGGGCTGCTCCAGCATCACTGGGAGGGTGGTGAGTGTTTCTACCACAGTTTCCCCCTGCCTCCTTCCTGAAGGCTTTCATAAATCCTCCCCCCAGTCCTTTAGAAATGTTCATGTTCAGTTGGTGACATCCGTGCTGTCCACTCTGCTGTCCACCCGTAGGACTTTCCTGAGCCTTAGCTTAGGAATAATCAGGAAGCACTTTTGTGCTGTTAGAAAACCATTTGGAGCTTTCAGAAAGGCAATTTCAGAGAGACTCCTCATTGTTACTGCTATTATTTTCCTTTCACAGATCTCCCTTTAAACCCTCACCTCATATCATTTTATTAGGGGAAGAAACACTTTTCCAAAGATCTTACAGAAGATCTATTTTGTTGAAGCAAAGGGAGGGAGGTGAGGTTTCAAGCCTGTTTGGAAGACAGGTGAAAACTGTTGTCCATCTGTCTCACTAATGTGATGATTTGAATGTGCATCACATGGGTGGGAGCTCCCCAGGAAGAGATAAGGGAAACCCAGGGTTAGGAAGAGCTGAAATGCTGCTAGAAAGAAGAAAGGGGTAATGAACGTAGAGGTTATGGTGTTGGCAATACAGATACTGTTAGGGACTACAAGAAGGAGTGAGAAATACCACCCAGGGAATCTAGCCAGGTGGTTATAAAGTATGATAAAATAGGATTTAGAGGAACAGCTTGCAGCATGGTAAGTGTTAGTCTATAAGACCTGTCAGAAGTTTGGTAGAGAGTAGCAAGAACAGCAGAAATAGATTAGGAATGTGAAGCTTCTCGCAAGAAAAGAAAATTTCTTTTCTGTCTGTCATAAATCTTTCCCTCTTCACCACTTTAGCTGCTTCCTGCATTCCCTAAGCAGGCTTAGTGTTCGTACGTGGCCAGAGGGTTTCAATTTGAGCTGCAAATAATAATAATAAATTCCATAAAGTGATTCCATGTGGAGAGCAGAGATGATTGTGCCTTATGCTTACACAGTAGGGCCCACATGAGTTTGGGTCAGGCAGGCTGAGGGGTGGTTTCTCACCTGCAGCTTGTTCTGGGGTGATGCCCTGCACCTGCTCTGCAGCAATTGCACGAGGAGCGGGGCGAGGGGGAAGCTGCTCTGGCTGAGGCTGTTGACTTAAGGCGAGGTAGAGAAAGGAAATATAGCTCTCTGTACTGGATTTTAGCCAGGATGCTGAAGTTAAACATCTGGTTAATTAATACAAAGAGCTGCAACAGCACTATGCTTGCTACAGCCATGCTGGGACACTGGAATTGTTGTTCTTTTGTGATAGTGAGCCTGGGTCTTCCATTACAATTGCACTGCCACGAGTGCCAAGACTGTGCCTGGAAAGTGGCTCAGCTGACTCTTGAACAGTAGCTGCTGCTTTTTCCTGAGGAGTTGAAAACCAGGCTGCCTCCACAGCAGGCTCACCGCCGGGTCCAGGCAGTGCCGCACTCAGACCAAGGTATGTTGTTGTTTCATCCCATTAAGGAGAGCAGGAGCTGCGTAATAGCTCTGCTGAGATCCCTCGTTCTTTTTGTTAGTGGGAGGATTGTGTGTTTAGGGAGAGCAGAGAGAAGAGCCTATCTGTTATCACCTCTTTCCCTGCATTTGCCTTGGGATGTCTCATGCTTGCTTCCACACATAAAGGCCATCGCAGCTGCTCTGTCCTAGGACTGGCTCATAACCAAGGAGCTCCGAGAATTGATTCTTGCAGATGATAAGAATCTATTTGTTGGGCAGCCAACTCTGTTGTGGTGGGATGACCTTGTGATGGCTTTCCAGTGTAATTTCTGGTGGGAATTACATTAAGAGCTTCTTTTATGCAGTTGTTTTGGCTTGCTGGAAACAATGACTGGCTTTGGGTTTGGATTTCAGTTTCTGCAGTTCTGGAAAGCCTTCTCTCTGCTTCTACCACCTTCAACTTTATTTGTACTCTTCCTAGCTGTAGTGGGGATGGTCCCTGTGCTGAGGCTTTTAGTGCTGCTGTTCCAAGAGTGGAGGGCCAGGCTTCACAATGTGCTAGTTTTCCGCAGAGATGGAGGGGAGTGTCTTTTTCCTTTATGGTACTGTTGTGTGCTTGGGCTAATCCACCAGACAAGCTGCTGTGACCTCCAGCTACCCTATTTGTATCCCTAATTGAGTGGTTTGTTAGATAATAATCAACAGTATGAGATGTTGCTTTGGTCAAGTATCCTTTCTTCTTGGTTTCTCCTACAAAAGCACAGCATTAATAGAATAAGCTCTACTTGCCAAACATGCATATCACACAATTTGCAGAGAGTTGCCTGCCAAAAGCATGGGACTTTATCATTTCAATCTTCTGTTAGGTACATGGAACACCCTAAAAGCCCAAACTGGAACTGTGGCTTCCCATCAAATTTTGAATTAAATCCAGTTTAAAGAGAAGGACTTTGGCATGTTTCCTGTATCCAGACTTGTGGGAATTCCTTTCACCTCATTCGCACAAGACTGTACAAGGGGGAGGTCTAACACTGGAGATGCATCTCTTAAGGAGGGAACCGAAGTCTTTTATTGCATTTCACATACCAGCTTCTCAAGCAAAACAGATGACTGCTGTAGACAGGGTTTGAGGGACACAGTTATAAGACAAAAATACAAGTCTGCATCTCATGTATTCACAAGAAGAGCTGCTGTTCATCCAAGCCTCAAAAGCAATTAAGATCCATGTCCTGGCTAGAATAAAGCTCACTTAGGTCTAGAGTATGAAATTCAATGGTATGCAGTGGGAGGTGGCCTTCGGATTGCCTCTCCTTCCCACTTGCTCGTGGATGGATGTTGTGGAGTAGGAGTGGGCTTGAAGCGCTGTACTAGGGGAATGTCTGTGCTAATGGATGGAATCCTCCATAGCTAAAAGTGGAAGTGAAGCTGTGTTTCATTTTGTTTTTTGTTTTACCTTTAATGAGGAGTAGGCTAGGTTCAGCCCATGACTTTTCAAGGTGCTCTGCATCAGAAACTAAGCCAGGGAAGAACCATGTTCTCCCCTTTATGTTTGCTTTCACCTTCTTAGTCTGATAAGGTTTTAGATGTTTCTGTGTTCTGTCTTGATCATTCAAACTTTCCACAACCATCTTTTTGAATGTTTCCCAGGCCCCAAACTTTCTGCTTCCCAGGAACCACCTGGCTGGAATATATCTGACCAGATAAAGTCCTGTAGCTCTACCGAGTTCAGGGTCATTAAATTACTCCAAACCTACCTTTCCCTTGAGATTTCAACTGGATGCAATGACTACCTTACTTCCTGTCTGAATCTCTCTAATTGGCAGTGTTTATGGGACACCTGCTCTCTGCTGAGGCTCCCATTGGTCTTCCAGTATTCAGGCTCAACTCTTTCCTTTAGTTCTGCGTGCATCAAAGCACTCAGCCCTCCCATATGTCTTATGTACTGAGTCTTCTACCTCTGAGAAAATTTCATATCCACAGCACGGGGGATGTGGATATATATAACTTTCATGGGGACGTTTGTTCATCTAGTCTTCAGTTGAATTTTTGCTTTGAGATTTTTTTTTTCCTTTTCTGATTCCATCCCTTTGCTCCTAATCCCGCCACCTGGTATGGCTCACACTGCAAAATCTCTCTGCCTCCTCAGTGTATACGCCCTTCAAATATTTGTAGACATTTATCACTTCCCCCCTGCTTAGTCATCTCTCTGCCAAGCTAGACATATTTAGTTCTTCTAATCTTTCCTTGCGAGTGAGTCCTTCCAGCACTCATAATTCATTTCTCCTTGCTCTTCTTTGTATGCTTTCCAGTTTGTCAGCACTTAAAATATTTCCTATTTGGGGTGTTTTAATATGTGCAGGCATGAAGAAATGGAGAAGAGAAACTTCCTGAAAAGAGAGAGGTTTTTTGGCTTTAAGCCATTGGGAATGTCTTAGAGTGGGCAAACCTGAGAATTCCCATTGTGAGTTTCCAGGTGGGTCTGTAAGATGTAGAAGAGTTGTCCCTTCTCTTCTCAGTTGTTCTGTTACCCTCCCCTCAAAATCTATAACAAAAAATATCACTTAATATTTTTTCTGTTCTCCCCTCCTAACCAGAGAAACTGATCTTATCCAACTGTCACGGGCTTGGCCTCTCATTCCCTGTCTGGCTCTGTCTCCCTCTCAGGCTGAAGGCTTTGTGTGTAAGTGATGATTTTCTACTGGGCTCTTGGGTGCAAGTACTTCAGAGAGAGTGACTACATCTTATCAGTGCTGAATCTCTCTTCCCAGCTTTGTTCTTCTCAAATACTGATAGGCACAGTGCCAAAGGATCAACAGAGAGCAGCCTGCTTCTTTTTATCTCAGGAATATTTTTCCCTTCTGGCCATTTATTGTTTCTGCTGCACCCAGGCTGTGTAAAAAGGAATACAATTCAAAATGGGTTCTGTTTCTAGGATCCCAGTTGGATGTTTTTCCTTCAAATAACCAACCTGACATTCTTTAGATATTAACTTGTTAATTAAAGCTACATCCTGGAGGGATCGCGTAGAGTTGCTGTTCAGCCTCCACCTCTCATTCTGAACTCCATGGTGGTTTTTGAGGCGTTCCTGGTATCTCACTGATGGTAATTTGTGCTGTCTGAGATTATGTGATGTGAGCAGAATTGAAAGGAATGTCAGGGAGCAGCAAGTGTTCCCTCACTCATTAACTGCAGCAAGGTCTGCAGCTTCACTGTCTGCATTAAGAATTTTTTAAATATTCCTCATCAACATCTAGTGACCTGCAAGGTAGCAGCAGTTTATCTAGCTAAGCAATGCTGTCAGATTTACTAGTCTGAGATAGGTATCAGTATCAAAATGTTTCCAAAACCAAAATAAAGCCAATTGCAAACTTGCAGAGTCTGGCACACCTTTGCATAATGCAATCTATATTTCAGCTGCAAATGCCAAACTGATGTTTTTTTTAAAAAAAAAAAAAAAAAAAAAAAAAGAAATGAAAAGTTTCTGCTTTGCTTCCTTTGACATCATGTTCTTTCTTCCCACCCAGACTAGATATTTATCAAACATCTGCCTTCTGTTTTGGTTGTGCACAGAGAATATTATGAGTTTAATAAGTAAGATGTGAAACTAGCTCAGCTGACTGGGCAGGAAATGTTCCTCTGCGGCAGTATGAAGGCTACTTGGATTTGTTAAGCCAAGCTCTGGAAAGCGAAATCAGAAGCAACCAAAAGCAAGGTTGGTTGGATAGGAGAATATATATATATATATATTTATTTTTTTTTTTCCATTTGTGTTGGTTGGGTAGAACAATATAATTTTTTCATTCAGTCTGTGTCAGTCAGTCTGTGCCACTGGCTGCAGCTACTGTATCCTTAGAAAGTGTAGAAACAGTGAAACCAAAACTTTTTGAGTGAAGAGCAAAAGCTGCTATTGCTTTGACAGTGGATTGACTTTCCTAGCTGTCTGTTGAAGCAGCCTTGGAGAATCATGCTGAACAGTGCATTACAGATATACACACTGGATATTAAAAAAGAGAGAGAATGCATTTACTGTCACTTGCAGGTTGCCTTTCACCCTTCTAGTTGTCATAGCATTCAGAAGCATTAAACAATAGGTCTTTGTCTACAGAAGGAAAAATATCTCTATCACAAGCTTAAGCAGGAGCAGCAAAATCATTCTGAAAAACAGAAAGGAAAGCGTTAGGCATTTTCACCAGCCTATTCTCAGATACTTGTTTGAGGGGCTGATTCTTGAATCAGCACCAGGGCATCTACTTTTGCACCATCAGAGTGTTTATTAGCAGCGTGAGCCCAGCAACAGGCTCAGGAAATGTCCGCTGCCTTTGATGCTGTTGCAAACAAGCTTGTGTTTCCCAGAGGAATCAGTAGTCTAGCTTGCTTTGGTTTGTTGTTTGTCTACTGTCACTCACATTCAGAAAGAGGGTGGAGTTTTTTCTGTTTGTTTTTGCTTTATGAGAACATGCAGTTGCTCAAGATCCATTTGCTTGACAAAATGTTTTACAAACAAACCATATATAGGAATCACTTTGCTGCTTAGATGCAAAACAACAAGTTTTACTGTAGAATCTCAAGAGACAGATGAGATATGGTTCAGCACAGCATGACTTTAAGTATTTGGTCAAATAGAGGTGGGATTATTACTGTATTTAAAGCAAAGCATACATTCAAATGCTTTGAACTGAGGTTTATTCTGTGCAAATATTTGACAAGTGAGCTCTCATTTAAGTACCCTTTCTAGCTATTGGCACAGGAAAATTGCTTCTAAACAAGTATCCATGAAGTTTAATGGTTATTTCTCCTTGTCATGAGTTCCCTCAATACCTCACCTGCCTCATTGACTATTGATTTTTAACAAGTCTGTGGGAATGTTATTTACCTAGCCTCAGTTTGAAAGTTCTAATCTTTAGTGATGCTTGCTTTCTATTTTTTTTTTAAATAAGCTCTATATATCAGTTGAAGTTCTATGAGCCTAAATAACTAATACAAGGGCAGATCAGGTTTTCCCCACTCCTGTTCCCAAGGTGTCCCTGAGCAGAGATGTTCAACCCCTGGCCTCATTTCCATTCATTGTAATGGAGTGATAACAAAACGCATGGCCGACTTCTCTAATTAGTCTCATGCTCCTCAAGGTCTTTCGCTATTGCCTGCTGTTCTCTCGTATCGCTTAGCTTTGTGGGCTTTGTTGGTATTTCCCTAACCACCTCTAGTAGTTCTCCCCCTCTTCCAAATTATCTCTTTGGGCACAAACTGATATATGGCAAACAAAAAGCAATGAAATATTCATCATTAATTGATCATGATCTTTCCTGGTTTTGTTGTTGCTGTTGGGTTTTATTTTAATTCCCTCTCTGTTTAGAGGAAATTGTTTAATTTTATTTAATACCACAACTTTTAAATTTTTATTAAATGAAAATGCAGATGTATATTCTGCGTAGCTTCCCTGAGCTTGTTTTCTTGTGGATTGTTCATCTCACTTTAATTAAAATAGGACAAGCATAGAAAGAAAATTAGAATGAGAAAAGAAAATGAGCAGTTGGTTGTCCCACAGTTCCTAATAGCAAGATATGATAGGGGACACGGATTTCCTATTTAAATTCAATGTATCATTCGTCCTCTCTCCAATAAGCATTAATGAGAGGTGAAGAAGAAAAAGGACCCAGTATCTGTAGATGATGGAAAGCTGAAGTTCTTCTCCTCACACCATGAATCAGTCTCTTAGGAGATGCTGTCTCAGACCAGGTTTGTTCAAGGGAAGGGCTATTATGTGGAATTCTGTCAAATGGTGAGGAGTGGTAAAAGAGATAATCAGTCCTCCAGCACTAATTACCTGTTCTCTATAGAAATCCCTAGCTCCATTCAGATTCCTTTTTTAAAGGAGAATCTCAGAGGAAACAACTGAAGTCTAGTTCTGCAAGTGCCAATTGAGATGGTTGAGAACAGGAAAGCTGTGGATTAAAGCGATCAATTTTCTGAGGCCTACCATACTATCTGACTTGATTTTTCCTGCCCTCTCTTCTTTTCACATTCATACATTGAACCATAACAAGAAATCTCTGCATTTCTCATGCCTCCTTTATTCTGAAATCTCTAGGTTCTTTGCAAACATTAACAGATAAAATTTCTCAGCTATCTATACATCTAATCTCAAAGCCTTTATGGTTTCCTTTCACAATTCAGAGGCATGTCAATTGAATGAGTGTGATATCAAAATAGGTTTTATCAAAAGGAATTCTCTACATATATTAACAAATGATCGAAGGACTCCTAATTTGCCAGGAGGAAGGGAGTCAGGACAACTGCTGTCAAAGAGTAATTGCTATTTTACCAATATATGTGCAATGTCCAGTGATAAGAATTAGGAATAAGTTTGTTAGTATCTTGCAGTCAGACATTTAGGGTTACAAACAATTAAAGACTGCGGATAAATGCATTTGTAATATGTCCTTGTGACTTTGGAGGAAGAGAGGAAAGCTTGTGGGCAAAGTAATGAGATGCTACAAGAGAATATTCTGGACCAGAGTAAATCTGAAGAACATTTTCCTACCCAGCAGGAGGGAAGAACAAAAAAACATTTGAATCAGCATTAGTTTTAATGTTAGAAATATCACTTAGTGCATGTTTGTACTTGATCCTCTATCACTGTTTCTGAATATACTATCCAGCTGTATTAGAGATACACATACAAAGTACTCAATTTAAGTGAGCACAGATAAGAAGCAGGGACTGCCACTTTGATTCATGCCAACAATAATTTCAACTGGAATACTCTGGGAATATGGTACTACTCAGTACAGGGTGGTACAGCCCATATTCTGGTATTTATGGAGGTCTTAATGTTCTGTAGAAAGTGTCTGTGATCAGGGGTGCTTGCATGGATCTGTCAGTGTTTTGCTTTTGTGTAGCAATATGGAAAGAAGCACTAGAGATTGGCAGACAGGTTTGTTGTGTACTTGATGTTTTCCATTGGTATACAGAAGGAGTCAAAGGAGTTTCCTTGTGGAAGGAACTAGGAGAACATCAGGTTGGTTTCAACCATTGACTATCTACACTTCCAATTCATGTTGCTGAGTCTTAAGTATTCTTTACCACAAAAACTGAACTAGTGTATTTTTTTGTGCTCTGTATCTTTCACGGTATTATGAACTAAGTGTCTGATCTAATCCATGTAAGTTAGCAAGTTTTTATCTCTGCCTGTGACTTTTGTCTTAAAGTTTCCAAGGCTAGTTATTAGGCAGATGAAACTCCCAAGAGGGTCTTCTAGAACAGTATTAATAGTGTAGTCAGATCCAGGTCTTTAGAAGCATGCTCACAAAGACTGATCCAATAGCACTGATTTAACACATGTTCACTGCTGAACTCTGCTTCCCTGCTCTTTGTCCTTAAATCCCCTGCAACTTGAAAGTACACTGCATTCAACAACTACCAGCCAAAATCCTCATCACCAAGGCAAATTCAAACATCTGACAAAGGTCATGAGGCAAATGAGGAATCATTCCAATAACACCAAGACAAAGCATTAAAAAGGATTGAGAGTTCATGGAGAAAATCTGCAAAGTAATTTACATTTCAAATCTCAGGCAAGCAACTGTGTAATTTCTGCCTGTAGATTCACCACTGTGATGGTCATTGTCTGATTATCAGTACCTACAGCCTTTGTAGCACTAATGCACGTTGTCTTTTTGGCTCTTGAGTTATTGAGACGTCAGGCATTGAACTTTCAAGTAATGGCTATGGCTCCCCTTGATGAAGCATCTCACAGGACATGAAAATTAAATGTTCCTTCTCAAGCCATCATTTGCTTACTTTATTCTTATCTTATTAAATAATCATAAAATAAAAACATGTAATTTGAAATATGCATGTCATGATTGGGAAATGAAAGAACTGTAGATGACAAGCTTCTTAATGGATTAATGCAATGCCAGCAAAGTGTTTCCTTTCATTCTCTCAAACGTGTCATCTACCAGGCCTAACCAGACTTGACCAACCACCATTGCATGACCCAATTCAGTGCTATTTTGAGACTTCTGTGCTCTGTTTACAGTGCTGCAAACTGTGTGGGTCACCTCTTCATTGGATGGTCATTAACTCAGCCATAACTACTTTTTCCTTCTTTCTATTCTTTATTTCTCAGTGTCAAGCCAAACACTTGGTAACATTCACTGAAAGTATACTAACACAAGGAAAACAATAGTTGTAGCCAGCTAAATTCTTGTTCTGGACTGATTTCTAGGATCATTCTTTCAGCAGAAAGAAGCTCATCATGTTCTGCCAAAGTTTTCCCTTTCCTAGCCTAAAGAATTGGCAGTTTTCCTTATGTGATAGAGTGCAACTCTTTTAAGGTGTTATTATCTCTGCTATCAAGATGATCCACTATACTTCTGTACACAAAGTAGATAATTGAAGGAGGGAAAAAAAAAAAAGTAAATAAATTGGGGCTCTGCTTTCCATCTTTGAGCTGTCACATTCTGAAAAAAAAATCCCTTCCATCTGCACCTTAAGGTATTTTCTACAGCCCATCAAAGAATAGAGCTTACGACAAGTTATTTTCAACTCCTGTAGGAGAAATGAGAGGCTAACTGGTCCTCTTTGAGTCTTGAGTGAACGAATTAGATTTGCATTATACCTGGAAGTGCTGTTCACAGTGGTGAACTTAATCTTCATGGGTTGTCGTGTGTTTTTTAAAGTACGAAATATGCATTTCCATTATTTAAAATGTCTTGTATGCTATAAAACTTGATCCCACTACAATTCTCTATGTTTACAATGAACTGTAAATATTTATAGCAGTGTGATTACAGTAAAGTTGCATGAGATTTACACAGCCGTAAGCAAGATCATAATCTGTTCCATTGTTCCTTCAGTAAAGAATTTCATTAGGTAGGGATCAAATTTGTAGATCTGTATTCAGGGGTAACTAAAACAGACAAATAAGAAATCCTCCTACTGCAGTCAGATTTTGGTGTAAGATTCATGTGAAATATATTCATTTTCTGCTCAAATAAATGTCCTTGGTTTTTATTCACAATGAGTAGTTCGCTTTAGGTTCAGTTCCTTTCTCCTTCCTTAGAGCTCTACAGTACTTGCTCTGTTCAGCCTTTATTTCCACAGTCATAGCCTGAAGAAATTGAATATGACTAAGGAAGAAAGGAAGGCTCAGTTTCTCATGTAATCTGTGCTTGGAAGAGGCTATGGTTGATGTTAAATATGTGAATCTTAAAGTGGGCTTACATATGTGCTTTAGAGTGGGCCTTTTTGTACTCTGGCAAATCTATTCTCTTTCTTCTCTAGGAATAAGTGTTTATATTATCCAAAACAAATCCTGTGTTTCTGTATCTTATCAGCATTTGTAAATGCTGGAGAACAGATTTTCAGCTGACACTTCCATGTCTGTTTTGTTTTCTTTCTACCACAATCTCCCTTGGCTTGTTTTCTTGCTTATGGATACACTTCTTTCTAGTAAAGAGGCTTTGCTGGCTGCCTGGATTCTGAAATATCCAAAGGCTGTTCCTGTCCACAGAAGCTACTCTGAAAGGGAAACCCATTAATGTGATGGCATGAAATGTCTCCATGGGAAACAATCAGTTATATTCAATGACAGAGCATGTCTTATGTTTCAGTTCTCTTCACTGGGGATCGTGTGGAAAGTGTTAATGGGAAAACTTGATCTTTATTCCAACCAGCATTATTTCTTACAAGAACGGGAAAAAAGCTTTTTTTCCTACTTTGCTGCTGGCTGTTATTGTGGTTTGTTTGCTTTTTTTTTTCCCCTGTTTTTCACACTTATTCCTAGTTGTTCCTCTGTGGCTGTACCATTTATGTAGCAGTCAAATAGCAGGTTTTTCCTACCTGTGGTGGTTTCAAGTGGTGTAAAAGGTTAGTAAAATGATGCCCCAACCAAAAGTCTTTGGGCATTCTGTGTCTTTATGTAGACATTCACTTCTAAAAAAAAAAAAAACTAGATTTAACATCTCTTCTAGGAGTTTGTGTGTGTATGAATAAAGAAAATTTAGAAATCAAGCATGTAGATAATTTAGTTTCTAAATCAAACTGTCATTTCCTCCAGGAGAAAGGAAGTATATTCACTTTGTGGATTAGTTTGTTTTGAAGTACACAGTGGGGAAATCCAGTGTGGAAAATACTGATCTTCTTTTGTGTGAGGGGGAGGAAAATTTGCGGTGGAAGGTTGGAAGAAACTGGCTCAAAACTCATATGGAGCCTTAGTGACAGATGTGGGAAGGACATCAGGCATCTGATTGCTGTCCAGGTGACCTGTCCACTGCAGAACCTTATCTCTCGATGTTCTGTAGTGTGGTATTAAATAAGCATTTGTCTGAGATACTAAATGATAGAGGCAAAATGTATTTGTTCTTGTATGTCACAAAGTGATCTACTGTTTGTAAGCAGATCGTAACTGAAGAGCTGTAGAACACACTTCGTAGCTTTGTGCTTCACTTAATCATGGGACAGAACAGACCCTGAGGCCCTGTGCAAATTTTAGGACCTGTGAAATCTAAACCGTAAGTGAACATAAATGAACAGGTCAGCTCAGGAAATAAAAAGACAAGCTCATTTGTTTTTTATTCTGTTAAGAGGGACAGTTTCTAGCAAGAGTAACAAAAAAAAAAAAAGCTCTATCTGAGGCAATTTGCTACCAGTCACAATACCTGACTGGCCCACAAATGTTAGAGCATCGTCCAGTCTGGAGCACTGTGAGCTCCGGGGATCTCACCATGAATCTATCACCCTTTGGTCTTTTACTAAGACCATTAATCCAGTTAGTATATTTCATAAAGAAGGTGGAGCATAGAAAGGGAGGGGAAGGTTTCCTATATACTTGATATACTACGCACTTCATAATATGGATTGAACATCTGTGTACAATATATGTGGCAATATAAAAACCTTCATTTTAAAATATTTCAAAACTGGCCATTTTCCATGTTGCTTTAAATATACGGTATGTACTTGTATGTTTGACACAACATTCTGAATATGTTCTTCTATATTCAAAGTATAATGAGTAAGATTCATCACAGGGAAAGCGACATTTTCCATGTTAGCAATGCTAATGAATAAAATATACGACATTCCTGCATTGCTCGCTATTATTACTTGCTTTTAGCAGTTTAACTAGCAGGCAGAATTATTTCTTACAGAATTTTTGTGTTTGCAGCTAAGGTTCCCGGGCTATCTAATAGCTGTTTGGAGACCAATCGTGGAAGAGTTAGACTATTGCTCTGGCTCACAATGGGCATGTGTCTATGCTAACAACTCTGTAAAAGTAGTGCAATCAGCCTGACTGGTTTGTGCAATATTGTTTTCACTGGAGTCAGCTGCAGTTCAAGGGTGTAAGAGAGTGAATCATTCTGCATTAGCAAACAGTGTGAACCATAGAGCAGAACAGTTGTTGCTGAGGAATCTCTGTCCATGCTGTGGACCTTTCAAGGGGTTTCACTTCGGTAGCTCCACCCTGGCCTTGCAGACTAAATGCGCATTAGTAGTCAAAGCGTTTAAGTACTTGAAGTTGTATCACCCAAAAGGAATCCAGCTAAGGTCACACAGGGAGTTAGAATAGCAATGGAACAATCTGGAGATGCTCTTCAACAGTGCAGTCCTGATACTATATAAAACATGAATGTAGGTGGATCAAATGCCAATAAGGTTATTGGTGTGAAATAATTGTTTTATTTAGCAGTATATTATTTAGCAGTTATTTAAAGAGGAAAAAAAGTTGCTATAGTCACCTGGCTTGACTGGTGGGCAGGCAAGTGGAGCATGCTAACTAATACACCTATTATTTGTTTACTAAGAGTGCTTGTTTTACTGTCTGCTAAGTATTGTTTGTCTTTTTCCTTTTTGTGTGTGTGTCAACAAGGGGATGTTCCTAAAAGCAGGGTGTTGAATTAAATGTGCCCCTGTTAAAATAAATGCAAACAGGTTCTTTTCTTAAGTATTGTCAGCTCAAAGGAAAGATTGCAAGCATTTTCTCAACTGTGTGGGAATAACAGAAGGTAGAAGTTCTTTGCAACAATTGTCCTAATGAAGGATGATGATTTTCATTCAGGGTAGTGGAATTTGGTGGGGGCATCGGCCAGTACAGGATCAGTACAGGGCTATTATAAGATCAGGACCCTCAGCAATAAATGATTCACGTTCTTGGAATTAATGTCTGTAATGGGAATAACAGAAGTGCAGATGATAATATATTACCTTGACCACAGGAGTGCATTGAAGGATAATTTAATAATGGACCAAATTGATATCTGATGTAACTTAACTGATCTGACCAGCATGATTCTGCCTTTGTGTTAATAAAACACATGAAAAAATAATCATTACAATTCTCATTTTGATATTATTAATGATTGTTTTATAAAACCAGAAAGCAATTTGGAAGTCTGGTTTGCTTCAGATAAAAGTTTGAAGTCTTAGTTGGAAGCTTCCCCAAATTTGTCTAAAATACTGATTAGCAACCTCAAGGGAATGAGCTTCCTTGTAAGATTTCAACATTGCCATTTAGTTCTGGGCAAGGCAGAAACAGTGTAAGAAAGGCATTCCTAAAGATTTTCTTTGTATCTGGTTTCAGCTAAAATGTAATACAGGAAACTGAACAAAAGTGTAGTTTATACAGCAATCATGTAAGTGTCTTCTAAGCATATACTAACATCTCCACTCTGGAGTGGTGCCTGAATCCTTAGTCTTTCATTTGTTTGATTGCCCACAGAAACATATTATTTTAAGTTTGTACCTAACACTGAAAGAAACTGGCTTTAGGAACAAGCTGGTCAAATAATGATGGATTTACCATCTCTTCAACATGTGCCAGTGCCAGGAATAGCTGGCTGACGTCTGACTTATCTCTTTCAGATGGTCAGGAGATGTAATGGTCCCTCTGAAGTTGAAACCTTAGGGATACATGGGAAAACTGGCAGATTTTGTCCTTTTGAATCCACAAAGGTATATTCTGGAGCTTGAGAACAAGAACAGTTTAAGCTTACTATTTTGTTGCTGTATTTAAGGATGCTTCACTGCTTTACCACAAATTTATGCAGTTCATTTGAGCCCCACTGATGCGTTTTAAATACATGGGCATGAGCTGTTAATGCTCTGGATTCTGTCCATTGCCAGAAAGAGGAGAATAAAAGCAGGCAGAACTTTCAGGGTACTGTTGTAGGGGATGGATGCTGACTGCTGGGGGCCACTGAAAGTTTCACTGGGAAGACTTTGCAGCATATGATGATGGGCACTATAAAAGTGAATATTGCCGGCAATTTCCTCCTATGGTTTTTTTGTAAAACATGGAAGTGATATGAAAATGATAACATTATTTGTTTTAAACATCTGAAACAAGAACAAAACCTTATTTGTTCTGGAGCTTTGCTGCCTATTACTGGTCTTTGCTTTAACAGGATAGGCAAAAGAAAGTATGGCCAGAGCTCCTTGTGTGAAGCTGGTGAATCAGAGAAGCAGCCACACTATGTGCGTCTGACAGTGAGGACAGATATACTCTGGAGGTGCCAAATTAAAGTATTTTAATCCAATTTATCCAGAAACCATCTGCTAAAACAAGGTTGGCAAGGTCACATCTGTTCATGTTGTCTCCATCTATGCCTGACCTAGAGGTGACCCTCAAGTTTACAGGGAAGCTTAGCAGAGTGTAGGAGAAGTAAATGCTGTGTGTATCCCTAGCTATGTCTAATCATTAAAGATGTGTAATAAAAACTTATCAGCTGTTGGTTGAGAACTGAGTCTTGAAGTCTCCATGGGACATTCAGGGGGAAACAAGCAAACAATAACAACCCCTGCTCTTCAAGCCTTCCCACTCACAAGGAGGAGAAGATGCAGTTAAATTCTTCCGCTCGCTTCCCAGCAAACAAGGTCACCAAAAATAGCATGAAAATGACAACTGCACACTGGAATGTTGTCTTTGAAGCAATCTCCTGCTGTGTAGACTATTCAATGCCAAATCCAGGTCTCACACAATCCCGCGCACCTTGGTAATAGCCTTGTTTCCCACCTTGTGGTTTAATAATAGGGATGTCTAAATTTGACCTTTATTAGCAAAACCTTTCTCTTCTAGGCAAACACAAAGATGGCCTGAAACTTGGCATGTAAATATCTGTGTGTTAAAGGAGTAATTTTTCCGAAATTTGATGTCTGCTGGGGATTTCCAGTGCATTTTTGTGCTCTTCCTGCTGGAAACAGTGACAGGCCCTAAACCCCACAGTGTTATGGGCTGCTAGTTCTGTTATATGGGCAAGTCTTCAGCAATCAGGAAATCAGAAGGAACTGCCAGATTATTTAAGAGCAAAAGATTGCTCTGGGCTGACTACAGGAAGGGGACCTTAATATGAATAAGCTGCAAGTTGACAGGGGGCTGGGATTGCCTAAGTGTGCAAGCTTTAACTTTGAAGGCATTGTCAAAACTAGTGAATATGAGCCTTGGTTAAATTGGCTAAGTTAAAGCTATTTTCCATGAGTTCCACCCCCAGTAACAGAACTGGGATTGTTATGCGTGTAAATAGGCTGATTCCTTCACATCTTAATTGCCAAAATGAAGCCCAAGGACATGGTGGGAGCTGATATTGATTTGAGCACCTAACTAATGTAGTGGTGACCCCTGCTTGGTGTCTTGATTAGGAATGCTTGAAATGCAGGTTCAGCAAAGTAGTGTGACCAACCCTGTACCTCTGTACTTCATACTCCCACAATTCGCATGACTGAACCTTGATGAGCTCTGCCCATCTGCTAGCTCTTCAGGATGCGGAGAGCAAACTTCATGAGGGAACTCTTCCGGCACCTTGATAACCTAGGGCTGCCTGCCCATGAGAACACTTCTAATCTCTCTAAGAGATGGTGGTGGCTAGAGGAATGAGAAACATCTCAATGAGTCATATCTTTGGCTTATTAGAGCCTCAGGATGTTAAAACCAGGCCTTTGCATAGAAATACTCATACAGGTGCGAATCCAGGAGCCCCAGTATAAGTAGCATACACATTTGTTACTACACAGCATGGCAGACAGTCTTCCAAATCTAGACTCTCAATGTATTTCAACCCTATGCATACCACAGCAATTTACTGTGCCCCTTCCCATCTTCCTACCTCCCCTGGCATGAGCAGGATGGTTGTGCATGTCTTCCACATGTGAGACTGTTCTGCATAATGCTTAAATCAAATAGGAGCAAGCAGAGGTATGCACCAACACCGCATTAACAAGATTGAAGCCATTATGCATGATCCATAAGCCCCCAGGCATGTTATCCTAATTTAAAATTTCTACTTACCCATTATGAGAGCTTCTCTAGAACACAAGCTTCTTAGTTTGTGTTTTGTCAGTTTGTTCAGTGTGTGTTTACAGGAACTCCAGTTCTAAGTCTATCTAAATAATTTTCCTCGGTGCCTCCATATATGTGTATGTATTTGATAAGGTGACTCAGAAGTCCTAGCTCTTTAAAGCTCTGCAGGTCAAGAAGCTTCCCTGAAAGACCAGATTCCTTCTAGATATATATAATTTGGTTGCTGTACTTTGCTCAACAGCTGCTGCTGGTTGATTTTGCTCAAGGCTGACAGCAGGCTGAGCTGTGCAGAGTCATTGCCCTGGACAGAAATGAGGTGACGCTCAGCACCTGCTTGTTGCTGGCAGGGTTGTGATGACAGCAGGGTCTTGTGTAGTGATCATCCAGCCTCGAAGCTGGAGAAAATGGAAACTTTGGCCATGGGGGACTGTGATACTGCTCCTATGCATTGTTATAGGTTAAAGGTGAAGCTTCTGAGTTTGTTTTTTGTGGAGGTGAAGGTCTTGAAGAGGAGAGTGTACTGTCTACAAAGCACAAAGTAGCAGAAATTTTCTTGCATTATTACTTTAGGATTATAGCAGCTCCTAGTCAGAATTTTCCCATCTATAACTGAGCATTGCATTCCCAACTTTCTCTCCCTTTCTGTCTTCTGCCAATATAAGCAGTGGGCAAATTATAAGTAAAACATTTAATTGCCATAAAAGGTGTGATCTTATTCTTCGTGTGCCACACACTTCCACTGTGACCTCTGTCGAATTACTGAGTTTCTCTCGTTTCTATATTTAGGTTGCTAAGTTCATTTGAGTTAGTCTGTTTAACGTGAACATGCCTAGGTCTTAAAATTATGGGGAACTCATCTCAAAGAGGGCCTTCAGGCACAACTGTTACATACATCAATAATAGATATGTATTTTTACAAGCAATCTGGCCATTAAAGGTTTATTACATGCCAACAATGTATCAATGACTATAACTAACTGTTTATAAGGCAGTGAAAAGCCCCAGGATATCTCAGATTTGGCTTTCAGCCCTAGTATGCCTTTTACCAAAAAAAAAAAAAAAAAGGCAGGGAAGAAAATCAGCCTGTAAATATCTTCTGAGCAGCCTAGGCAAGATGAACCAGACAATTTTGTTTTATCCGCTGACTGAGCATCGGAAGATGGTGTTGCAGGAGAGCTGCTGCTACCTCTATGTTAGCAATTGTTTATGGTATATAGCGGTGTTATTAATTCATTGTTGCATTCATGAGGGTTTAACAGCACAGCAGTGCCAGTGTAGGATGCTATAAAAGATCTCCAGGGCCCTGTGAAAGAAGAGGGGTAGGCAGCAGTGTTAGTGTTGTTAGGAAGGATAAAACAATTGTTCTTCCTTGGGTATCCCAAGAGGACTCCAGCAGGGACACCGCCAGCCAGCAACAAATTTTAAAAAGGCTTCTTTAAACACTCAATATATTCATAAGTCCGCACACACTAACGCAGTTAGGAAGTCTCTTATGATCAATGCAACGCGTGTGCAGATGGTGACAGTAAATGTACAGGAGAGCTGTGGAAAAAGATGAAATGAATATTATCAATGTGATTCCAGTGGTGATAATGAGAAATGAAACAAAAATGATTACAAAGAGAGAGTGATGTGAAATCATTTGGGGAGGGGAGTGATTACAATGGAAACAGCTCTCATTTAGAGAACTAATTATCAAATAGGCTTTGCACCATCCAAAAAGCAACCTGGAAGCCATTAGCAACACACCCTGTGGTTTCCCTCACGAAGGGGGATTAATGGCACGAGCTCCAGAGAAGCAACAGCAGTAATGAATCTCCAGTCCTTTAACAGTAATGATCTCCATGACAGATATTTCAGAGTGCTACGTCATCAGCGCTCCTATGACTGTCTTTTGCTTCATTTCTAAAATTACCTTGGGGATAAGAAGAAATTGAGATCTCCTTCGCAGCACTGTATGTAGCTTTTCCCTGTCTGTGGCTGAATGAAGAAATGCTCCATGGATAGTTCTGATGGATCCAAGGCCTCTTGTCATAGGAATGAGGTAATGCTGCTTAGAAGTCATACGAGTTCTGTGTGAAACAATATTTTGGACTATACGCCAGTCATTTCCTGGCAGGGACTGGACACAAATGCCATGTCTGTTTTGCAGAATATTTCATAGATTCCAGGGTTTTTCCTTCATCTCACGCTATTGTAGAAGACTTTATAAGAACCTGGTTTTAGCTTGCCTGTGGCTTGTGGAGGAGCTGCAGGGTGAGCAGGAAGGTGTGCAGAGGAGGTTATACCTGGCCAAGGCCAGCAGCAGTGAAGAACCTCTCCAAAGGGATGAAACGAGCCCTCAGGGCTGTCAGTCTCACACTTTCACCAGAGCTAAATTCACTTGAAAGAAAACATTGCTAAATATACTGTGTGTGGGTGCCATTCACGGTAAACAGAGACTCTGATTTCATCTGCTTTGAATTACATTTGCTTATGATTACCTGAACAGACCTTGTTTATGCTGGCTTTCTCGGTCTATTATTGGCAGATGTCTCAATGTATGAGTTTCCTTTCCAGTTTAATCCATGTTTGAATTTTACAAATAAACTTTTCAGTTATCTTGTTAGTTACTGTTCTTGTTGTTCCTGAATTATGCCTCTCCTCCCCCTCCTTGGTGTCTACTTTCTCCAGGGTGAGTTTTTAAACCAACCTTTTAAACCCAAGCTGACTTGTGTGGTTGGAAACAGACCCATGGGAGCAAAACAGGGTCAGTGAACAATTTAATCCATGACGAACCCTCTTGTCACATTTTTGGGTGATTTAGAGGAGAAATGTTTTGGTTGAAAATGGCTGTGTTGTTTGCAGCTGTAATAGTCCAAGGCCCTAGATAAGACATTTATTAGACAAAGTGATACAGCTGAAGAACAGAGGCACAAGTGTCAGACTTTAGAGCTAAGTATAATTTGAGGAATCAGAGTTTTGTTAGAGATGAGTAATACCATCTCGGTGGGAAGAAGCAGTTGGCAGAGCAGAGAGTGTTAGCAGAGGAAAAGAAAGGTGAAGAGGTAATTATCTCCTCGGAGAACGGTACAGAGGCACGCTCGGCACAGGCAGGGAAGGGAGAGGAATATCATGTGCTGTAAAACCACTATGACAACCGGTATTTTGGGGTTCTGGAGGATGTAAAGAGCTGCTGTCTCTAAGGAAAATGCAACAAAAAAGAAAGCTGAAACTCATGCCAAAAAAAAAAAAAAAAAAAAAAGGAAAAAAAGTGCCAAATAGGGCTTTTACCTAAAAAAAAAAAAAAAAAAAAAAAAAAAAAAAAGGATGTTCTTCTAGGGAAGGAGATTGCATTTTCAAAGAGATACCAAAATGCTGTGTAAGGAATGGTTTTGACTGATGAAGATAACCTCTTGTGGATGTCATGTACTCTGTTACTCTGCAACCGGTGTGGAAATTCCGTGAGTGATTGCAAGCCATAGTGGAAAGAGATCTTGTCTTGGTTTAAAACAGTCATTCTTCTTGATCCCAAAATTAAATCAGTCAGAATAAGGACAGAAATCTATTTTGTACACCCACAGACTGTCCTCAGCTCAGCAGTACTACTTAATGACATTTTAAGCACTTCAAGCTCTATTATCCTACGTGGAAGAACAGCTCGGTGCCTCAAGTCTCAGCCTAGGACATGAGAACTGGATTTAAGTCTTTCTCTTTCCAGGCTTCCTGTCTGGCTTTCGGACGGGATTCATTCTTCTCTCATTTTAGCTGTCAGATCTAAGCTCTGAGGTGGGTGGGATGAATCTCTCTCTGGAGAGCCTGATCTCTGGCTGTTGACAACAGGAGGAGCTTCAAGAAAAAAACTCGGCCTGGATTTTGAGCTTATATTTGGCTAGATAGATGAGAGCAATCCTAGCCTTTGTCAGTTGTCTAAATTTATTTATTTTTCTTAATTCCTTTCTGTTCCTTGGAAAGGAAGTGCAACACAACTTCCTTATGGTAAAGAAATAAATGCATTGAAGTTCATAGTGTAGCAAGATGCTATCCTAAGCTGTGCACCATATGTAACTTAGGGAAGAAGGATTTTTGTTTGTGCTGTTTCGGTTTCATGATAATTTCTCTTCTCAATACTATATCTTAATTCCCTTTTGCTGCTGTTTCTGCTAGTAAGAAGCACAATCTTGCATAGAAAATGATGCAAAAATCATCCCCCTTTTTCCCCCTCTCTCTTAATTGTTATGTTCACACTTTAGATGAAGTGTCTGAGTGGAGGGTTTAATTTAGATTTAATAGGATAATTATTGCATGACAAATTAATGCCAAACAATTATTAAGTACATCTCTACTGAGGCTTTTGGAGTTCGTAATAGGATAGCTATCAGCTACCTGGTGGTTCAACTTCAAGAAGTCTGCTCCTAATAATCACAGCATTTATTTAACATACAATTTAAATACTGATTTAGATCTAGTATTGTCAGAAAATTAGTCAATTCCCCTGACACCTGAAAGCCAGCGGTGCCAGATTTTTATCTTGGACCTCTTGGGTGGCCCTAAGGGAGGGAGATACAGGTATTGCTGGTGTTATTGCTGCTGCCAGCTCTACAGCTTTGGAAACAATGATGAAAACCCCAGGCCTTCACTTGTGCATGCCAGATCATCTGCAGTCAGTGCATGCCAGATCATCTGCAGTCAACAGCATTACCTCAGGGTAAAATTGATTGCACAGACTGAGGAATCAGGTCCTGGTCTGTTAATATGGGATTCATTTGACTAGGCATGCAATTAATTTGGGGGTGATGCAAGGTATTATTATTATTTTTTTAAAGCAAAGTACTTGGAGCTGCGTGCAATTAAATTAATGCTGAGGGTCAACTTCTGTCTGTTCCTTTATTCAAACTGCTTCCTCTGAGCCTCCCAACAGAGGCAGAATTGGATGGGATGTGCTAGGAGTCCCAGTGTCCTGCTCTGGCAGGGTGTGTTGTACAATTGCTGCAGGCAAACAGTAGTAGTGTCCTCTCCCTGCTGACATACCTAATGCAGGTGGCTATAGTGGATGAAATACTGCTTACTGACAGCAACATCTGAAACCACAGCCAGAAGTGGTGGGGTTGGTGGAGACTACAGAAATGACAGATATTCTTTGCTGGTCTCAATAAAAATTAATTCCCTGCTTCATCTAAACTGTACAGTAACTTCTTGACCTTCAAAATGTACTGCAAATTCTTGGGTGTGTTTATTTGTTGCTGTTGCCTTTTTCCCAAAGGTTTGGGACAGGGATGAATGACAGGAGGATAGTTTTCTTTGCGGGTTTTATGTTAATTTTGTGGCTGGAAAGCTTAGCTGGTTATCAACAGCATGGATAGTGGAGCTGGCTGCCAGCCTGTCATTACATTTCGATTAGTGTTTTTAAAGACAGGTCCAAAAATAAAAAAAGTGCCCAGAGCTGCTATTTATTTATTTACAATGGGCTTACATTTGTAAAGTAATAAATAGCACGCCATCCCGTGAGCCGAGAAAGGGAGCTTATTGCAAGGCATTCAGGGTGAACGAAAGTAAAAGACATTTGGACCAAAATTGCCTCTCCCCCCTACAAAGTAAAATGAATATATAGCTCTGTGTGTCTTTGTGTATGTGTGTAAGAGGGTTGCGAGGAACAGAAACAAAGGGTTGCCACAAGGACTTGCCCCTTTCCCTGCCTGTTGCTGCTGGCTGTTACTACAGCTTCATTTTAAAAAGGGCAAGGCAGCATCTCCTCTCCCCATCACACAGTGTGGCTTGTCCAATCTTGGAAGGCAGCCAGCTTCTGATATGGCATAGCCACCGATCGTATATTTGGAATAAATACCCATGTAGAAGCTTGAACTCTTGCTTTTGGGGTGGGGGCAGTGTTTGCCCTCCTGAGGGCTGCTTGGAGTACCTGTAAGACTAGGTTTGAACTCGGTTCTTTGCAAATTAATCTGTCCCTATGAAGATTCTTTTCAGATCCCATTATTTATGAGAGAAGATTACTCTTCCCCTCCTCCTTCCTCCCCACCCCCTCCCAGGCTTCAAATCTCATTGCTGTGCCATCTAGTTTAATTTAACCCACAGCAATTAATGTCCTTGACTGGCAGTGTTTAAACAGCAAACAATTTCATCCTGTAAATGGTAGTTTGCTGCCTGGAATACGAACAGATCTTTAACAATTACATCAGACTATATTTCCCCATGGCCACTGTAAATAAAACACCTGCTATTTTTTGATGCTACGGGTACCAAAAGCTACCTGTGACATAAACATATTTCAGAAGGTTATTTAAGGAATGGCCAAAATTGGGTTTTCTGGTGTCCAGTGCTTGGTTTTATGTTCCTGTTCTGGTTTTTGGTTCCTCAGCAGTGTAGAGTTCGACTCCTCACCCCTCGTTGCCAAGAAGGTGAGGGTTGTGCCAAGGGAAAAATGGATCCTTGGGAGGGATGCGTATGGATCAAGTGCTGCGGTTTTTCCCTATTTCAAGCATCCCCACTAGATGGAACTTATATCAGGGCTGCTATTTTGCTTCCTGCTTTTGTCTCTTCCCTGAGAGGAGGAGGAGGAGAAAGACCAGTGTTAACTTTCAGTCTTTGGTTTCTCAGCAGAGGTCCCCAGCCCAGGGGCTAGGAGCACTGTTGCCATTTGGGGTTTTTACCTTGGGTACCCATCTGAGACTGTGCTGGGTTGTGCTCTCTCAAATCACTTGGATCACAGCAGTAACCATCAGATATAATCAACCAGAGCCTGGCTTGAATGAGCATTTCCACTTCTCTTATTGTACCTAGGACCCAAGCCTTTTTCCTCCAGAAACTTCTGGAATGGATCTTTAAAAGCGCCCGATATCTTGTTTTCAAACACTAATCTTGCAGCTAAAGTAAAGATGGTGAAAAGGCTGGCTTAGAAGAACAAGGTCCCAGATGCTTCAGCAGGCTGAAGGGGTTAAGAAGCCCTTACAGAAGGGGCTGCTCTGGGAAAAACTGAGAGAAGAGCCAGTAGAGTTTCAAGGTGTGTCTCAAAGTACAGGATCTGAGTCCTGAGATGATAAAAGTAGCTGAAGAATATAAATTATCTGTCCCAAGCACCAAGAATCTGTTTAGTATGGGGCTGTGCTTTCCTCTGAGAAAATCCTTGAGAAATGCTGGTGCCTTCAAAAACTTGATTTCAGGAAAAAAAATCAAGGCTGAAGCTATCAGAGAGAGGTTGCCTGAAGTTCATGGGTAGGGTATTATAGGACATGAAGTCTCCATTAACTAGATTAACAGTTAACATTTTCTGACATCGGATTAAAAAATATAGGGTCATTTATTATTTATTATCTTACTTGTCTGATATTTCACCTGCTGCCACATCTGATAAGCACCGTATAGACTCCCAGGAGGCTTTCATCATAGATGCAGATGATACCCATATTGCTATAGATAGATGAGAAGGTAGATTAATAACCTCTTGTAATCTGTCTTTCAGAATGGTGAAACTATGGCTGAAATCTCAGGCTGAAATTTTCTGTCCTTTGATACCATCTTTTACTACTCCTAGAAACAAAGCAGGCATAAAAGGAGAAAGATTTAGCACTCCATAAAATCTTTAGCATATTTTTGAGCTAACTAATCATCTGAAATTAGAAAGCTGAGTTACTTTTTTTTTTTTTTTCTAGAAATGCACAGATGAAATCAGATGAAATAAAGCTCCCGTTTTGAAGTTGTACCATGTGCTTGTAGGGTGTTCAAAATACAGAGACATGCAGAGTTAAAAAAGAAAAATACCTATGTCTTATCAATAGAAAGGATGCTTTTAAAAATATTTAGGATACCCTTTCTGTGACACATATGGCCAAATATATTTTTACACTCCTTTATTCGCTCCCTGTGTATGAATGTCTTCACAGAGATCTATACTCGCCCACACATACCTATAAAAGAAAAAATGACTGGAAAGCTATTTCTCTTAGGGCACAGAATAGCCAATAAGTTACAGGGTCTTGTGTGCTGCCAGTTATTTCTTGACAAACTGTCATGTTGAGATCACTGAACTTTTTTTAGTCTATGCAGACCAAACTCATTGCATTGTAGTCATAGAAATTGTTTAAAATTTGCATCTAGGCAACTGTTGGGAGGGTTACGTGGTATTTTATGAGCCTTTTAGGAATTTCTCAATGCATATGCTAGATGGGCCACTGATGGCTAATGCTTTACTTGACTGACTACACACACAGAGGGAAGACTTGGTGGTAAAACTTGCCAACGCAAAGAGCGTTGCATGGGACTAGAGATGGGGCTTTGGCAGATGAACCTTCAGTGTTTAGCCTAATTTTTATATAGGTATAAATAATTAACACTGAAGAAAAGTGATAATGCTGCAAAAAACAGTGAATAGAATTTTCCCTTCCAAAATGCCAGGTGGATTAAAAAAAATAAATAAAAAGGGAGAAAAACGGCATTAAGGCAACACTGCTGGGTTCTAACAAATAGAGTGCTGAGAAAGGACCCATTTTGGCATGCTATTTCCAGCAGCTCTGCCTAAATTGAGATGCATTGTTAAATTCCTGTGAAACCAGCACAGATCTGCATGTTTCACAGTGAGGCTTCTTGCTTCAGGGTTTTGCTGAGCAGGGAGGGTTTTTGGGCCATGCATGCATCCCTGGGAAGGTCTGGTGGTTCTGAGCACCCTGGCTGTGCCCCTCAGGCTGTGCTGTAGTTCTTGCCATGCCTGTTGCTTGGCTTTTCACAGCACAGCCTGGCTCTGCTGCAATGCCCTACACCTCCACAGCCACGCCGCAGCGGGAAGCTGCTGTTTTGCCAGTCCTAAAAGCTGCTGAACTTTGAAACCTGGCAGCACCTATCTGGTCACGGTGCCAGAAGCTCAACAGCTTAACGCCTCTTCACATTGCTGAACACCATCATTCCTGTCCTAATTATGACCTGGTCATTGCAGAGGGGAAGAAAGCACAGTGAGAGATAGTCCAGCTGTAATCTCTTAACTGCCACTCCTACGAGCTGTCCTTGCACCGCCTAGCATTGCCAGATTACAGTAGGCAGGCAAAAACCAGGGAAAATGATCAATCTCTATGTGCCCTACAGAAAAGTACTTCGTGTTATAATTTAAATCTCCCCACAGGAGAGCTCAGCTCACTCAAAATGGATCTTACCCATCATTTTTGGAAAGGGGACAGGCCAGTCTTTTGATGTGCTTCTCTCCTGCTGTAATCCACAGGTTTATAAACAGCAGCGATGTGGATAGGGGTGGCACAGGGGATACACACAATGTTTGTGCTGCCTTGCAGTGTGCTAGCATGCAGAAAATGCAGTGTAGTACCTGAGCTTTCAGGAAAAACCTGCTGGCACATTGGCTTGCCATCACCTGAGACTTGGGTGTAATCACTAAGGGATGAGTTCAGTGGTGACCTCTATAGCAGTGCTGATGTGATGGGTTTTTACAGCCTTCTTGGAGTGAGCAGAAGTAAAGCCTTTCTAAGAAAAGCAGAGCAGGGCGCAATTTTTATACACAAGAACATCACATCTTATATTTTCTTTGTGAGCATGAACATTTCTACCCTCCAGAAAGTACTTTCTCTCTCCCAAACTCCCTTAGCTCACATGATAGTTGGCAAAATCGGCTAAGGATCCTAAATTTCTCTGACAGTTAAAATACAAGACCCTGAATAATTTATGCAGCTCCACCCCAACTTAAAAAGCAAACATCAGCCAGTGAGCAGCAGCCACTGAGTTCCTTGAAATACTACCTCAGCTTTGGGTGTTAGCTTTATTTTTTTCAAGAAACTTGGGAAGAGGCATATGAGCAAGCACACCTAAAATCTCTTCTAATCGAAGGTGACATGAGCTGAAATAATCATGATTTCCAGCACCTGTGTTAGATACATTAGTCCTGGATGTGCCTAAGGTGTTGTGTACAGACACCAAACTCCTGCTAAAGCACTTCAGTTCATGCTCCTCTACCAGAAGAATCAAAATCTCCATTGTACCTTGCATATTACTCCCCAGTATGATCTTAAATATTAATCTACTTCAGGTTATTAATCATCTGGAAGGCAAGAAATCTATTTAGGCCGTGCAGTGGAAATGGGACTGTCTTTTGTTATCAGTGACAGAGGTGGGATAACGCTTCTTGAAGTGGTGGTGGTGGGCCTAAGGCTAGCATCTCACACCCTATCTCCTTTTTTTGCACCTTTCTGCCTGCAGCAAGAATCCTTCTGAGCGTGCTGTGTGTGTTGCCTGGGATGGAATAGCTAGAGACAGAAAGGGGGCCAGAGTCAGCAGGAAGGGGCATATTTCAGATTTTGCTTCTAGGGTATGGGGAAAAAAACCATCAGGCCTGCAGCAAGGTGAGTCTCAGACTCGTTCAAGTCTGCATTCTCTTCCCCACTGCTGTAGCGGTTTACAAGCCACAGTCATGTCAGACATGGGCTATACTTGCATCAGATTCTATGCGCAGCATCCCTGGATCTCTTAAAGATTAAAAATGTAGCAAACCATAAATATTTGAAATCCCCTGGAGCTGGCATATGTACTGTCTTTAAGCAGACCTTTTTGATCTGGTATCTGTGTTTTTTTTTCTGTAACAGCAACATGCCTCTCGCAAGGTTGTGTTTTTTTTTTTTTTTTCTTCCTTTTTCCTTTCCCCTTTCTGGCAGCATAAAGTTTCATGATACTCCAGCACAGCAACAAATGGGCATTGCTAATCCCACTGCCCAGACCCACAGACGGGATGTGACTGCAGCCTGTCCTGACCCCTTCTCCACCTATTTCCCCTTTTTGTCTTGTCCAAATTTGCTCTAGCATACAGTGATCAAATAGCACAAAGGTCTGTCAAATAGTGGGGTTGCCCCCTACATCTCAATAGGAACAGGTCTAAAAGGTGGTGACCTCCATTTTGTTGAGCACTCAGGAAATGGAGGACAGCATGCATTACCTGCAGTGCCCTTAAGGACCAGATTTTGCCATGCTGATCTTCTTTGAACGAGAGGGACTGCAGGGCTGGTGGGCTAGTCTGCCTAGCCCACTTGTGGGTCCTACAGAAGTATGTGGGAATCTCTTCCCTCAAACAGCATTCAATCTGAGGGATTTTGGTGGTGTTAGTGGCTGGGACATCAATGCTTAAATTTGCCCTTCATTGGGTTATTGTAGAGATGAGTGGTACCTGTTGCAGTGTTACTCAAAGCACTGCTTGAGCTTAAGTTGCTCCTGAACAGCCTGGGAAGACTGGCAATGTTTCACTGCAGGGTGGACAGACATTTACTTGAATTTTTCCCTAACACTAGGAATGTGATCGGGCTTTCTCTTATTTTCTCCCATGCATCTGTTCTAATAAGCACTCTCTTGTCTGTCAAATAGAAGAGCCAGGAACAGCGTTGAAAGAAATTCCCACTTGCATCCAAATGAGTATCGCTTGGGGGAAGAACGAACATATTCCCTCCCTTGACTTATAACGAGAGGGAAGAAACAAATCAGAGTTTTGCAGTGAAGTCATACAATTTTTATCAGCACAAGATTCCTTCAGTCACCCTGTGTAACTACATCTGACATTACCCCAGGGCGTCCCAGCGTTGTCCTTCCGCAGTGGTTCTCCCCTGGGAACTGAACTCTGCTCGCTTCGCTCCGTGAGAGGCTGGAGATCAGCAGCTGGAGTAATCCTCGTTAGCAGACTCATTAGCCTCTGATATGGATCACCCTGTAGGGGGAGACAGTGATTCTCCCTGCTAAAACATCTTATGTGATCAAAGGCAAGGGAGGATCTCACCCTCTTTTCCTTACTGTTAAGCTGAAATGCAATTATCTCCTTCCGGAGGCCAAGAAATAGATAGATAACAGCAGGCACTGACTTTCCTCAATGAACTTCTTTTCCAAGCGGTTTTTCAGAAGGATTTCCCCACCCGCCTTAGCTTCAGTGATGCTGCAGACAGACCTCTTCAGGGCATAATTCGGGGAGTCTCATAGTTTGCCGCTTTCTCAGTCTATTCCTATTTTTAGCCTGTTTTCCCAAAAAGCTAAGAATTTGTAGTCATGGTTGCTCTCATCTTCTGTCTGTCAGTCCCTCAATATTCTTCTAGTGCTCTCTGAATTAGCTGACCAATTTCAGCCATTCTAGACAGAAGAAATGATGTTTCTTGAGAAGAATAAGTAAAGGGCAGAGGTTTACCTGTTCCTGCTAAAGGAGGGTTGTGGTGTGACCTGTCCTGTGTTGGTCCAGGTGGCTGGTCAGCACATGCACAGCACTGACACGGCAACAGCATGGGCATTTTATTGCCTTATGTAGATGATGTAGAAAAGAAATTGGGAAGGGGAAGAGGAGCACTTCAGGGCTGAGATATTGTGATGTGTGACAGGCAAGCTTGAGAGAGAACTGGGCTTCTTAAGGCCAGCAGAAATATGGGACACTCATCTACTGGAAAACAAGTTTTATTTGTTTCCGAGCTCAGCTGATGGTGGTAGAAAGGGGTCCTGATGTTAGAAGATGTCCTAAGGGCAATGCTCGGTGTCACACTGGGTACCAAAGACACCAGAGATACCCCCATTAACACTCCCTTGGAAGAACCTAGCCTGGAGAAAAACCTCCATCTTCCATCACCGGCTCAGCTCTCAGAGATCTACCCAAATAGCATCTCCAATAATCACCAAACTTTTCTCACTGATACCTGTTGAAAATACTGTCAGCTGACTCCTGTTTAGTCTTATACAGCCCTGCACTTTACTTGCATTGCAGACAGACAGCTCTCATCTGCACGTCAGCAATCATGATCCACTCACTGATGAGAAGTGAATTCCCTTTCTTCTCTCTCCTTTGAAAGTTAGGTATGTACCTTCAACTATATCCTCTGCTCAGCCTGTGCTTTTTTTTTTTTTTTTCTTTTAACCTTCTAATAGTTTTGTAATCAAGATCTAATTTTGGCTCAGGGCTTATTTGAAGCTGCAAACCTCTTTGAGCATGTTGTGAAGTTGTGGTACTTCAAGGGGACAAGTGTTGCTGTTTCTCTGGCCTTTTGAAGTACTGCTGATAGGAGAGCTATCTGAGTCCATCACACACAGGGAGTTAATTGAAAACCTGTCTGCCTGCTCTATGACAGGCTGAATAACGTGTCACTCAGCCAGAGCATCCTGAGCCCTCCCCCGCTGCTTCTTACCCCCATCAGTTTGGATTTCCAAGATTGCAACTGGAGGGAAGACAACATTTTCATGTCTCTGGGCAACAAATACAATATTAATTTTGCATAGATTTACTGTGAGTCTGGAAAACATATCTCTCCTACGTTTGCTGTGTAACAAAGCTGGCCAGTATGTCAGTGCCTTGCTGTACTAAGCACTGGTGATAGTCACTGGGAGCAGTATTGCCAGATGCACTGGCAGAAAACCAACTGCTCTCTGAAAGAGGCCAAATGCTTGGAGTTTCACACTGCATTGCAGAGTGTTGATATTGTTGAGTAACCACAAGATGTTGTTCTGTAACGGCATAGGCAGTCGTCGTGTCCCAGGTGACCAGGAGCTGCTTAAATCAGGGCATTGAAATTCTATATTGTGGTTCATAACAATGAACTTTATTGATCTTGTCTACACCAAGGACCTGATCCGGCAAAGCATCTGAGCATGTGCATTGCTCGGAGGCACCAAGTGTGTTCTTTCTCTCTGCTTTGCTCCCATTCAAAATGAAAAGTGCATTTAGAAATCCCAGTTACTTTGTAGAATGGGAATTGCATTCCCCTCGGAGCACTGATTGCAGCAACGTCACGTCAGTGTGATACAACATCAGTGTATCCCATGGGAGGAGACTTAAGCTGGGCAGACTGGCTTTGCAGTCGAGCAACTGAGGAGTGCTTTCACAATCTGTTGCAATGTTTCAGTAAAAGGGAGGTGGGAGTGGGGAAGAAGCCAGTTTCCTGCTGGTGGGTGATGATATTCAGCTATGGGTGATCATTTCTGATCTGCAGGGACATGCTGATTGTGCTGGAGGCAGCTCTGTGACCGTCCTGATTCAACTACATCCTTAGTTGTACACAATAAATGTGATTTTTTTGCCAGACACAGAGAGTGATACAATTGAAGATGGGATTGGCAGTGCCCTGAACCTATTCCCCACCTCCACACACAAAAGTGTGGGTCGCCAGAACCCTGCAAAAATTTATTCTCATTTACAGCCCTCTGGGGAGTAGTTGTAGATCATTTCGGAACACATGACAAGCCAGGAACCTTTCCTGCAAGTGTGAGAAAATACTCAATTTACAGCTGTGTGGGATCTTAAAAAAGCCACACGTAGCTTTTGAATGTTACTTCAGTGGACATTTTAATTAGGCTAAATCTGTCTGGTAACCTTGTGCTGAGACACTCTTGTCGCTGCAGGTTAGGGTCTCTGCCATTATCCACAGCTAGGAAAGGAAGAAATGCATGGTTAAGAAAACCTGTTCATTTTAGCAGCAGAGTATTTGACAGTACCTGAGAGGTGAGGGGGTGGGCAAAGACATCTGAACCTGCCCGCGTGTCCAGGCACTACTGGGCGAGCAGCTTTGTGCTGGCTGCAAGTAAAGCAGGGGCCGTGCTTTGCTGAACTCTCATCTGAAGTGTCGCAGGACATGGTGACATCCCTAACATCAACGTGTGCGTTTGGGTCTGCTTTTATCCTAGGCTGCATTTTGAATTGCAATTATGTTTTATGGGGATCTGTGCGTTGGGTTGCAGCCGCTCCATGTGTAGGCTTTTGAGCTCTAATCTGAAGCTGTCGCTTTCCCTGGCTCCTGTTCCCCTCGTTGTCACACCTACTTTGATGTATTAAGCCATCACTTGTTTTGTGCGTGCTTTTTAATCCTTTTAATTCCTTTGATTACTGGATGTTGAAAGACAAAAGGAATAAATAACTGGAACAAAGACAGAAACGTGTGCTTGAAGCAAGTTTTCCTCCTCCAGAATTTGAGGTTGTTTTGCTTTTACTCAGAATTATTCCAGTTTGCTTAATTGTCTCTTTTGAATGGGAAGTACATAAAAGATGGGATTGTCTTAAGTCAGGTTCAGCAACTGAAGTGTTCAGGGACCTGGCTGGACTTTTGCCTTCCTTTAAGCTTCTTAATTTACTTGGTAATTAAAAAAAAAAATTCAAAGCAGTCCCCACAAAAAATTAAATCAGGGTTTTTGCCTTTTTATCCAGGGAAAAGCTGTTTTTCCTTTGGTGAAGGCAACCAGTCAGGGCAGCTATTGCTTTGAATGCTGACTAGAGACACTGTCTCATCCAAATGTCAGACACATTCAAGAGCCAACATTATTTTAATCAGTCACCTCTGCTTCCTCTTCCCTCTCAATCACAGCCCCAGCAGGTCCCTGTGATCCCTTGCTGCCTTACCTTCCCTGACTCCCCTCCTCTCCGCTCCTTTGCCTTCTAAATCCTTCATTGCCTGCTTCTGCAGGTCACCTCTTCAGACCCTTGCTGAAGACCTGCTCACATCATCCTGATTCTTTTTCCAGCTCAGGCATACTTGTCCCTACGGGGCATGATCAAAGCAGAAACCGATGAGACACCTGAAACAGGACCATGAAGAGCTAGTTGGGATGTTCACGCTGAGTTCATTAGGTTCATTGTCCCCCTGCTTCTTTGAGCAAAGTTGTCACTGATTTCCCTGGTCCCTTTTTATAACTGCCCAGCAGGAAAGCAAACAGCCTCTTGTCTCCAGCAACCTGTCCCTCCCACCACCCTAGGTACCTCTCCAGACCAATGGCATCAAGTGACTCCAGCTGGGAGGTGACCGTGCTCTGCTGCCTGCACTCATAAACATTTATGGAGACCTTCTGGCTAGCCCAGGCTGGAAAAACATGGCATGATTGAAATGAATTTATGATGTGCCATACAAACTGATGGGTCTGGGACAGAAGAGGCCCAGAAATCAGAAAGAAGATGGATGAAGAATAGGTTTCTCATACCAGAGGTATAACACACTCAAGTAATAACACATTGATAATGAAGCACTCATTGCCTGTGTGTGGCTTGGGCTTGTTTTGCCCCCTCTCCTATCCGCAAAGCCCCCAGTACCCTCGTCTGGGTGATGTATACTGCTGCAGCTCCCTGCATTTGTCCTGAAAATGGAAGGGGATTATTTTTGTATGCTTTCAAATATGTGAACATTTCTAATTTTCTTGCCTGCTCCTGGGGCCTTAGCTTTGTTAACATTTTGGAAATGAAGCTGCGCCTTATGAAAAAGCTTTTTACAAAAAAGCATTCAAGCAATCAGCACAGCGGCCAAAGTCCTGTAACTTCAGAGTAATGATGTTGCCTTGTTCATTTTTTCCATTTAATGACACTGCCTCCCTTGCTCACCTCACACTCTTACTTCAGTGGGAATAGTCAAGTGGGAGCTCCAAAATTCAAATTATGTTGGATATGTTCTTTTGTTCATTTTGGAGAGAGGCAAAAAGGGCCTGGGCATGGAATTTTTAGACTGCATTTTTGTCATGCCTGGGAATGTATTTGTTATGTTATGACTTAATCTCTGTTGCTTCACTTAGTACCCACCTGTAAAAAGGATCGTAGTATGTCACAGCAATAGGATAGAAGAGGGAATCTCTTCCTTCCCCAAAAAGCCAAGATTTAATCATCTTTTCCTTTGATAAAAATGCCAAGTGGATGTCAGAAGACTGTGCAGATGTGCAACAGAAAGTCCTGTCATTTTGTTTGGCCTTGGAAAGCAGCTTGTAACAAGGCACATGCTGACAGGTACAGCCTTGCTGTGCAGCAAGCTATGGTGCAGTTCTGGGAGAGAGAAAAAAAAGTCTTGTACCTGTGCTCATCAGCCTAAAGTTGTTTTGAGTCCTACCTTTTAACTGTGCTGTGCACAAATAATGGCAGTCGTGAAATATTGTAACCTGCAGACCTTTGGAGAAATAGAACATCAGATCTTTCATTAAAGAGGCATGTTGGGTCCTGCTAGGAGAAGGAAGAAATTTATCAAGCAGGGAGGACAGATGAAAAGCCTTACTGGAACATCGTATTAAGGACAGTAAATATACACACATAAAACAGAAGTTTCCTTAATAAAAGATCGTTTATTTCTCAGCAGTTGAGTTGGCAACACTAAATACCTGCTATGAGGTTAAGAGATGACCCTTTCCTTCAGAATGAGTCAGAAGGAATTTGCTTTATACTTTTGCAGGGTTGGGCCATGGAACAATAAATGACATTAAGAACGATCTTTTTCTCACTTCTCTGACAGAGTAATACTCCAGCATTTTTTTGATGTAGGAACTTCTGTAGCCTTTGGTCTAAATGCTACATGTGAAAGAAAGGACTGTATTTTGTGTGAGGCAACCTAGTGATTTCCATTTGTCACTGGAAAGGCGACAAATGCTTTTCTGAGGAGCAAAGCCTCTTCACTGGGAGGCAAAGTCATACTAGTTGGTTGTAGTTAATTAATTACCTACTAATTACCTGTAGTTAAGATAATTACCTTGTAGTATTTTAGCTCTTTTCACATGGGTATTTTTCTTCAAGCCAAAAGGTACTGACACCCTCACCCCATACAAATAATGTGAGGTATCAGCCGTAGTCCTTCACAGGAGTAAATAGCCTGGACATCAGGTACTGAGAGTCAGTCTCTGTATAGCTCTACAGGATAAATTGACTCTAGGGGTAAATATTTAATGTTTTGGTTTTGTTTAGTAATATTTTTGTAATGTTTTTTGTTTTGTTTGATAATTTAATAGGCAAATGACAACACCAGAGAAATAACAACATCTTTGATATTAGAAAGAGTTGTTGCACTCTGTTTAGTACAGACATAAACATTTTTAATTAATAAAGTGTTCTTCAAAAATGCATTATTTACTGGATTGAATAGTAATGAGAAAACAATTTATCTCATTTAATGAACCGTTTTAAAACATTCTTGACAGAGAGGGCAACAGATTGTTCCCTTTGGCATTTTTTTCTCCTACTTTTGGTACTCAATTGCATGTAAAACTAAATACAATAGTATGATGAAATAATATAAGAATAAGGCTGTAGAGCTCTTTTTCCAGAATTTGGGCCATGAATTCAAATCTAGCTCTCCTCACTATCAACTACTGTTATGAGTTACTTTTATTTTGTATACCTGGGGAATGCATCAGTACATCCCAGACCCGGCACTATTGCAATTTATTACTGGAGAAATAAGAACAGTTGCCATTGTTAAACTGCTGCCTCTTGGTAACCTCTGTTTATTCAGGGAACAAAATGATCTCTAAGTACAAATCTGGCCTGATAGTCTCTGGAGAAATCCCTTCATAAGACTATTTAAAGGTTATCTGCAATTTGGCTGGAAAATAGAGTCAAAGCTGTTAACATGACTCTGCCATTGTACAATCCCAGAAAGTTCAATGAGTTTTTGAGCTGTCAACACAGAGATTCTGGCCTGCTTAGAGCTACGCAAACACTCTTGAGGATTCCTGCCAGAATTTAGAAATGTATTGATCAGGATGCGTCAAAGGAAAAGAATAAAAACACAATATGAAGTATCCTGAAGTTGAAATGCAAAGATCAAGCACCAACATATAATCAACATTTATCAAAGACCTTTTATGACACTAAGAATATATTCACTAGTGCATGTTAATTCTTTCAAGTGTTCCATCACAGTGGGGAGGAAAAGGTTAGATTGTTGCTGAATTTGGACTCAGTATTGGATTTACATGTTTTTAACAAAGCATGTGGATGGAAAGAGGAGCAAAGCTGAGCCAATAAAATGGGGAAAACATGGCTTTTCTTGACACCTGCAGAATAGTCAGCAGCCAGTCCCTTCCATCTCAATGCTCAGGTGTGTATGGGAGATTCATAAGAACTATTTCTCTCATCTGCACACCTGTGCTGCTGTTTTCCTCAGGTCTGCCTCATCCATCTTTCCTTCTTATCTTCTATATGGTAGGCTTGCTCAGCCTGGTCATGCTGGGATGTGTGGGAAGGGGTCATCTCAGGCAAAGAAGAAGGGAAAAACTGTGCAGAAAATGTGAACAGGATGAGGTATGTGAGGGTGGAAGGGCAGAGTCGACCCAGATGGGCGAGGCTGTGAGATTCTTGCATGTCCACAGTGACTGGCTAGTGAGTGAATGGACCTTTGTAAGAAATGTTACAGAAAAGGCAGAGCCAAACTCTTCTCAGAGGTGCACAGTAGGAGGACAAGAGGTGGTGAGTACAGCCTGTAGCAAGGGAGTTTATGACTGGATGTAAGGGGTGAAAAAAATCACTGGGAGTGTTTTTGAAGTACTGAAGCAGGGGCCCAAAGAGGTGTGGATCTCCATCCTTGCGGCTTGTGGGATTTGACTAGAAAAAGCTTTGAGCAGCCTGATCTAGCTTTGAAGTTAGCTCTGCAGGCAGTTGGACCAGGTGACCTCCAGAGGTCCCTTCCAGCCTAAATTATTCTGTAATTCTAAGAAAATGAGGCTTATGCTTTATGATGCACTCTATGGTACAGAAAACAAATATGACAAAAGAATGTTTTTTTTTTTTTTAATTATTTTTTATTTTAATTAAGCATTTCTTCTCCCTTGCCAAGATTTGGGTAAAAGATTTCCTTAGCAACAGCAAAATGTGTTTTTTGGCAGGGAAGGGGTAGTGCAAAAGTACTGTTCCAGCACAGTGTAGGTGCTTGGACCATCAGCAGGTGCAGTGTGAAAAGACAGATCCCTGAACCCTAAGCTTGGCAGGTTTACGTTTAAAAAAAGTAAGAAGAAAAAGAAAAGAAAACCATCTGTACCTCAAGCTCTGCTGAAGCAAAATTTGGAGTCAAGCAATGAAAGGAAATTATCTTAGCCTTTGAAACAGTCACCTGAGTTTTTTCTTTTCATTTGAATGTTGCCAAGGACTAAGAATAATGTTATACCAAATGTTCTTGTGAAGATGGAGAAAATAGCTACAGTCAAGCACTGTAAAGCACCTGACCTGCATTTCAAATGCACCTTCTTCCCCTTCCTCTTCGGTCAGCAGTCTCTAGGAAATGAGAAACAATCACTTTCTTGTTGGTTTCCTCAGTGGGCAGCCTTGCCTGTAAGCAATTTGTCATTTAGTACAGTTAAATGAGAGATCATGTGTTTTGTTGTGTTTTTTGTTGTGTTTTTTTTTTTTTTCTTCCTGTTACCCAAGCTGTGATCCCACTGCTGTTGCAGCAGTGAATGTTCTTCCCCCCCTCTCCTCCCTGTACCTGCCAAACACGCACAGAAACACTAGAACTGTCTGGCCATAAGCAGCAGTGTGCAGTCCTGCTGTGGTTTACAGCATGAAATAGCCAGGGAATAATCAAGCCCCAGGATCAGCTCCAACCTTGGCTGAGCTCAGGAAAATAATGGGATATAGGGAAAATAGCATGAAGCTAAACCCAACCTTACTGGTGTTTTGCAGTCCTATTCTGGCGATAACCTTGTGTCTTCTGAAGTAGCCCCTTTCTCTCTTTCATAGGATGGGGGTGAATCCGCCTAAATTTGTGATAGTTCCTCCAGAGATTGCTGGGACCAAGAGCCAACTGCCCAGCTCTCACTGGTGTCTTTTACATGGGGTGAGAAGAGAATCTTGCTGATCCTTATTGTCCCTTGGCTTGTGGTCCAGAAGAGGTTCTGCATGTGGGAATTACAGAGCATTCCAGAGATAGGCCCAGGTAGCACAGGGGGCTGAATTAGTCTTAGAAATATATATACAAATCACCAAATCTGTGTGGTCCTATTCTCCAGTACAAAAAGATTATTGTCACTGTGGAAGCCTATCTGCAGGCAAATACTCCAGCTCTTTACCAGCTACTTGAGACAAATCATAAGACCATTCTGTGTATTTTCTCTTTCTGTCACCCTATGCCTACAAAAGTGCAATAAATAAACAAATAATAAAAAAAGAAGAATATGGCTGTTAGTCAAAAGAAAGCATCAAGGAGGTGAGAACATCTCTCTCCAGAACGGCTAGTGCCTGCAAAATGAGCCTTGAGGGGAAAAAAATGAAGGGAAGCCATGGAAATGAACAACAGGAGAATGCTACAAAACGTTGTTGCTTCTCAGTAGAATTTTACCCATCAGCTTTGACATAAGTACCATATTCCGGCTGTAAAACATAATTAGAGCAGTGAATCAGAAAGGAGCTGTCCATCGAATAGCACAGTGTGTTCTCAGCCAAGGAGAGGGATGTGAAACTCATGCAAATAAGGCTGAGTTCCCCTGCTTCCTCCTTAGGAAACTGAGTGTGACACAATCAGCAAAAAACGTCTGCAGCGAACTGCAAATTTCACATGCTCTTTGGAGCCGGAATTCGCCTTTGAGCTCTGCATTAAGTCGAGCGAGCTGCCTCCCTCCATCAGGTCCTGTTCTCAGAGCTCCTCTCGCAAAGTGGAAGCGTTCCACCGTGCTGATCCTCAGCTCTTTTGGGGGAAATGCTGGCCAAACTCAACAGACTTGGATGTGAGCTCGAAGCCTGGCTGGTGTTCTAGGACATGGCAGAGCAGCTCTTCCAGCTCAGTGGTGTGGGTTCTTCTGATGTTAGCCAGGCTTGATTCAATAATCCATCATTTTATCAACTATGTTGTCTCTGTGCATAGAGGACTTGAAAGCTGGGTCATTTAAAGGGCCTTTTCAGAAAAAGTGGACTCTCTCCTTTTTTTGACTCATTTGTGATTTAATGTTTTATTTTTGTGGTTTTCAAAGGCACAAGTTGACCCCTGGAGTTTCAGGGTATCTGCAGCCTAGGTGCAGCACAAATTTAGCAGTTCATATATACTTTTGTCTTCTACATCTTCCTACAGCAAGCCCTGAACAATGTCCTCAGATGAGCCTCTTGTTTTCCTGCAAGTAAAATTAAGAAAGAAGACCTATGACAAAGCAGGGCAAGAGAGACAAGTGCACCAGGAGCTGGCCAGTTGGTCACTTCCCTGAGAGATCCAAGCAGCAATTTCACCATGCTTCTGAGCCGTTATCTTCTGGGGATGATTTCTTCAGTCATAACTGGAAGGGTACCAATTTAGTGACCCACAGTGTTGTGTCCTAATTATTACCCTATTATTCTAGGACCTTGCAGACTTTATCCATACCATTATGTTATGTCTAAATTTTAGCAATATATTCCTGATCCTCAGCATTACCTATATGTTGGGTCACACTCTGCTTGTTGTCTGGATCTACCTAATTTGTTCTCTAGGCTGGGAAGTTTAGGTACTATGGGGCATACATGGCTTATGCCCGAACACTACCCCTGCAAACAGTTGGCATGCAAATGGTTCAAGTCATACTCTTCTGCAAAGCCAAACCTGCACTTGATCCTAGTTACAGGGCACAGAGCAGACTTGGCCATAAGTCCAAGTGCATTATACATCCAACTAAAAAGGCTGAGCCTTATAATGGCTCTTGACTGCTTAATATTGTATTGATTTTGGATGTGCAGCAGCAATGCAAGCAAGTAACACAATCGGCACTGAATGGGTGGAGTTTCACTGCTTGCACATTTCCAACAACTACAACTTTCTCCTGAAGGAATTTCCTGATTCCAATAATAAATGCTTATTTTGGTTCATATTTGAACTGAAAGACACCTTCCCTGCCCCCACCTGACCCAGAATCTGTAGCAAAGAGCATCTGCCCAGTGGCCAGGCTCACAGTACTGTTTGTCCCCAAGGAATCCAATGTCCCTTTCATTTGTGCAAAGGCAAAGTAATTGTGTGCTAAATGCAAAATTCTTCTTAGAGAAGCACAGCTGGTAGCAGTGGCCTTTTCAAATGCATTCAGCTCTCCAAAGACAGATGATTCAGAGCTACACATGCTGGTTGCTATCTTGTAGTATGAGGATCTGTGCTGTCCATTTGTATTTTTTATTGGGGGGGGTGGGGAGAGAGGGCAGAGCACTTATGGAGTGTGGGCACCTCTATCAGCTTCATGTCATTTTGGCAGCCCAGAAAAGATCACTGTTTGAAGTGGCATGGCCAAGACTTTTGCTGACTGGCATTAAAGTTGCTGGGTTGGGCACTTCTGCAACCCTCTTGCAGACTTCACCTGTACAGCATCAGACCCTTTGTGACCAAGTATCTTGGCTCAGGGATTACATTTTCATCTTGAAAGTAAATGTTTCTCTTGCATAACTGATAGAAAGCCACTGACATTTTGAGACAAATTGAGGTATCTGAACATAGGTGTGACATTTTAGGTGCCCAGGGGCAGCAGAGAGTGGCAAATATATTGAGGACCCAGTGGAGATTTTTGACCTTCTGAAAACATTAGCTGAAGGCCACAGAGCACACCCTTCAGGTGTCTAAAAGCAATTTGGACATGAGTTTTTGAAGTTAGATTTCTCCCTTCTAACCTCATGAGCCTTCCCAGAAGTAAACATCAGAGGAAAGTATTGGGTTCCCTCTGAAGTGGTTTCTTGAATTCATCTACAGGAACTTCATCAAGAAGAAGCAACAACAAAGGCAAAATGGCATTACAGGTAATAATTAACATCAGCTTTTTGTGAAGGACTCAAATCTTTGAAGATCTTTAGTTGCTGTTAACATCAATGTCAATAGAGGGAGGTCAGCACCAGAGAGAGGTAAAAAGCACTCTGTCAGACCAAACGTGTCTTTTTAGAGAGATACCAGTAAAACTAATAGGAATTACTGTTGTGCTCCCTGGACTCAAAAACACCTCCCACAGCCTCTGTCTTTACCCTGAACTGAGTTCATCACCAAGAACACATTTCAACAAGGAAGCTTTCCTGTGCTTTGACCAGGCAGCTATCTTCTGTGCTCCTGGAGTTAGAGATCCCACATTACCCTGACTTTCTCATGTGAGCTGTACTCTCTGCTCCCCCTCCGTAAGACAGTTTGGCCAGTAATGATGCTGGACAGCTGCTGTGTTCCCTGTCCAGGTCAATTCCATCACATCAGACCCTTTCATTCCCAATGCAATGACAAGTTTCTCCTGCTGCCTTTCTCTTTCCATCTGACGAAGGAAGGAAGATTGTCCTAGCCAAGCAGAACACGACTGAGCCTCACTGGGTGAATGAACTGAACAAATGAACACATTTCTAGGTTTTAGCATCAAATGTATCATTTGCAGTGTAATGGCATCCCTGCTATTAACTTAGCAAGAGAAGAGGGACCTGCTGGGAATCATTTTTCCATTTTCATTTTAATCAAGAAATCAGTAAATTAATATTAGATCTATGAAAGCAGCACTGCCTTTTTGTTTTCCCCGGTGAATATTTATTCAAGTTTTAAACAAATTCTCATCATTCACTCATGTTTTCCATGAATTTTGAGTCTTACTGCCAGCTCAGTTCAATGAGAGCTTATAGTAGTGTATCTTGAATGCCAGCTCAAGGAAACCTGGTGCAGCAGTCCAAAATGTGTTGATCCAATTTATGGAACCAGCTGGGAAGTAAAGAAACCTCAACTGTCTGATCAGACCAGACAAAATTGAAATAAAGAGTTGTAATAAAGCAAAATCCAGCCAAAAAGAAAGGTGGAATTCATTCTTTGATTTGTTTCTCAAAAACAAAGCAAAACAAAACAAAACCTTCAATCAATAGAGAGATAGGGAGATGTCAGGCACTTTCAAAGAATTCATTCTTCTTCTTTTTTTTTTTTTTTCCCTGCCACAATAATTGCAGAAAATCCCTCTCATGTATGCAACTGTGTGGGGCAGGATTTTTTTCTATCCTACAGCAAAGGAGAGACAGTAATCAGGTACACCAAGGCTTTCTATAGGCATATGTGCAGAAGCTAGAAAAGAGCAAGAAAGTGAGGCAACTTTTCCAAGGCTGTGTAGTAAAGCTGACAACAATATGTGGATCTTCTGAATAATGGTGGAAAGCATCAGTCAGTGGACAAGTGACTGTCTTTCATTGCAAACACAGCTCTGATTTATAATATTGTTTTGTTTGCAGAGCCAAAGACTGTCTTTTCTACTGCCTACTTTGACTTCTGTAGCTCAGCAGCACTGTTGTGCCCAGATACCACATGGCTTTCTAAGAACAGGGCTGACTTGGAGAAAAACGTCTGCTGAGAGACCTTCCCCAGAAAAGCCCACCTTCCCCATGCAGTCCAGCTGCATTTTGTCTCCTCTGTTTGTGTCTTTTACTGACTGTCTTCACATCTGAAATGCTCTTGCTGAGCAGCAATGCCCATGCTGCTCACTACCCAGAGCCTCGGTCAGCATGTGTTCTGGCTACTTCTGCTCCACCTGACACCTGCCTCTATCCCAGTTTCTGGGATTATTTTTTCTTTCTCAGTGAGATTTAAACAATAAAAACAAATAACTCCCTGGAAGATAAACACTCTGGCTGAAACCTGGGTCGTGCATCTTCTCTGCTCATCTGCAGAGAGGAAAAACAGAGGAGGCAAAGGGAGGAAAGAGTGCTTAATGCTGGTGGGTGTATTAATCACTATATATAGGGTTTTCACAGCAATAGGGCCCATCACCACTGCCTAATACACTTTCCACCTCCAGCCAGAAGTGCTAAGCTCTTGGCTTCAATGTGGCACTTTGTGTAGCAAAGCAGCAGCTGCAGTCTGCTCTCCAGGAAGGCAGTGAGGATTCAGTGCCATGTGACTGCTTCTTTATTTTCCTCTTTAATTATGGCAGTAGAAATTGACTACCACGATTGAGCTGAAGGACAGATCCTCCCATCCCTGTGCCCTCCTCCCACTCCCTGGCTGCCTGGCCTCTCCATTCCAAGATACATAACTGATAGGCACTGACAGTTCCTAGGAGGCCTGCTATAAAGCCGAGTCCTTGCCACTGCCTTTGACACAATCTTCACAGGTGGCTGGTGTCAGCCAACGAGGAGATCATGCATGCAAACAAGGAAGCTCTGATCCAACTCCTTTGTCAAGATCGTGCAGACCACATGCTTGAAGACACACGGAGCACAATGCAAGTAGAGAAACACTTTCTGGAACTGAGGACAGAAAGACATTATATTTGGTTAGCTCACTGCAGTAATAAATTTAACCTATCTGCCCTGCTTTTTTTCCATCTTGGTGATGAAGATGCACTATGTTGAGATCTGCCAAACTCTGCTAGTGCATCATGTCTGCATCATAATTTCTACTTCCAGCACTGGAAGCATCTCCACTTGCAGTACTTTCACAAACTTTGGGAACATGTCTGGGTAGTTTTCTAATCACAGTCCTTTTGCTCATTATTCATAATTATAAATACTGACTCTAATGATCAAACCAAAGGTTGCTAGTCAAGCTCCACCATGCTGAAGGGAGAAGAATAAAGGGCACCTGAGTGTGCAGGCAGGCCATGCAGAGTCCTGCTGGAGACAGGCTCTCATTGCCTGAGAGACAAGCAGAGCTTTGAATGAGCAAGAGGAAGATGGTTAAGCTCTTTTGATTTCAGAATTAAAATTGGGACCAAGGGAATTGAACAGGGCTCTGAGCATGTGCTTCACAGTTTGCTGGCAATCTCTGGCTTTGCCTGTTACATGAAAATATGGATAGTGAGTGAAGCTTGATAATTCCCAACTCATTTAATCAGATTATTTCATCACCTGAATGAAAAGTGACAAGTGGAAGGCAGAACAGGAACCAACGCATGTTCAACAGTCCTGAGCTCTCTTTGTCGCGGCTCATTTACTTTTTTCCAGAGCTGTGGAAATGGTGATGGGGATATCTTGGGTTAGCAGAGTTTGCAGTGTGCTCCAATAGGCAGGGAGTTCACCTAGGAGAGTGGAAACATTTTTTTATTATATTTTTTTTCCCTAGATTTTCTTTCTTTGCTTGGGGAATTCTCATGAGGAGAGATTAGGCTGCCATTCACCTCCATCCCTGAAGGTCTTTGGTATGATGTTAGAAGAAAAGAGGAGAATAGAGGATACAGGCTTTACCACTGCAGATGCTGGGCCACAGGATCTTCTGGGCACTGTGATGACTCAGGTCTTTGCCACCTTGCTCTGGGAGAACAAATTTACCTCAATAAGCACTAGAGAAAGCTTAGAGAAAGTAACCATGCTTTATTCACTGGCTTGGCCAAACTGCTGGCAACCCTGACATTGTTCAGCTGTGTTTGCTCCTTTCTCTTCTCTTTCTCTCACTATATTCTCCCATCTTTTTTTTTTTTTTTTAAAAAAAAAAAACAAAAAAAAAAAAAAACAAAAAAAAACAAGACTGCATCTGTGCAATAACACCATGAAATGACAATAACAAAAAGGCAGGTAAAAGCAGTATCTTAACCAGCCCAGCAGGGATATGATTTTACCCATTTTCTGAGAGGTTAAGGTGACCAAGAACTCACCTGCCCTTTTCCAGCACTGATGTCTCATTATTTGCTGTCTTTCTTGCTCTTTTCTCTGTACTCATGTTTCCTCATGTGGTTGATTTTGTTTTGTTTTTAAGGAAAAATCCTTGGCTTGGAAAACAAGGGCAAAAACACAAGTCTCTGCCTATCACAGCACTTTTTGCCTTTCCCCATAAAGAACAGCTAATGCCTTCCTTAATTCTATCTAAAAGACTGTCTGGAGGGGTCATCTTGTGCCACTGAAGCTGTTGCTAAAGAAAAGAGGGAGTGAGAGAAGTTGTAAAATGAAAGCTTTACATAATTTAAAACACTGCAAAGACTTTTAGCTGAGATTGCTTCCTTTTTTTCATACTTAATAAAATAATTAAATTATTTTTATTGCACTTGCTTCCCACTGTAGCTTGTAATTGTTTACTAAAATCTTTGTAACAAAACATAAAAACAAAAACCTCTAAACTTCATTTAAGAAGGCTTAGTGCTTTGTTTGATTCAGGCATGATATTGTATTTGATCCTTTGCGCCCATTTTTCCCAACAAAATTAGCATAACAATTTCTTATGAATAAAATAAAATAATAGTTGCCCCGTTCTAGTATTTTTGCCACTGTAGAGGTGAAATACAGAGCTGTACTTTCATCTTTGGGGGGGGGGGGGGAGGTTGTAGTGCAAATAGAAAATTAAGTTTTTGTCTCATGACCTAAATCTTTCAAAAATATTTCTGTCCCACATTTTTGGAGGAAAAATCATGTCTCAATATGTTGGAGGTTTTTTGAGCCAAAATCTCAAGGAAATCTTTTGTTTAGGTACTTTGAAAATTTTGTTTAAATAATCAAAGATATCTTTTTTTTGTCCACCTTTATTAAGTCACTGGCTAATCAAGGAAAATCAGGGCTTTCCATCAAAAAAATGAAACTTGTGCAAAAGATCTTCCAAAATCTTTTGAACCAAGAAATTCATCAAAAAGAATCATTTTCATAAGATTTCTTTTTCTTAGACACCTCCTTTTTTAAAAAGGGAAGATAGCAAATGTTCTTTTAAAAAGTTATTTACCAGATCTAGAGCTAACTGATGAGCATACAGAAACTGGGAAGAAGGATGGAGCTTTCAGTCTGCTGCCTTCTACAAGAGACTAATTTAAAAATAAAAAATAGAAAGAGATGCAAAGATAGGCCTGATACCTGACCTAAATTCTTTGCCTGGCAGGAAGATAAACCAGGAAGCTTAATCGGTCTTTTCCATTTTGACTGCGTTTTGTAGCACTCCCTTTGAATTGACAGGTTGTGGCAGGTGTTTTGTACTCATCTGGGGTGAGAAGTTGCAAGAATTTAATACACCATATGACTACAGCCCGCAGCGCTCAGAGGTGTACCTTCGCTATGGCAACTGAAGTAGCAAATTTGCAATGAAGCATGTTGTGCCAGTTGTGTGATACCGATGCTACATTCGTGTATCACGGCAACTTGCCAAGTGTGGCGAGGGATGCCCGATGTGTGCTGGGAGGCAGGATGGACATCTACCTGCAGAAACCAGAGCTCCTCAGCCTGGCTTAGGAGCCTTATCTGGCTGAGGAGCTGAGGAAGTGTCCTGCTTTTAGCTCTTGAGCAGCTCCTGGATGTATAATTCTGCTCTTAAGAAGCTCGGGTACCTTCTCCAATTTCAGAGAGGAGCCTGGGGGCCACCCGCTGATGTTCATGTGCCTGCTGTGCACATGCATGACTTGTTTTACTTGCATGGGGCAAATGGCTGCAAAATCCAATACACTGGGCAGAGTGTGCACGAGCAGTGACCCCTTTCGACATCTGTGCAGTGAGCCCAAATTCTTTACATGTGCACTCCAGAGTTTCCTAGCAGAGGTTGGTCCCTGCTGTAGCAAGCTTCAGCAGCACGTAGCAGACTTTCAATCTCAGACTCTCAGAAACAGACCCATCTTCAAAATCTATAATGCAATTCACAGAGTCAATTTTTCATCTAGTGTTCTGTGTCTGGGGTGAGCCAAGTTTTTAAGAGTTGTAGTCTGCTTTTTCTTTTTCTTTCTTTTTTTTTTTTTTTTTTTTTTTTTTTTGCCTTTCTGTTTTGTTTGGTTTTGTGTCTTTTTTTTTTTTTTTTTTTCCTTTGCTCTCTCAGACGATTAATGGGAGTCATTGACCGGCTTTGTTGCTTCTCTGCTGATTTGATTGGCTTTGTAAGGCCAAAATGAAGCCAGTCCCTTGTCGAAGCATTTGAAGGCCTTTACTAATTCAATTAACTTTAAACTAAATTCTTTGTGGGAGGAAGTTACTGAAAATTGGCTTGCGGGGAAGGAATTTCACTAGCTTAAGCTTTGTTTTGCAGTGCCACTGCACTGACCCATTTCACACACTTCCCTGAGAGTCTGAGAAGGGCGATTTGTGCATGAGACTGGTAAAGGGCTACTCAGCTGTTTGAGATACAGGACTAGAAGGGACCCATTCTGAGTAATTGAGTCTGAGAAATTTTTTCAGAACTGCTACTCTATGTACCATCAGAGAGCATGTCCTACTGCCCTCCATCCCAAATCAGTTGACCTGGAGAAAAGTTCAAAAACTACAAATGATCTTCCTAAAGGAAGACATTAGGATAGGCTGAGGATGTCTCCCATGTCCTAATTTTCCAGGAGTACCAATGGTTGGGTATGTTATTCAATTCAGCAGTGGATGAAGTACCTGAATAGAAAAATCTGAGTGTCACCGCTTGATTTCCAGATTGAAAACCTTCAGTTGGTTGGGCTAGATGATCTTAGAGGTCCTTCCCAACATGAATAATTCTATGATTTCAAACTTTCACTCTTTCTCTGGATGAGGGGGGATGAGGGTCTCTGCAGCAGCCCCGGCCCAGGTCTGGGACACAGCCTGTCATTTTCATGCTGTTTGCTGAGCCAAGAAAATGGGCAGAACAGGGAAATGTGCCCAGATCAGATGACCTATTTTGCTTGTGTTGAATTGAATCGAAACAATTTGCATTTCATTTTTAACTTTGGTTTAACCTTTAAAAGAAAAATCTATCAGCTTCCAAAATAGGACCTCAAAAGGTTTTGTTTAAAAGGAAAGCAGAAATGGAGCATTGAGAATCTCCCAGATTTCTTCATCCCACCTCTCCAAAAAAAGCTGTTTGCCCATTCCCCGTGGATTCACAAAGAGTACAGGTGATGACACACAGCTCACAGAATCCTTTCTTGCCCACACTTGAGCAATATTGTGACGAGCTGACGAATCACTGCCTGGCAATGCAGTGTACTCTTGTCCCTCCTCTCCAGCTGAACCTGTCACATCTACCAATGCAGAGAATTCAAAGAAATGTCTCTTTGGCTTAAATCACTCCCTTCAAACTGATGTATCCTCTCCTGATCACTGGGAAGCTTTTGATACTGAAGTTCATTGTCTGTTTACTTCCCACGTGGTTCTGCCATCGGTCATCCCAGAGTTTCAACCTAAATCATTCATGATGGGACAGTAAAAGTGCTAGTAGATTAAAGGATGCTGCCCTGTTGTTAGTTTAAATCTGATTTAAGGAAAAATGTTTCCAGGGATGGGTTTGTAGCGCTAATGATGATCTGATACAAGGGAACAGAAGAAGGAAGGTGGGAGGAAGGTTTTGAAAATATCTGGGGGGCTGACAGAGAACCCAGCACCAAATGGAAGTTAAAATGAGAGCACAGTGATTTGAGAAAAGACGCTCAGCTGCTTTCCTCTCCCCTTGCTCTGCCTTTCTTCTCTGATAAACATGCGGATGGTAGAGTTGAAACAGATTTAGAGTAGAAATGCAAATGAGGTTTACATGAGGCAGCATCTTGTCCGTTGTTGCTGGAGGAACCTGGATCTCTCCCAAGTTCCCAGGCAGCGGTTTGCTAAGGTACAAGAGGAGCGGCAGGTGCCTCCAGGCTCCGCACGTATGGACCATCCGCTCACGCAGCGAGGGTTTTGCAGTGCCAGGTGGAGCAGATTAGGAAGTGGAAAAATGGGCCTGATCCAAACCTGTGCTCGATGTGCTTTCAGTTTTGAATGATTTAGTGGCCCCGGAGGGTATCTGGCTGCCCACACGTTGTGCTCAGCATCTCATAGAAAAAGGCTAAGGTTGGCTAAAGCTTTGACATTGCTCTATTAGCCTGCACCTTGCTTTTAGTTGGGCAGACTGCAACACAAGCCAGACATTCAAGAAATTTGTCAGAGAGACTTCTTGCTGCTGTGGTACTCCACACCTAAGGACTTCTGTATAAATTTCAACAGAAAAATTGTAGTGTTTGAGGATTTTTAATGCACCTTCCTCGAATCTGTGTGCAAGCTCAGATTGCCCTCACCTGATGTTAAATGTCTAACTGGGGCAGACAGTCCCAGACACACGAAAGAGGGCAGCAGACACTGTCCTGGTTACTCTGTACTGTGGGATATGGGAGCAGGAACTGTACTGATGCGCAGCAATAGGTGACCAAATATTCCCCATCCCCAGCTCTTGTAAGTCATTCCAGTGTCCTTCAAAATATCCAATTGAGGAGCCTAAACCCTGGACTAAGTTACTGGGAGAAACCAGCACCTCCAGAAGGTAGCAAAATAAATTGCTCCATGGAGGTCTTTGCTTGTGTAGGAGGTTATCGTTTTAGGCTAGATTGACTTGGATAAAGGTGGGCTGATGTTCACTCACAACATGCTCCTGGTAACATCTCTTCCCTCCCAAGATGCCACATATCCCTCTCAATGGTCCCACATCTATGTTCTCTAATGAAGGAGAGACAAAAAGTGGCTAGGGAAGAAAAGAGACTGGACGATTACAAGGTTTTATTTTAAGGGCTTGAAAGTGGTCATATAAGCCGGGCTTCGTTCCTCCAGGTTGGAAATATTGCGAGCTGGCGTTAGGCACAGTGCTCTCTTTTCAGTGACTAACTATCTCATTAGTTTGGGATGTGGGATGTGAGGGGGATGGCTGTTGTCAAAATGAAACATTATGAAGCAGGTAGATCTCAGGATGAGCGCTTAAAACTTGTAACTTGTAACTTCTTGGCATTTCTGTTTAATTCTCAGAAGGACTAGATTTAATGATACACTTATCCACTGTGTGCTTGACCTCATGTCTGGTCTCTCCAGGATGGCCCAAAAAATCAATGGCAAGGTTTTAATCAGCTCTAATAAGTTCATGGAAGAGAATCATTTACTGAGGCCCCCTCTGCTGTATACATTTGCACCGTGGTTCCAATTGATTATTTGTGCCAATTATAAACTAAGGATCAGGATTGGAGGGAAAATAATCTGTGTTTGGTCAACGCCGTTTTTTCTGAGATTTTCCAATGATAACATCGTCAGCTCCCTCTGCCCCTTATCCTTCCATTGCACCACATAATTGCAATGTTTCCCTCCTAAATTATCTGTGGTTATTTTTTCCCCCTTTTCCTAAAGTAAAACAAAAACATACAGTGGCTGGAGGAAACAGAAAGCCCCTTATTAATTGTGACTCCAAGCAGCTTTAACACAGATTGGGGGCTTGAAAGCACCTAGGATGATTTGTGCATAGATTACAAGCAGCTTTCATACACAACCATGCACTTCTGAAGTAGACAATTTAAAAACAAAACCTTAAAAAAAAAAAAAAAAAAAAAAAAAAAACAGTGTTATACAACTCTGGGAATTATTATTTTTAAGTAAAAAAAAGCCCATCTGGGCTCTGCTGAAAGCTAGCAATTAACTTGCACTGCAAGAAGAAGAAGGCAGACAACTAGTACCACCTCGGTGGTCGTCTTTGCTGTTTCCCTGCTACTGGGTCCATCAGAAAGATGTCATCTTCATGACAGTTACAAAAAAAAAAAAAAATTAAAAAAAAAAAATCAAACCCTTTCTGAGAAATACTGTGCTTAGCTCTTCAGCTGTGTGCTTAGCAAAGAGCAAGCTTGGTAGAAGTGCCTGGTTAATTACATCTTACTTTCTCCCTTTTATACGGTAATTACACCAATTATAAGTCAGATCCTAATGTTTTTCAAGGGGGTGTTTCTTAGAGCTCAACTCCTTGAGAGTGACTTTATGAGAAAGAGGAATGAGGTGGAAGTGTTGCAAAGAAACCTTGTCTAGTGGGTTTCCAGCATACAGTGGATGCACATCAAAGCAGGATGGGAAATCACAGACCATGTCTGTTAACGGCCTTGCATCTCCAAGGTGTGGAAAACAAACCTAGAATTGGCTCCTGCAAATCTTTTGCATATAAGAACATCTGGGACCTCATGGCAGATTCTCTCCTAAAAAGCCATAGCTTTTTATTATCTCCTCCATAAGGAGAAGATAACAAATGATGCTAATCATAACCCTTAGCTCTGCTGCTCCTGGGTGTGTCTGGGAGGAAGCAAAGCATGTCCAGCCCATGGAAGAATTACTGAGACTATGTGAGATAAAAGTCATAGAGAAATCTCAAAAAGGGGCTTGTGTATGTTCTGACCCTACACAAGGAACTCCATCTTTTGCTGAAAAAAAAAAAAAAAAAAAAAAAGTAATGCTCAAGCAAGGGGTTAACCCACTTCCCATTTTCCTAAGCAGACAGCACTGCTGAAACAGAGAGAAAAAAAATAAAAAGTTTCTCTAGCAGTCCCACCACAGGCAAGGTTTCTCCTTCCCCAGCACTGCACTGGTCACTTAGCTAAGCACACTTCACCAAACGATGGGCACATTGTGAGCAAAGCAGAGGGGATGTTGCGTTTTTTCAGTAAGCTGAGTGTTTCCAGCTAGCTCGAAAATAGGAGATACCATGCCAGACTCCAGACCCTGATGATGCCTAGAAACACAGGTTGTAATTCTGAGAGCTTCCAGGTACCAGCGGTGTCGTGACCGCCTGGAGCCATGAGGGATGGTTATTCCAGACCAGCAGAGAGAGCTCTTGGTATGCACTCAGGGCTGAGGACACCGTGAAAGCACATTACAACCATTTCCATGGCAACTGGCTTTGATGGACTTCAGGGCAGTAGGAAACCAAAGGATAAGTTGACTTAGGGCAGGGGAAGAAAAACTGTGGTTATAAATATTGTGTAAGTGCACGTGGACCGTTTATCTGTGGTGGGTGCGTGTGGGGAGGTATTCACACATGTGAGGGCAATAAGGTGGAACCTGACCTAAGCTGCTGCCTGGGATATTTGTCTCAGAACCCAGCCTTCACCTGCTGCCAAACCTGTGAGGTTTTATTTTCATTGCTGGCCGCTGCTTCACCGCTTCGATCACTTTAGGGAAATAAACAACCGAGCCCCACAAAAATGACTGTGTGCCAGGGGTTTCCCACCTTTTCACAGCTTTTCTGTGAGTGTTTGCCCTTGGGAGATCAACAGGATGATGCTGCATGGTGATGAGCTTTGGAGGGTCTAGATCAGGGAAGCACCATCAATGGGCGTACATAAAAAAACAAAAAGCCCCAAATATAAAGCTTTTGTGAATGCGCAGCACATCATGTGTAGCAGCAGTGCTTGTCTATGCAAAGGGAGTGGGTGAGGTGCGGGGCGAGGATTGTATTAATTTATTTTCCTATGAACATCACATTCAAGAGGGAGAAGCAGTGCCACATGGCAAACAAGCATGGATTAAGCACAGCCCTCAGAAAAGCTTCTATCCGGTTCCTGAAAACAGCTCTGGGTGCGTTGGTGGCTTAACACTAATTGGAGAGGGCTTGCGGTGGTCCCACCAGAGGCAGAGGGATGATTCAGTGAGTCCTGCTGACTGGAGCTGAATGCTCCAGGCTTTTGGATTGTGCTCCAAGAGGCAGGATGCTCGGCCAGGATTAGCAGAGCAAAGACAAACACGGAACCTCGTTCGTCAAAGAAAATGAGTTCCTCACATGCAGCTTTTGAAACAACAGCTGTGCAGGACAGAGCAGAGTCTAGAAGAGCTTTGTTCTCACCTTGTATCCTCTGCTGAGATTAGCCTAAATCCCAAAGCCTCATCATGAGCACGCTGAGCCCTGCACCACAGTGAGCTGGGTCTGGATGGGCATGCTGGCTTGGAGCTATCCTCCAGTGCAAAAGAAGAGATGTTTTTCTAACTAATCATCCAAAAATGAAAAAGTGGGCCATAGACATGGAGTCTGTGAACCCTCACATCCCCTTGAACACCTGTTTCTCATCAGACAGGACCCACTCTACCGACACGGGCTTCTTGGAGGTTCTTTCTGCCGGGGCTCGTTAGCACCACTAAATCACAGCCACAGCCCTGCCGCTCTCAAGCGGTCGTCTCTGACTCAGGATTTATCATTCCCATCCCCACCCCTTTCTGTTTGGCATTCTGGAGTTATTTATTTATATCAGGAGAGACAATTGCAGTGTTTCATGGGTGGGCGCAGCAGAATGCTAAGCAGGCAGGAGCGGGTCCCGCAGGTACCGCAGGATGAGGAGTTGATTTGGCCGCTTCTACGTGACTGATATTAAATATCACCATATGGAACTGAAGTCTTCCCCAGGAGTTTATCACTAATTCATCTAAGGGTGACTTTTGTTGTCAGTGTTAAAGTAACACTGGACTTTTCTTCCACTTTTCTTTCTTTTTTTTTTTTGTCTGTGTTGCTACACTGTCTTCTATATCTTTTCTTTTCTTTTTGAAATGTCTATGAACTACTCAAGGCAAACAGAAATATTAATTAACCTGTTTAAAAATAACGTCTGCAGAAAGGATGCTCTTGCACCTGGATGTGTGAATGGAAAAAGTGTAATTTGGTCACAGGGGGAAAAATAGCGCTTCCTACCCTTCTCCTGTGAAATCGGTTGCTTAGCTATGAACCCTTATTCTTAGCAGAGATGGAGAATTTATTCCATGTAAACAGAATCATCTATCAACTGTTTTTTTTTTTTTTCCCTGTTTGTAAAAGTATTTCTTCAGTTCATATCTGCCAGCTGGACTATTTAACTGGCAGCTTTATAGGAATCAATTCAAGCCTTTAACACATAGTGAAAGTTCTTCACCTTGACCCTTCACTTCTTACAGCAATTACTGGATTCCCAGACTGGTGTACACATGCTTATGATCCTGATGGAATGATGAGCATGCCTGACCAGGTATAATTAGCCAAACCTCCTGCTCAGGTCAGGATCCCATGGCATACATGGAAATGAAGGCTATTCCCTGTCACTCATGGCAATGACAGTCTCTCCCAATGTGGTCCCTCTCTTGCTCCCTCCCCAAACCCACCACCTTCAGAGTTATTTATTTCCAGAATCCCATTGTGCTGGGTACTGAGAAAGCACAGAAGCAGAACTGATCTCTGAATGCTCACAGCCTAAATGTGTCCATGATGCATCTGATTAGCCTTTAAAATCAAGAGCTGCCTCCTGCTTCAAAACTTGTAGATCTACCTCCTTCCGCTCTTGCCCTCCCAGCAATATTTTTATTTCTGATGCCCAACCCAGCACATCTTCTTCTCTCTGCCACAGGTTTTTCTCTTCTGTGGGAGATACTCTTGCCACTGCTCCCTCCCTTTCTGAGGAAATCTCCCCAGGCATTGGAGCAGCAGCCTAGGGTTGGGAACTACAGCCAGGGTGAGCAGCTCCACTTGATGCTCATTCCTCTCGATTGCTGCGTGGCGTGAGAGTGATGAGGGAAAGATTGATGTAGTGGCGAGCACAGTTCAGGTTGCATGCCGCTCGCTCCCTGAGAGCCCATTAAAGGGAAGATTTAGATGCAGCGGTGGTTGTTGGGATGACTGGAGAGTTAATTCCACGTGGAGGACAATTAACAGCTCCCAGTGAAGCAGAACTGGCTGTGCAGTGAACGCTGTCATGCACAGGTTTTCTTTCCCTGCCCTTCGCAGCCTTTTACTTCACCCGAGCCACCTTGTCTCTCGCTGCCTTCTGCAAAACAAGGAGGTAGATGTCAGGCAGGGAAAATGCCTGATGCTGTGCAGCACATCAGAGCCGAGCATCTGCTCCAGTTCTCTTTGCAAGACTGCTGATGCCTTGCCCCGAATACAGGCATGTTGGTTTAGGTGGGCTCCACTTGTCCACCATCTAACTGTGTGCAGAGAAGCAAGTCAAAAAATATAATAATAATAAAAAAAAAATGAAAATGGGAAATACAGCAGCCTGACCCACAACTTCCTTTAGCTATGTTCTTCCTCACCATCATGGACAAAGCTCTTTTGCTCCAGTGCTCAGATGGCACATAAAGAAATGTTGAGCCACCCAAGCCTGGCCATTGGCATGCCATGAAATAAGAAGATGGTTACACTTAGGGGTATTCAGTATCATCAGCTTCTAAGTGACAGTCTTGAAAGACTCATTCAGTTATGTTTCACACATTTGCACCATAGTATCAGCAATGCAGGCAGAGCTGAGATCACTTATATCACATTTACTTTTCCTACCTGAATGTAAAATGACTTTTTTTTTAACCCCCAGTAGAATAACTGAACCACCAGGGTTTGCAAGATTTGCTTTGGGGGCTCATTGCAGTCTCTTTCAAAAAGTTTTTGCCTTTATGTTACACATTCATGATGTAATTTAAGCTCCACTTCAACTTAGTTTTTGTCTAGGAACGTTTTTCAATTTCATTTCTGTTTTTCCTTAACTGTCAGAAATTTGATACGAGACTGATAAAAACACCCAATGAGACTGTTATTAGAGAATTTTGCTACAGATTAGCAGTCATATGGAATCTGCTTTAAATTGTATTTTTTAATTAATTTTAAAGGGCAGATTTTTATATTGAATTTCAGTCACTGTAAGTCTACAAATTTACAACTAAAATTAAGGACATCTTTTTACACATTTTATTGTAAGAACTTGCATTATTTGGTCATCTTTCATGGTCATAGCTAATCCAAAGAGTTTGCAGGTTGTGAACCACTGCTCTAAAATACCAGCTGGAAAACACCAAAAACTGGGACTTTCTACCTGATTTGCCTTGGCTGAGCTGCTGAAGCATACTAGTCTGCCTGTCCCAGCACTCACAGTATCTCTGTTTTCTTGACACTGTATTTTCCCTCAATGGTGTACTAGAGGAAAGTTGGTAACCCCAGGACAATTACACAGACTTGGATACAACCATCAGCCTAATTTATTTAAATATAACCACACTGCAAGTTCTCAATTTACATGAATGCATATTTGCAGTCCTTTCAAACCATTTGGGACAAAGAATAATTTGCCTCAGATGCTACTTTTCTTTGAAGGGACTGAGTTGGTGATTAAGTTTTCTTCATAAACAAATTAATTGATTTACTCGTACATCTTCAAAAACTTCATTACATACTCAAAGAGTAAGAGTCATAGTTTTAGGGATGAAAAGCTGTGTCCTTCGTATGCCTTTAACAGACTAAACCCTGATTAGGCACAGAAGAGAAGAGGTGGACTTGTGATTTTTTTGTCTGAGAATGTGGTAATATAATTGAAAATGAAATTTCCATGGTTTAATGAATTTCTTCCTCTCGGTCAGTTTCTCGATTACTCAGTTGTCAGTTATGATAACCCATTTTCAGTTATGTGATCTCACTTTTTGTATTGAGCAATATTTTGGACCCGTCAAACTACCACTAGCTAGCCAAGTAGCTACGTAATCCTTATCTATTTACTCTAATCTCTTAAAATCTCCAACTCTTCAACATTCATCTTTCCTACCTGAAGACACACTGTGGCTAATCTATACTCAGAGATGGAAATACCTGAGAGTATATTTTTATAAAATTTAATGTTACAGGATTTATGTCTTTCTATGACAATTTACCTCATCTTATAAGATGCTGTGTTACAAACAAACATGACTAATACTAAACCAGATAGTTAATTCAAAAAAAGCCTGGAAATTAAGCTGTCAGCCACCAGTTTGTTCAACCATTACCCAAACCATGCTTGCCTTAAGATGTCCAATAGCAATTTGCACAGAACAGACACTGTCTTAATTCACTGACATTTAGGTTATTCTTGAGACCATTTTTTCTCTCCTTGTGACTAGGGTTAATATTCAGCTGAAATGTTCTGTTGCTTAGAAACCATCTTGTAATGCTGAATTCATTAATGCTTTTTCCAGTTTGCTCCCAGGAACCTTGTTAGATAGTGTTTCCCACTTTTATCCTAATTAACAGGTACCAAGTGAAAAAAAAAAAAAAAGGGAAAAGAAAAAAAAAAAAAAGACAAGAAAATGTATTTGAGTAGAGACCATTTCTGCTTATCCTTTGCCAGTCTCTTTCCCTCAGTCTCTGAGGAAACTACGGGATCTCTGACCTCAAGCTCCTAATTCTTTTTCAATAAATTACAATATCCTTTGAGCAAAGCAAATGTAATTCTCAGAGTGGTCCTGACACTGCTGACAGTCAAGACAACTCTTTCCATGTACTGGGTGACTGGATTGTAAAGCAAACGGGTCTGCTCTTTCCCCAGAAGCAGGCTGAGTTCAGCAGATGATTTCAACCCCAGCTAGCTCTTCACCACATCTTGACGTTGTTTTTTGTTTTTTTTTTTTTTTTTTTGTTTTTTGTTTTTTGTTTTTTTTTTCTTTGCCAGTACTTCACAAGGTAAAGGTGATGGTGATGTGATGTGCTGGAAAGGCAGGGCAACATGCACAGGGCTAGCAGGCTGTAGAAGCCCAGCAGCTCTCAAATGGAGCCCCAGGGCAGAAGGGGCTTGCCTGAAAGGTGGGCAAATGGTGCTGTCCTCTTCTCTGCTTGGCAGAGCTCCTCCTGATCAGCTCTGAAATTATCCATAAGCATCTCATCTCCTGCCGTATAGACATGCTTTACGTGCCTCATGCTGCAGGGTGCTTGTTCCAGTTTTCTTCTGCTGATGGGTGCCCTGGAAGCTAAAGGAGAGCATGACCAAGTGTATGTGCTGAGATTTGGGGTATTTTTGGACCAAGCTGCAATCTCGGTTGCATCAATAGGCAAGGCATTGATGTCATTAAACTGGCAGTGTCCTTAAACTACCTGCGTATTGTGATCGAAGACTGAGAACACTGAGGTTTTTGTAATGTTGACAAGTTTCTGCTTTCAGTTGGGCTTATTTCTTTAAGTTTTGCTGATCGAGAGTTTGTTGTTGTTACTGTTATTGTTTTCCCTTTTTTCTGTCCTTTCTCCTTTTTAATTTTTTAATTAATTTATTTATTTATTGCCTGTGCTGATCCTACAGCAGTATTTGCCCCAGATGTATTCCAAAATGCACTGGCTAGAAAAGGTTATGATATCCTCCCTGATTTTTTTTTTCTTTGACCCCTACAATTTAACAGAATTTCAGAAGCAAGATTATTTTCCGATTGAAAAACAGGGGATAGAGGGGGGTTTGGTTAATCTAAAATACAAGTGTTGATTACTGCTGCTCCTCCCATACCCCTTCTGCATGCAGAGTGCAGAAATGCCAAGGCAAAGGTGTTTCCATGGTGTTTTCCGCTTAGACCTATACAGTCGATATCCTGCCCTGATAATAGCACAGAGCATGTCAGCGTGTGATTTTCAATGCAGATCTGCAAACTCAAAAGTGTTGAGAATATTAGCCAGAGACCTGAATAAAGCACTTACCTTATGGAGGCTTGTGCAAGCTTCTCATGCCCCCAAGATACCAATGACTCCACGCTGATGACAAAGAGCCTTGCTTTTTCCATGTTGAGTGTTCAGGCAGAACTGTTGATGTCACAGACATTTTATTTACTGCCAGCCCTGATTAGATCTACCAATACAATATTTAGCAGGCAGACACAGTATTAAGAGATCTTAAGTGGTCAGGTCCTATTAACAATTTGTCTTTGAAGTCGCCCTGTTAATTGCTTTGTTCTGCTTTAAGGGGCTGTTTCAAATTCTTTTAAAATTCTTTTAAATAGGAAAGACAATATGCTCTCCACTTTGTAAAAGCTAACAGCAGTATTCAGGTGAAATAAAGACAAATTCAAGGAAGTTATTTATGTGCCAAACTAAACTAGAGCCAGTTTTGGCAAATCATTCAACTTAGTTATTTTAATGGCAATCCGACTAAAATGGTAAAGCTGAAAAGGCATCGAACTTTTTTTATTCTTTTCTGATTGGGTTGAATTTCTTGTAGGAAAGTGGTTTTGGTTTGTTTCTTGAACAGTAAATACAGTTTGGTCAATTTAGTTCAGATGTTTCATGAATGTAGGTCAATTCATTCCATTATTTTAGCTTAAGAAAATGAAAATTCTGAGATAAAAGTAAGTATTTGGGGATATATACAGTTATACTGAAAAAAAAAAAAAAAAAAAAAAAAAAAGTTGAAAGAAACTTCCTTTTTAGTTCACTGAAAATCCTTCATTTGAAGCATGGCAATTTACAAGTTTACCTTTTGTTTATTGAAAATGTTTTTAAAATATATACTTTGGATTAGCCTGTTCTAAATCTCTTTTCCGATCTTGCAGAACTGCAAGCAAAGCAAAAAATCACTTATTCATGCACCTCTTCTCATGAGGGAGTCTATCTCTGAAAGCTTTCCAGCATATTTTCATAGGTGCTAGAACTTCAGATTCAGATAGGATTCGGAGTGATGTCCAGCCAGCTAGATCTTTATCCGTACTTTCTCAGGTTCACTATCAGTGACATTTCTCACTTTCTTTCCTGTGCACTGCATTAGCATGCTCAAAGTGATCAGCAATCACAAGAAAAAGTGTACAGATGACAGATGTCTAATATATTGCTTCATGCCTCTTTCCACAGCCTCAAAACACGGTTTGCAAATGAGAGAGACAGGAAAAACAGAAGCCAGTAGCAGCTGTACGAATTTGAATCCGCCCCAAAGACCACTTAGATCTCCAGTTTCAGAGAATGGTGAGCAGGTAAGATGATGGGTGACCCTGTTCTAAATTCACTTGGGCCATGGGAAAGAGCTCAGATTTAAGACAACCGCTGTCTCACTTGAACTAGAAGGTAAAGCATGCCCTGTCCCTGCACTGCTTTTCTCATCTAAGGGAAATGCAAAGGTGGAAAAGTGTGGCAGGAGAGATGGGCAGAACGGATGAGAACAAATCTGCTCCTTGGCATGGAGGGAGGAGATATGAGCCATCTGACTAAGCTGCTAGGAGGCTAGGAAACACTGGCATGGAGGTGCTGCCCTGTGTGACTGATATTAGAAGTCATGGTTAAATGAAGTGTGGCTGACTTGTGCGGTTTATGTGGAAAGTTTCTGCTTAGGTGAAACAGAAGATGAAACATGAGTGATTAAATGCCAGGTTTTTTCAAGAGCTCCCCCTGACTTTCCAGCCTGGTGAGGACATTTCCAAGTGAGCAGCACTGAGAGTCTCATGAGAAAAGCTGGTCCTGTGAGGTGGCTGGGTCCCTTTTGCAGAACAACTAAGCACTGGTTGAGCATTTATAAAGGGAAAAAAAAAAAAAAAAAAAGAAAAAAAGCCAGTCCATAGGGAAAGAAGCTGATTTTGCGGCCTAAATGTTGCACTAGTCCCCAGGAGATGCAGATTTAAGGCCAATTTCTATTGCAGGCTCTCTGAAGAGGTATGAGCTAGTTGTTTGCCTAAGCTGCCTGTGTGTAACACTGGAAGAATAATACTTCCTATTACTCCTTTCCTGTCTTACTGAGATCATATTCCCTTCTGAGAAGGAAACATATATCAGTTGGTAGTGACATAAAGCTGAAACCAAGGAGCCTCAGTTGCAATCGATGCCTCTACGCATTCATGTTATTGCATTCCTCTATGTCATTCTTTATTTCTTTTACATCACCCTTGCCACCATGGGGGGCCATAGTTCTTGGGATTGAGCTAGCAAGGTCAGGAAAAAAACAGTCTGGATCCCATCTCTCCTTTGTCCTTCTAAGTTTGCCATGTGATTTTCAAAGTTTCTGCTTACCTCTGAATCCTGATGGCAGCCTGTCCCTGGGACATTCTGCCTTCCCGATGAAGGATGTGAAAAACAGTTGTTATCATGTGTCTACCTCTGACATTCTGTTCCTTTTCCTGAGGTTGTAATAAACAAGTCTGAATTATTTGCCATACATTAAGCTTTTTTTTTTTCTGCCTTTTTTTTTTTTTTTTTAAGAGAATATGCCAAAAGAAGGAAAGTGAGAGGTATCTTTTGTAGAACTTTGATAAGACCTGTGTACCATGACTCAGGTGATTACCTAGGATCATTCATGATTATTCCTGGTACAAAACTTCATGCAGCCTTAATGATATGCCGAGACAATGAGCACAACCCTAAAAGGCCCCTTTCTCTGCCCAGACAACAAACAGGTTATTCCTGACACTTATTTCAGAAATAAAAACACAAGCCCATTTAAAGTCTCCTTGAAAAAGTGAGCAGTGCCTTGTTTGACATCGCCGGTGGGTATTTGGATTGCTGCGACAGCACTGCTCCAACAGAGACTATTGAGTGATTCGTGCCTGTCCCTCTGCTTTATGTCACGGGGAGATTCACTGACCCAACTGCCCATTGTGGGAAAGAGCAAAAGGACAGTGCAGGAGATAGGAGGAACCCCAGAAGATGCGTTGTATTTGGGTGGACACCTCTTCATCATTCAGCTTTCCCCCTGTACAATCCTCGAGCATTCACTGTGCTTAAAAACTGCACATAGGAGAAAGAAGCAGGTTTTACGTGGCTACTGAGCCAGAATTGCATTCAAGGGGTGGAAGAAAGCCACCTTCCTGCAGTGCAAATGCTTGGTTCCTGATGACATTGCACAGGGCACAGAGTTTATGGCCTCCCTAATCCAAGTCCTTCTGTGAATTCCCCATCCCAGGCTCCTTCACAATCCTGCTGCTCGCTCACCCTCTCCCTCCCCAGCCTAGGCTGGCCAGAGGGATGGTTCCTCCAAAGGCACAGATATGGCCAAGCAGATGCGTAGCCGATCACAGACAAATAAAAGGTGACTGGCAGCCTACTCCCTGCACAACAAATTAGAGGAACACAATCAGCGAGGGTTTGCTGGAACTGCTATGTAATGAAGAGACTGAATGCATGCAGCATGAGCAATACTTGTCAGCAAGCTGCTGCACAAACCTAGCCAGCCATCTGCAGATGTGATAACCACCAGATCAAAAGCAAAGTAGTTTGCAGTGGTTTCAGTACCCAGATACCTGAGCCCTGTGCTAAACCCAGCACTTGTTGCATTTTATGTATTTTGAAGGCTAGCAGCAGAATTGGACAGAAACCTGGTTTTCCCATTTAAAGCAGGCACAGTTCACTACTGTGACAGAAGAGAGATGTGTATTTTCTGTTCCTGGTGTATCCTCTTACTCTGCCATCGACTCTGTTTGTTACCAGTACAATTAAGCGAGGTGTTGTGGCTGTGCTGCTCAGGGTTGGGGAGCTAAGCAGAATGACCTCAGGGAAATGGCTCTTTTTCTTTTAAGTCCTGACTGTGGGTTTTGGAGCTGTTTGCACGTGAGCTGTGGCACAGTGTTTGCTGAGCCAGGCCATGTGAATTGTCCCATGCGGAGCTCCACCTCCGAATGCTCTTGTTCTGGTTCGTTTCTAATGATAATTGCTGTTGTATGTCTGGTGTTTGTGTCCCCGCAGAGACAGGTGAAATAAGACCAAGACTTAGTATGCACACCGTGCCTTACGTACGCAAGTGATTAATTTGGCCATCCACAACAGAGAACAATAATCCTGTCCCAAACAAAGCAATCAAAAATTGGTTTAGGCTACAGAAATTGCACTGTGGTAGCAAATCCATCAATAAAGGCAGCATTTGGACTTGGGGCTTTAACTGGCCCGGTGCCATCATATGAACAGCCATGGAAAGAACCCTGTGTATAAATTGGGTGAGGAATTTTTAATTACTGGAAGCTTCATTTTTGTTCTTCCATCAGAGGGAACTGAAAAGCCCATCCAGGCATGTATGTGCAGATCCCCACATGGGGTCAGGCACACGCACTGCCTGCATTTCCCCTAGCATTTTCCAGCCAGTCCTCTTCTCAGCATTGCCACTTGCACAGCACATCGCCTCCCCCAGACATACACGATAAGTCCTTGTGATTAAATATTCCCCAGGCTTTCCATTTATACCTCGTGCTATAGATCTGCTGGACATTAGTGTGTGTATACATAGACATATATATTCGATTTATGGAAACTATAATAACCTTCAACGAGATAATCTCACCTGTCCCCAGAGTGTTAATCTTCATTTCCCACAGCCACTTTCTCTTAAATCTAACTAAAGGCTATTGGGGCTGGCAGGAGAACAATAGTGGCCTTCTCCTGCTCGGAGATAACAAGAGTGGAGCCCAGAAAGCGAGAACGATGCCGCCAAGCCAAAGAATCCTGTATAAATTACACAGCCATCGTCAAGATTTCATGGAAGCTAATCCTATTTGTGTTTTGCTCTGTGTTTCTCGGTAGCCAGGCTCCTGCAGTAATTACACCTGGAACTTTTTCTTTCGTAAGCTGCTTTTTAAGAGTTCAGGGCCAAGGTCATGCTGCAGAGCTTCAGGTTAACCAAGCAGTGGCTTGAGATTCTGAGTGCAAAAGGTCTCATGTTTTGCTGTACACGAGTGCATTGGAATTATTATTTGAATGGATTTGCAAGCAGTACAATATCATGGCTGAGTGTTCTGATAAGACTGAAAAGACACACTCAGAATATTTCATTTTAGGAAACTAAAATTTGAATGTTTTAACTTGTTATCACGGTTCTTGTTTAAACCAGAGAAACTTGTCCAGCCCCACAAGATGGAAATTCCATTTCCTAATGAGCCCAGGGGATGATTTCCCTTCCCCAGGATTCTGGGTGGACAAGAGGAGCATTCTTAGAGCACAAGTCAGGGCACCCGCTCCCAGATGTGCTCGTGATATTAAATCCGCTCTGCACTGTCATGACACCAGACAGACAGAGCCTTAGTGAAGCTGGTCTTAGGGTAATAACTGTCTTGACATATTTATGGAGTAACGTATGAAACGTTTTTAATTCCTGGCTGGAAAGGTGCTATTTAAGCACTGTAATGTATGCTTGGTTTATATATGTTAAATAGGAGTCCAGTAAAAAGGAATCTCATTGATCCCACAAATAATTTATCATCAGGAATTAGAGAATCTGGGAGTTTCTCACTTCAGAACTGTTGATTATAAAATAAACAGCAATTTTTATTGAGTAGCCATGGCTGTTCCCCTGTGCCTGAAGATACATTACTGACTACTGACTCTGCTCCAATCTCACCGTGAAGCCAGTCAGTCAGCAGCATAAATCTTTCTTCTCCTCAGGTCACAGAACACTTCAGCTGCTTTTTTGTTTTGTTTTGTTTTGTTTTGTTCCTTTTTCTTTTGCATTGTTTATAAACCTGCCAACATCTGAAGAAGGGACTTGTGTTTGTCCCAGAGGTCACGTATTGTACAACTCATTTACTGGTTCGGTAACAGACACTACAAGCTGTCTCGCCTTCAGTTTGCACACTGGAACCACTTTCCTTTTGTAATTGAACCAGGCTCGTCCCCACGTGCATGGTGAGACTTGTTAGGCACTGTGTCTTTGTCTGATCATGCTCTGGCAGTGCTGAAACAAATCAAGATATCTGGAAAAGCGGTTTGGGTCATATGGAACTGAGCACATCCCAGGAGATCGTTTTGCTCTGGAATTTCCACACCCAGCAAGCATGCCAGAGGTGATATTCAGTAGGAAAAGAGAGAAGAAAAAAAAAAAAAAAAAAAAAGAGCTGTGCCACAATTTCTTTGTTTTTCAAAAAATTAGTATGGACAAAATGAGATAATGGGCCATACTGAGTTTCCTAAAGAGCTGATTTTACAAAATAAAATAAAGTAAGATAAAATTAAAAACAATAAACAAACAAACAAACAAAAACATAAACAACAAAAAAATAAAACAAAATAAAATAAAACAAAATAAAATAAAAATATAAAAATTGCCCCGTAAATCACAGCAGGGCACACAGCAATTGAAGCATTTAGTCCTGGTTAGTCCCTTCAGCCCAGTGTAAAGCAATGCACATGGGGGTGGTTGTCATGAAACACCAGAATGACTTGCTGATGGATACAGGATGAAAGACCTGGAGTGGATAAGGAGCTTAACACAAGCCTGGGAAGGGTTTCTGGCCTTTATGCTACCTCAGGGAAAAGTACTAAACCTAAAGAGGACTGAGAAAAGAAGAGAGGAAGGAGGGAAGGTGTTGTACAATGGCTTCAAAGTGCAAGAAAAGATGAGACTGGCCCTTTCTCAAGAGCTTAGAAGCAAAATTGGCTTCCTGGAGAGAGAACATAAGAAATCTGGCAACCTAAATATATTTAAAGGGCTTACAGCTCTCCAGGGAAAATTTTGAGGCTATTGAAGTGAAAAAAAAAAAAATACAACATTTGCTAAGATTAAACAGGCTTTATTTATTTTATTTTTTTTCCGAAGGAAAAAAAAAAATTGACAAAGCAGACAAATGTTTGGCAGGAGACCCAGAGAGGAAAAAAAAACCCTGGCAGTAACAACAACAACATGATGTGGGAAATCTGGGTAGGGGAGAGGTCCAGGCTGCTTCCCCTTTGTCTTCCACAAAGGCTGTGAGAGGAAAGAGATATTAGTCCATGAAGAGTTTCCTAAAGAGCCAATGCTGGGAAAAAAAAAAAAAAAAAAAAAAAAAAAAAAAAAAAAAGTTCTTGAAAAGCCAGAAGAGAGACTTTCAAAGTAAAAGATTGAGAATTTAAGGCCAATGAGAACCCCTGGAGATTTAATGTTGACCTGGTGCACGGCAGTGAATGACCACTGCTGCCTCACCTCAGGCTGGGGCTCGCTACTGGCAACAGGCATGGTCACCGTGAGTGGCTCATGTGAGGAAATAGCAGGTGCTGAATGGTTTTGACTTCTTTGATCCCTCATTTTGAAGCAATAGGCCGTGGCAATATTAGGCTGTGAAATGGTTCCTGCACAGGGCCTCCATCCCTCTGTCCCTGCAGCAAGGCGCGTGCTGTTGAGATGAATCCATTTGTCTTGGTTCTCAGCATCTCCGCTCTTGCAGCCCACTGGCACAAGCTGGATGGCACAATTAGTGACATCCCAGCTGTTAATGTGGCAGCAGGTCGTTAGAACCAGGGCTTGGGCTTTGCCCCAGGGACAAGCAAAAGTAAGGAGGAAGCAAAGTTGGTATTGAAACTGTCTGTAAAGCCTGGTGATATTTGTGAAGCAAATGGCAGGTCGCAGAGAGCTTCTATGTACTTAGATTGAGGTAAAGGTGAAAACCCTCCGTTCGTGTCAGTGCAATTATATCACTGGGTGAAAAGGAATATGCAGGCTTATGGGAGAAATGTCCTTGCATTTCCCTTGCTGGCTTGGTGTGAAGGGCCCTAACAGAAGGTCAATATTAACTTGCCTTGTGAATACTGTGAGCAGGGATGTCAAGCTTATCAGCATTTCCCTCCCACAAGTATGCAAGATGGATGTAGGTTCTCGGAGAGTATATTCCCCTAAGATCAATGACCTGGTTAAGGCTAATTACCACACACTCTTGCTCTAAATTAAAAAGGACCTTAGTAACTGAAAGCCCTGTATGATTAAGTGGCTCCAAAGATTAACTGTGATAAGAGTGGTACGGTGCTTCCAGGTTTCCTCTGTGCTACGTATTTGTCATTCTTTGGACCCACCACATGGACCTTGGAGCTCTGTTTCAAAAGGTCTTCAAAGAGAATTAGCAATCATTTTTCAGTTGGGAGTGGACAGAACAAAGAATGCTTTTGAACACCAGCTTTGTCCAAGCAGCAATATGAGTTGCTCTGACAGAATTTGGTCCCTTGGGGTGCTGGCAGGGCTAGTAAACATGGTGCTGTCCTGCCAGCATCTGCCTTGAACTCATGTGCTGATCCCAGAGTAACCTTTAGAAGATTTTTCTCCAGCCCCTGACTTTGTGTGAATGCTGAAGGCACCAATGGCTTCTGTTTTATCCGCTGAGTAGGTACAGAATATAGCACCAAAGGGACACCCTGCTGCCTACCTTCGTGCTTTGGTCCTGCCTTAGAGGGGAGGTTTGCTCTAGAGGCAGTGGGTTTCCTCCCCTACTGCTCATCCTGTGCAAGGGGAAGAAAGAAATGACTACAGAGAAGCAAGGCTGGCAGCTCTTGGATGTGGTTCTGTATAATCCCTACAGTGGAGAAGATCACAGATTACAAACTGTCTAGTTTCAGAGCACAGACCAATCTAGATCAGGATATTCTCTCTGTCCATGGCTAGTAGTGGGTGCTTACAAATGAGTATAAGAAAGAGGAAAAGCAGAGAAAGAAAATTCCCTGCCAGCAGCCCTCCCCATTTTTCAGTAATCTGCAGTTTAAAGAGTCCCAGATTGGAGCTTGGATCCACTTCACTGTGTTTAATAAGCCCTTGATGTACTTTTCTTCCATGAATTTGTCTAATTGCTTTTTGAACCCATTTAGACTTTGGGCAATGAGCGCTACGGTTTGATTATGCTTTGTGTATGGAAAAGGACTTCCTTTTGTTTGCTTAAGTCTATGGCCTGATCAGTGTATTCGGTGCCTCTTATTTCTGCCTTATGAGAAACAGGGAATAATTGCTTGCAGTCACTTCCTCTGTACTATTTATGATTTTATATAACTATACGTACACCCCTTACTCATTTGTTTTCTAAGTTGATGGGCTTTTGATTTCTCTGTGTACAGAGCCTGCTCCATGCCTGTTTGCTCGTGCTCGCCAGCCCTCTCTGTTCCCCTTGTATTTCTACAGATTATTTTTTTTTTCTAGAAAGCACAACCAGAGCAGTAGGGATGTAGGGCATTTATGTAGTGTTATAATGATGGCTTTTCGTTTGTTCTCTATTTCTTTCCTGATTATTACTTACATGCTCTGTATGCCTTTGACCTCTGCTGAGCATTGAACTGTCCGTTTTCAGAGAAATCTGTAGTGATTCCAAAATCTCTTTCCTAAGGGACGCCATGTAATTTGGAACCTGTTGCTGCGTATTTACCATTAAAATTATTTCCCTCGTGTACCTCACTTTACAGTTATCAACATTGAATATTCCTTCATCTGGAACTTAACCACCCACCTTGTAAAAAATTATCCTCAAAGTTGCTTGACACACATTTTAAATTGAGAGTGCTTCAGATCTGTTCCTCCTAAACTTCTGACCTCCTCCCTGGTGAACTCTGATAGAGGAGTTTATCCAGGTTTTGTGCTATAGCCTTTTCTTTCTTGAGCACCCATTGCATCCTGATCAGGAACTGCCAGTGTGAAATATCTGATGAGTTTCTTGTTTCTGATGTGGTTGAATTGTTACTTCAATTGCCTTTTGGGAGTTTTTTCTGAAAGTCTTTTTTTGCCCTACCATGTGATAAAATTTATGTTGGAATTGGCCAAGTCTGTTCTCCTCTGTTTTCTTCTTTTTGGCCCAAGTATTGCTTTTCAGTGAGTGTCTTCTTCTTTAAGTATCTGCTGTTATCTTTTTTTAAAAAATAAAAAATAAAAAATCTGCAGCTGAACCGAAGACAGCTCTTTTGCCTGTGTTTTTTCCTTTTACTATTATGATACTATAAATTTTAGCGAGTATCTAATATGATCTTTTCAATAATTTTCATACCACGGGAAAATTTTTTACCCTCTTAGCTGTTGATTCTCTGCCTCATATTTTATGAAGTTTGCTTTCCTCAAGGTAAATGCTAATACTACTGTAGTGAAGAAGTTGTTTATTTGTTTCTCAGCCCTGCAAGACTGCTGGATTGATTTAAATTGTGTTCGCTGTTCACTATTACAGACTGATTCTTAAATATCTGTGTCTTAAATCCAGTATTGTGCGCTGGTAACAACTGGATCAGGGGTTGTTTTTCTTCTTGAAAGATCTCAGAACTGTTTATTCAGCATTTCTATATTTATCAGGGTCAATATATAGACATGTATTAATGGAGATTGCAGAACTATTCCTGCCTGGAACATGATTTCTTCTCAGGATAAAACAGCCAGCTCAGGATAAATAACCAGCTTAGAATACAATCAGCATGAGATCTCCTCTGGGGCATTTTGAGGTGTATTTTGGTTTGGTTTGGTTCGTTTTGTTTGTGTTTGTTTGTGGTTTTGTTGTTTTTTCACTTGTTTATTTTCATTCACAAGGCTGAGTTTCCAGAAGTAGATATGCATATTGCATATCTCCATGCTGTGTACCTACCACAGTTCACATGCAGGAGGCCAGATTTTCACATTGCTAATGTCCAGCTTTTTCAAAAAATAGAAGTGGTAGCATTTTTTAAGACACTCAGAAAATCACTGGCCACTTCTGAGCATGTGTGGTTACATTGTCCATGTTTTTCTTTTCTGCCTTCCTCGAGAATTTCTCACAGTTCTCCAACTCTATAAATGGTATTTAAAAAATCCCTAAATACACCCGCCTTGTGTCAACTATACCAGCTCTTTCTAATAGTTGGCGCTACTATTTGTAGCAATAAATAACACTTGGAACATCGAAGACAATAAATCATTATGAGAATAGCCTGAACCCAGTAGCAAATTATCACAGGCAAACTTAGAAATCTGTAGAGACTTACACATTTTACTTGAGCTCAAACTCAAATGTTTAATATGTGGACCCTCTGCATGGGATCAGCTGGAAAGCAGAAGCTTTCTCTGTAACCCTTTCATAAATCCATTCCTTTATTTTTAGTAGCAGCTTGAACTGCCAACAGTTATCTGTCATGTCTGGCCTGTCTGGTCTTCTTCATTGTCATATCAAAGCACTCAAATTAAATAATATACTGGCATCATGTTTTTGCAAGAGGATTTTGATAAGCACTAAAGGGAAAGTCTGATAGCTCTGCTATCCTGGAAGGAGAGATGAAGATGCCCTTTATGTACTGGAATTAGCTCTGCCAGCATGTTTCCAGGAACAGCTGCTCTTGATGGCTGTCCTATCCCTAAATTTCTGTAGCATTCAGTGAAAGCCTCTTCCTTCTACACTGGAGTGCTACCAACTATTAGGTGATGAGTCCTCATGCAGACACCCTGCAGCACTGTCCGCTCTTGTATTCCTGCTATCTCCTTCCATGCAGGGAGCCAAGCAAAAAAACCAGTGAGATATTTCATGCTATTGACAAATGGGGATGAGATTCAGGTGGCTGAGCTTCTTTTCACTTGCCTTGAGGAGGTTTGATCCTTCATTTCTGGTGCTGAGAGTTTTAGCATATCATCTGCTACCTTTTGCTCCCTGCTCCAAGGTCAGACCCCCTAAAGAAAGGATTTCTGTTAATTGTCATAGAAAAGAAGAGACTTGAAGGCAACTGTCATGAAATTAAAAGGCTGGAAATACAGAGCAAATACAGAGTTCCCAGACTGTGCTTTACCTGTTCCTGGACTCTGAAAGGGTAGGGGAAGTGGTGTATAGAACCGCACAAAACATAATTGTTTTCATTTTTTTTCTTTTCAAGTGAAATGTTATGATCAGGGTGCAGGGTGATCTGCAAGACAAGTTGGCAGAGGATTTGGGCCAAAGATAATTTGGGCTTGCTGCCACAGAAATACTGGAACCAGATAGACAGAGACATAAAAATGCTCTGCATGCAGGTTGAAAACTAAGTACAATGTTTTTATTCTGTCTGCCTTAGCCTGGCAAGATGCTGGGATAATAAGAGGTGGGTAAGCATTGTTTCTGCTATTGATACAGCATGATTACTTTTTCTAAGAATGTGTCTCCTTGGAGAAGATGTATAAAACTGACAAAGGCAATCTAACCATTCCCAGCAAAGGGCTGCAAAATTATGGGCTGCAATCGAAAAGGTGACATAGCAGGAATGCAGTGAGATCAGCTCTGGCAGAGACTTATGATTTCCCACCAGCTGAATTCTCACAGTGGTGAGTGAGCAGGACAGGAGGAGTGTAGAGATGCCTAGGAAGATAGAGCAGCTATTTATGGAAGATAGAGCAGCTATTTATGCACTAATACATTAATAATCAACAATGATGCGAAATGAAATGGAAAGCTCACATGACAGTTTAATAGGATTTTGGTAACATCTGACACACTTATGAAGTTTTGCATGAATCTGAGAAGGACTCCAACAAATTCCTTTTCCAATTTTAATGGAAGTTAAACAGATTTGCTTAAATCTTAGGGCAGATTTATTAAATATTATGTAGATTTTTACAAACCCACTGGAGATTCAATAACAGTTATTTTTGAGTTAGCAAATCTTTCCTTGTGCTTGTTAGAGATCTTGGTAGATTAAATAAGGAGCCAGGTCTAGCAAATGTTGAAATCTAATATTTAGAGTCAGACTGAATAAACCATGGGCGTATTTTGCAATGACGTGTTCAAGATTTAACAAATATTGTCTCGTCTCAAGAAAATAAATGTTAAATAAGGATGAAGATAATAAGGTTCAGCAAGACGAGCTCCATTTACAAATCTTTTATGTATTTAATAAATACATTTATTAAATGATGTGCAGTGCTCATTGGAGATTGTATCAATGTAAGAAATTCATCTCTGCTACAACAGAGTCAGACTAGTTCCAAATTTATTAAATGTTCTTGAAATTTAAAGAGTCTACATCAAGCTTCGTGTGTATCTGGAAAGTTCTGTAAAGCGTTCATAAGAAATGGCAGGCAGCGGCAGCCTTGGGGTTAAGATGTCTCTTCATCTTCCTTGATTATGCTTCACCCTGGGAAAGTAACATATGAAGGAAGGAAGAGAAAGTCAATTTGAGATGAAAATATGTCTAATACTAAAGCTGTGTGGGAGAGAAACTTCTGGAGATAGTTGTGGAGGATAGAGAAGCTCATATCCAGAAGTAGGAGGGAAGATGAAGTTGATATATGTTATGGTAGCTGTAAGTTTGTACAGATCTAGCACACTGGAGCAGAGACCAGCAAGTTACAGGGTACTGAATATTTAATATCCCTTTTTAGTACCAGGGAAAAGCTATACCCTGCAGATTGCAGTGGGCCGACCCCTTAGCTGCGGTGCAGGTGGAGTATCAGGGCAAATGTATGCTTGTCATTTGTCTTCTGCTCTTTACCTATGATTCCTGGCCAGCTCATCTTTTGGCTTCCTTGCTGAGACTAACAGAGAGGTGATGAGTTGTTCTGGTTGTTTTATAGTGCAGATTTCTGCGTCCTGGGAGCTGGATCGAGGCTGTTTGGCAGACAGCACTGCAGAGTAAAAATTTTAGTGATGTTTTTTTCTAGGGAAATGTCTTGAGTTCCACTTCACAGAGGTAGCTTAAGAAGAGTGTAAATTAAATGTGTAAGGGCACCAAAAATACAAACTACATCATTTGCAATGAGCTCCCTGCACTGACATTCAGGCTTTCTTGGAGACTGGAAGGGATTACCTCGTAGCTTGACAGTGGCAACACCCATTTCACAAGTGACTCAAGTGGTGCAGTGTTGGGAGTCTGTTTCAGCTGCTCCTTACCTGTCCCCACACCCTGCATCAGGATGTATAGTGTGCCCACAGCAAGGCTCAGCACTTCCCAGTCCTGCTCAGTGTCTGTCTCGCAGCACAGGTGCTGTTCCTGAGTATTGCACAAGAGGGGGTTTCTGGCAGAGCACATCTAATCCTTGCTGCCTGCAGCCCATCTTGAGAGTCCCTGACCATCTCTCAGAGGGGGTGACAAAGCAAGGGGACCTCAGCAGGGCAGGGAGAGTCCACCCGTAATGCAAACTTAATACAAGAGGGCATATTTACCTCTGTCTGCTGCTGTTTCAGAGCAGATCAGCTAAAGAGATTTCCCAACAGCAGAAAAAGCATCTCTCAGAGGAGATAATAATCTTAATTGAAATCAGAAAACCTTCAAGTATCTTTGTGCGTACAGTAATAGCACGACATTTAGAATCACAGCGGGATTAATAATGGTGAGCATTGTTCTGCTCCTTGTGGTCGGTTGTGTTTGGGGCGGGGGGGATGAGTTGTGCTGCTGTTGTGCTGCTCCCCTGGGGGAGCTTCTGCCAGGCTCCCTCCTCCCAGACCCTCGCTGCAGGAGAAGGTGGTGCGGCATCTGCTTTGCCGTTCAGTGGAGGAATGAGTAGAGATCACGCTGTAACCCCTGGCATGATGGAAATGAAGCTATTTAGCATTCTGCCATGCCACACAGGAAGAAAAGTAAAAGTGCAAGAAAGCTAAGCAGAGATTCAGCTCACACTAACCTTTGCAGGAACAATTATAAAATGCAAATACTATGGACATTTCCTTAACAAAGCAAATCTATCCATTATCTGCCTCTGTTCTTTTATCAAGCATCTGTTTAAAGAGAAAATTCTTCTCTATTTCTTTTTTTTTTTTTTTTCCTCCCACGCTCTGTGATGTTAATACAAGTTGTCCATCAGATTCCTCACTGTGCCACCATGCCAAAGTAAGCGGACTCCCAAATGCTTATTGTGTCACATCAGATAACTATGATAGCACTGCTGGGCATCTTCTCGCATTGAGCAGCCTTTTACAGCATGAAGGTTTATGGCAGGTGAGAACTCCACATTTTACAGAGGGAACAGAGAGAAAAACCACGCTTTTTGCCAGAGCTACTCCCACGTATTGGCAGGGAGCCACCAACCAGATTAACCCATACCCACTCAAAGACCGAGACGTGCTAAAGAAATGATCATTGCTTGAGACAACTGCTTTTATTTTTTAACTAAAATTGCCTTGGACCTCTATCAGCTCTGGCTACAGCATCACCTGTCTGTGATCACTTCTCCCTTGGCCAGGGTCCAAGGGCAGCTCAGTCCCATCCAGTTCAGATCTTGAGAAAGTAAAAAAAACACTAGGTTACCAAGAAAGCCAAGAAAACACACACACAAAAAAGGCAAAAGCCTTGAAAAAAATAAATAAAAAATAAATAAATAAAAGCAGCATACAGCTGGAAAAAGCCTCCCCAATCCAGACAGCTGTTTTTCTTCTCGTGGTTAAACCTGCTTCATTTGTCACGGTGTGGACAATCTTGACACCGTGCCCCTCCTGCTATAAAAACCAGGACTCCCTTGACCGAGCCAGAGGAGCCGGTTCTCTCTCTGTTTTCAGGGATGTGACTCTGCCAGGCGGTTACGCAGCAGGTGTCAGCAGTGACGCGTAAAAGCAGACAAGAGTGTCTCAGTACTCCCTGCCTGCTGGCCCTTCTCTTTCTTTGTCATTTACATGATGTGCAAATTACCAGAGTATTTTGCTGCTTTCAACAGGATTTTGAAAATAGATCATCCAAAATTAAGGGCGCTTTTTTCCCCTTCTGATTGACATTGAGCTGCTTCCATATCTCAGGGGTGGGAAATAAAATTTAAATGAGGCTCAACGTTTATTAGGAAATTTTCTTTAAAATGCTGCAACATTCTTGCTTCTAAGATCTATTTCCTTGCAGCAATCAGTTTTAAGAGTCTCTATTTAATTCAGGTGACGGGTCCAGTGGAGTGAGACATGGGTAAATCTAAGACTTAAAGTTAGAATAAAAGAGAAATTGAATGGAATTGGGTTTTACACTCTGCTTTTCACACTGGGCGCATTGTTATTCACATTTATCACCATCTATAAAAGATGCAAGAGGAAGAGGAAAAAAGCAGGAAATGAAATGCCAAAAAAATAACTGTCTTTATATGATGAGCAGCTGAAGAAAGCCAGAGAATTCAGACTTAAAAGGGCACCCTGAGATAAGGCCCTGAGTGTTGGATTTGTTAAAAGGAGAGAGGAGCTGGAAGACATGAAGTGAGATGTGGAAATTTACAAAACTGTAAGCAGTGAGAACTCAGCTATTCCTAACTCACTTAATCTGCAGACCCAATTATCTTTCCCCCATCAAAAAGTCCTCCCCAACAAGTAAAAAGCCCAGAAAACAGCCCACCGTGACAGTCCCTCCACATTTTTCTGCTAGTGTTTAATAGCCAAGAGCTCTGCTGAGATTTCCCAGCACTAAGAATCCATTACTTTTAACTCAATATGCCACAGTACTTTTATGAGTATGCTAACTAGCACTGTAAATAATTGAAAATAAGTGATACTTGTTAAAATAAATGAACAAAGTGTATTTTGTAATGCAGTATCTTTGATTTTTTTATTGTGTTTGATTGCTAATTTGTAGAATTCTGCACTTCCGAATACATCTCTTAGTCATTAGTGGAACTTGTTCTGATCTGCTTCATGAATAGAAATAACTGCACGGTTTGGATATCAATAAAGTAAGGGAATGCATGCCTATGGGGTATGTCATTTAAAGAACAGGAAGGCACAGGAGTTGCTGTAGTTTTGTAGTTCAGGAATTTAACTTGCTTGCTTCTCATCCTCCTAAAACTGGATGGCTTTACAGGTGGGAGCAAGAGGAGAAAGAGAGGTTGGGAAACCTTCAAGAAATCTGAGATATTTCTTCTACATAGGATAACAATTTGTTTTAGACTCAGATCTTTGTGGTTTTATTTTTGGTGGTGGGATTAAAATGGAAGAGCCATGCTATGAGCGCATTCTTTTGAAGGAAGCAGCAGACTGAGTTGTTCCTTCCCTGTGTTGGTGAACACCAACAGCACTCCCACATCTCAGGAGACACCATGGTGAATGAGACCAGGTTGGTCTTATGACCCATGTTAGTTGAAAGATAGCAAACAATATCAACTCAGTCAAATATATTATACCAGGAACCAATTTTCGGCTGCACCAGCAACCACCCTGGAGGCTGAGAAACCACTCAGCACCCTCATCCAGCAAGCACCATACTACGATAAGCAGCTCCTAGCCAGGGTAAAGGATCTGTATATATGGACTCAGTGAGCTAGGGTGCTTTATTCTGCCTCCACTTTTATTCAGTGTCCATTGCTGCTCACTTTGAATGTGCTCATGCCTTCCTTCTGTTTTAAAAGCTGCTTGTTATATTAGTACCTTATCCAGTACTGCTGGTATCAAACAGAGATGTTTCCTCTCCTATATAAATACGGACATCACATTCAGAGCAGACCTCAGCAGAGCATCATATCCATTTTCCTGCCCCAGGGCAGGACAAACTGTCCTCATGTCATCCCTGGCAGATGTTTGTCCCATTTAAATACTACCAGAGATGGGGATTTCAACTGTATCCCTGGTGCTTTGTTCTCTTCTTCACTTGAAAGCTTCTCCTGATATCTATTCTGAGTCTTTCCTGCTGCAATTTATTCCTATTTCTACTTATCCTACTACCTCTGAAAGCAGAGGACAGATTATGGCTTTTCTAAGTGCCTTTTTTATGTTATTCAAAACTTAAGTTCCCCACTGAATTTTCTCTTCTCTCAACTGAACAATCCCAGGCTGTTCAGTCTTTGCTTGCAGGTCATGTTTCAGAGACATTTGATTTTCCTGCTTTCCTTTGGTCTCTCTCCAATCTCTCTGCCTGTCCCTTGAAGTGTGCATTAAAACCTTATGCTGATTGCCTAGGAAAGCCTCCAATGCATCAGGTTTTGTTGCTGCTTAAAAGAGAGCGAAGTCATATCTCACGGCCTAAGAGTTCTATTACAGGCTCCCACATCTCACGCAAGCAGGCATAATGAAACCGTCTCAGCAGAAGTTGGTCTGGCCACCTTCAGCTGCTCACTGTTTGGACAGAATAAGAGTTGGCTGCACTCAGCCAAGCCAAATTCCTAACTAGTTTGAGCAAAAAAAATGCTATTAAGGACTCCAGGATTTGACCCTGAATCCTAAATCACAAAAGTGACCTCAAGGTGTACCAGAAAACAGTCTATTACCTAAACTGTCTCCTCTGCATTTTTTTAATACAGGAACCTTTCAAAGTGAAAGAAGTCTAGCAGCGTGTCAAATATTTTTCACTATGTATGAATTTCTATGAGCCATATGGAAAGGAAGGGGGGTGGGGCACCACATTTCCATACAAAACCTCTTCCCCATGATAATAAGGATTCAAAATTCCATTTGCAGGCAGGATCTAAAAGGTTAAACGTGCTGGCGGAGCTGCCAGTGTCACCCCCCAGCTTCTCCCCAAAACAGCTCATTTTTTCAACAAAGCCAATTATCTGAAAATGACAGGAAATGATTAGTCATGTTAATTAAAAATAATTTTCTTTCCCACTCCTAAAAAGGTCAGATTGTCAGCTGTATGGAAAATTGAGCCTTCATGCACTTTCATTTGATTTCCCATTCAAAGTCTAATTAGTTACAATTTGTTGTTAAAAGAGATCTTTTTTTTTTGATAAAGCTCACATTTTTTATCCTCTCCCTCATCATTATCGGGTTGATATTATTATTTTGCTATACGTGTATATGTTCTCATCTTGGCTAGTCCAGAAAATACAGAACAAAAGCTCACCCAGACAGGTGCATTTTGAGGCTTTTGTGTGCACAATGCCTTGCACACGGGCAGAAGCCTCTGTGATGTCCTTCAGCCTGGGATTTCTGCAGCTTGAGCTGCACCAAAGAAGCTTTTTGTGGTTCAGAGGCTGGTAGAAATCGGGGCCTGTCAGACATTCAGCATCGCTCTCCTTGTGAACTTCTGGAGAGGTTAGAAGATGATACTAGAAAGCAGAGCTCTTCCCCAGCCTTTTGGGGAAAATACAATTGTTGTCCTAGTCCTTGCTTGGTTTCCCATTTTTCACCATTGAGGAACAACATTAAGCAGAGCTGGTAGAGCTGAGGCACTCTTTGAGGTTACTGCCGGGTGTCTGCCTGCTGCCGTGACACAGCACTTCCAGCCTCCTGTTAATTGTCAGCATCTTCCAGCCTCCTGTTAATTGTCAGCAGCTTGTCTCAGTGATGGGAGCCACGTGGTTCCATCCAACAGGCTTTCGCTGGCACATTTGCTCAGTCAGCAGGGGTCTAAGTGCATCATCCGCAGGCGGCTTCCCCGTCGTTACATTCCCTTATCCCTCCAGCACTAACACTCTTACTGGCCAGTGCCAGGGCTGGTTTAACCAAAGCGGCGTCAGCCTTCCTTTAGGCAATAAAAATAGGGTGGTCCTGTCCCTGACCCTACTGGGACATCGTCACTAGTGGTTGTCACTGTTCCTGAAGATACCAGACCAGGACCCCCATGTCTACATGCGTGGAAAAAGTTCATTGACTTGGGTAGGGAATTTCCTAGGCTGCTTGACTGGCTCTGCCATTTGCTTATTCAGTCTATAAACTTACTCATCCTGCACTCAATAAGCTTTGGCATCTGCATTCAAGACACGGGACCCGGCCTTTCCCATGGTTTCTGTGATAGAGACAGGGAATGGGTCCAGTGGAAAACACGTGTTCTTCTTTCTTCCATGGAGGATTTTCCTGAGTTCTCTCTCACATTTTTTTCCCCATCCTCTTCAAGGCAAATAAGTCACACAACTGGCAACTCATACATGGAAAGTAGCACGCTGAAAAATGAGCACTCACAATTTGTTTATGTACAAGCTCTACACAAGAGAGGCAATGCTGATAGGATTGAACAGCTACAACATTCAGCTGTAAAACACTGAGACACCCTCTATGCATAGCATAGAGACTACCCAACAGGCTGTGATAGTGATAAATACCATCTCGGGAAGCTCCTGGATGGGAGAATTGATTAATGTAATGATTTCCAGTCTGGTCCTGGCTTATACTGGAATCAGCGCTCTGTCCCTCTCCAGTTGCCTTGAGGCAACTTGCTCCTAAAGAAAATTGCTTTTTCTTTTAATGAGAATTTGTGCTTCCACATCTCCTCCCACCTCCTGTGGGTGCGGCAAACCTGGGGAACAAATAGGAGTGTTATTACCGAAAATAACAGCTTGGAAGGGCTTCAGACTAACTCCCAGTGTCTTAATAGAGCCCGTCAACATGGAAAGACCATTGAGTAGCACCAGTCAAATGAGAAACCACTTAGCAGCGCAGCAGTGTGGGAGATTAAAATGCCTCTTTGCAGAATATAAAGGTCAGTGAGGCAGCAAACTCCTTAAAGGGGAAGACAATACATTTCACGCATGAAGGACCCAGCCTGGAAAGATGTGTGTCAGCCATGTGAGTCAATAATCCCTTCTGAAGGAAGATGCATTTATAGACACCATTTGGGGACTTAACAGCATGTGAAGGCAGCCCTGTGGCTGGTCACAGATTCCCCAGCTGGGACGAAAATCCTCAGAGACAGGGAGCTGTGCCCATTTTTCTGCTAACTGCTACAACACCTGCTCTCCAGGTGTGAGAGAGCAGCTCATGCCATAAAGCACCAACACACCCTGCTCTGCTCTCATTTCCACAGCCAGACTTAGCCACCTCATGAAATCACACAACTGAGCCTGTGTGCTGACGTCCATACCGACAGATTTTAAATCCCACTTGTCATCCAGCTGTTTGAGTGAGTCTCTGCAGCAATGGCCTCATCGTGCTCCACGAGTCTACCTTGCTCAGCTAATTGGAGTGCTGTCGAGCTCACCTCAGTCCAAACACATCCCTCTCCTGCCTATTGAGGCTTCCTTTCTATTCTACCCAATTGGCAAAAAAATAATGGCAAAAACCATAAAAGGAGCATTAGGGAGACAGGAGTTTTGAAGTTGTGCCAGGCAGCGGTAGCGTGTGTACGGAAGAATGAGCTGAGTACACTTGATGTACCCACAAATAAACACACAGAAGCAAAGAGAGGTTGAGAGTGTCTGAAGAGGTGAATTCTCCTCTCCTTAGTGACCCTGTGAATCCAAACCAATACTGCTAGTGATTGTAGTAAGTCAGAGCAGGATCTAGCCTCCTGCCTCCGTTTTCCAGTTCCATTTGCTATGCATATTATTGATGGTGATGATGGTAATGATGATGATAGTGATGATGATGATGATGATGATGATGATGATGATAATAATAATAATAATAATAATAAATATCCAGCTTTTAAAGCTTTTCCAGAAAAAGCTGATGTCTCTCAGACTGCTGCCAGCAGGAGATGTGGAACAGCTTGCTGTGAGAAAATGCTGATTCTGAAAAGTCTGAGTGTTTCAAGGGACAGTATCAATTTCATCTGACTTTTATTTAACATTCTGCTTGGGTAAGGTTGAAGCACTTCATTTCAGCATCATCACATTGACTTTCAAATGAATTATATTTTACAACAACAAATGTTGCAATGAGGAAATTTGTAAAAGCCCCAATTTCATTACATGAGAAATTTTGAAATGCTAGGGTCCTTTTTCAGAAATTGTTCAGCCTTTTCTGAAATTTCTCTGCAGCAGAAAGAGTAGAAATTGCAGTGTTCAGGGAGCTCTAGCTGAAAGCCACTGGCTGAAAAGAGACAGTGACATTGAGAGTGAGCTTGCCTATTCATGGGAAAATAAAAAAATAAATAAAATAAATAAATAAAAGAGAAGTCTGAAGCTCCTGTGGGATGCAGGCTTCAGCTGTCCTGAGGACAGCTACATCTATGACCATGTTGTTCATCAGCCTTTTCAAGAGCCCACCAACCTTCTAGAGCTGGACGAAGGTTTCTCAGCAAACCCAGTTGTACAAAGTGCCCAGAGCTCTGCTGTTGGGAAAGCAAATCACAGACTCTTTGCTGCCCCCAAAACACTGTGCCAAAACCCAGCACCACTCTTAAAGCTACTGCCAGGATACAACTTCTAACTTGGTGCATGCTGGCTTGCTGCTGTACCACTGACCTGCTCTGCATTCTCTAATGAATTACTCCATCTCTGCCTTCTACCCACCTTCCTCTGCTTATGTTCAATTTAGCTCTTCCTGAGGGCAAGAACTCCAGGTGGCTCTTTAGTGTCTAACACAACCTTGGTTAGCTCTTCTAGGCAGAAATGTGTTACAGATAATAAACTTCAGTGCTTGGATGATGAAAATAGCCTGCAGTCTTCATTTGACATTGCGCTCAACATGAGCATATATGAGATCAGATCTTGCATTATCTTGATCATTGCAATGGGTTTTGTTGCACTAGGAACTCAGTGAAAACCATAAAGCTAAGACATGAAATGCTGCTGCCTGCCTCTATCAAATCTTTGATTTGGATGTTAAACCATGTGGAGACTGCACACTCATTGTAAATACATTAGGGAGACAAAACAAAAACATCTCGAGAAAATGGTAAATGGGTAAAAGGCTTCTGAATTTTTTAATAACGCATGCTCTGTTTGAAGGGTTTGCTGAGGATTTTGTTTATAATCCCGCTGCAAATAAAGTACTCTGAAATAAAAGCTGTTTGGTCCTTTCAAGCTAACAGCCCTTTGTTTGCAGCACATTAATGGAACAATTTTTAAATAGTGACTTTTTATTTCTCTTGAAAGATGCTTTTTTGCAGTCAGAAGCTGGTTCTTTTTTCCCAATCTGCACTCTGATTCATTAGTACTAGTTGCATACAACTTGTAGAGGTTTATTTGTTCAGTTAGAAATGGGACATTAACATTTTAAGAGAATGATGCATAGCTTTTAGAGATAATATTCTCTCTGCCCTATTCTGCTGATGCTCTCTTAGAAAGTGCAGAATGCCACAATATCTCCTTCAAAAACGATTAGTTTATTATAAACAGTTTATCACTTGGGCCATGATTTTCTCTCTCTCTCTCCCTTTTTTCTAATAAACACACTTAAAATTTTGTGCATGCATTTGCTATGCAGAAAAATTGGAGGCTGTCAGTATTATGCAGAGTCAAGAAAAAATCAGGCAGGTCATGAGCCTTATCTGTCCCACCCCCAGAACCTTTTCAGAGCTTTTATGAAGGCAAGCCTTTAGAGTCCTTTCACCCTGTGCATCTCAGTCATGACCTGGAGCAATCACTTATAGCCAGGTCTGATATCCTATATCTGAGTGCCAGCAGCTCCTGTAGCTCTTGTTCCTGAGCACGGATGATATGCCAGGGACGTGTATAAATATTTATATATCCTGTTGCTCTGTGCACAGTTCAAAGTGCAAACCATCCCTTATATTCCTATACACTTTCCAAGCATTTTGGACACTCGAGTAGGAGATGAGCATCTAAATCACTAAAATACTACCCCACTGAGGCAAGAATGAAGTTCTTCATTACATGCAAAATATTGCACTGAACGGGTGTTAAGGCTGTAAAATCAAGTGTTTGTAAATTAAGCCATGCCACAATTACAATTTCCCACTCAATCTGAAGGTAGTCCACTGGAAATATAAACACTGTGACACGCCATGTACTTTGTACTGTCTTCTGCTGCTCTTAACTTGGCTAAATATGGGTAGGTGAGATTTAGGGAGAAACCTTATGTTTCAGATACAGGATGATTTCTCACCCAATGATTACATTCCTGTCTCTGCTGCAGAGTATATGGGCTATAGAATTTTTCCATGAAATTACCGCTACAATTTCTTAACATCAGTAAAGCAAAGAATTTCTACCACATCAGATCCTTATAAATGACTGAATTATCTGGAAAATAGCAGTAAAACAAACAAAAAGAAAACAAAAAGAAAAAAAAAAAAAAAAAGGCAAACTCATCTAGCAATACATCAGGCACCTAAATGCTTTGCATTAAGCCATGCCATTTGCAAGTACTGCCCTACCTACCTGTGCCTTTTTGGCCCAAATATTTACCAGAGTATAAGTATTTCTAGCTCCTCTAGTCCTCTTTTAGTAATACTTTTTTTTCATTTTGTCTCCAGCTGTGGCCCGTACAATGCTCAATCACTGGAAATCTGCTGGCAGTGGTTAAGGCACATCTCCTTCCCTCTCTGTGCTGCTGTCTTGATAACCAGATTTCCCTCTGCCATCTTCCCAATCTCAAATACCCGGTTATATCTGCCAGGGTTATTTTTTTCAGCCCCTTGGGGCATCTGACACCAGGCAAGAGGGGGGAAGAACTGGTAAAACATGGGGCAGTTTGAGTCCGAGAGCTGAGCCTGTGATTGCAGTTGTGAGATGTCAACGCCAATCCCAGATCTGCCAGCATAAGCTTGCACCTTCCTGGGCAAAGCACATGTTTTTCTGTGACATCTTTCCCTTAGCACTTAGGTCATGGGCTAGCATCCACCTGGCTTTGTAATCCACTTGAAAAAATGTTGCTGGATTTGCTAAAATGATGACCACAGACACATATTTGCTATTATGTGCCTGCATTTTATGTCCAGAAGTCACAGCTGACAGTGTTTTAAAATAAAAGGATATGAGTGTTGTACTCCAGGTTTGAGAATGATCTGGAGTAGTAGGAGGAGGAGCATGGCATCGTTTATGTGAGTAAATGTAGTATTCAAATGCATGTTTATTCAGAATGCTTCAACAGTAAACTAAATTGAATGCACCAGCTACCTGGCAACAAAGGGACATTGAAGGTACAGAGAGACCAGATTTATCAGGCTGGACAGATTCAGGCAGAGTAAAGAGAATGAAAATGAGGTTCCCATGAATTTCCTGGCTTTTATCAGTTTGTGTCATGCATAGTCCTAGTATTAACTGAATCTACGTTTGTATCTGTTATCATCTATTTGGGTGACCGAGACTAGTAATTAATAATAATAGCAACAGGAATAATGCTGCTTTCAGAGCTGAAAAATATCTGACACTGATTAAACTGCAAATCTAAATAATTGATATTAATTACATGAAGTTTTCAGCAATAATCTGCACAAAAGAACTCTGAAATTAGAGGATTAGAAACCAGAGATAATACTCAGCAGCTGGTCCAAAGGCATAATGCAGGCGTGTAGGTGACGTGATACTAAGGGCTATGATTCATAGAGCTCTTCATCTTCCTTAACCCATGTTAAACTGGCATTTGCTGAAGTAAGATGTCCAGGCTGGCAAAAAATAGATTACTTGTTCCATGGCATGCTGGAAATAAAATCCTCTCAATTTTCTGTCTTTGAACAAGGAAATGATCCTGGAAGACTTGCAGTTTTATGATTTTGGGCCCTCATTTCCACTCCCAATTTGCAATCTCAGGACAGTGTATACGCCATCAAATACCACCCCAATGAGATGCAACCCAACAATTAATCCAAATATCATGGATATGGATTGGACCTCAAAACCACCACCACAAACAAAATTTTAATGTTTATCTTCCCTGGAAAGACACTGGCTTGTGCTAAATCTGCAGCAGTGGCAACCTAGTGGATAGATGTCAGACACCAGCTGAGCATCTGGCCCCTTATTGTATTTTAAATGATACACATTTATAACTGTAAAGCAGACCGACAGGCGATACTGTCTAACATCACCATCACTAATAGCTCTAATAGCTCATGTATCCACAGCCTGCTCCAACCTGTCCCATCTCAAAGCAATTTTGAGACAATGGGCTCATCTTTTCTTAGATAGATATAAATGAGATAGATAGAAGAGGCACAATTCCCTCCAGCACAATTAAATGACACTGCTCCCCCTTCCAACTTGAACCGCCACATTGCAACTACTTGTACTATTATTATTATTATTATTATTATTATTATTATTATTATTATTATTATTGCTGTTAGTATTGTTATCATTATTATTATTATATTTACTTAAAGTGAGGCAGTCTTTTTAAGGAAAAGAACTGCTGAAATGTGCAAATGTGCAGGTATGGGGTGATGCAAATCCATCCTCTGCTAAGCTGTCCTGGTGAAAGCGCAGTTCCCCTCGAGGCCAGCATGAAGAACTGCCTTTTTTGTGGGGAAAGTCCCAGGGCGAAGGCAGTATTAGCACATCTTTACCATCTTTACCATCATACTAAGGCTGCCTTAGCCTCGACAGTTTTGAAAGCTTGATAGGGTAAATCTGCCAGTATCCAGCCCAGTACCTGCAGGTGCTCCGGAAAGGGGTGTACCAAGGCTTCCAGCTACTTTTCTCCTTGGGCTGTGAGTGATGGGACGCTGGAATTGGCCTCCTCCCAGCAAAGCAGAGGCCTAGAAATGCTGCTCTCCAAGCGAGAAGGAGGAAAGAGAAATGGGGCTGAAGTAATAAGCACTGGGAAACCCATGGTATGACATGGTTTGGCTCTTTCCAAACTTAATGCAGTTTTTATATGTTGACATAAAAGAGCACATTTTCTGACTCCCCTCGGATAATTACCTGATAAACCCCCACTTTTGGAGTTGGTCCGAGCCATCCATTATACCACTGCCATGAACTTTATTTCATACCACACCAGGGAGGAGACAGAACAGTTGGAGTGCTCAGACATTACATGTAATAACTGGTCATAAAAATCAATGTAAAATTTAATGCAAAAGGTCTGTGGGCACCCAACCATTGGAATCCAGTGATAAGGCAGATGGAGAGCAGCACTATACTTTCCAGCAAGTAGTATATTTTCTTTAATGTCCCTACATTATATGTAATGCTGTTGCTGTTTTGTCCATCTACATAGTAGTTAAATGTGCTGCAGCCATGATATTTATGTCTCTGGGTGGTTTTTGGTTGCAGTTTCCTCTTGGACACGGGGAGTGTTATGAATTCTGGACAGATCACATCTCAGGACCTGGGAGAGAGAGAAGAAATGTCTTTTTGCCATTTCCTCTGGTGCTCCCTGATTGATATGCAGCTTGTAGTCCTGCTGTGCCCTACTCTTCGTGAAGGGATTGGGAACAAAGTCGTTGTGAGCCATGGGTGCCTGACCCAGACAGTCCCAAAGAGCAAAGGTTGCATTTACATGCAATGTGGGTGTTGTGCGTATTGCCCAGACGGTCCCCAAAGAAGTTTGGTCACATGAATAATTTTGTAAATTTAAATAACGGTGCTTGTCATCCAGAGGGTCCTTCCCAATTCACTAGCTGCTTCACAGCATGCAGTGGAGAGGAGATGGAAATGGATCCTTGGATCCACCTGAAATATGGAAATAAATTAGAAAAGACTAGGGGGTCACTGACCTTTGCTTCCAGCTCCACGTGAGAAGGCAATGGGATGCAAAATTCCCAGCAAAGGGATATGTCTCTTCAGTTTCTATCTGTCCTTCTTACTCAGCATGCCGTTTTTTCACATGCATTCCCACAGGAGTGAGAGAAGAAGAAGATTGTTTGTTTATATCTTTTTTGACATGCACAGGTGTTCAGATTTGAGGAACTGAGAGTAGGGAGAGAGTTAATGCTCTGATGTGTCTCTAAAGGCAAAGAAGCGGGAGTCCTGCTTTGGTTGTAATGTTCAGAATTACATTGTTCCTAACAATTTTAGCTACAGGTTTATTTCAAACATTGGTAACTCATAGAATGAGTCACTCTATTAGCTTTCTTTTAGACATACAGCTGCGGTGGCTGTACATGAAGTGTATTAAGTCTGGGGCATTTTCTTTTAGTTCTGGGAGCTGCTATTGATTTTACCCTGATAGATACTTGGCTCCAACACACGATGAAAAATCATTTAAAAGAGAAAGAGAATTCTTAATTCCTCACATCTGTGGTTCAAAACGTCCGCATTTGGATGTCACAGCAAAATTCCAAGAAAAAAAGATTGTCCAGAAGAATGGGGGTCATTGCAAAGAGACTGGAAGATGAAGGAACAGAAACAGGATTTTGTGAAGCCATTTTACAGTGAAGCTAAAGTACTTCGGAGTATTTATTAACGCAAACAATTATGCCATTCTGTACTGTTTAAGGTTATTATAGAACTTCTATTAGAAGAGTAATTGCCTCTGGATGAGCATATGGCTTCGTCTGCTGGTAAAAAAGAGACCATTTCCATAGGCTAATGGTTTCTGTATAAGAACTGGACTGCAGTGATTCAGAGAATGCAATAGATGAGTTTTCAGGCATAATCAGAAAGTGATTAAGTAAAAGTCTGCCTCGTATGGAAATATGAGTGTGAGACACAACAGCATTTGCTCCTGGATATGATATATCAGGGTGTGTTACATGTATTAATGGAGATGAATATTTACCAATACATATATGTATCAATGTCACCTGCGCACACCTTTCCTGCAGGTGCAAATGACTATCAGGCTTTGCCCACAATGCCAAAGCAAAATGATAAATTCTGCACCTTGAAAAATGCACCTACCTGCCCACCTCAGCACATCCTTCTGCTGCTGGCCAGAAGGAAGAAAAAAAAAAATGAAGTTGAGTTGAAGCCCCTTTGAAGATACTCCTGAAATCATAAGATCAATTCAGGCCACCTTATCTGGAGTGCATAAAGGCAAGCATCTGCTGCAAGTGGTACTGAAACTCCCTTCCAAGGTGTGATTTAAAAACTTCAGACAACCTGCCTGGAGTTATACCAGAATTAGCAAATAACATCCCCATTTCACAGAAGGGTAAACTGGCTGACAGAGAAGCTGGCTGGATTGCTGGTTATTACACAGCGAGTTAGGAGCAGAGTTAGAGAAGTGAGCGGAGAGCAGCCTAGAGCTTCATCCCAAGCTTCTGTGGATGGAACAGCAGAGGGAGGAAGAGAACAGGAGGAAGAGGAAGCAGAGGGGTGGCAAAAAAATCAAGGTACTGTCTTCAACTTCCTAACTTGTGCTCGGCACTCAAGCACATTGCTGAGGGTCATGGCTATGTTGAGAACACCACGTGATAAGTACATAGGGGCACTGCCTCGGAAGAGGCTGAAGTGATGAAAACTCCCTGGAGGACTGCAGATAGAGGGGAGCTCTGGGAAGGAAGCCAGCACCTCAGGCACTGGAAAGCCGAGGCTGTCCAAGTGACGTGCACGGTGAGAGCCAGCGGGTGTCCTGTTCATGGGGCTATTTGTCACGCTAAACTAGATTATCAGGAAATAGAAGTCCAGCCTGTATGTTCATAAATCCTTCCACATCCCTGCTCCAGGGCTGAGGATGTGATGTGCAGGCATTTGGCAAGGAGGTTACTGAGTCATGAAAAGCAGGGCTCCAACGGAGCCCTGTCCAGGGGAGGCTTTGGGGCTGAACTCTCCTTTTGGTTCTTTTGGTTGAGTTCTACCTTAGTTATCTGTTCCCCGCTGTTCTCAGCCACACAGAGTTCATCTGGTCGGCTTCAGCATTTCACGTAAGTGAACTGGGAGCCTGCAGAAGTCCAGGTTGTTCATGGCTGCCATTGAGCCCTCCTCCCACTGCAGGCACTGCCACCAACACAAGCAAATGACTGTCTCTTATTATCAGCTACTGTTGTTAGAATTGAGAACAGTTAAACAGAATTCAGGGAATATAATCATCTCAATTGATGCTGGATTTGAAGATTCCAATGTTAAATGAGCATAAAAACATGCAGTTCAGATTTAGATTCTGTTTTGTTGCACAGTTTATCTGAAGTTGGTGTGGAGAGAGCCTGTTAATTCTGGTGGTCTCATGCTCTGGAGTTTCCTCTGTCAGCCAGAGACCCTCTAACTGGAGATGTTCTTCTGTGAGATGTCTCTGATCAGCACCGCAAGGATGTAATGTATAGACAACCCTGCAAGGCCAAGCCATCTTCGTGGTTGTGGTTCTGCTTCCCAGATAACCAGGCTCCAGGATGGGAAGTAATAGTAGAAAAAAGTACAGGCAAGGCCAGGAGACAGCAGAAAAATTGCCATAAGTCAGGGCAAAACACTGGTTGCTGCTGGGTTGTGGGGCTTTTGCACTCGTGTCCCACCAAGCTCTTTCCACACCTGCTGCAGTCTAACCAAAACTGTTAAATTTTGTGTAACATCCCACTTAGTTCTGCCAGACCTCTGCGAACAGGAAAGGACAGGCTGGGTGTGAGCAGAGGGACCTCGTGTCTTGAGCAATAACCTTGATTCATTACTCCGCAACACAGCCACCGGTGTCACACGGGGATAGGAAGCAGGGTGATGAATCAGGCCCAGTGCTTGCTGCAAGTTCAGAACGCTGTCTGGTTGGCAAATAGCTCTGAAACCAGTCCCAGTGCTGCGTGAGTAGCTTCATTACTCTTAAGTGCTATATTTACTGAATAATTTGGACCGATCATTTTCAGGTTCGTTAGACCCAATTGTTCACTTTTTAGATTGTTTGATATGTTTCTCAAGCCACGTGGTTTTGTTTTTTTCTCCAAAAATGATAGCAATGGGTAGAAAAGTGCTAATAACAAAAAATGCACCTGCTGGAAAGTTGTTTGTTTGTTCTTTTTTTAACAGAATAATGACCCAAACAAAAGCTCATTAAGCTCTAGGGGTTTGGGCATGTTGTTTGGATGCACTGGAGATCTCTGAGCATTAGGGGAAAGCAAAACTAGAAACCTGAGTTAAGCTGACAAGAATTCATTCTCTCAGCTCCACTTCAAGTTACATTCAGCAGTCTTGAGCCACATCCCCAAGCTACACATCAGACAAACACGGGTGCAAATGCCTCTTGTGATCTTGCCATACAGGCTAGTGGATGTCTTCTGCAGCTAGCCAGATACAGGGAAGCAGCCTGGCTTGTTGCAACCCAAGTCTCCTAGCTCATCTACCTGCTACACCAACCTCCATTCTCACCCACTATTTCTCCACTTAGCTCCTTGGAGGATCAGTCACCCAACCTGATTCTTCATTTACTCCTCTTTCCTTTCTGCTCTTCACCTCTCTCATTTGCTTCTCTCCACTGGGACTGTTATTCCGTTCTATTTTGGTTTGAGGTCCAACACCTAAACAATAAAAAATGACATGCAGCGAACAAGTGCTTTACCCAGAGCCTAGAGGATGGTTAAAATCTAAATGAAAACAATTTATAATAAAAACTCCAAATCTACTGCCATTTAGCAAAACAGTTGAAACAAATGATCCCTATAAATCAAGCTAAGATTTGTTAAGGATTTTCAAGCCACATGTATTGCTTAATTACGGAAAAATAATATGCAAGGAAAATGCTGATGATCGCTTTTCAAAATACAGTCTTGAATGTCGCATCAGGCTTCTTGGCGGTAGTTTCATTCACCTGTATAGTACTGTACCATGAAAAGGAGATAAAAATCAGCCATGTGGTTAAGGGAAATCATTCTCAGTATAAACTGAAAATTAATATAATATATAGAACCAATAACACAATATCATGAGCATACCAGTATCAGAACCATTAGCTACACAGGGTAAGCATTGGAAAGTCAGAGATTTTAAGGCCATGAGAGGGTCTATAGCTCTGATTGTCCATGTAACTCTGGCCAGAGAAATCACCTCATACTCCTGTGTGTAAGGCCCACCTTATTCACACCCTGCAGGAGAAGAGAGCTGAGGAGGGTGAGTAGATCAGAGCAGGGGAAGTAGGAGCAGGGCACAAAGTGGGATCCCAATGAAGGCACCAAATGTCTGTGTTTGTACAGAACCCCGTAGAGATGAGTTAAGCAGGCTGCTCTCTCAAGACAGTGCTATACGTATGTCCCCAGTGCAAGTGGAGCTGGTTGGGAAGTTTCAAAGGTTTGATTGCAGATGTCTTTCTTGATTTAGGTTCATTTCAAGTGCTTTTCCTTAAGTTGTTTTTCTAAATGCTACATCTGGTTTTGGAGCTTGTGAAAAGCTCATAGTAAAACCAAATTTATATTTCTTTATGGCATAACCATGAATAACCAGTGTTAGGATGGGTCCTGTGCTGGGCACAGAATTGAAAACTTAAATTGTGAAGGTCTATGGCTTAAGCCAGCAAGAGGATATCCATTTTCGGAAATGCTAGGCTACACTGAACTTCTCCCAACCCCAAGTCCTCCTGAAATGAGGAAAGAAATAGAGAAATTAGCTAATGCCATGATTTATCGTGTAGCATTTGGAATCTGCCCCCTTGAGCAATCAAATCCATCAGCCAAGTCTCTGTGGTGAATACTAAGGCTTAAGGGTTGCTACAAATCCTGTGCTTCAGCACATGCAGAATGAACCTTCAGGCTTCCAACCCTCAATGAATAATCCCAGAAAAGCCAGCTGACCTGCCAGGCCGTGCAGATAATGCTAAAATATATGATGTTAATGAAGTAGCAGATCTACCACAAATAGCAGGGATCATAAAAATAGAGTGAAAAACTGATTGCACTACAGTTGTGAAAGTGGTTGGTTCTCACTCCTACCCTTTAATTTTTTTCATTTTCAACAGAGTCTTCCTCGGCTTCCATCATGAATATTAAGCAAATGAAGTCTGGAAATCTACCTCCACTACCTGACATAACAGTGTAACACAGCCTTGAAGTGGCAGCTGTGAAAAGAGAAAACCAGGACGGCCAGACAAACCTGGGAACAAGTTCGTACAGACTGGAGTGTCTGGAGGAATCGGCTCTGCAGACCAGACAAGGAGGCAAGTAAGTGAAGTTTTAGGTTCTCTCTTTGGTTTGCTACACTGCACCACAAACTGCCTGCAAGTCCTCTGGGAAGATTTTCTGTGCTACAATTATCCATCTCTTCATGGCTGAAACAGGATTACTGCCTGTGAACTTGGCAAGGTTTTGAGAAACATTGAAAGGTTCTTTCAGTCAGGACTTCAAAGTATGACCTTGCAATTGCCAGCTAGCACCTTCTTTCGTAAGCAGGGCAAGCTAACCTCCATGTCCTTCTTGCAAGTTGGGTGAATTTGCTCTGTCCAGCCATCCCCTCCTCATTCCCTTTCCAGATGCAGAAAACACACTTCATATCCCACACCAGTCCTAGGCACCTGGAATTGCATTGCACTGAGTTTCATCTCAGAAACCTTAATTCAACCCTAATTCAGGTTTATTTCATTGTCACAGAGATATGCCAAGGCACTTAATCTCAGTTAGTCCTTAGCACAAACAAGTTTTCATGGAAAATGTTGGCTGGTGGTGCCTGCTCTGCTTGAGGCTGCTGCCCTGAAGATGACCTCTCTCTTATACACCCCTCTTATTTAAAAATGGCACCTAGCTGCTAGAAAAACACTTTTTTTCCTTCCACTCCCAGAGCACCATGAGTGCCTGTACTGGGTCTGGCTGGAATGTTAACTTTCCCGGCAGCAGCCCATTCAGTGCCGTACTCTGTACTTGTAGCTGGAACAGCAGTGTTATCACACCAGTGTTGTGTCTACTGCTGAGCAGCAGTGGCACAGCGTTGGGCCTTTCTCTAACCCTCCTAGGGGGTGGGCAAAAAGTGAGGAGAGAAACATCACTAGGGCAGCTGACCTAAACCAATCAAAGGGATATTCCATACCATGTGGTGTCACACTCAGCAATAAAAGGTGGAAACAGGAAGAAGAGGGGAGGGGTGGGATCTCGTTGAGAAGACGTCGGTCCTCCTCTCGAACACCGGCTGCGTGCGTTGAGGCCTTGCTTCAAGGACGTGGTCAATCATCGCTCATTTGTGGGAAGTAGAGAGTAATTTCTTTCCTCTGCACTTCCATATAGCTTTCATTTATTTTGTTTGTTTGTTTTCCTCCCTTTTTCCCCTTTTCCCTTTTACTTCCCCTTAGTTAAATTGTTTAGTTCATGGTAGTCTTTATTTAATTATTATAATTATTTCCCTTTAATTAAATTATCTTTATCTCAACCCGTGAGTTGTTCTTTGCTTTACTTCTCCCCCTCCTCATCTAAAGGAGGGGGAGTGAGAGAGCGGTTGTGGGGTTTAGCTGCCCAGCACGGTAAAACCACCACAGTGCCAGGGCAAAGGGCACTGATCTCCCACAGGGACCCATCTGCAGTGGTACCCAGCACCACAGGAGCAATGCACTCACAGCAGGGGCTGACACAGCTTTTGCCACTGCTAGGCCAGAAGGAGTCTGTCCTTCCCACACCTTGAGGTCTTCTGCTTTGTCTCTGAGCCAAAGGTGAAGTCAGCTCCTCTCATGACCCCCACAAAACATTGCAACCCCAGCACTACTTTCCCAAATTTTGTCCCACTAGGTCTGCTTCCTGCTTCCTGGCTTGCAGCATCACTGGTAGTTTGATGCAGGCACAGGTGGACCATGATGGAATGGTACAAGTCCAGAGTGGTAAAATGGGTAGAAAATTATCAGAAAGAAGAAAAGATTGAAATGAAGCTTCCAATGATGCAGTTTCCATGACAACTACCCTTCTACACACAGTTTTAATCCACTTTTTCAGGCAGCCATTCCAGGATGTGCAGGGAACCACACAACAGCTGCACATATCCTATTTCTAACACATCTCCTGATTAAAATAATTATTCCATATAGAGAGATTGTCCTGAATGGCAGTGGCTGAAGTTTTGGGTAGCCGTGGGGGAGGAGTATTCTCACAGTGCTAGATGCTTCCTGAAATAACGTATGTGGATGCAAATCCTAGCATTCACTGGAGGTGAAATGAAGGACACACATCCCAAAGTGATTGCAATGGGACATGTCTCATTGTCCCTATGGAACAAATGCCACTGAGTTGTGTGTATGGCACTCTGTCATGGATGAAATCAAACCTGGTCTTGTTAATGAGCTGCAGGTTGCTGAGGCCTTACTTTACTCAAAGTAGCAGGGCCAAGAGTTAGAGCCAGAACACATGCTTTGCTGTCACACTCCATGCTCATCCCTCACAAAGATCTAGGACAGCCCCAAAGCTACCCCTTTACTTTCAAATTGTCATCTTAGAAATGGAAATCGGGGAAGTATTTTGCAGGTGAATCATTTCTCTGTAATCCTAGTGGGACCGTGTGATGATTACAACACTTTGATTCTCTGTGGGGATTATGTGGACTGAAATCAGAACACAGGGAATCACCTTTGTAGTCCTGAGGATGTTATTTCTCACTGTCGTTGTTGCTATTGTTATCTCTACTCTGGCTTCTAAAGGCCCCTGCAAAGACTGGTGTTCCCTTCTGCTAAATAACATGACAGGATGAGACAGAGACTATACCTAAGAGCTTGTAACGTATACCAACGTGGTAGAAAAAGAGTAGAAGGAAAGTCAGATTCTTGACAGGTACAGAACTAAAGAACGGGTGAATTAAATGGTTTCCTTAAGGTCGCATACCGAGTTTATGGCCAGAACTGAGTGCAGATCCCTTGAGTCCCAGTCAGGCCTTTTATCACTGGCATGGCTCTTCCTTTGCTGCTCTCCCAGGCTGTCAGTCTCATTTGTCCTATAGAAATATTGAGATAGCTCTGGCAGATGCATTACCTAAAGAGGAAAATGTCTGAAATTATCTTTTCTTCACTCCAAGGAGTGCCAGGGGAAATCTACATTTCTACACAGTAACTATGTTAACCACTTAATTCCAAAGGAAGCAGATAGCAGGAAGATATTAGTGTGGGAATGAGCAAGTAAATAAAAGGATATTTCTCCCCAATAAACCTCAATTCTCTGGGAATTATTTTAGAAGTCTACAAAGTTAAATTACAAAGAAGTCTGCCAGAACAGGTAATGACTATACTTCAGGGAGAGGCAATTGTCCTAGAAAATTTTATGTGCTATGGTTACGGTGCTGGAAGCAAGAATTTAACCAATATGAGGGATCTCTGGGTTACAGCACCTCCACCAGGGACTTTGGGAGGAATTCTCGTACTACTTAGCACTTGATGTCTAAACAGTTTATGAGCTCTTGACTTTTTTGGCTTTTTACCTACTCACTCATACAGGTCATTTCAGTGTCTTTAAGATGAATTGAGTGACCACTGGACAGGAAGGGCTGAAAAATCTGACTTTAAAAACCAGTTGTATTATGTTGAAATTTAATGTTGATAGAGATGAAACACCTCCCTTCCTCCAACATCACTCAGGCTGACACCCAGTGTTTAGTGACAGTGGAAACCACAACAACTGCATGTTTTCAGCAGAGTTGTTCCATGTTCATGGGGTTTCATGGGGATTGGCAGAGCTGTGTGGGGGGTGTCATGTTTGCATGAAATGAGCAATGAGCAACTGGGCTTGTAGGTAGGGAATGCCAGAGATAGGGTGGTGGCTACTATAGGACCATGGATTCAGGAATTGGTGGGTACATTTTTATTTAGCAGCAGTTCGGTTGTCTCTGTCAGACAGGTGTGCAGGATGGCGTGACTCTGAGAAGTGTTATTTGCCAAGTAAAAGGCACAGAGAAGGAAATCTTATCTTGCACTTTCCAGTGTCCCCATTTCATAAATATGATACATTAATATTCATTATACCACGTGCATTATCATTTTGGAAGGAGATTACTGGGGATTCACTATTTTCTCTCCATCATATTTTCCAATTAGGATCCTCTCTTTTGCAAATAATAAGCTTTTTTGTTGCCAGAGGCTTTGCAGCAAAGTTCCAGTCAGGGCTTTGGAGCTCTGCTCAACCTCCATTTCAAAAAGAAGTGCAAATTGAAGAACAATTATATTTTTAATAACAGGTTAATCTTGCGGCACTAAATATGATTAGAGAATAGCCTGGCTAGCGTGGAAGAATACAACAGATTTTAGAAGTTGTTCCCAAAAACTGCTGGGGGATGGGAAAGGGTGAATCTGTACAAATACACCACTGAGTTTACAGGGGTGGCTGGGGCAAAGGTTTCAGGGTTCTTAGGGTATGGACAAGAGGATAAGAGAAGAGTGGAGGAGCAACTAAAAAGGAATAGCTTGAGTCCTTGTTCCTAGCCCATGAATAAGTCTTTTGGCTCTGTTGTCCTCTCAAATGGGCAAAAGCATTCGGGCCTGTTCTCACTTGGCTCCGGCAAGGCAGGTGGCAGGGCTGACCTGCACAGGGCAGGGGATGAGCAGACCTTCAGTTTCTGGGAGCTGTCTCAGGTTTTTCTGTATCTCAAGTACTTCCTTTAGGCTCCTTTGTGCAGAGACAGAGGACCAAAACACGGCTCTTCTTCAAAGAGGGAAGAAATGGGGAATAGGTATGCAGTAGAGACACTTAGATGATTAAATGCTTGAAACCCAGACACCAGATAATGCTTGGGATAAACACTGGGATCCCACCAAAAGCCACTGTGTGGCTGTGTGTGCAGCCAGTGGTCCATCAGACTTCTGGAGAGTGAATTACAAGCAAAGAGAAAGAGGAAAGAAGGGAAATGTTATTGAAAATGCATAGAAAACCCTTCCTCTTCCTATTTCCCCACTGCCTCTCCTCTGTCTGTCTTTTCCGTGCTAGATTCCTTGCCTTTGTCAGCTGTGGTAGAAAGATATGTCTCCAGGTGAGCCTGCCCTATTACTCTGGACACAATTAGACTGGACAAGGCATCTACAAAGAGAAAAGATGTCCAGGAAAAGGAAAAATCACCCCTCCACACTGCTCCTTCCTCACCTCTTCACACTGCTCTGAAGCAAGTACTCGGTGCCTACAGCCCTTCATGCCCACGCAGACCTTTAACAAAGCGAGCCATCCTCACTAACACTAATTAGTTAGGCTCTAGATTTCTCCTTCAATTACCACAAAGTTGTAAAGGGGAAAAAAATGGAAAAAAAAGAAAAAAAAAAAGCTAAATTTACAGTCAACCCTTTGAGAGGCTAACTATTCCCCACACACCCATACACATGCTAGTAAAACAGCCCTTTAAAGTTGTTGGTGTTGTCAGTTACAAGAGCAGCATTTAACATTTAATGGTTGTTTTTGGTCAGAGCTGTTACTTTTCATTGTTTGCTAGATTTGTTCCTTAAATTTGCTTGGCTCTGTGCCACGCAGTTCTTCTAGATTTGCTTTATATTGTGCTTGGGGTTGCAAGATCTTTTTTTCTATGATTTTTTTTTTTTTTTTTTTTTTTTTTTGCTTTGAAGACATTTTATGAAATGATTTTCATTTTTCTTGCCCAGTCCATTGTCTTGTCGTGTCTGATATTTATCTGGAGAGCCCAGGTGTCCCCTTACAAGCCCTTTAAAAGTGCCAACGTCCTCACATTCTCCTTGCAGTGCAAAGTCACCAATTGTCACAGTTGTGAGGATGCCTGAGAATGTTGTTGAGTTAATTGGACTGGACAAAAGACTTTGGAAAAAATAGTACCTTGTCTGCCAATGCTGCCTGGTAGCTCTTACAGAGGTCTATGGGAAAAGCAGAGTAGAGATACTAAGAAGACAAAAAAAATAAAGTGCCTTTACTTATTGTCCATAATAATGGAGAGGCTGGATTAGCTGTTCAATTCAAACAAATGCAAAACAAGAAAATCTTGCTGTGCATCTTGACCTTTTTTTTTATAAACAGACACTAACCCATTATTTGTCAGGTCTGTTTTAACCAAAATTTCAGGCAGTGAGAGGTTTTCACAGACATCTGCCACAGACCCTCTTTGAGCAGTCATCAAATCTGCATGGTCCTGGTGTCCCAGTGGTCCTTATTCCTGGTGCACGTGATTGAAATGTGGCAAGGTTTCAAAAATAGGACAGGCTCATCTTGTTGTTTGGGTTTACCTCCAGCTGCAAACAAGCACAAGACGCTTCCACAAAGTGTCTTTGCAGACTACAGAGGGCACCCAAAGAGCTGACCCAGACAAACAACAAGGGCACAAACTTCATCTTCTCATATATTCAACATTTTCCTTCCACCTAGACAGATCTTTCCTCAGCCAAACAATATTGACCTGTAGGTTTTTGAGTTCAATTTCTGCTCCTCTTACATCTTTACTGGCATGTTTACTGTGCTCTTAATTAATTATTTGTAATTGCTTGTGTTTTTTCCCTTCTTTTTGTGCCTTTGTTTCTTGTTTCTCTCCCAGCCTTGGTAACAAGATGTTGCATCTCTTGAGGCTGGCGGGGTAAAAGCCTATTAATAAATAATTAAGTTCTGAGGCTCCAGCAGCGTGGAGTCACGTCTTGCCATCACATGGCTGGAGTCTCCATGGCGACTCACCGGTGTGAACTGAAATGCTCTCTTTGGGAGGAGGCGAGAGGAGGTTATACAGGGCAAAAATGTGTGAAGTTAAATTATACTTTAAAAAATTAAAGGCACCGTTATGCCAGCTAGTTCTCTAAATGATCTAGAAAGATGGAAACCTCCTATTAGCCCCGCTCCACCAGCATCCCTCGCTTCTGGCTGCCACTGCCCCGTGTTTATGTTCTGCTCCAGAGCCTCCAGCACTGAGGCTTTTCCACCCTGTAGATGCCAAGCAACATTTTCCCATTACGCAGTCCCCTCAGACCTTCCCAATCTGCAGCAATCCTGCCACCAAACTGTGCAGCCTCAGTCCCCACGATGAGAGTGACTGATTGCTAAAGAAAAGCAAGCATGAAATAATTTGTCATGTGTCACCAAATTAAGTCTTGAGGCCTGGAGTCCAGAGGCTCCTGCTTCTCTGCTCCTCTGTGTTCTTGTTTCCTACTACATTAACATGTCGCCTTTTCCCTAGAGTCATCCTGCAACCTACATTTGTGCAAAATTCACACCTGCTCCTCATTAGAGCCAGATTTTGAGCAGTCTTTGCTGCGCATTTCTCCTTTTCTGGCAATACTCAGAGGCAGCTTCATGTGCTGGCACACGAAGTAGCCCTTCTATTTTTCCCATCTCATAATCCACCTCTAAGTATAGCAAAGACATTTCTTGTCCATTCAAAGCTGTAGTTTTCAAATGAAAAGCAGTTAGCTCAGCAGTTCCAGCATCTGTAAAAGTATGTCCTTGTGCGGCAGCGTGATCTGAAACTCCCTTAGCCTGTTATCAGCTTTCCATCTGTGTTAGCAGCTACGTTATTCACAAGCATCCTGATTGATGTATTTCAGCCAATATAACTTTCCCAAACCCCACTTCTCCAATAATGTTTCATGGGAACACGAGAAATTTCTAGCTCCTTGTAATGCCAAGGATGTAAATCACACTAATTGTCTCCCAGATTTCAGAAACATCCTGGGCTTTCATTTCCTCTGCAAACTTCTGGAGCATTTACATTAACTTTTGGCAGGTAAATGGTAGGGGGCCCAAACCATCCGTCAAGTAAAACTGCATTGAAAACACATCAAGTTAGGAGCTGTGGCAGGTAGGTAGGTCTCTGCTCCAAGAGAATGAAGGTTTTGATATCCCAGTTCCCTTCTCCTCACAGGAGGACACAATGTGCGGCCCAGGAACCTCTCTCTTTCCACCCAGGGACATTTGCTGGCTGCTCAGTGTTCACAGCCTTACTGGGAAGCAAAGTCCGGCGGCAAGACATCCTCTCTGTGTTGCACTCAGTTTTTCTTTAACCTTGTGGGATGGGATTGGGGCAAAGGTCTGCATGGTAAAGGGTGGCTCTGGTGTTGCAGAGCTGAAATTTGTGGCAAACAAATCTCCACAGTGTGTACAACCTTATGTTCAGCCAGGGAATGGGTCAGTTCCTCTTTCTTATTACCAAATTTCTGGGAAAGTGTGTGAAATAGAAAGGTCTCTCTCAGCTCTTTTTATTGGCCTATTTCCCCCCTTTTCTTTTTTAGTGGAATATAAAGAGGAGATGAAAGATGGTTTGAGTGAGGTTATCACAGGGATAAAATAATACTTCAAGGTGTTTCAGACCTGTTTTCATGGTATTCTCTTGTAGCCACTGCAGAGGTTTTCAGAAATTGTTTCCCAGCCTTTTTCACCTCTACACTCCTCTCCTCCCAACAGACTAAGGCCAGAACAGAAGAGGAAAATGGATTAATATTTTTTTTCTTCAGCTATCTGGCATCCTGTCTTTGCTTCCACACTTTTGATATTCACCAGCCCCAGCAGAAAACAAACAAGCAATCTGAAATTCAAGGCTTGTTAGGTAAAACAAAGAATAACTATAACAATTATTTTGATTCTGAGGAGAAATGTTTGCCTTTTTTTTTTTTTTTTTCCTAAGACTGCCTATGGTTTCTAACACTGAGTTGGGATTTAAAATAATTCATCTATTTTTAAGTGATGTTGGCAACCTAATTTTGACTCAATAGTTCCATGACGCTGAAGGAAAAGGAGAAAAAAAAAATAATTGCAAAACACAAAATAAGCAGAAATGGTTTCAGTGAGGTGTTTTGATCATCCCCATGAGCTGTTTTCTTGCTGTGTTGTGCGTGACTGAAAATCAGAAAGTGAATCTGCCTATTAACAAACGGGAAGCTGACCAAACCAGTTTCATCAGACTGCAGTAAAAAAAAAAAAAAAAAAAAAAAAAAACAGAACAAGGGAAAAATAAATTTAGGAAAGTAGGTGATTAGAATTATTTCCATTCTGTTAAAGAGAATGCATGAATGATACAGGAAAGACTTCCTTATGAAGATTAAGGAAAAAAAAAATAAAAAAGCATAATTTAATTTCTTTAGATGGAGAAAAGGCTGAACAGATTCCCATGGGTATGACAGAAACATGGTGTCATGAACTGGCAGTGAATGGATGGTTTGGGGCAACCCCTGAGAAAGGACTCCACCTCATCCCCTAACCATAATCTGGTTTCTCTATATGCTGCTGCTCACTTTTGGAGTAAACTGCAAACCTGCACAAAGAGTTGAATAAACAAAGTACTGCCTGCGCATGTGTGTTCATTAGGAAAAAAAAAAAAAAATAAAAAAAAATCACAACATGCTGATTACTTGGCAGCCTGGCATTTCATAATATCACAAAGGGTTTTGAGAGATGAACAGCTACTGCAAGCCTGCCGTGGAAACCAATATCTTCACCTGTGGGAAATGCAAAGATAACAGGCAATTGTGACTAAAAATGCAATTACTACAAGAGAAAAAGATTCACTTTCCTCCATGTGCATAGAAATCATGAAAAGATATTTTCATCCTAGGCCAACAAGGCCTGAAGCTGGGTTTTATTCTGCACTTAGAACCACTAATAATTTTTCACCTATTATGCATCTCTCAGACAAAAATATATTCTTCTCCATCTCACCTAGAAGGATCTCTACTTCTACGCAATTATTTTATCAGATGCAGGGAAGCAGGATAGAGAAAGCAAATATTTGCCTTTGATCATTTAAAATTCCTATTTTCTGTCTCTCTTTTATCCTGTCTTTCAAGATCAGATTTCTATTGCAACATGAGCATGGACAAGACAGAGCTTTTAAAACAAAACATCCTAATTTTTAACCACAAGCAAAACATAAGAGAAGCACGAGACCACTCAGTGCAGAAGATGAGGAAGGCACATCCTGCACACTGTGGGATGGATGGAACTGGTAAAACCCTTTATAAACCTCAGCAAAATGCCTTGTCTGTCACACTCCATTTGCTGTTGCATCCCTTCAGGCAGCTGACCTGTCAGCTGATTGCTTTACTTCAGGTAGAGATGTTCAACCTCCTGTAACAGGACAAGTTTTCTGAGCTTCCCAACCAGAGACCAAAATATTCACACACAGGACCCACATACCTGGGGTACGCTTGAAGGAGGGGGATATGCAGTGACTGCTGCTCTGCTGGGCTCCTCCGCCACAGGATTATGAACTGCCTCTCACAAAGAGGCTGTGAAATTTAGATCTGCTCATGATCCACGTGACTGAAGAGCCACAGTGTGACTGGTGCCACTTTACCCAGCCAGTTCCCACAGTGTATGACCCACTTAACTCCCAACTCACAGACTCTATTTAGACTCATTTGCAGCAAACCCAAATTAATTTATGCTTCACCCAGCTTCTGTCTCCATTTGGAGTTTGGAATTGCAAAGGTATCCTTCAAAAACAAGATCAGACTACATAGACAATTTGAAGAAACACGGTGAAGGGAGAGTAAATCTCATGATTATTTACTCATTTTGGTTTTGTGACCACCCAAAGCATGAACATAAAGCCCAAAGTTTTGCAGAACCCTGTAGATAGATGCTCTGCACCATACAGGTTTGCAGTGTGTTATAGGGAAATCACCCATGAACAAGGAGACATCTTCACGGCCATAGGTCTAGCATGGAAGCTTGAGGGCTCTCTTGCATTATCTTTTTGCTGCAGTTCCTCTGAATTCAATATGCTGACCTCCAAATACAATATATTGGTCTTCTGTCTCCAAGTCAGTGCACTGTGTTGGCCTCTTGTGACAGTTCTGTGAGTGGGGTTAGCTAAGGGACACCTCCTTAAAGTTAAGTGGATAGAGCCTGTGATTTGGCAGAAGGAACCAGGACTTAGTCCAGCACATGCATTCTCGTCACACTGTGCATTGCTCCTACACAAGTAAGAGAGAGAGAGAGTGCTTTATTGTTCCTGAAAAGTCTTTTTGTTAAAAAGGAGAATGGTTAAGAATCAGAATTGCTGTCTCAGTCTGTCACTGACTCAAATACAGAGAATGAGACTAATGAAAAATTAGTTATTTCTTTCACCTGAGTCTTTCTGGACGTGGCAGAGTTCCTCCAGAGGTGAGGAGCATCACCAACATGTAAGCTCAGCAAAGCTCCATGACCACACCTTTGTGAATAACAGATTACCATCATTTTAAAACAGCTACAAATCTTGGCCATGCCATTGCTTCTAGTAGGAAAACAAATCTACTTTCTTAGCAAATATGGTACATTGATAGGCAGCTTTCTGACTTAGGAGAGGCTTGACAGTGTACAAAGCCTTTCAGCAAAGATACTGCAGTAAATCTTGCCCAGGCTGAAGTATCTGAGAAGTGCTTATACCTCACTGATCACTCAGCCTTAGATTTGTGATAAGACAGAAATCATTGCCATCTGATACCTCTCTGTTAGCCTGTAAGATATGAATCAGAGAAGTCTGTGCTCTGTCCGGAGTTGACAAAATGCATCAACACAACAGAAAACATCATTGGTCTGACACCTCTGCTGGCAGCCTCAGAAGGAAAGGGAAAGGGGAACATAGTCCATGCTGCCCACTGGTTCCTCCAGGGTAAAGCTGAACTTTGCTGGTAAGGAGAGGAAATCCCTACTAGTGACACCCAACTGAATAAAATACCTACCTACCTGATTATAGAAGCATCGCCCCCTTCATCAGATAAATACTTTGTAGAAAATCAGGCACGCTGCTTCTGTCTCTGGTACCATCAGCCCCAGTTGGTGAGGTTATAAAGTCTCAGTGAAGAAACCCTCAATTTCACAATCTCAATAAAAACAACAGAACATCCTTCCCGGGGTAAGATACTTACGCGTATAATAACTTTTCGTCTCACCTTTCGCACCTGAAACAGCACATACAAGTGCACAAAGCAAACAGAGCCCTTTCCGGTGTGTTTTGGAATAAGCTGACATCCACACTTAAACATATTGCGCCGTACTACATTTCCTGGGGCCCCCTGATGTTGTTACTATCCTGACAGACACAGCCGCCTCCCAAATTACACTTATTCTGACCTTAAACACACTGACACAGAAATGCCTCGAAGACAATGTTGTCTCTCAGAGGCGCTGCACATTCACACATGCACATGCACACATACACACAAAATTATGTCAGCCATTTAAGTAATCCTTGCTTGGCTGTTCTTTTAAAATGCATCTTTCGTCTTTCTGTAACCAAGGGCTTTAATATTCAAATGTTCATGAGCACCAGCTTTATTAAAATTAGGGCTTGGGGAAATGTCTTCGAAAAGGAGAAACGAATATTACCCAACCATTTAAAAGATGCTAATTAATGGAGTTCTAAAGCCCAAAGAGGCCATTTGACGGAGCAGAGATTCCTCTACCAGACAGATTTGTAACTTATCGGTTCGAGTGGCAGAGGCGGAAACAAGAGACTAGCAAAATAAAATGCAAGTAGGTTAAGAGGAACAATCCTCCAGGTGTTCTGAGGGCTCCAGAGTTTAGTTCTGTGGCAGCAGTTTGAGTTTTCTGCCTACGAGCTCTGCGTGTGAAGATTTTTCTTTCCCTGACACAAAGCAGAGTTTGTGTCTCTTCCCTGCTGGAACTGCCCTGTGGTAGGAAGAAGAAGCCATAGCCCACACGCTGCTCAGCCGTGGTCTATTGAGAGTTGTGGCTGCCAGCTGGTGTGGTCACAGGGGGATTTATTCTGAGATAAATCTAATCTCAAGGGTACATGGGTATATCCATATGTATACATGTGCACAAGGAAAGAGCTTTGCGCTGAGAATAGCAAAGATACACTGGAATGGTCAGAGCTCTCCAAACAGACTTTTTTATGATTATTTCATCTGAATGTATAAAATCAGGGGAACCTCAGCAGCCACCCACTGTCACACTTCCCTAGATCCTGCCTATCTCTTCTACTCTCAGCAGAGTGACTGAGTTCAGTTCTGTATCACTGAACATGGTTACTAGCATCCTAAATTTTCTGTCTCCTCTCCTCGCCTGTTCTCTTTGTGCACAGATATAACTCTGGGTCAAAACCCCAAAATATTCCTCACACTAGAGAAATAGATTCTTTTGGTGCCTATGTGTGTACATACCAATTCCAGCTCTGTAGTAGAAACAACATCTCTGAAGTCTATCAGTGATTCATTGCCACAATTTCCATCAACTACTGATGTAGTTCTTGCCAGGTCAGCTGTTTTCAGAAGGTCAGGGTAGGCTCGTGATTTGAACCCCATCATCTTCCCTTTGCCAGGTGGCAGTTTAAGTGGTCATCTGTATTTACCCCATCACACCTATTTCCAGACTTTGGGCTGAAGCTAGACAACTTCCCCCCTTCCTAGCACCAGATCCCAGCAGAGACAGGGAAGGGAAGGGAAGCTTTGAAAGGGGCCTGGAAAGCAGTATCCTGGTTACAACTTCCAGAAGGCAGAGAGTTGGTTGGGATGTACCTCTTGGAAACATTCCCATCATTAATTGCTTTCCTGGCATCAGCTGGGTGCTGCTGGAGTCATGATAAAAGCAGAAAGAGAAGAAGGTAACCCTAAGGATGGACAGAGAGATGGGCAGCTTTCTGGTTATATCAATAAATAAAACTTTCCTTGCTGCATCTACCCCTCAGACAATGCTCTCCTCCCCACATAACCTAACCCTCCTCAGGGAGCTCTGATCCTACCATCCTGCCTGTCTACAGTACCAACACAAAGACTGCAGCCTCTGTGATTCAACTGGGCTTTCTGGGGAAAATTAGAGCAACAACCACCAGAACAGAGCAATCGACAAATAGAGCTCAGAGGGGCTCAGCTGAGACTGTTGCTGACCTAATGAACTCATTTATGATTCATCTTATGTTTTCATGCTCTCATTTTCTCTCTTTTTCTTTTTAACTCCCAGACCAAAAGCTTCTGATTCAAAGTGAGTTCCCTACATTTTCCCAGTTGGCCTTTGAAAGCATCCTGAATGCCATTTGCTGGGCAGGGAACCCCAAACAAGTAAGGGGAGTGGGCCATTTACGTCTGTAAAAATTCCTTAGTGTTTATGAGGAGGTTGAAACCTAGGCATTCAAATTTTTCAGCTGAGAATTCCCTCTGTAATGGACCCGTGTTTCAGCTGACCTCAGTCTGAGTGGAGGTTCAGCCATTTGACTTCAGCTTGGAGGTTTGAGCCTGTCCTTACAGCGTGTTGTCTCCTTATGTCAGTGGTATTGAGATTGCAGACCTGACGATAGCTCAGTGCAAGCTGTTAGTATTGCATTAATCCACCTTGGGGGTGGTGTGCCTCTGCTGTCTTTCGCTGATCAGCCTTGGTTATAAAACCCCTTTGGCTGATGTGGTAAAAGCTTGAGACTGTTCAAGCAGGAGGATCGGGGTGTTTGGATAAAACATTGGGTCACAGAGGCTTAATATGTTATTGCACATCAGCTGGGCGAACTTACCTGTTCATACATGTGCTCTTTGCCTGGAGCTAATGCAAAATAATATGATGTAGCTTCACTTTGTTTCACTGTCAGCTAAGTTAAATTGCATTATTATGTCTTTGTCACAAGCCAGGAACGTGCGCCCAGACTGCTACCTCAGCTCTTCTGACATTTGGTAACTTGTTAAGCTGCTCTCGCTTGATCTTGTGTCAGAGCCTGGAGTCCTTCACAGCTGTCAGGAAGTCCTTGGGAGACCTGTTTTTGTCACCTTGGGTTGTATTCATATTTACAAGGACTTGTGGCTGCATATAGCATGGACCCACAAGGGATGTGACAGATTGAATGCTTTTTATTGATCAGGAAAACCAGTGTACACGTCCCAAGAGACCAGCACTTTCGATTCACACCCTTCCAAGTTCTTTTACAATACTAATTGCCATCATTAATTATTATTAATAATAGTAGTAGTAATAATTAATATTAATAATAATAATCTGGAAAGGGATTTTAAAGAAGAAAATGGTTCTGCCAAATCTCTGATATCTGCAAAGCTATAAATAGGGAGATACTTTTTTCAGTTCATAGAACTTCATTGTCTTCGGAGAGCTATTGGGACGAACAGCATGAAAAAAATGATGTTTGTTTCTCTTGTAAAATATAGATTGACCCTCCTAAATGAAGACAGTTGGCAGGAAAGATATGATCTGAGACAGAAAAACAACAAAAAAAACAGAGTTAATGTAAATTTGTGTTTTTAACATATGTCTTGACTTCAGCAGCCTGCCATAAAGAAAATGAAATGCAAGCTGGAAACACAGGCTTGTTCTGATAAATGCAGGGGGAAGAATAAAACTAACAAATATATTTGTTTCCCTACTAATCCCTCTTCATTATAGGACATAGCTGTTTTGCCTAATGGTCACAAATGAATCCAATATGAACTCAAACAAGGGGAGGTTTCTTTTCTGTTTGTAGATTAAATCATTTGTAAAAATATTTCAAGTGCAGTCAGCGTCAACAAAGTCAAATAAAACCTCTGTCTCACAACAGCAAAAATTTACCATAGTGAATATCTTTCTATGACAACTGGTAAGAGGTAATTTTTCCCTGGAGCCAACTTCCATTGGATCAGTGATGCACCAGTCTATAGCAGAGAGAGTTTGCATTAGGATCTGTGTACCAGTACGCATAATGAATCACACCCTACATTGATTTAGTAAACCAATAGGTTTTATTAACTCAACAATGAGATTAAAATGGATTAAAACAGGAGAGGGGCTCTATCATTGTACTAGTAATTTACCCTTGATTCTACAGCAAGTGCAATTCACTTTGTTTTTAATACCTGATTAGAGTCTCTCTTAGTATTGCTGTAATGTTTTCTCGGGAGGGGGGGGAGCGTACTGGATGCAGGCAAATCCTATACCAACATGTAACTACAGAGAAAGCAAGTTAAAAATAAATAAAAAAATACAACTTTAATCAGAACTGGGACTTTACACTGTTATCCCAGACAAAGAAGTCAATAATTTTTCATGGCAGGGACTTCTGAAGCTTCCTGTGCTAAAACACGTAGAAAAGGCCCCCAGGACTACAAGAAAAACATCAGCAGGGTATGTCTACGCCACCCTGCTCGCTCTGATAGCCAGCACCTGCAGCGCTGCGTGGGAAGCTCCAGCAGAGCCACAGCACTGAGCAGCAGCACTGAGCCCAGCACAGGCAGCAAGATCTGCCTGAGAATAAAGTAAATTAGGTCATGCCAAGCTGCACTGCTACCGGGACCCATGCTGGCAATTGTAAAACTGTGGCTACTTCACTGTGTTATGTCTAGCTGAGATTTGTGCCCGTCCCAGTAGTTCCAGCACATTCAGGATGCTACGCTGCCCTTCCTGCAGGACTTCTCTGGGAGTCTGTCAGGACAAACCAGTGGTTTTCAGCCCAGTGACCCAAAGATGCTTGGGGATCTGTGGATTATTCTGAAAGGATTTGCAGTCGGCAGCTATACAATTTGCAAAACGAAAAGCTATTGGAAATAGGCTTAGAATTGTTGGAGGGGGCTTATGCTTGAAAATCAAATAGGTTTTAAGGGCCAGAAAATTGAAAAAGCTTAAAAACACTTGCATACAACCTGCCCTAGAGTCTAGAGAGAGACTTGGAGATCCTTCTACTTTGCCTGGCTGAACAACCTACCCAAATACCCCATGGACTCAAAATGGACCTTCACAGAAATTCCTGTTACTGCCCAGTTGGGCCTGAGCCCTGTCCAGTGAAGGCCAGTTTTGTAGGGGCTGGGCTATGGCATATAGAAGCAGAGAAAATGGGGCTGTAGGAGACAATACAAAAGAATCTGCTCTTCCTCCTGAGCCAGGAAAATTAACATAATAAGCATTTTATTGCTTTAGTGTGTTTTTGTATAAATTGTGTGCAATTGAGTTATGCCACACATATGCAATAAAATTAAGCAAATATTCAATGTCTCTTCACAGATAGAGCTAAAAGAAATCTAAGTCTCCCTTCCTGAGTTAATCCACCATGAACAACTCGATCAATAACCATCCTTCTAAGCCAACATCCACCCACCTCACTCCTTCCCACCTCCTCCTGTTTTCTGGGAGAAGTTTGATTTAAATTGCCAATAACCACACTCATGAACACTGTAATTATGACAATCATTATTATTGCTATTTGTTATTAGATCAGTGAAGGAAATGTTTTTTCTGTCTATAGGAATTTATATGATTTTGAAATGTTTATACCCATTGTGTATTCATCAGTGTTTGTGAACCAATAATCTGAAAAAAAGTACAGATCAGATCAATGCACAATTCATATAGATACCTTCAAAATATTTCATTTAGATGGTGGTGAGCTTTCTGAAATAAAAACATAATTAACTTAGTTATTGAAAATGAGGAAACAGGATGTTTTGGCCATTTAAAAAAATGTTTCTTCAAAAAGGGGAAATTCATTTAAACTGAGCTCCTCTATAAACAGTTTGTATTGTCCTACTGACATTCAACAACAGGAGAACTTTTAATCCAAATATTGTCAGCTTGCCATTTACAATTAAAAGTTTATATATCACACATGGAGCTGCATAAAAAGTTATTGCTTGCATTCTCAAAAGAAAAAGAATAGACCTAAAGGAGCTAGGCACAATCAAGAATACAGAGTCCTAAATTTCTTAGGTATTTCTGATACCATCTCAGCCTTCAGGTCACACAGAAATGACTTCTAATTCTGCAGCCCTAAGAGAACATTCCATAGCTCTCAGACTTATTCCAGGATATAAACACATTTTTATATAATTACCAAATCATCACCAAACCATTATCCATCCTTTTAACATTTGAAATAGTCTCTGAAGGTGTTTGTTTGGGATGAATCTGATCTTATTACCTTTAACCCAGTTTTCTGAATTTTAGCCAAATGTTGTTAATCACAGATATTTAAAATCCAACCTCTGAAGCATGGGCAGCTGATACAGACTTGACTTGTCACGGAGTTCAGTCTGTGAACTTGGCAATTGCATGAGCAAGTGACTCATGCCCCAGTTCGTGTTTGTCTCTTAGCTCAGACACATTCATCTTGAGCAGAGCTGTGAAAATAATTGTTTTTTGGGGGTTGGTGACGATTCTGATTGTATAAGAATACTATAAATCACATTCAAAATGTGATGCCAGCTACCTTTACTATCCTACTTTTAAAAGGTTGCATCTAAAGAGGTTTTCTGCTCATTTCTGGCATCTTGAACTTCTCTGACCCTTTGTCTTTGCCTCTTCACCCTAAAACCTTGGGGCATGTAAGGCCTTTACGCCATTAGCTGTCATTCCTCCGTGAATGCCCTGGCTGTGTTACCTTTGCTTGGTCTAGCTCCAGATGGATGCTTTTGTCTGTGTAAAGCAGTGATGCTGAGGCTCAGCAGGTCAGTGCTGTGAGCCTCAGCAACATGGGAGGAGAGCTGAAGGAGTGCCTGCACTTCCTTAACCAACCACAGAGATCTTTCCTGATATCTGCACCAACAGCTCCAAAACTGGCAGCAAAAAGTCCATTGTCTTCAAAGAGAATGGATGAGCCCTGGAGATTTAAGGATGCTTCAGGCAAATTGTGTAAGTTCCTGCCTTTGTAAAAAGGGGGTCAGCCACTGAAGCCCACCAGGGAAAAACGGTAGCAATCAGCTAATACATTCTGCTGGAGGCACTGCATTCAGTCCCTGTGATGCTGCTGGTGCATAGCAGAGCAGGACTGGGTGCAGCAAGCTCCTTGTGATTGTGTTAGAAATCAAGTAGCGCATGGGACACCCTCTTGCCTGTCAAAAAATAAAAGGAATTGGGCTGAAAATAGCATAATCCAAGGGAAAGCTATGCAACTTAGAGGAAGATAAAAAGAAGCTCATAAAATGTGTTTCCCAAGGAAATGATGTAAGCTGAGAAAATAAATATGATGGGAAAATCCAGCCTGACCATTTGCTTAACCCAGTAGCCTGCTTCCATGTTAACATGGGTGTTTGACACAGCACTCTGTGGGAACATCCGCCTCAGGTGAAGAACCGCAATTAGAGTATTTCCAATGTACCATCTATTTCTCCTTAAGCTATCTGAATTGTCCTCTGTTGAATAAAAAATGATAATCATATGAAAAGGTCTTTAACCCTGCTGCAAGCAGTAGAAGAAAACAGGAATATTCTGAACATACCCACAAAGTTTGTTGGAACAGCCTGGGGAAAATCGGTCCAATAAATGTCTGGTTCAGAGCTAGGTGCTCCAGATGGCATCAATATATCATAAAGTGTCAAAGAGAGCCTTTCTGAATGCAAATTACTATTCACATTTTACCTAATTTATGCAAATTAGCTCATTCAGTCTTCCACCTAATCCTCTCTGGAGTTACTCCAAGGTTTGAAATGAAAGATATTCTTCTTGCAAAATATATATAATCCATATTAATTGCTTTTGATGGAGATGAGTGGGATGGACAGCTATTTCTGCAGTTAATACTTTAATCACTTCACCTCAGCAGCAGCCCTGCTTCAGGTGAGCAGACTTTGGCTGTCTGTCCCCATTGCTAAAGCAAACCACAAACGACTGTGTGCCGGGATGCTCCTGGTGATGAGGGCTGTCAGGCAGGCAGATTTCAGGAAGGAACCGATAGGCATTGAGCAGAGTTGAGGAGAGAGCTGGCGTGTGGGCAGATCCGATAGGCAGCAGCCCAAACCGTCTTGGATATCCAAACTGGGAAGAGGGCTAAAGGAGAAGGATGAGGTACAGGGAGGGAGCGGCTTGGAACTGGTGTGCACCAACACCTTCTCCCCACTCCATCCTGTACCAGGAGAACAGATTTTGTAGAAGAATGAATTGAAAAAGCAGAAGATGATGGAGCTAGGAATTCTCTCAGAATTATCCATTTACAAAGAAGCAATTAAAATATGCTTGGTCGTATTGACTTCAGCCTGTCCTTGGTTTGATGTTTGTGTGTAATCTTGCATAGCTACTCTTTAGCCACACAGTGGTACTTATGGATTTCTTATCCCTATTCTTTGTGTCTGGGTGGCTGTGATCAGATTCAGTTTTAAAATGCAAACGCTTTAATTTTGAAATCAATGAATTAGAGATTTAATGTATTGATATTTCATAGCATATCTCTGTGGAGAGAAGAGATTAATCTGCAAGCAGTAAAATGTAGTATGCCACTTTGTTGTACCTGACAGCCCTCAGAATAGCTCACTCACAGATTGGGTATTGTCAGTCTGTTGAAGACCCCTAAATTTCAAGTGGGTGTTACTTGGGCAGCAGAGAGAGAAGAGAAGAGGGGATCCAGATGCAAATGACTTATAGACTGCTCTGCAAGTTCTCGATCAATTGAGTGCACATGGCAACCCATTGCACCTGTACCAAAAAACAACAAAATCTGTGAAGCTGGAGCATGTCTTAGGTGCAACAGATATGAACTGGGGCTGGTTTAGCACTTCACTGATATCACCCAAGCCTGTAATATGCTTGGCCCAGCAATGGCCCAGCAATGGCCCAGCAATGGCCCAGCAAAAAATTATACAAACCCATTGTGCTATCTGTTTCCCAGGTCAGAGGAAGGGCATTGGCTGGTGCTTTTGCTTTTCAGCAGATATTTTTTTTTGCTATAGTTCTGTCAGTGGTGGGTCTTCTTTTCCTGGTCTGGAAAATTTGTCTCTGAAACATTTTGACTTGATATTTCAAACAACTCTTTTTTTTTTTTTTTTTTTTTTTTTTTTTGATATAAGTATGTCTGCAGGGAAACTTTGATACAATTGAATTGATTAGTGAATTTCAATATACTTTTTTTTTTTTCTTCTCTGTAGGGAAGACTATTATTATTATTATTATCATAATTATCATAATTATTATCATCATTATTATTTGACAACCTCTAGGGACAGGTATATCACTGCATCCTGTATAGCCATATTTACATAACTTGACTGATATCACCTGCTACTTTTTAGAGGGATCCATAAGGTTATAGAGTGGAAGAAGGTGAGAAGAACATTCTTTGCCCTCCAACTACACATAATGCTTTTTTTTTTTTTTAAGTGCTACTAGAGCAGAGTAAGTTACAGTAATTTCCAGTTTATATCACCTGAAATGGAGCTTTGATCAAAACAGGTTGATCACTTTGGTGTAAAATAGCTATAAATTCTAAATTGTGCACAAAACCTCAGAAAGTCAACTTTGTTTATTCAGACCTCCTCTTCTGCAAGGTGTTTATATGCAGGTGCCCAGGGACAAACCTCACACTTTTCAGCACAAGCTGTCACTCTGTTGTCTCCACACAGTCCCCACACTTAAACTACTTGGAGGGCACCTCTCACTGAATTAGCTTTAAACCCAGAAAGGAAGATGCTCAAGTGGATCTTCATCAATTTTTTAACTGATTTACTTGAATCAACTCAAATTCTGCCCACCACCAGCCCACACTTCCTTAAAGGCTGTGGACGCTTGCACAAAACAGATCCTAGTGCCTCCCATTTCCAGGGTTTATGAGTCCATCCAACAAAATACATATGTTTGGGCTTAATTTTAAGTACGTGAATACCTCATTAACATCAGGGAGACTATGTTAAGTAAAGAATATGTTTAAAGTGCTCTTGGATTGGGGCTGCAGCTACTATAGTCATTGTTGCTAGGTAAAAATATAAGGCAGGCAAAGTGTTTCAGTAAGAGGATAGTACAATCTTGAGAATTACTCAACAACAGCAAACTGTGAGAGCTGGAAAATGATTGACTGATTATTTTTCCAATTCATGGGAACCCATGGGAGCATCTAAATCAACTTCTACTGAATGCTGCAGGGTGACTTCAGACCAGTGATTAGAGCTGAGTGAAATGTTTTGATTCTGAATAAATTAATTCAAAAATACTGTTTTGGCTAAATGGAAATCTTTTCCTGACCTATTTTGATTTCCTCTATCTTTTTTTATTTCCTAAGAAAAATCCCAAATGAAATATCTTAAGCTTTCTGGATGTTTTCAGGGTAATGTGTATTTCCTTTTTTTTTTTTTTTTTTTTTTTTTTTTTTTTTTTTTTTTTGTGTGTGTGTGAAAAAGTCCTATTTAACTGAAAACAAAAAATATCCAAACAGAAGAACAGGTGTTTTCATTTTTAGCAATATCCCACCAGGAAAAAAAGATCATATTTTTTGTGTTTTTTAATTGAAATATTTGCATATTTTTTTTTCTCTGGGGAAAAAACAATGTCTCTTTATTTTTTAAATTATACATTTTTTGTTAAAATGTGGCAAGTCTTCATCATGATAAAAGAAACTGAGTTAAGTGAAGGACAAACTCCCTCTGTTCTACTTCTACATGAAATGACTTTTTTATTCCCAGCAAGCTCTGACAGTTATGTAAAGCTATTGAACTGGGAACTCTCACCTTCAAAGAGCTGCAAGGAGACAACAATTTGCAAATGAAGGGTTTGTTCCTGTCCCAGATTGAATAGTAGTTTTTTAATTGATTCAAATAGTTTTAAGATCAAATATTCTTTTCTCAAAATCACAGGATATCCAATTCCTGTTATCAGGGCATGATTATGCTTTATGGTACAAAGAAATAGCAAAGTAACTTATCTGCTGTCATCACTGCATGCGTGTCTTAGGAAGTTCTTGCAGTTCCAGCACTATCTATTTCCCTACAAAGTCAATGAAGCAAATAATGGCCTGATCACATGTTTTAAGATGGACTGTAGGAATATTCCCCACATAGGCATTGTCCTCAGATTCAGGTAAGAAGTTGCTGCTCATGGTGGAGAACTTATTTTCTGCAAACAGGGCTGATCCTCACCCATGGTGGCCTCTGCTTAACTCCAAACATCCCAGCACTATTCAGTCAACCAGATTTGTATCTTGTTGCCTGTAATTGGATCATATTGATTTTTAATGAGATTAATTGGTTATGATTGTCTTGAGGGCTGCACTGACATCTCTTTGTCAGAGGCATGATTGTGTTGTAGAGTCTGAGGGCGCATAAGGGGTTAATGAAAAGCTATGCAAGTTAATGGGGAACTGGAAAAAAAATAAAAAAATAATAACAAAAAAAAAAAAAAAAGGAAGACCCAGAATGAACACCTATAGATGAAGCTAATGATGAATAAAGGCAAACAATTTATCTGACTTGAAACAGTTATAAAGGACAACAATTTTTTTAAATAGAAATCTGTTGAATTATAATTGGAAGTAATTGAAACTCACCAAAATATTGAATAAAACATTAGATATTTTAGATGGTGTTATCTTCACAATTATCTTTGGAAATAATTACGGTGAAGCCCATGAACTGTTGTGAGAGGAAGAGAGTCACCCAGGGCCCATTGTCTTCAGCAATCACTACATAAAGTGTTTAATGGGGAGGCATTTATAAATAAGTGGCAGCAGTTGTTTCGGATCTGGCATTTCATGAGTGAATGCCCATCCTACTAAGGGTAAGAAGAGAGGTAAGCAAGGAGCTAGAATGAAGCATTTGTTATTTTCAGAGCCATTGCTTTAGAAATTAGTCTTGAAGATGCGCCTCCCTAGAAGTCTTCCCACTTTGTTTATTCGATTTAGGGGTTTAAAGACACATTTTTATGGACATAAAAAGACATATAAAGACATTTTTTATAAAGACATGTTTTTATTTTTTATTTTTATGTTTATGTGTATTGTCATTGTGAAATGTTTTTCTCAGTGTTTTCAGGGCAGCATGTACACATTGTCCTTTTTCAATTAGTGGTGCTGCTTGAAAACAAGAAACTCTTTTCAGCAAAAAAATGATGTTCATTCGTCAGTGCTCAAAGGTTGTCACGTCAACATATGTATTTATTTTTGGTTCAGTGTCAAAAGTTGTAACTGCTATAACTTACTAGCTTCAAACACAACCTTTTCATAGCAGAATTCATAGATGTGTTACACAACTTCTCAGCTCTGACCTAAATGTGTTCCCAGGTGTGCTTATGTACAGTCCTCTCTGGAGCGGTACAGTGTCAACGATCATTTTGGAGCAGGCTATGGCTTCATGAGATGTGGCATCCTACCAGAGCTTCAGGGTGATTAATATAACTATTACAATGTGCTGGATGAATTTTGAGACAGTTACTATGATAGGAGCAAAGCAATATCTCTTTTACAGAAATGTTTCCTTAGATTCTAATCAGCTCTTACCTAAAAGTTTGTCACATTCTCTTCCTAATTGCCATGGGCCAAATTTCCCCAGGCAGACACAAAACAGGTAAATAATTGAATTGCAATGATTTCAGGTTATTTTTAGTCCCATGGAAATAAACCACCTTCCTTCCCCTACGTGTAGAACTGGTGTTAGATGTTAGTTTATCAACGCTATCTTTCTTATGGCCTAAACTGAGGAAAGAGGAGTGTCATTGAAACATTAATTGGGAATCTGCTGAAATGGAGTGGCAGATGAAGAGGATCTGAAAAAGAGCTTTATTTATAAGGAGAGAAAGTAAAGGGTGAATATGGCAAATGTACAGAGGACAAAACAGCCATTGTAGTCTTCTAATATTCCTGAAGGATCTGTTAACAATGGGATGACTTCTTCCCAGATGATTGTCTGTTCTAGGCTAGACTAATATCTAACAAAGTCATATGCTAGGCATCTGGCTTTTTTGTGCTTCTTCTCTTGAAGGACAAATTAGAAAGGGGATCTTGCTTTGTAATAACACTTAGGAAACCTTTCATGCTCTAGAAGAGCAGTGGGAGAAGATAAGCGTCAGCTGAAGGGGAAAGGACTGATCCTGCACCACCCTAAGCCAGGCTTGGGCTGTAGTGTGTAGTGCAAGAGGAGCTAAGTGGCTGCCTGGAAAGGTATGGGGAGGGCTGGACATAGCTGGACAACTCCAGGTGATCTTTTAGGATGCAGTGACTTGTCAAGGAGAGTTACTGATTGTGTGCCTGAACTCTGTGCTCCATGTAAAACCTCAGCATTATACCTCCTAGGGAGATCAAATGCTGAGGCGAGAGACAGCAGAATTCCTTCTGCCACAATCTCTACCACTGGTATGTCCATGAAATTTTCACAGCTGTGTGTCTACTGGTGTCTCTCTTTGTACAATACCACCTTGTATATTTAGTCTAGGTCATCTGGCCTTCTCCTTGTTAGGAAAAAAAAAATCTAAATTCCCATGATGTGGTGGCTTCTCCATAAGTATCCCTTCCTCATCATTGGAGCTCTTCTGGTGTGACAGAAGAATAACACCAAGCAGAGAATGAGGTGATACTATTTATTTGGGTTTGCAATGATTGTGTAGTGAAAGGTTTGTGATTTATCTTCCTTGGGAGACCGGAGGCAAAGATCAGAATCTGATGCAAGGAGCCCTTGCTGACACAAGTGATGTAAACTGGTGCAAGCATCACTCAGCAACTGGAGAAGCCAGAACAATGTGTCTGATCATCATGGTGCAATTTCCAAACTCCTCCAAGCTTGTCTTCATTCTTTTTTTTTTTTTTTTTGAATGTGAAGTACTGTGTGATGTATCTATTTCTGGAAATTGTGCAGGGTGAATGGGGTGGAACATGCAAATGTAAATATTAAGCACTAGTGGGAAAGGAAAGAAGCACTTGCTAAAGATGTCTAGACACCACAAAGAGCAATTAGCCAGGTTTAAAATTCTGCCAGCAAGTATACACGGCAGGAAATGCAAACATAAGGAGAGCAGAGCCACCAGGCTTCACTTGGCTCCTGCCACTTCATCAGGGCTAATTAAAGTGTTCTTCCCTGAGTCCTTAAAGAGATCGACTATGACAGCAAACAACTTCAAGTGAGACACACTAGTCTACAGTGAGGGGGGAAAAGAACAACAGGGAGGCAGCAATCTGCATTGTTAAATCCCATCCTGTTATGCTCAGTGGAGAGTAGTCAGAGCTGGATGAAGGAAGGCCAAAGACAAGGCAAATGGATGCTCTTAGGTAATTTGTGTCACCATCCTGCTTATCACACCAGAGGTGGAAAGAATTTTCTCAGCCATCTGCAAGGTCCCAGCCGTGTTCCCGGTGTGTGTGTCACTGCTCACACACTGGGGTTTTACAGCAGCGTGACTCAATCATGAGTTGCATTTGCCACATATTCCTCAGTGAGTCTGGATTTTAAAAGCTGGATGTATGCGTGCACTGTGGCCAGGCAAGTGAAGTGGTAGCAATGCTCGTAAGTAACGTGCAGATCTGTGGAGGCGCTGAAGGTGGAAGCTTCTTCTACAGTCACTTTTATTGCCCTGTCAATTTTTCTATCATTTCTACAGTGAAGTGTCCCTGCCTCCCAGCGCTATGGGAGAAGGATCACAGGACATTAATGATTTGGCAGTTACAGTTGTGATCACACCATGAATATGATGCACAGCTGCAGGTGCATAAAGGAGGCGAATGAAGTTTGCAAAGACAATCATACGCTTTCTGAAGTTTCAATTTTGCAGCCAAAAAAAAACAAAAAGTGCATTTGTATAATATACATACATCAATACTAAAGTAACAATTTGGGCCAAAAACAGGTTGGCAGCTTCCCTTCAAACAGTTATATGCATCATTAGGTACCCCACAGGAGGCTGACTACACCAGCTACATTTTTATTGATAGTCCAGAGTTTCTAGCCTGAAACAAAAAAAATATTCACATTAACCAGAGGCTGCAGTGAAGTGTCCCAGACCTGTGTCCCCTCAGAGCACAAGCAGAATCAAAATCTGGTCTCAGATTTATATCCTGATGTATTTTGCTCTTTACCCAGGATTATAATATTCTTATGGATGCTTTCTCTAAACAGGTTAGCACAACTGTTTTCCTGGGAAGATCTTTGGCAAGCAAACAGGATTTTTGACATGTGCTCCAACAAAATGTCAGCATATTCATATAAGTAATACATATTCCTCTAACAAAGTCACCAAAAATGAGCTTATCTTATCAGCAGAGTCAGCCTTCACAGTCCCTTGTATCACACTCTCACATGAAATTGTACACTTAGGAGCAAGGTGAATGGTGCCTGGTATTTCTATTTACTGCCTTCTACCTCAGATAACTAATACGCCAGGAGACTTTGGAGGTTCAATGGTACAAATTCCCTAGAAGGCCTTGAAATGTCTCAAATGCTTTCAAGGAAAACTAGTGTGATCTAGTGTACATAGAACTGTTAGTTCACTCAGTACTTAGCTCATACCTGAACGCTACACTATCTCCCACAAGACCCACCTCCCTTAGGCTGCAGGGCAATGCTATTTATCCCTATTTCATAGCTGAGGTACAATGTGATGAAGGGACAAAGATTTTCCCAAGAGCTCAATGTCCTCAGCCAGTCCTAGCTTCTTAGAGAATTCTAGACTTTTAGATACTGAACGAAGCTTGAAACTTTGCCTTTTTGTGCTGTAGTTGGAGCTCTTCTAGTGTGGTTCTCGTCTGCAGTACCTCTCGCGGTCCTGTGAGACTTGACCAGGAATAAAGAGAAAAGGGAGGAAATTGAACCTGGGTTTGCCAAAATCATGACCTGATCACAAGACCAGCAGATGACCAAGTCATATTATGACTCACTGCAGCAACACATTTATTTTAATATTTTTTTTTTTCAAAATCTGATCTGGCCATTTGTTCAGAGCTAATATACTGCCACCAAAATGAAAATACTCATCCAGCCCTAAAAGCTCACTTATTACATGCAATTTGTTGTTCCAATGAAATGTATGTGGGATTTATTGCATCTCTAACAAACCCTGGGCAAAATCAAAAACACTCCTGGACAAGTAAGTTACATGCACACATAGCTCCCATCATTTCAGCCCTATCTTAGTATTTTTCTCTTGATACAGAAGTCTTCATGTTAAGATGCTAAATCTAGGAAGCTTCTGAAATGATAAATCAATTATGAAATGGGAACTTCCATTACTGTCTGTCTACTTAATTATTTGACAAGTTAATTAATCTCCTAAGTAACTGTAGAACTGCTGTTTCTTTGGTAAATGATGGAAGCAAACTTTGGCAGATCCCATAGGTCTTGGCACTACAGTATCAATGAGACTTTAGAAAGTTATAGATAATAAACACTAAGTGAGGTCAAGCTGCCTCCATAGGAGTAACTGGAATTGCTTATTGCCTGAGGATGTTTATGTTGCTAATTATTTTGCTGCAGCTAATTATGGTTTGCCTGTTTAGTTGTTGCTAAGTTTTCAAGAGATTCCTTTATTCCCTTCAGAAAGATATCAGATCATGATAGGGAGGGACAGAGCCTCCTGCCTTGTTAGAACAATGGCATTGTCTGCCTCTCCTCAACAGACAACACAATTACAGCTGACACAATAATTGATGCTGAAGTTTTCCAGTGAGAAAGATGGACACACATTATTACCCCATCAATCTTGTTCCACATGGTGTCTTGTATCCCTGTTTTTTCCTACTGTGGCGGCAAATTGACTGAAGCACTCCTAGCAGTGTGTTTGTGCTCCCGAGGGTACACTGTGATGGGCAGAGGGCATCTTACAGGGCACAAGGAAAAAGGTGAGTCCAGTGGAAAGATCAGCCAGTGGGAATTGAGGCTGAACTTCCTTCCAATGCCTTCTTCGCATGCTTATGTCTTCATTATGTAGTATTCATATTTCAAAGGAAACATGAGAATGTCCAACATCTACTTATTACACATGCACTGAGCACATTACTCCATTGCACCGAGGAACCATCTGACTATTAACAGCAACTGTCCATGATTCATATCCAATTCTATCGGAGTCTAAACACAGACTCCTATGAGATTTCTGCCAGGTCTGTAAGTATGTGGAAACCCCAATGTGAATGAGATATGTATCTATTTGACAACACTCCAGTCATCTAATCTAAACTTCAGTTTTGCCCAATTTAAAATAACATTTGGCATCTAGTTTATGTCTATTCACTGCATTTCATGTGCATCATAATCTATACATCAAATTCATGAAGCAGAGCTTAGTCCAAACCCTACATCTCCTTTTTATTATCTCTTCTTAAAAACAATTTCTGTTTATGTCTGAAAGATGCCTGATTTCTACCTGCCCACTGCTTTTCCCAATAGCTGAGTAGAAAGTTATTTTCTTTGGTTAATGACAATAATACAATTAGTTTACAAATATAATCACTTAAAAAAAAAAAAAAAAAAAAAAAAAAAAAAAAAAAGAAAGAAAGAAACACAACATAAAGCCACTTAAAATACAGTGTCTGGCACAGCTGTATTATTCCTGTAATGAATAATCACTAAAGATATTATTGTGGAAGCAGTTACCATGCAGCAATGTGAATAAAATGCTTTAGATGGAAAATTGTACTTCAAGAAAATGTATGCAATAGTACAAATGTATTACTGCCCATTAATATGTATTAATTCAATGGAAAATGCCTGACTGAGCTGGTTTACATAGATTAGGCTGGCAGGCAGTGAAAGGAAGCACTTGGACTTGGTTAAATGGGCTGTGAAGATAGGAGAAACTCTAATCCAAAGTATAGAAGCAAACCACCAAGATAAGCTGTCCAGTTATGCTGGTATGGTTTGTTCCTTCTCTCATTCATATCGGTGTTTTATTATGGTCAGGACTCAGCATTCAGTTCTCCTAATGCATCTGCTCTACTCAGTCCTCTTGAATCTGTATTTTAAAACTTTCTATTTAAAAATAAGAATAATAAGACAATTCTCCCCAAGGTAGCTACTTAGTAAGAATCATCTCATTTGTTTTAGTGTCTCCAGGATGCAGAATCTGAGCTCCTGTCATTCTTGTCGTTGTCAAGACAAGCTTATCCGTGTCTAAAACACTCAAGTAATTCACTCATTGCTCTAACTTCTGCGCACGACATGCAGAGGGTTGTTCCAGTTTTCCAAACTGCACAGATGAAGTGAGGTATTCCCACAGCCTTGGGGGGGAGCTTTCTCTGAAACACATCAGTGTTTTGAATGATGCCAAATGCACCCTTCTGCCCAGACACAGTTAGTTACACATACAAAAAATAGTGATTTCACTTTCCCTTCTGGCTAGAAATCTTGTTATGAGACAGACTATTATGGCAGTCATATGCTCAACATAAGATACAGTTTTCAATGTGTACATTTAAAACCACACAGCACAATTCATAAAATAATACTTCAGCTTGGTGGCTCTGTCAGCCACATGTCCTACACAAAGTCCCACTTTTGGTATGGGGATAGTTGACAGCTTCACTCTCTTCTGCCTGCACAAGAGACATGAAGGTGATAATTATATGTGTCCCAAGAGATTTTGTTTTTTTTCATGATATGAATAAAGGTTTAGGACAAGAGATATATTGGTGACCTGCAATTTTGGGGCTGAGCACACTGAAGCTAGCCTGCTTTCCTAATTTAATACCTCACGTGTCTCCAGAAACTTTGGTCTTCTTCCTCCAAAAGACAAGTATTCGTACAAGTTTGAGGTCTTGGTGACAGCAGTCAAAACAGGCCAGTCTTTTACATTTACAATAGCATTAGCTGCATTGGCAAGACTGCTAAAGTAAAAAAAATATATATATAAATGAAACAGCTTTGTCTTGGAACAGCTCTATAGGTAATCTTCATTTTACCCTTTCTGTATGTATTCTCTTCCAGTTATGACTGGGAAAAGATGTGGTATTTCAGCAACCTCTATTTGCATGAACCAACTTAATCTGAATACTCAGAACTTGATCTATAGCTCTTTCATACTGGGGCACCAGGATATAAGCATGCCTGAAAGGATAAAAAGACAAAAAGGACAGCCTTGTGTTTAGAAAAATATCTTTACATATGACCTTGGTAGGACACAAAGGTTATCCAAACCAGTGAAAAATGATATCATAAATGACTAAAAAAGATTTACTATCTTCTTTGCACAAGCAGCCTCATAAATTGTATGCGTAATCCCCAGTCTAGCCCACATCCTCATCCAAATTCATCTGCCTTGCATAAAACTTAGTAACCTCTCAGCAAACACAACTGACCAACAGGAGAGCAAAGAATGGAGTTCCTCTAGTATGCTAAATCCCTTCCCTCCAATAAAATCCCATGGGATCTTTAATGGCCATTTTTATCTAGGAATTTTTGAAAAGATGGAGCTTGCATCGTTCTTTCTCCTTAAGTTTATATGCACATGGTTCCCAGGGCTCTAGTGACATTCTAATAAGTGCATTGAATTTTGAGCTGTTCAAGGGCTGTTGTATATTATTTATGAGAATGGATTGATTTCTCTCTCATGTGAAGAAATACATGTAAAATTGAGTTTTGTTGTGGTTGTTTCTTTGCTCGATGTCTCTGATATGATCATGGCTTCATAACAATTTCAATGTATTATTGCCAGAGGTATTATAAAATAGGGAAACATTATCCTTCATGTCATAATTCTTTCTGTGCTGAATAGACTCATAGGCTCAATAGCTTTTTTTGTTTGTTAGTTTGTTTATTGATCCTTATTTTGGAAAATAGTAAATTAAGTGAATGCTGTTAAACAAGAGGCCAAATTCCCCTGTAGTTTCAGCAAGATGGACTTCAATTAGCTATGCTTCCATGACTATGCTACGATGCTACTCATAGGGAATTTATGACATTGTCAACAAATCTGTGAAAGTTAAGCTCCTGTTATTATCATCTTGAGCTCGAAAATATAGATTTCTTATAGGGGAAAAAAGCAGAAAATACAGGTGGGTGAGATGCTCTAATTTCTGCCACACAATCATTTCAGCTGTGCGGCAAAGGGATATTTGTAACCCACATTCTGGTATGGCCTCAAAGGTCTGTGGTGGCCAAAACTAAATAACTATTGGACACGCAGAGTTTGTCTCCTTCCTGAGTTATTAAAGACATTGTGGGTACTGAATCTTTATATGGGTTCAAAAAGTAGGCTGGATAAATAAGGAGAGAAACTTCTGTAAGGGATTAATAATATAAGGGTATCACCGCTAGTTCAAGAAGTTCCTCACCTACAAATTGTCTTTCAGAATGAAATTTTCTCCCAACACTATTCACAACCAATTTGCTGCTAATGTAAGAAGTACGTTAGAGTACTAACGTAGAGAATTTTAAGCCTTCCCTGAAGAAAGGCTGATGTTGTTCCAAAATGCAGCTGTGTTGGCATTACTGTGGTGTCTTGATCTGTTGATGTATCTAGCAGTCTAGCAGGAACACAGCCCTGTGGTGCTGCTCAAGGTGTGATCACTGTCACAGTCATGCTGCTTTGTAAACTCATAACAGACCCTCCTGATTTAACTTTTTTTTTTTTTTTTTTTTTTTTTTGGTGGTTGTTTTGGTAGTGTGTTTTGTTTGTTTGTTTGTTTCATTTTGTTTTGTTTTCCATTTCCATTGCTCTCTCTGCTTTATCCTCATGTCTTCTATTTAGATTCCCAGTCCAGGGTGTTGAACTGGCATTTTATGGATCAGTGTAGAGGGTGACTTCTCTGAACCCACCCTGAACAGTCATCCCTATTTATCTTGCTGATGCAAATCTCATCTCCTGTTCCCTATTACTCAAAAATATGCTCTTTAGATTTTTTTATTTTATTTTGAATTTTGTAACTATTCAAAGACTATTACTTTGCCTTTTTTTTTTTCCCTTCAGCTAATGGCTAAGCAGCTGCAGCTTGTAACTTCAAAGCACCCTGATGCTGTTCTCAAAAATGAAACAATCTGTACTTAAACCAATTTGTGAACTCCAGTTTCCCTGCCTCTAGTCTGCTAAAGTGTTCATGCCCATCATGTCAATCTGTTTTTCCAAAGCAAAGAATGCTCTATAAGTGCTAAATAACCTACCACAAACTAAGGCTGTAGGCTTTGCCTAGAAAAATCTTACCACATGTAACTACATTTTTGGGGGGCAACATAATTTAGATTGACCACTGAGGTCTGGATGAAGGGCAAGTTCATTTTAAAAGGTGAATAACATATCTCTGTCATCAGGGTGTAGGATTTACCTCTGGAATCCATATTAAAGGGAATCTCACAGCTATCAGGGAGTTGTGAATATTGTATTTCAGTCTGAGCAAAATGTACCTAACTGCAATGCAAAAATATATGCTAGAAATCGACTTGAACTGGTAAGATATAGGACACTGAGAATGAACACAAATAATTCTAAACCAAGGTACCAGCAGGGGACTGATAGAACGTATAACCAGGAGATTGGCTGTTTGTTTCCTTATTCATACTGTTTTATGATTTCATTTCTGTGTGCTGATTAAAAAGGGACTAAAAAACAGTTCTGGAGATGGAATATTTTGGGAATGTGCTATACAAGTTTCCTCAAAACGGCTCTGATACAGCCAAGTCCTTTCCATCTTTAACTTAGCAGTCTTTTTAAAAAAACATTTATCCTAATTGATGTTCACTATTCTGGTGGAATGAGATCATTCTCTGAAATCTGATCTGAATATATCTTTTATATATTTTATCAACGGGTACTTTTTTATTTTTATTTTTAACTAACTTTGCCCTTTAGGTCAAAGAGTTTTTGTCCTCTACTGGTGTTTACAGCAGTGATATATTCATGAATTGCAAACATGCTATCTCAGTTTTCAACTTTTTAGGCTATGCAAGACAGGTCTAACCCAGTTTCTAACCCAGTTTCTAACCCAACGAAGCGTGCGCCAGTCCAAGCCAAGAGCAGCCAGTTTCTTGAGGAGAATACGTCTCCCACAGCATTCTCCTCAAGAAACTGGCTGCTCTTGGCTTGGACTGGCGCACGCTTCGTTGGGTTAGAAACTGGCTGGATAGCCGGGCCCAAAGAGTCGTGGTGAATGGAGCCAAGTCCAGTTGGAGGCCAGTCACTAGTGGCGTCCCCCAGGGCTCGGTGCTGGGGCCGGTCCTCTTTAATATCTTCATCGATGATCTGGACGAGGGCATCGAGTGCACCCTCAGTAAGTTTGCAGATGACACCAAGTTAGGTGCGTGTGTCGATCTGCTTGAGGGTAGGAAAGCTCTGCAGGAGGATCTGGATAGGCTGCACCAATGGGCTGAGGTCAACTGCATGAAGTTCAACAAGGCCAAGTGCCGGGTCCTGCACCTGGGGCGCAATAACCCCAAGCAGAGCTACAGACTGGGAGAGGAATGGTTGGAAAGCTGCCAGGCAGAGAAGGACCTGGGAGTGATGGTGGACAGTCGGCTGAATATGAGCCAGCAGTGTGCTCAGGTGGCCAAGAAGGCCAACGGCATCCTGGCTTGTATCAGGAACAGCGTGACCAGCAGGGCTAGGGAGGTGATTGTCCCCCTGTACTCAGCTCTGGTGAGGCCGCACCTCGAGTACTGTGTTCAGTTTTGGGCCCCTCGCTACAAGAAGGACATGGAGGTGCTTGAGCGGGTCCAGAGAAGGGCGACGAAGCTGGTGAGGGGCCTGGAGAACAAGTCCTACGAGGAGCGGCTGAGGGAGCTGGGCTTGTTCAGCCTGGAGAAGAGGAGGCTCAGGGGCGACCTTATCGCTCTTTTTAGGTACCTCAAGGGAGGCTGTAGCGAGGTGGGGGTTGGCCTGTTCTCCCACGTGCCTGGTGACAGGACGAGGGGGAATGGGTTTAAGTTGAGCCAGGGGAGTTTTAGGCTAGATGTTAGGAAGAACTTCTTCACTGAAAGGGTTGTGAGGCACTGGAACAGGCTGCCCAGGGAAGTGGTGGAGTCACCATCCCTGGAAGTCTTCAAAAGACGTTTAGATGTAGAGCTTAGGGATATGGTATAGTGGAGGGCTGTTAGCGTTAGGTTGAAGGTTGGACTCGATGACCTTGAGGTCTCTTCCAACCTAGAAATTCTGTGATTCTGTGATTCTGTGATTCTGTCTTCCTAATTTGCCTAGTAGGGCCAGGTTTCCATTCCCACAATCACATGGCTTGCTTGGTACCACGGCTGCTCCATTTTTTAATCTACCCCTCTTGATCATCAGTCACTTGGATCAGGACATTTGGCCTTGAACAATAGCATCAGTACTTCTCTGTTTCTAGCAGAAATAGACTAGCTGCTATACTTAAAACCCACATTGACTTTTTTAATTGTGACATCACATTGGTGGGTCACAGCTACCTATCATGCCATCAGTTGCAACACCTACATTCCTCTCCTTTTGTGTCATTTCCAAGTGACAGATTCATGAATCTTAGTCAAAAATATCATTACTGCTACTTAAATTCATGACATTGCAGTCTATACTAATAGATTCCATCCTGTTTCTGTTATTCCAACTGTCAAAATCACCGAGCTCTTCTTGTATGACAGCCCAGTCCTTCTTCTCATTTGTGATGTTTTCCAGGTTTGTACCTACAGAAAAATAGCTATACTTTTTGTACACAGAGCATTCATGAAAGTTTAAGCCAGATTAGCCTCCAGGAAACCTTTCCCATTATTATCCTTCTTCCCACCTGACATTTTGCCCTTTAAACAAACCTATTTTTGTTTCCTCTTCAGCTGTTTCCTTGTTAGCCTTAAAATTCCTGTGCTAAAAGCCATATTCCCCAACAAAACTAATAATATCTCATGCAACACCATATCAAATGCTTTACTGAAATCTAGATCGATCAGATCTACTGCATTTCCTTGGTCTAGAAAATCAATTATCTTATCAAAGAAAAAAAAAATTGGGTTACTCTGGCACTCTCTGTGTCTCTCTATTTAACTTTTACATATACTTCAATGTCTCTAATTATTCTCTCTTTAAGAATTTACTTTAACTCTTTTGTGTAGTCCTCTCAATTTGTGATCTCAGTGGTTCTGACTTTGGTTTGCAGGGACCCTATACAATGTGGTTCATAGTCAGATCCAAGATTTAGATGCAAATGTCAGTACAGTATTGTGATATGCAGTCAGAAGAATCTGTGCAATGGGGAGTGCAACAGGTGAACAATGAAGGACTAAAACCATCATGCACTTGGGAAGCATTAAAGAGAGCATAAATCTTTGCCTTATTCTTATACTCTTTTATTAGACCCGTACCACAGGTAGGATACTGGCTTGAAGGACCTTTAGTCCATCCCTGTACAGCTGTTTCAATGGTTTTCTAATGAGGATGTTCTGAGCTTACCCTGCCGCCACCAAAGTATCCATTGCACTACAGGAAAGTGTCTTAGAGAGTGGAGGTTCTTACGCAAAGTATTTTCTGCAGATCTACGGACTGAATTATGTCCTTTAATGTGTTCTGTCTTTGGTGTTCTAGCCACCATTTCCCAGAGGGAAATTCAGGTATGACAAAAGCATCTTCTGCACCATTGCTTGATATTTTGCTAACCAATTCACATCCTTCAGAAGAACAGGACCGGTAATTGGTTTTGCAGGGGGAACACCTTGGAGAGAAATGCTGCTCTTCTCTTTTTCTCTTCTTTTTTTTTCTTGTCATTCTTTCCTGACCCATGAAATATACTATCCTCATCATGCTGAAGCTGCCATAAATGAAAGTCTGTCAATGTTACCATTATAAGCCCTATTTTTAAAACAGTTTATCATTCAAGGGCAAAGTTGCTTTTTCTCTCCTCACCATGCTGGGTCAAAAAAGGTCAGGTACAGGCTACTGTCTAAAATACATTTCCTTCGAATTTTTAAACATTAAAATAAGCACTGTTGAACAAAGATGGGCCAACAAGCCTCCAATATAAAGACACACTGCCATTTCACCCTATGAAGTCAGGCACAATGCTGAGGTGGAAACCTGAATATAAAATAATTAAGTTATAATATTAATGTCCTTTATCCTGCAAACAGTCTTAACTGGATTCCCACAGCCAGGCTTCTTCAGACTTTGGGAGGTACATGAACCAGATCTGTTTTTCTAATCTGTGCTCATAGAAAAAGAAATTATCTCAGCTCTTTTTAAAGCAGGCAGAAATAGCAGAATTTCCAGGAACCTCAGGGAGACAAAGAGCAGAACACAGTGTCAATAACTCTACATAAATTTAAACCTCTGTGTAAGCTTTTGGATTCTACTGGGATGAACAGGGAAGTAATACTGAAGGGAGAGAGATCCAGGAATGAAAGAGAGAAATTTGACCTGCATCATAGACAGATGATCTGTTGGTAGAAGAGTAAATGTAGGGTAGTACAAAGGCAGTTAACCTCCCTGTGTCCAGATTTCTCATCCATAAAAGGATAATAATGATACTTGCCTTTGTGAAGTACTTTGAGATCTGTGGTGGAAAAGTGATGTATAGAGACAGACATTGTTATTTCAAAGAGATAGAGAATAGCAGGTGTCATAGATCCAGAATTACACAATAGACAAATATTGTGGGGAAAACTGTGGGAGTCAGCTGTACCCTACATTTTGTTGTAGCTTTAATAACGTTGGCAGCTTTGCTATTCAAGTGCAATATTGCAGGTAATCACTCCATTGCTCCATAGCTATCAGGGTGGGGATGAGAAACAGTTTATTTTGCTGGAAGAACATAATTGGAGCCAAACAAAATAATCTGGTATGGAACAATTAGCAAATTCATTACTTCTCTGCAGATTTCCTACAGAAATTCCCACACGCTCTTATTCATTTTTAGTGAGTATTCACCAATTTTCTTAGCCATCAGTGACACTGTGAAAACCACTCTACCTTCTCAGAAATATCTGCATATTTCTCTGTTGTGGATGGCAAAATTTCATGCAATTCCTCATCCGGATGGGCATCTGTACCCACATCTACCTCTCACACATCACTCCCAGCCTGGCTCAAGGTACAGTTCTGGTAGCCACAGACCCATCCTTGCTGAACCCCTGTTGCTTTCAGGGGTCATGCCTGACTTTGCATTGTGCCTCCTTTCATCTTCCTATGCACTCCATCCTGGTGTTTACTGAGGGAAATCAGAGTGAAATACAGCAGAGCAGATTAATATCCATCGTGAAGGGATGTGGGGAATACGCAATCACACAGCCTGGATGCTTGGCAGCTCTGCATGCGACAGGAGAGGAGAATCAAAGGGAAAAGTTCATGCATCAGAGGGACAGCAGCCGGGCCCTCTGATTAGTCTATACAGAGTGTGCCTGGAAAAAATCGGAGGGGATTCACATCTAAACGGTGGCACTAAGGTCAGGCCACAGCTCACACCACTATCACCCCGAGCAGGGCACACATACCAGGAGACTAAAACTCCTGAAAGCTGCCAGGCTTGTGGTCCCTTGGCCATATTGCTGACCACATGGCCCAGAAAACATTGCAGATGTTTGGTCATCTGTAACCATGCAAGGCTAAAGCTCTTGGGTTCATCCACAAAGAGGTAAATTACCTCCTCTATCACTTATATCTATCACTTGTTACCTCTATCAGTTGTTACTTCCTCTATCACTTGTTATATCAATTTCAAGGGTTGGGGGAAAAGAGTTTAAAGACTTGGTGTTGCCACAGGCTGATCTCCCGTGCAGAAGGGACAAAGCTGGGGGTGGCGGTGAGAAGGGGATGGGGAGCACACACAGCTTCACACCCATTGCCTGCCCAAGGCGAGCTGCCACCTCCGCCGATCACCCGCTGTCCTGCCGACTGCAACACAGGGCCCCAGCTGGCAAATTGCCACCTAGCGCCTGCACAATCACAGGCATTTCAGGTAGTTTCGAAAATCCCCGTCTGGATAAAAATGGAGCAGGAGCATCAGGCCAGGCTGTCCAGCTGAGCTAAGTACCCGTCTGGGAGCTGCGTTGAGAGCCGCTGAGCAGAATGGAGCTGCCGGCGGTGCTCAGCCGCCTGCGAATCAGCCAGCTCGGCTCGGGCAGCAGCTCCTTCACTCTGTGCCCTCTCAAATCCCACCCCAGGCAATGCAACGGAAGGTTTACATGACCGTGCTTGAGTCAGAAGATACATACAGACTGGCTTTTTGCTGTGTGTGCCTGTTGGCTGGTTGAAGTCTCCCTCCCTGGGCTTTTCTCACCCTGCCCATGAATGTGTTACACAGCCAGAGTGGGGCTTGCTGCTATTTCGTCCCCTGGCTGATGGCTGGTGGTGCTCCCATCACCCTCTGACCTGCAAAAACACATTTGGCTCCTTCATTGCGCAGTCACAGAAACCAGTTTTTCCCCCACATCCTTCTTTCACTCATATTTTGCGTAAGAAGGGAAAAAAAAAAAAAAAAAAAAAAAAAAAAAAAAAAAAAAAAAAACAACCCTTGGGATGAAATACAAAACATTCCCATAAAATTTGTATCATTCTCCTCAGGGCCTGCTCCTCACATTGGAAAGGAACATAGCAAAAGCCAGTCTGCTGGTTGTAACACAAATAACTTTAAGAGAGGTATGATAAATCAAGCGCACATTGCTGTCATATTGTGGTCTGGATGAGGTGAACTATCTTCCGTCCTTGATGGCACTAGCAGGATGTTTTTCTATACCAAATTACAAGAGGTTCATGATCACTGAGCAGAGACATTAAAATAAAGCTGAGGGGTGACTTGCTGAAACCGTGGCCAAAACAGCTCCACACTCTGTCCAAGAAACAGCTGCCTGATCTCTTGCATTTGTGGAATCATTTTTTAGATCAGAAAGACATTTTGGGATTATTCTCTTTCAGTGGGTAATGCAGTTTTGGTAACACAGCAACTTTTTGCAAATTTATGTTTGTTTCATTGAATCCTTCTCACAGGCTGGAGGGGGAATTTAGAAACTTCATTTTGACATTGAATTTGTTACTTGAATCTAAATGTTTCATTTTGCGATTTTCAAACTAAATATTTTGATCTTTCCATTGCAAATTTAGTTTGGTTCAAAATTACCTTCCCTTTCATTTTGAAAGGTGTGCTCAAAGCCCAGCTATCACCCTTACAAAAGGACTAAAAAAATGTTTTGATTAAACTAAGATTTTTTTTCCTTTTACTTTCGGCTTTAAAATAACCGTCAAAAACAACAGAGAAAAGAGGTGTTACTGCTAGTGAACCAAAAATTCAATTACCTGAAAGGCTGTTATTCTCATTTCAGTATAAGGTCTTGGCCACAGAGGGAGGCTAGTGTGCAGCACACTGCAGTGCACACAACGCACCCTGTTGCATAATAACTCCCCCGATGCATGCCCTCCATTGAGGACAACATAAGTTAGACCATTAGAAGACAACCTGTCCCAGCCAAAGGCAGAATGAGGCTAGGATTCAACCCACTTGAATGTCCCACCAGGGTTGGGTGACTACATGACTACATTTTGCCCCAGCTGCAAAAAAAAAATATATATATATATATATATACGTATATATATATATATATAAAATCTGATTTTTGCTCAACACCCATCCCTGGCTGACTCAGGAAGGTTGTGGGAATTTAAGGTATGGTTTCACATGAGCTCCTCCTTGGCCACCTCTACCAAACCTTGACAGATACAGAATGTGGAGAAGGTTCAAACAAATACCCACATGCCAGGGCCATGATCTGAGTTGGGGATGTTGCTCTGTTGCATCAGGCCGAGAATAACCTCATGGGAAGATGTCCCTGACTCAAAGGTTGTCGTCTTTGCCAGGGTAATTCTGTGCCAAAAGAACAATCCTAGACTTGCTGCTGGGGTCTGAGTAGCATCTTCTGCAACAGGAAAAATGTAATACTGTGCTGAGAAAATGTGGCTTTATAAATTTCTTAATCCATTTTATTGGCCAAACCATTTCTGCTTGTGCCTGAAACCTTCCTGCCTCTGACTCATCTCGCGTTGTGCTCCACCTTGTCCATGGGATGAAACCTTACACCCGTCAGCTCCTGTCATCCAGAATGAAGTCTGACAGTGACTGTAAAACCTCCCTGGGGAAACTGAGTGCAAGCAGCTGCTGAAGCCAAAAAAAAAATAAAAAAATAAAAAAAAAATGCAGTGTATGGCAATCCATAGATCTGGCCTGCTCCTTGGGGGAATGCAGGGAGGCAGTTGCAGAGCTCCCTGTGCAATGTCCTATCCAGATCTTGTTTTCTCAACAACAGCAGAATCCGCAGGACACCAGAGTAGAGGCTCTTTTCTGTGGCTGTTACATGGCTACATCGTCCCCATCTGGCTCAGATGTCAGCCAGCCACAAGGGATCAGCCCTCTTGCTACTGTGATAGAAGTGTGATCTTCTGTTTTCTTTTTTTTTCCAGTAGCTTGATCTGCCTTATCCAGGGAAATCATTGCAAGTGCACTGTGCCAAGTCCTGATCCCACTGAAGTCAGTGACACTGCTCCAGTTGACCTCAGCGGGACCAGGACTTAAGTAGCACCATGTAATTTCTATAGGCTTCTTGCACAGTTTATGTAGCATATGTGCTCTCTCTCTCTGCACGCTTATTTGACTTTCACACTCTTGATGGAAATGTGTCTTTATAAATTTACAAATAGCGCAGCAGCTGTGTGTTTATATAACCTCATTTGAGGGCCACATGTATTCTCACCCTTGTGCTATTAATATTTATACTGTCACAATCACATACACACAAATACCTCACACAAATACACATGCATGCTGTGGAACAATAAGGAAAATAGATTAAAAACACTTCTGAGTCAGTCATGCCTTAAAAATAAATAAATTAAACTGAAAGGCACATCTAGTCTCTTGAAAGACATTATGAAGGAACTTTTCTCTAGATTTTGGTGACTTTGTGCAAACTGCTGTGCCTTTTGCACCCTTAGCTTCTACACAGCAACACCTCTCCCTGATTTAAAGTGACCAGATTGCAAAAACTTTTGCAAAGCAAACCAGATACTCCAGCCAGTCAGGAGATGGGCAATTTATAGGGCATCCAGGACTCCAGGCACTACAGGCTGTTGAGGCCAGGGCAAGTGACTCCCCCACCATTATAAGGCACATTGTTCAGAAGGCCACAATGAAGCTGGTTAACAGCTCTTGGCAGAGATTATTTTTTTTCTGTAAAAATGCAGAATTAAGCAGATTTAGTCAATCTGCAAATTACTCCTTGTTTCAAATGCAAACAGAAAAAACCTGCCAAACATACAGCCTGGATGTTTTATTTTGACAATTTCAGATGAAACATTTTGATTTTCTTATGTGAAAAAAAAAAAAAATAGCATTCTTGATTTTGCTTCCAATTAATTCTCTCTATTCCAAGAAACCAAAACTATTTGTCCCATCCTAAGTATTGATTACTTCTTTAACTTCCTGCCTTGGTAGATAAAAAGGTTTAAATGATCATTTATGGGTGGCCAAGTAGAATTTCTTTTCTTCCCCACCCTCCACACAGATTTTCCAGTTCAGTCAAAGAACCAGCTCTCTGTAGGAAGCCTAGTCCAGATTTTATTTTTAAGGTCCTAGGACCAAAGAGCAAAAACATGAAGATGTAAGTAGGATGGGCTTTGTTCACTTATTTGCACGATGTGCACATGAGACAGAGAGCAAGCAGCCTTGCTGTCTCCTCCTTCCCTTTTACAAGGAAACTTCACTGGGAGACCACATGGCCGTTCTGATGCCAGCAAGTTCCCTGCAGATGGAGAGAGCAAATAAAAATGTGCATATTTACATTATACATGCAGATTAGATAGTGTGCATTCCTCACAGCTTGTCCCTGAAACACCCTCCAAAAGGAGCGTGGGGGAGAATGCAAAGAAGTTGCGTCCAACTCTGTTCTCTCATTGTCTCCCTCCCACACTCTTGCTCTCAAACATGTACCCCTGGACAATTAACCCTTTACAATTCCCTGCATCACGGACAGAACTGCCAATGCCTGGCAACCTCTATGTTAGAGCAAAAGTGGAAATAGTTTCTCATAAAGGATTGTTAAATTCAGCCAGCAGAAATATCTGCGAGAGGGCAGTGGTAATGATGAGGGAATTAATTATTGCATTACCTAAACTTTGCATTATCTGGCAAAAGAAAAGAGTGGGTGTGTGGGTGCATGTAAAGGGTTACCCTGGAACAGAGACAGAGCATTGAATTGGGGAGCTGAAACACTTTTGTATTTACCCTCCTGAGCGCCAATGGTTGCTCATGTCCCTTCCCATGGAAGTCCTGCTGTGAGCTTGGTGGGTTACTAGGGGGAGCAAGGAGCTGTCCAGCAATGGGACACCCAATGTCTGCTCCTGAGGAAGGTCAGATGGAGCTTCTTTAAAAGCAGGAGTGTAGGAAAAAGAGCAGTATCACCACACCTCTTCCCATACTGTACTGGATGACTTTTAGACCCCAAAGCTCTTGTCTCCTGCTGGGCCAGGTCCTGGATACCTGCCCATGGACGGGGCTCCTCAACCCCATTTGCAGTGGAATTGCCAAGTGAAACCATCAACTTGCTCCATGTCACCCTTTCTTAAAAGACCTGGAGTTTGGCCTTCTCCATAGCTAGGCCCCTGCACCTGCTGCAAAAATCTGCAAGGAAGAGGGTTGGGATTATCCTTCACTGCCAGACGCAGGGCAGCAAGAGCCTCTGGGCAATCAGAGTTCATCACTTGGGCTACGAGGAATCACTCTGTTAGGCATACATGCTCCTGCATTCATCTGTATCTCCTCTCTCATGCTGTAGCACTCATGTTTGCCCTTCCAAATGAGGTTCCTCAGGGCATTTACTCTTCAGCGAGTAACACGCTCACTCACACATGCTCCCTTCACCCTCCTACGCAGCTCAGCATTGTGGCTCTCTCCTGGTAAGTTATGCCCCATTTCTCTCCAGGAAATCCTTGCCCGGCTCTGCCAGCTGCCACCTCGCTGACAGATGTTCTGCTCAGGCACACTCTATCATTTTTACATAGTGGCAGCCTGGTTAAATATTTCACAGCTCACCCCGAACTTTTAGTGCTCCTGGTCAGGGGGAACAGTGCAGCCAGGTCCAGCAGGGGTCACACATGACTTAGGGGCACTGAGCTCTGATCTCCTCCTGGTCTTCCTTGCAGGTTGGTCACAACACCGTGCTTGGAAAGAAGGTTTCCTTTGAAATAAGGTCAACTCCAGCCTTTTGAGGTACAAGGAAAACTTGCCTGCACGGTACCAGCTGCAGTAAAAAGCTTGGCTGAATATAAGACATGGAGGAATGAGAGATTCATGGCATCTTCTAGGCAGAAGAATAAATTAGACTTTTTGATATATTTTTAAGGATGCAGTTTGGCAATTTATATCCATGAAATGTAAACGCCTCTGACTTTTGCCATATAGAAAAAATCAACAAGAAAGCATGCAGTTATTAAGTACTGAAGGGTGGGATAGGTGAGGTGCATGGCAAAAAAATGACTGCTTGATTCTGGCTGGAGGACAAAGGGTTGGGAGATTTCTTGGGATACTGCAGGTTTTAGGGATTATGAAAAGGGACTCTTCAGGTGCTGTGGTGTAAGCAGCCATCTCAGCTCCTTCTTACAGGTTTTATAATGTTCATATTGCTGTGATAGCAATGGTATCAGAGTAAATGAAATATGACTTAAAATCATAATGTAACTAAAACAATTTCCTTGTTTCATGTTGCACATTTACAGTCTCCTCTTCAAAGGTCTTGCACATAACTATTTTATTTTGTTCTAAATTGGCTCTCACACTACTTTCACCAGCATTATAGCTGGGTGCTTCCAGTATTACACCGAGGAACATGACTAACATCTCTTACAGGTTGTTTGTGACAGTCCTTTTTCAGGAAAGATATTATGGACTGGACCAGGGTAGCTGCTTCTGACACTGATTAGCTCATGTGGCTGTGTGTGATTTAACCATAGTTAAAGAAAAAAAAAAAAAAAAAAAAAAAAAAAAAGCAGCCTGTTTAAGGTCCCAAATCAATCCCTAAACATATGTGCAAACTTAAAATTAGAAAATTGCTTTTGCATTTTTAAAGAACATCCAGCCCTCATTCACTTCGCATGCATAATATTGCCCATTCAGGGCCTTGGAGCCCTGTTTACATTAGTGTTTCATCAAATTTATTTTCAAGCATCATAATTCTTTGGTAGGTCAATCTCAACCCTGTTGTGCTCTTTTAAGATGTGGTGGACCAATTCCCAGAATGGCAAGTACAGAGTAAAACAATCAATCAGGCCATTGCTGTCCTGGAACATATGAAAATGTAATGATGACCCCAGATTTTACTGCAGAGAGGGAACACCCGATGCACTGCATGAATGAGATTGACAGATCACCACATTTATAGCATCTTCAATGCAGATCTGGAGTAATTTTGTTTAAAATTGGAAGAAAATAGTAAAGTCAATGTGCCACAAAGTAGCACGCAAGTGTTGTGAATAAAAGCTTCAAAGGGTACTAAAGTGCCATTGATTACCTTTGAGAGGATCTTTAACATCTCAAGTCCAAGATAAAGAATTTACACATACACTGTAATGTTAAACCATCATCTCTATATTTCCAGTAATCACTTCTGCAGTAGATGAATCCAGGCATTAGTATCCTGTCAGGATTTTCTAACTAAAGGTACACAAGGAAATCACAAAAATTTAGATTCCAGTTAAGTTCAACAGTATTATGCCCTTAAAAAAGCCTCCAGTGGTCGATTCTGCTCTGTCAGCTAGGATATTAAGAGAGATTAGTATGCCTGTTCTTAATGATGGCTTAATATCTTGCATATCTGGAAAACCAAGCACAATTCAAAGGTGGCAATAAGATGCCTCATCACCTTTCTCTATATTTTTATCGTGCCTCATACCATTGCTTGTTTTATAGAAACAGAATCTAATAAACTAAGATCATATACTTTTGGGGAGAGGAGAGGAGGAGAAAATTACACGTTTGGTTGATAATGATAACAAGATTGCCATATGAAGCATTTGAATAGATACTGACTGTCATTTTGAGGAGGAATTTAGAACAAAGCAGGATAAGCGTGGCATAGGTGAAGTGGATTTAAAGCTGACGGAGTGCAAAACAGAGAAGGGGAATGAAAAGGGAAATCATTCGGAGTGTTTCCTTGTGCTTTCCAGAAAAGCAGTGACCTCTAGAAACACACGTCCATGGGTGATTTCAGTGTGGAGATGCATTTGCTTTCCTCTAAGGCAATGTGTCAAAGACAAGGAGAAGGAAGAGGAGGAAGAAAGAGCATATTTATATGGGCAGGTACCCATGGCAGAACACTGCTGGTCTTCACAGTTCAAGAAAGCTGTCAGGAAATCAAAGGTGCTTCAGAAAAAAAAAAAAAAAAGCCACAGTAATTGCTCCTAAGATAGGAAATACCACCTTTGACTCTGAGACCTCCTCCCAGGTATCTTACCAAGGATAAGCTGGTGGGCTGACTTGGTCATGGTTTGGAAATTCTTATTTGGGGAATACATACATGGCAATAAGCTTCTCAGCCTGTCAGACAAATGCAGCGAATTACAGTGCAAATTACAAATTAAGAGCGGGACTAATTTGTTTTAGGATGTGCACAAATTTTCAAGTGAGAGTGATTAAGTCCTGGAGCCATTTTGTAAAGACTGTAGTGGATTCACAGTCATTTGTGGTTATTACATCAAGATCTGATGAACTTTTACAATATTTTTTTTATTTTGGAATAATTGATTCATGGTAATTTGTGTAATGCGGAAACCAAACTGAATGGTCACACTGATATCTTCTGGCTTTGTGGCCTGCGAACTTGAGGAGAGGAATTTTTGTGATCCACTCTTCCAAGGAGAGAATGATATTCATTTTACAGGAGAAGATGGAGACCCTGAAAGATTGAATGCTTTGCCCAGTGGAGTCCATCACTGCTTCTCTCACCCTTCTTCATTACTACCTTTTTCATTGTTTTGACCCTTGAGTAATTTTTCTCATTTATTTTTTTTTATATTTTGGGCTTGTTTTAAGCTTCTGAGTGATGATGTTCCCTGCTTTGCTTTTCAGGGAGGTGGATTACGAGGAAATGACAGCAAGGCATGTTCTGGGAGCACAGCCTTCTGCATACAAGACACCTGTGAGCATGCATAGGAGCAGACCACCTTCTGAAAATGAAGCCAGGGAGCAGACTGTGTTTCCAGAGACCTCCCAACAGGACAGCCTGGAAATGTCAGAGCTCCTTTCCCTTGCAGACTGTTCTTGGGGAGCACAGGAAGAATCTCTGCCAGGCCCCAGGCTGCTGTAAGGAGGGTGCTGTCATGCGGGAAATCTTGGCAGAAGCCTTCCTTCACTGAACCCTATCCCAGCACCACACAACCGGCCCAGCCAAGTGAGTGACAGCCACTAACAGGCCATCTCCAGCCTGGCCCAGGTCCGACTCGCTGCGTGAGCCAATGCTCGCTGTCACTGTGCTGCATTACCTAGGCAGAGCCAGACAGGTGGCATTGGCAAGAAACCAAGGAAGAAAAACACTTCATTCCCGGGGAGAGATCTTCCATCTGAGATGACACGTGATGCAAGGTGCAGCATGTGTTGGCCGTGAGATGAGATGTGCCTTATAACAGTTTCCAAAGTTCTGGAACTAGCTCAGACTTGAAATACAGAGAAATTTGGTTAATTTTTTCTGTTTTGTCTGAGTAGCAATATTTTTTTTTCTCTGTGTGTCTTTTGGCTTCATCTCCTGTTGGGAGTGCTGAAATTCCGTCACAAAAGCTGCATCATCACTTGGCTTTTTATTATAGTTTTTCAGCACTACATGACTGCTAGTGCATCTCCAGCCATGCTGGAAATGGGAAGAAACAACCAACAGCTCTTTAGATAATGCAAAAAGACCATGCCTTCCTGCTAACAGCCAGCTGTGCCTGCATTTCCCCTCTCCTCCAGCAAGATACTGATGCTGCTGCAAGACTAGAGATTAACTGGAGGTCCCCTTTAACTTCGGGAAGACTATTTGCAATGAGAGATATTTTTCAGAGTGAGCAAATGACAGGACTGTGATGGGAGGGAGAGAGTTCCCTTGAGGGGTCCCTAATACCCCTCCGTGCATTTACCAGTCCTCAGTAATCTCTCCTCTGCAGGCCTGTCCTACCGAACCCTGCTTAGCTGGTAATTGCTGAAGGAATCAAAACACAAGGTATGGCAGCTGCAGGCATCCAGTGGAAAAAAAAAAAAAATCCCCACATGCACATGCACAAGTGTAAAAGAGAGACAGAAGGAGAGAAAGCACATTAAAGGAAAGACAACATTTGCAGCAGGCTGGTGTGTCCTTGACCGAAGGAGACATCAAAGACAGCTTCAGTGATTTACTCTTTGACAGGCTGGCATCTCTGTGATTCACGGAGCTAATCAATTAGGTGATACATTCCCCCTCCCCACCGCCCCTTTATTTTTAACAGCTTCTTGCCAAGAGTAGAAATGCTCCAGAACTGAACGGGGACCAGCGTCCTGACCGTGCTGCAGGAGCTGACAGGCACCAGCCCAGCGGGTCTAAAAGGGGATCGGGACACTGCCAAAGGGGATTTTCCATGGGGGGCAGGGGCAGTTTAGCCCCCTTTGGAAGTGGATGCCACATTTTCCTGGGTCATATGACACAGATGATGTTGCAGAGTTTCACAGCCCCTCCATTTATTTGGATATATGTCTGCCATCCCTGCTTCCCCAGTTCTGTGCCACATGAAGGCTTTAAAAGCCTTCCAGCACTTGAGTCCTTCAGCCATACATAAACAGAGTCTTGCCCTTCAGATTTCTCAGATTGTTGGCTGTCCTATTGCAAAATGAGAGACACAGTCACAGCCAAGCTCTTCTTAGTGAGGAGAAAGTCCTGGGAGGCACAGAGGCTGGGAAATGCACCACAACAGGCTTGTGGCACTGAGCACTGCAGCTGGCCAGGTAGTGCAGAAAGCAGCCTGCATTTAACGCTTGTGTTTCCTCTCCTAATGAGAAGCTGCAGAAATCTGGCCACAATATGGTACAGTCAGGGGGATGGGAGAAGTTGTTGGGGTTCAAGGAATAAGCCCCCCCAGTTGGGATGCTCTGAAGCCCATGGTCATCTCAAAATGGAAACCTTTTCAGGGACACACATGGGGACAAAACCAGCCAGGGTGTGAACGAACAAGTGAGTGGTGGGATGCTGAGCCAGCCATATCAGCACTTGCAGTGTTTAAAATTTCATTGAAGATAATATCAGAAATCTCTATCCTTTGTGCTTGCAAGCCTTCTCTTCTGAACATGGCCACTGTAGTGCTTCCCACATGAATATGCAGCAGGAATGAGTCTGAGCAGGCACAAATCACAAGGAGAAAGCAATAGCACTGCTTTGATGTAAATCCAGATTCAGGAACAAGGCCCAGTTGCCCTTGAAAGAATGGGGATTTTTCCCAACTTGTCTCAAGAGCTGTCCAGGTGCTTGATGAAAACTATTTCAGGGTAAGTCTTGGTGAATTTTTCACTACTGATCATTCTAGAAGTAGCAGGATGTTAACAAGGAAGAGAGGACAGTATTGTGCACTGGAGAGCAACATCTGGTGGAGATTTGTTGGAGAATTTGGGAATTCACACAGGTGTTAGTCCTGCTTCTTAACATCACAAGACATAACAGTTGCATGGCAATGAAAGCCTCTCCTCTGGGTTCAGACTGAAGATTCTTCTTATGTCTCACTTTGTCACATTGGGAACAGAGGATGCAGGCAAAAACCTGACAGTCTTACCCCATGCTCCCCCTCATCGCACAGACTGCCCCAAGGAGGTTGGGGCACACCAGCTGAGCCCTTGCTCCTGCCTCCCTAGAAGAGTCCCCTGTGCAAACAGAGACATTGTTGAATATTCTCTGATTTGCTTTGGATGAAATCTCTCATCAGATCCCGCTGCTCTTCATGGCAAAATACCCGCAGGCAACAGAGTCCAATTTTTACCCGTTCAGCTTCAGGCATAAATTTGCTGTTTTCAAAGTGGAAACAGGATCAGATGGCAGAGAGAAGGGGAGAAAAAAAAAAAAAAGTCCTTCACCAGCTGTGAAAACTGCCCTTTTAATTTTCATGAAAAGATAGAAAGAAATGTTCTGCTGGTTGTTTCATCCCTCATTGGTATAATCGACAGAGAGCATTTCCTCTCACCCATCAACTATAAGGTGTCATTAGCTGCTGGATCCATTTTTGGCTTCCCTCCTTTTCCCTCGGTGAATTACCTCCTTCGAGATATCACCTCTTAAATTCACGTTCAATTTTGGGGGGCAGGTTTTATCTGTTCTGCCTGTGAGAGGAAAACGGTTTGTTCCTCTTGTCCTACCCAGCTTTCTCTGTTGTGGTAAATCCTCTACCTGTTCCTGTTACTCCACTTTGAGGTCTCCCTTCAGATGTTAGTCATTCTGTTTTACATCTAAACCATACCTCATTAAAACTGTGCATCAGTCCAGATTCCTGCTCATTACAACAGGCAGAAAGCTCAGCTTATGGGAATGCAGCTATAATGAGGGCAAAGAGTATGGCTCAAAAACAACTTCTAATAGCTCATTAGCAAAAAAAAAAGACTAGTCAGACACCGCTGTAGTTTCCTCGTTCCTTCTAAAGATCTGAGAGCCATCCCCTTCCCAGCCCATGGAGGTTAGCAACATTTAGTCTTCAAAATCAAGGCGAAGCTGTCTTCTGTGCTGAGGACTATCTCACAGCCTTAGAACTGTCCTGGACTCCCATGTCCTGTGATAATATCTGCAGATTTCCTGAGTCACTTAACGTGGTTGCTCGGTGCTCATTTGTCACCTCCTCTACACCTGCTACATCTGGGAAGCCAGCACTGCACACTGGCAGCCCAGCTGCTGATGCTCCCTGCTCCCCTAGCTTGATGTGGATCCCATCCTGCCTGATGCTGTCTCCCTGATATCCTGCTTCTTCTCACTCGTGGTTGTTGGTTTGGGATGTCAGCCTGACCCAGATTCAGAGAACAGGTAAAATTCCAAATATTTGCCTGAGTCCTGGCAGTGGGATTCTAGTCCAGGCTGGTGATGTATGGCACACAGAGAGTTTTGCTTTCTGTGTGTGTGAAAAGAGAGAAATAGAAAGAAGCCACCAGGCTGGCAAATAAGTTTTAAGAGTCCACATTGACTCTGGTTTTCTTCCCCATCTAGGTAACATGCAGCAAGAGCAGCTGTATACCTAGAAATATTATCAAGAGCTGCTCGTTCTCTGATCCATAGAGGAGTTAATGTCATTACCTAGGCTTTATTCTGCTCTTGCTCAAGCAAGGAGAGTAAACACTGTGTAAAAACTGTAAAAACTGAGCAGAGACCTTAGGATTTATGCACTCATTACCTTGCAGGACCATCTCTCAGGATGAAGCAATTTACACAGTGAAATATCAGTGCACTAAAAAGCTTAGGAGGAGCTTCGACGAACTGGCAGCCCTGTTCATGTGTTCCGATTAGCTACTCACAGCACCTATCAGAGAAAAAGACTTCATCAGCGGTGGTATTTAATGCTCATCTTTTGTCTTCATTCAGTGCAGGCTGAAAATGTAATATTTTGACAGTCTCATGAGATGCTGTCTCCTCTTAAGGAAGAGCTGACACAGAGGAAGCCTCTTCTGAATGGGCGATGTCTGGCATTCAAAGGACTGAAGAGTGATTATGCCACAACTAGGCAGTGCCCCAGCCTTGGGGACAGTGTGGCTGTCTTCATCTAGCAGGCTTGAATCCCATGCTGCAGCTGCAGGGCCATGAGGGAGCTGCTTGCTTCGGCACCCTTCTCATGGCTGAACGTGCTGCCCAGCTTGAGATAAGCAGGTATCAGCACCCCTGGAGGAATATGCTCCTCAGTCAGAAGGAGGAACACAACTATATTTGAAAGCGGTTTATTTTTAGCTCATCATTCATAATTTTGCTTGTGTACGTCACGGTGACTCACACTTTGTTCCTCCTTACTCGACCGTGTGCCTGCAGAGACAACAACATGTTTGCTTGTTTAATGCACGGTCTCTCTGTTTGAGGGCTTGTTGTTTCAGCGAGGTCTGGGAGCAGCAAGGGCTTCTTCTCAGACAAACACTTTCATGCTGTGAGAGTTTGTAGAAGTGTCTTTCTTTTTTTTTTTTTTTTTTCTTTCCTGTAAGAAATGTGGTTTTAGTAAAATGCAGATGTGTTAAATGCATATGCACCGGTCACATCTGCCTGAAAAAGAAAAGGCCTCCAAACAGAAATGGAGCTCTTAACACAGTGCAGAAGAGACCATCCTGTGCACCAAATCCTGTTCATCACATCACTGCCAACCCCCTAGCAGATGTTCAGTCCAGACGATTCCCCAGAACATCTGTGCCATATCCTCTACCTGCTGCAAACCACAAAACACCTCCCTGCAAGACCTCCTAAGAAACTGCAGACCCTGCAAAGAAAACACTAAACCTTCACAATGATAGTGTATTGCAGAGAGAAATGGCAGAGATCAAAGGCAAAGAAAGGAGCATAGAGTTCCTAATGGTTGCCTCGTGCTTTCTCTATGCACTGGTCCTGACTTTTCCTCATGTAAAGCCGTGGCACTGGGCTAAAAACAACCCCCTTTTGTTACCCAGGAGCTCACGGCTCACCTAAGCCTTCTCCGATCCCTCCAGTGAGCCATTAGAGCACCAACTGTTGTGAGGTTGTTTTAGCAACAGTTTGAAAAGTGATTTTTTATGAGCTGTTTATTACCTTCTCAGATTTATTATGTTCCATTCAGACCGATTATGTGAAATAATAAAAAAAAAAAAAACTCTAACAAAACATGACCTAAAAAAAAAAAATGTTTCTAAAGAAAATATGGACCAGGGTTATTTTTCCTTTCTTCCTTCCCCTCCTCCCCCCAAACTTTTGGAATAAATGTCAGAATTAATTTAAGTCAACATTGCCAGAAGCAATCATTCGTCTTGAATATTTCAAACTTGGAGTAACTAAATGAAGGTTCCTGAGAATGAATGTAGTTGAAGGAGGAGATTTGTGAACCCATTTGTGAATGTAAGCTGATTTTCTGCTTCTTCCTATCTCAGAAACCTGTGTGTCTCTGGTTGGACATGTAAAAGAGGACATACCTTGTGGAGAAAGACATTTTCAAACTTTTAAACATTTTCAGGGAGTGATGGTGCTGATGGGGACTTCTTCACTGTCCAAACCCACATCACTGCCAGGGATTACACCAAGCAGAGCCCATGGGCAGGATTTCCTCTCCAAGGATACAGGGCTGTGCAAATTAATGTTACACCAGGCTGGTCAGAAGCATCACAGCTAGATGGGAAACGGGAGTTCTTCTTCTGCCAACAGTACTAATCTCTGTGCTTGCACTTTGGATAAAAGATGGCCTGTTGACAAATTATTTTTTTTTTCCTATTTACCCTGTATTTTCCTTTAATGGTCCCAGCTGGAGATCAAAGTCACAAATTTTCAGCCGACTTCCAATTTGTGCTGTGCTTTGGAAGTCATTTTTCGGGGAAGTACATGTGCAAAGCAGGTAGCTGACCAGCCAGTCCCCAACACGGCTGCACCAGCCCTGCACATCTCCATCCATCCTCAGCAACAAGGGAGGCATCCCCTCCACTCAGTGCCAGGGGGAGCCCTGCTGCTGCCTGCAAGAAAGGCTCTGGGAATTGCAAGACCAGGCCCTGGGAAATCCAGTGAGACTGAAAGCTGGCCACCTGGCTGAATGTTTTAGCTTTCCCCTGACAGTTAATGAGATTAAAGCCCAGGAGGATTCCCTGGCAATTACAGTGGATGATGGGAATTTGGCTCCCACACAGCGATGAACAGGGCTCACACGAGAGGCATCCTGCAGGGAGGGGGTGGCGAGTCTTCATGGGAGAAAATGTGTGCCCTGGCTGTGCAAGGCACCAACGTGTCCCTGGCACATCACTGCTGGTTGCTTTTTTACGCTTCTTTTCTGGGCTGTCTGTTGACTGAAAAGGCTGCAGAGAACAAGCTCTCCTTCAGCCCTTAAAAATGGTTTCTCTCGGGTTGAGCTGTGGCACCAGGATAGAAATAAAGATCTCCAGTCTCCACAGTAATTAATACCCATCCATCAGCTTTAAGAATCACCTGTGTATAATAAATGCAAGAAGTTAAACATCTTGCTGCTGAGCCTCCGCTAGTTGTCATCTAGGCAAGACAATTTATGGCACCTTTCCCGAGCATCCTGTCAAGGGCTCATTCGTGTAGCTCCTCCAAAGGCCATACGCAGCCTTGAGAATATAAGAATTCAGAGATTTGCCCTGCTGCCTCGTTACCCTGCGTGATCATTTCTGATAAGTGTTCTTGTTTAATCATTTCCCTGAGTAGAGCCCAGGGTTCTCTTGTGTTTTTCTGTGTCATATTAATAAAGGTCCATTTGGGAGGATGCTGGGGGTGGAAATGATTTGACCGAGGTTAAGTAACAATTGTACAAAATTGTTTTGACATTATGTTAATGTCTGCTTGTGTATTATCCCCAATTTAAAGTTAATCACCAAAATTACCGTTGCAGTTCCCAAAATCTAATGAAATAAGATTTGTTGAGGTGTGAATAATACAGAAATTGAGAAGCACGCAGTCACTATAAAAAAAAAAAAAAAAAAAAAAAAAAAGAAGGAAAAAAAAAACGAAATTAACTGCTAGCTTTAACTCTCTGAGTGCTCATATCAACTGAGGTGTGTTCACAAATTAAATCAGACCTTTACCACTTGAAATTGCGCTGGTGACAGAGCAGGGTCTGAGCAAAGTGTCCTGCTCACGTGCCTGAGTGTGTGCACAGAGCCTGGCACAGCAGGGTCCCACCCCGTGTCTCAGCTCAGGGGCATGGCCAGACGTTTCGTGTTAATAAATACGAATTGGTGCTTTAACGGTCAATGGGTTCAATCATGGCTTGGCTGTGCTAGGATGAACATAGCTGATCTGGGCAGATAAAGACAGACCACTGCTATCATGAAAAAGCATTAAAAAAAAAAAAAAGTCATTATCATAAATTCAAATAAAAATGTAATAGGTAAATGGTAGCAACAGGAACTGAAAAAGATGGAGGAGTCTGTTTGCATCTTCTGTTACGTCTGAACGAGTATGAGCAAAAGAAGGAGGAAGAAAGAAGAAGCATCAGTGCTGCATTGACACAAGAGCATGGTCCACAGCCCACTCTTAGATGAATTTCAAAAATTAGCTAACTCCTTTCCTACACAGAAGCTTGATGCAGGAATAATTTAAAGCAAAGGATGTCACAGTATATGAAATTGCAAAGAGGATTTTAATATATGTCTCAGTAGAAACTGGAAAATGAAAAATAACTCTGCTTTTGAACCAGTGATTTAACCACAGGAAGAAAAAATACAGTAATTAGGTTTGGGGAAGGGTGTCCAAGCAGCACACCTACAGGCTGCCTGCTCTTAGATATTTGAGTAGGGTATAATGGGAAGGGTGGGAGAGCAGCTAGGCTGTGGGCTCAGCTGAGGGGGAATGAAGCTGGAGATGGCGCTGCCATCAAGGCTCTCCCTGCTCTCTACTTCATCTGTACCATTTTGGGCCCTGTAAGCATGTGCAGAAGGAAAGAAGCAAGCAATGCGTGGCTGTGGCAATGGAGCACAAAGCAAAACACGTGGATCCAGCTGCACAAAGAGAAGAGAAAGAAATGTGAAAAGAGCCCAAGAAAGGATGGAGGAGAAATCAAGCTCAGACAATTGCAGCAGCTTCCCTTCAGAGTTGTCACAGGCATAACTAAAAGTTGCAATGAATTACTGAGCTAGTAATATATTCTTATGTCCAGAATGGAGTAGAAGAAAGACAAAAATGATGCAAGGTGCTTGTAGAATACATTCTAAAAGCAGGTGTATATCACTTCACAATCCAAAGTGGCTAACTTACTGGGTGAGGCAGCAAGAATCACAGTTTTGATAGAAAATTCCAATTTTCACATGCAAAAGAAAACAGTCTGCATTTTTGTCTAGTTTTCCTGAGGCTGTGTGTACAAAGATATAGTCAGTGACAACCTGACCTGTCCCAGCACAGTAATTGCAGCCAGTTTTGTGGATAACAAGTACAATTTCAAGTGCAGAAACAAGCTTAAGAAAGGCTGAAAAACAGATCCTCTGTATGCCTTAAAGAGCTACAGAATAGCTGCATTGTTGGCTTTAATAAATTCCCCATGGATATTTCAGATTCTCTGTAAAGTGTTTCCACAAAATCCTGTCTCCAACTTCTTCACCTACCAATCTCTCTGAAATGACCCTTATCCTTCCAGCCACTTTGGTGTTGGGACTTTTTCCGTGACACCCAAATGGAGACATTTTGATTCACAGAGGTGAAAATTAAAGATGCTTTTCTCTTTAAATTTTTACTGATTTTGTATGGCACAAAGGAGCCAAATATCTATCAGGACAAAATCGACAGCAGAAATATGAGAAAACGCCCCAGGCAGAGTGTACTTCACGTGTGGCCTCTCTACGTGTATTTCAGGAGGAAAAATAATATAATGAATTATTCCCTGAGTTAATGGAGTTCGGAATACGCCCATTGCTCCAATAGTTCAAAAGGAGGTAAATTTTAGAAATGTTGGCACAACCAGGATCATTCCACCCTGAACTTTCAAGTTCAGGTTCAAAAATCTGTGGGCTTCTGAGATTTTGTGTAAAGCCTCTTGCTTCAGTAGTACCATGAGGAAATTGATAGAGAATGTGTCTTCTCCTGGTTAAAATGGCATTAATGCCGAGCTGTGTGTGACAATGTCACCCTCCTGTAGACAGGAGAATAAGTATAAGCCCTTGCAGTAGGACAACCACCTATGGTCACATCAACCTGTCTGCAGCCAGCCTGGATCATGGAAGCCAAATAGGCCCAGACTGGGTTAATACTGGGCCGGGAGTCCAAGAAGCAGTTGCAGGTTCTGAAGGCAGAAGATGGGAAGTTGTGGCCACAAATGTAAAGCAAATATTAAACCACAGAACAACAAAATAATCTGAAAACAATAACAAAACAAAACAAAAAAGAAATCACTTTTAGATCCCATTGCTGCTACCAATCTAGTAGTAGGCAAGGCTGAAAAGGAAAGAACCCCACAGTGATTAGTAGAGATTGTGTGTTAGCTAAGGGTCTGGGTGCAGCTCCATCAAAATAAAACCCAGAACTTTTTAGGAGACCTGCATCCAAACTTGGGCCACAAGTAGGCAGCAGGTGTAATCTAGTACATTTTTATTTAAACTCCCCTCATTTTCAGTGTCACACAAAAACTATCCCAGGACAACCAAGTGCATTCCATGAGCTGACAGTTATCTCCACTGGGCAGAGGTCTTCCAAACAAAATTGCTAGTCTACTTAAGTCTATCTATTGTACAATAGCTCAGAGCAACTTCATTTTCTAATATGGTTTTGTTAACAGAGAGTTTTCCACGCTCATCCAAATCAAACTGCTCACTGGTTCTTAGCAATTGCTAATTAGACATGATTTAATACCTTGGGAACCCTTTGCCTTATCTCTGACATGACCATTTTGCTTTTAATTGGAGAAGGCTTTGTGGACGGACTGCTGCCAGCTCAGCCATAATATTTTGTCCTCTGATTACCAGCCTCAGCACAACCCCCTTTAACAAGCGCTCAAAGTTCAGTGGTACTTTTGTTTTCTTGCAGAAGCTTCTGGGAGGTTACTAATAAACTTAGCATGTATGTATGGCTATATTATGATAGTATCTAACACACAAGGTTATTCAATTTGTTTAATTTATTTAACGTGCTTACAAGTAAAGTCACAAGCTCCACCTTCTACCTACAGCTGATTGCCTGGAATGGCTGTCAACAGCCAGGTAGAGCATCTGTCTGCATGGTCCCAAACTTGCCATGGCTTCAGACACAGACAGCCTGCTTCAGCTTTAGCTTTGCTCTGGCTGAGCAACCAGCCTTGAGGTTGTGTGGGTGAGTTTGGCTAGCCTCTTCCCACAGAAAACAAATCATCTGCAAACTGGAACTCAGGCCAGCCTTGCTGAATGGTTAGCAAAATGTTCACTTAGCCCGAAGCTGGGATTTGTGTTGTCTGAGCCAACTTTCAAGAGAGGCAGCAACAGTTCTTAGTGTTGGGTGGATGCCAGGCAGGTTATGGAAGTTATGAGCAAGTGTTGAGGCCTGTTTCAGACCCAGATTTCAGGGACGCAGACTTAGCAAAGCAAAGCAGGGGAACTTTCTCATGTAGACCCCTGAGAATTGAAACTGCAGTTTTCAATGCTTTTTCCTCCCTTGGGATCTGGCTGTCAGATGGGGCCCATTTGCACATCACCCCAGGTTTGCAGATACATCCTAGACTTCTGAGACAGAAGTCATTTCATTTTAGTTCTTAATGGTGGTGCTTTAGAAACCACAAAGTTGCCTGAGAAACTCGTGCTCAAAGGTCTCCTTAGCTGTCTCTCCAAGTTTCCTTCCAAGCTTTATGGCTTCTCCAGACACACTGGGCTGCTTTACAAATGGTTTCCATCAGCAGCCAGCCTAAAAGCTGCCCGAACCACTGTCCAGTCCTCTGCTCAGAAGGATTAAATGGTGCATGAAAGCTCTGGCCTCTGGTGCATTTGCTCTGCAATGCCCTCTTGGGCTCTGTCCTGTCTTCTGCACCCTGTCCTGGGGCATCCTTGAAGTTGATAATTTTCTGCCTGCAGCACAAGGGTCCTTCTGAGCCTGGAATAATAAGGCATTGAGAACTTTAAGACTATGGAAACACATGGGCTGAGGGAATTTACAGGTTCAGGCCATGCACAGTGAGCCAGAGACTTTATGGCTGAGACTGGCAAGTTGGATGGGAGAAGGGAGTCTTACGGTAAGTCCTTTGTCACTGGCCTGGTCCTCTGCTCAGGGGAAAAAAAAACAGATTATTTCCGATATAAAAATAAGATCAACAGTAGAAACTCTTCATGTTGGTTTAATTGTCCGTTTTCCCTTGGTCCTCCTTTTGCAGACTTTGTAAACCAAAGAACTGTGTTGCTTGGCTGGCTGTGAGGGAAAGAGGTTAATACTGAAGACTACACAAGGTTCTGCAATTAGACAATTTCTTTGTAGCATAACGTAGGCGCCAAGATGACCTCAGAGGCCTTTTTTTGCTGTTGCAGAAACATATTGGACAGGTTTTCTCAGCAGCTGTGCATTAGCGTTCCGTATTTAATGGGCTGATTATAAATTACAACAGCTACCCTAAGATCTTCCCATCACCCTGGATTTCTTCACAGCAACTTTCTTTCTTTCCTTCTTTTCCCTTGCCTCCAAGGACTGCTTTGCAAATATGTGCCATTTGGTGGGAAAGCAGATGGGGGGATAATAAAAGTTATGTTTTATGGATTCATGTGAAGATTGCTCTGTACTTTTTCTCAAAAAAAAAAAAAAAGAAGCTAAAAAATAATAATAAAAATAACCCTCCTCATATTTCTTTTCAGGAAAAGAAGTTTCAGGATAACAGTGCAAGACTGATAGCCATGGGAAAGATGGAGGTGGGCATACACCACAGGATCTGAAGATAGAGATATTATTTTTTTAGAGCTCCTTATACAGATGGATTTTTATTATTATGTTTTGCTGCACCTTGGGCTTTTGTTTATATTCTGTTTAATTCATCCCACTTGTACTATCTCCCTCCACATGACAAGCTCAATAAGTGGTGTATTTCTGCTTGCTGGACTGCAAACTCGTGGAATAAAATTGGGGAGGAGGAAATTTGGGAGAATCGCAATACTCTCACCCACCTGGGAGAGGCACGCACCTGCTTGGCAGAGTGCAGGGACCTCCAGATTAACAAAGGTGCCCAGGTGCTGGGCATCAGTCAATCACTTGCCTTCATTTCCTCAACACGCTGAAAAGACCTGTGAAGGAGGTGCTAAATTTTAGATTTCCTTGAGGCAGGAGAAGGGCTTTTCTCTTGACCTCTAAACGCTACATGGCTTTAGTTGCAAGATGTGTTGTTGATTTTGATTTTACTTTAAACAGTTTCTTATTTGTAGTTTGCGATTATTATTATTTTTTCCTTTCTTTCTTCTCTTTCATGTCATTTCCAGAGGAAGCCCTGGATGAGGGTTGTTGGTCTGGTGTGAGTAACTAACAAAAGCTATCAGATGTATTTTCTAGTCATTTCCTGGGGGTAGCTGGAATCCTCCATACTTTCTTAATGGGCATGTAATTTTTCTCTGAGAAATGGATTATCTTTGTGATAGAGGAAAAGGGGTACAAACACCTTCCTAGCTTTGTTGTTGTACCCAGGTCCTATGATCAATGGGCCTTAGCCTTACTTTCAATAGGGGCCCTCCAAATTTTTGTGTAGTGTGATGAATCCTCTTGTAAGAGTTCATGTCTCTGTTTGGTCTCTTAACTACCTGTTATGAACTCTTAGAAGAGATCCGTGGATCCCAGGAGTCATTAAGCAGCAGATTGGAAACACCATTTGTAATTGTTTGTGAGCTAAGCCCAGAGCCTAAATATTTTTGGCTGACTTCTGAGCTTTGGCTCTTTCTCTTTTCTTCCTCTTTCCCCAGTGCATGCCTCCATCTCAAGGGATCTGGAGATTCCCAGCCCAATTTTAGGCAGCTAAAACAAACTTTTTTTTTTTTTCAATTACGTTTCAGGCTTTTTGGAGCCTGAAACACAGCAGGAGAGCCAGACTAACGCAAACCAAAAGCACATTTGCTAACCTGGCCTTTATCCTTAATGTGAGTAAAAGAGCTGTTAGGATGAGGTCAGTGGCACACAGCACCTCCGAGTTGGCTGAGATGTGGTGGTGTGACAGCAGCCACCTGACCATAGGGACAGGCATGAGAGTGGGATTTTCCAAGCAGAAAACCACTGAAAAGCTAAACTGCCCAGGTTGAGATTGATGATGAACTTGTGTCTTTTAGAACTGCTATCTATCTGTTGTGTGTATCTTGCCCTAAAACTGGCACACTCCATAGGTGGTAGGAGAAGCTTGCTCTCAGTTCAGAAGGAAATACACAGTGCTTAATGTTAGGGAGGATCTTTAGACCAGTGGAGAAATGGTTGTATAAAGATCCAATGCCTGTGTTTGTCTAACATTGATTTCCAATTGGGAAATGAGGTGGATGTTTTTAACAATAGGATGATGAACCCCTGGAGCAGTTGCCTAAGGGATGTGGTAAGCTCTCTTTTACTAAAATCCAATATATCAAGTTCAGATCGCTTTTTTGAAAGAGGTGTTTGAGCTCAACAAGAAGTTCCTGGGCTCAGTAAAAGACCTCTGGGTGAATTTTATATCTACAAGTAAGTAGGAGGTCAGATTAGGTGATCATAATAGTCTTTTTTTTTTTTTTTTTAACCTTCCGAGTTGAAGTCCTTGAGCATGTACTTTGTAAAAGTCAAATCAAAAGGATGAGAGAGGTCTTAAAGCCAAATATTGCCTGCCAAACCCAATTATCAGGACTGCGGTTCAAAGTGGTTCATGGCCTTGCTGGGCCAGAAGCATTTGACCACTGATTATAGCAAAGGATGTAAGTGCTAGGAGAAATGAGAGGGCTGCGGGAAAAGGGCTTCCAAGTGTAGGAAATGTGTACTTTCTCCATGTAGAGACAAGACAGGAGAGAAAAGTGAATTGCCTCAGGCTAGGAAGTGTCTACTTTTCAAAGAGGATCTCCCAGAAGGGTGCAGGATCCAGTGTGTTCACGCTATTGTAGGCAAAACATTGGTGGCAAGGAGCAGAGCTGGGAGCTGCAAGAAAGCCACAAGGATGGCTCTCAGCATGCATGGAAATGAAATGGAAGATGGGCAGCTGATGACAAAATTATAATGTGCATCAAAGCTCCTGCTTCATCTTCTACTGCAGCAACAGCAGCGCAGGTGGACACGAGGCAAGTTATCTCACACCTCCAGGGTTTCCCTGCAATCCCTTATAAGACTGCGAGAGGAGATTTTGCTTCCCAGTGTAGCAAGGAGAGAGCTGGCAGCTCCATTAATGAGCATTTGCAGCCAAGCCTGTCTTGTATCCGATGCACTGCATGCATACATGTTATGAATAATTTCTTCCCTAAGAAATGAGCCCAGGTTAAAAATAGCCCCTGCATTTAGCTGCTTGCTGCCTCCTTCCTGCTTGCTGAGGCCAGAGAAGTGCTGGCAGTCATTTTCAATGTGGAAATGTTTAGAAGCTGAAACTCTCTGGTGTCTCTCCCCGGTGTGGGGAGCTCTGGGGACAGCTGTGGGGCAGGCAGTGGGAGTCTGTTTTTCTTCTTACCCTGGCCTGGAAGGGGACCTGTCTCCAGAGTGAACTGGAGACAACTTCTCCATTACACATTCCAGTTCCAGCCTTGACTCTCTGCTGAGGCGGTTAACAAAGGGCCAATTAACATTAGGCAGTTTTGTGATGAGCCTTTCCAGCTGGGGCTGTGGCAGAGCTTGCTGTACATGGGAAGGTGCCCTGCACGTGACACTATCTCCCTGTTACTGTCCGTGGTGAACTCATAAAACGGGACGTGTTTAAAGGGTACATGGGGACATTTCCACTTGTATGTCCCTGCTTCTCTTCGGTGGGATTAAATCTGCTATGGGCATATAAAATTGGAGGAGCTGCAAGGTTAGGGCCTTTCCTTCTCCACCTAAAAAATGCTGATGCTTTCTCATTAATTCTCAGCTCAGGGCTTGCAGAAGGAGTTTGTCATCATATGAGAAGCAGGGGCACAGAGAGCTGGTAACAAACAAGGGCTCCCTCATCACCTGCTGACCTGAAGGACTAAGTAATAGCTTATAACAGCACTGTAAGTAATGATATATCCTGCAGTTGGCAACAAAATAATCAGGATTAAGCCCAAAGGCATGGTTAAAGCCATGCAGCTCACACTGTGGTGAAGGGAATGAAAACAACCAAGTATTTACTTACAGGACTGTTAATGAAGTGGTTTTTACTCGACTAATCAAAGCTCTTTCGAGGTGTGTGGTGTTTGGTAGATCTTGCCTGAAGAAGTGAAGGTTTCTGGTCTCTGCTTGGAAGGAGAGAAGGATGGGAAATTCAGGAAGAAAAAATAAAAATAGCACTTGAAATATCAAAAACTCTGTGAGGGATGGCTTGTTTTTGAGTTTCTGGCATACAGATCTCCACACAGAAATCAATCATTGATGAACAGTGCTAGGAGTGTGAGCGGGTTGATTTTTATGCTTGTTCAAGAAGGCTCTGAGCCAAGTACCAGGTTCTGAGACAGCTCATTTGGAGCCTGAAGGGAACTGAGGAGCTGTGGACCTCCATCCATATTATCAAGGCCATGGCTACACGACAAGATTAGTGTCAACAAGAGAACTTCTTCCTCTTTCTCCAGTGCTCTGAAAAGATGCCATGTGATTGTCTTGTGTTTTTATTTTTTATTATTTTTTTTTTAAAGTATTTGAGCCTGAAGCTTGGTCCCCTCTCTCCCCAGTGAAAACCTGAGTGGCTCCTTGCTCATCAAATGCATGTATGCCTTTTCTGTAGTATCCTTCCTGTAGAATTCTTCATGTGAGTACTCTCAAGTCCTGCCACTTTCTCTCTTCCTCAGCCACCACAGCAATACGTGCTTAAGGTTTCACTCAGTCTCTCTCCCTTGCCTTGTGGCTATGCCTGGTCTGTTTTCAGCCTCAGGGATTCATTGTAAAAAATGATCCAGTTTTCAGAAATCACAAGGTTCTGTGTCCTCCACTTAATTATTGTTTTATTTTAATAAGCAATTATGTTTTGAAGGCACCTCAGGGCTCCAGGCGTTAACCACTTATCACCTGCTGAGTGATTTAGAACTAGTGAAGCACATCCCATTTGCAGGTTGGAATAAGGCCTGAATCCTATCAGCAGACAAATGAGTTCAGAAATACTCAATGTTTGTAGCTCATTGCTTAAGGATTCAACCCCTGGCCTTCAGAGAGGGTCTGATTGTGTGTTGGAGGGGTTGTAAGGATGTCTGTTCCCTTGTTGTTCTGATAAGAAGTAAAGGGCTCCTTAGAGGGTGTGAAAGGGAGAAGGCTATCTGTTGGCTATTCTGCACTATTTGCTTTGCCAAGTATAAGTATCTTCCACAAGTCTCTCTCAGCTACAGACCACAAAACCCTAGCTGCTAAATCAACCCACAGCTTGGGCTTCCCATGTGTGAGAGATTTAAATCACCTCAAAGGTGAGACCTTTGTGGGGGCAATAAGGCAGTGAGTCTCAGTTCCAGAACGGATGTGGAAAATGTGTGCAGTCTCCCAGGGCTGAGACATCGGGCACAATTATTGGTTTGTCTTCAGGACTCATTTTCCACCAAGAGGCAATTTGTTGAGCGCACTCTAAGAGCCTGAAACTTGCTGGCTGTAGCAATTTTTAGGAATAAACCACGAGCATTTCCATAGATTTCAGGGTGCAGTGCTCTGAGCACTAGTACCTTGAAGAGTGGAGACCTGGGTTATCAAATGCTGGCTGGCTTTTTCCTGCAGCTTTTATGACCTAATGCTTTCTTTATTGTCCTCCTGCATCTCCTTGACTTCCAGGTGGCACAGTTGGAAACCCGTTTGAAAGCATAATCCCATTACATCTTCTCTATTTTTATGTCACACAGTAAAAACACAACACAGCAGCTAGGCCTGCATTTAACTCCTCGGTTGGAAGGCTCAGCAGCCCAGCCTGTGCGTGCTATAGAGCATTATTATTGACACTATCTACAGTGTTAGTCAGCACATGTGCCATATGCTCCAAGGTCTATGTCCTCCATGTATTGACTGACTAGTTTTATATTTTCCATATGGGGTCTGTTCTCAAGGTTCCACACAGACTCTGAGGTATTGGGATAATAATGAGAAGGATAATAAATGTAATAAGGGGAACAAGAGGGTTGAACCTTTCAGGGAGACCCTGAGCAGCTGGAGTAGGAGGCTTAATGTATTTCCCCCTGTTGGGTTTGGAGATATGAAGCAAAGGAGGGGTGGAAAGGAGGTAAAGTAGAAAGGGGGGATGACAGAAAAGGATCCCATGCCCTTGTTGTGGAGAACTGTTTCCTCCCACTTGCTGCACAATGTGTCCTCTGGGTGTAGTAAACTTTAGAGTCCTTTCCATGTTGAAGATGCTTCTTTAAAACCATAGGTGCTCTGAATTAAATACAAGGTAGAAGTTCCTGCTGAAGAGTATGATTGCTACTAGTTGTGTTCCCCAAAGTAACAAGCTGTTCTGCTGCTGTTCCACGGCCCCAGGCTCTTTGCCCATGTGGGTAGTGCCTCCAGCCCATTTTCTTCTCCATACTTCCCCTTTTTCCAGCCAGAAAGAAATGAGGATGGGGACTTTCTTTTTGGAGAAACACAGCCATTTCTAAGCAACAGCCGGCATGAATTACATTTCAGAGCATCCCTTATTGTGTTCTCACCTGTGCATCATCAGAATGGGCCCAATAAAAAGCCTCATTTCTCTTTATTTCATTGTGAGCGTTACCTCCCTTGTCCATTTGACCTTCTATCATCAACCTTTATTTCCTTCTGGCCCTATGTCTGCTCTGATTTAGAGACTGATGGTTCCAGAATATCTCTTGACAGAGAGAGAAGGATTCCCAGAAGACTCTTAGAGCTCAGAAATATGGACTTTGCAGGGGCTGGTCCAGCAAGGTCTGGGTAGTACTTGGTTGATGCCTGACTCATCCCCATCCAGCCTCAGGCTGCCTGGAGCCAGCTGGGCTAGGATGTTTCAGATCTTTTCTGCAGCCCACTTGGTGTTCTCAGCTTGGATTTGAGGCACAGCTCAGCAATGTTTACCTGTCACATCTGTACCAGGCTGGGGATAGAGATGCTAATATTGCAACACCTTTAGCAGAGCTCAGTGATAGGATTTGACCCAAATTGCAGAGGGAAGAGAAGCAGCTCTATAAAAACTGAAATTCGTCTAGGTGACAGGTTCTATTGAAAGCAAATAAATAAAGTCAGGTATGAAAGGGGCACATTCTGATTTTTCTCTTCTCTTAGTGTGATTTGAATGTGATTTTATGGGGCTCAGCTAAGCAAGCACTGCAGGGACCCTGAGGAACTAGGCCGTGTTTGCTGAGAAGGCAACGTCATGCTTCCACAGCACTAGGAGGAAGAGCGGTGTGAATGAGATTGCATTGAATCAGCCCCCTTTCTCCCTGTTGGAAGCTTACAGAGTATGGAAATGCACTTGAAATCAAATAGACATATCTGGACTTGCAGGTTGTGTGGGCATTTTCATTTTCTTGCCCTTCCCCAGGGCAGAGCTCAATGAAGAGAGCAACAAAATGTACTGGCTTTATGTAGCATGGCTTTTTTTTTTTTTTTTTTTTTTTTTTTGATGGGGGGAGGAAGGGAGGGCTGCAGGGGTGGTCTGTGTGAGCTGCCCCATATCAGATCAGAGCTAGCTCCACACAACTCCAGAAGGGACCCACTGGTGGCCAGAGCTGAGTCAGTGAATGATGTCAGTTGCCTTTGCAACTGAAGATTTAAGAGGGGGAAAAAAAAAAAGAAAAAAAAAAAAAAAAAAAAGGAGAAACAGCTATGCAACAGCAGCTGGTAGAGAGTATGAAAATGTAAGAGAAGCAGCCCTGCAACCCCCCAGGTCAGTGCGGCAGGAGGGCAATTGTTGCTCCAGGCATGGAGCAGAAGTCCCACTGTGTCCTGTGGAGATGCTCTTGGTGGTGCAAGCTGTCTCTCTGCAGCCTGTGGAGAGGCCCCTGGTGGAGCAGTCTGTCCCCCTGCAGCCCATGGTTCCCATGGAGCAGATCTCCACGCTGCAGCCCGTGGAGGAGCCCCCGGTGGAGCAGGTGGATGTGGCCTGGAGGAGGCTGCGGCCCATGGAGAGCCCCCGCAGGAGCAGGCCCCGAGCCTGAGCTGCAGCCCGTGGAGAGGAGCCCACGCAGGAGCAGGGGGTCTGGGGGGAGCTGCCACCCACCCATGGGGGACCCATGGATCAGTTTGGGAAAGATAGCATCCTGTGGGAGGCACCCCATGTGGAGCAGGGGCAGAGAGGGACTGTGGAGACAAAGCGTCAGGGACTGACCACAGCCCCCATTCCCCTGCACTGCTAGGTGAGGAGGTAGAATAGGGTGGTTGGGAGAGAAGAAGTTTTCAGTTTGCTTTTAGTTTCTCACTAGTCTAGTCTGTTAGTAATAGGCAATAAATCATATTAATATCCCTACATTGAGTCTGTTTTGCCCTGACAATAATTGGTGACCAATCTCCCTGTCATTATCTCTACCCTTCAGTCCTTTTTTAATGCATTTTCTTTCTTTCTTCCTTCAAGGAGGGAGAGTGAGAGAGTGGTTGTGGTGGAGTTCAGCTGCACAGCAAGGTGAAACCACCACACAAAAGTGCCCTGGGTCTGAGTTGTTAAAATGGGACTAAGCTCTAAACCACTGTGCAGACCTGTCAGGGGTGATGAACAGGGGTAAAATTAAGTAAGAAAATAGTGGACAGACTTAGCTAAAGTAGAAAAGTACACGGAATTCCTTGGGTGAAGATATCTACCTGCTCATCATCAATACTTAGCATATGATTTATCAATACTTATAGACACATCCCTGCTTGAAACAGACTTACAATCAAGTTATTATGTTTTCCTGCAACTAGGAAGCATGGTTTATTTGAAATAAGATATAACCTTCAGACAGCTGAAGGGACTCGCTTGCTGCCCAGCACCCAGGGTGATAGTGAAATGTTTGCAGTTCAGTGGGAGATGCTTTTAGGGCTGCATGAAGGAGCAGAAACTGCTATGTGTGGAGCAATTATACAGACATCAGATTATGCTTGAAGATCTTGAACTTGCATATATAAGCTAGACAGAGATACAAGGTTTGTCCTGATTAGTGATGGCAAAAGATGCATGTCTGAGTTGCATCAGAACATAATCCAAAGGATTCTGAATGATGTGACCCTTTAGAGAGAATTGTGAAATGCAGATATTAGAACTGGAAGTGAATCTTCATGAGGTTTTATGATCAACCTTGTACTTGTCTTATGGATGCAATATAAACATTTCCTTCATGTGCTTTTTGTGTTTGTTTCGTTATTGTTGAAATGGGGTGATGTTTTCCGTACTCAGTCTTGGTGGATATGCCTGGGACAGTGATGAAACACAAGCTGTATAGCTCAACTTTTCTGTCCTCATCATCTCTGTACAAGGCTTGTGTTGGAGGATGAGTGACTACTCAATATTTTATCCAAGCCACAGGGGAATGGCTGGTGAAACAGGAGGGACACCTTGATAGAAAAGCCATTTGAAGGAATATTAATTAGCAGGCAGCCAGTTCTGGACAATTGAATCTCAACTCCAGATGTTCCCATTCTGACTAAGTGCTTTAGCAAAATGCTTAATTGATTACAATCTTGTGAGCTCTGTGTGTGTGTGATAAAAACCGAGACTGCTGAGCTAGAGGGATTGTCTGTTGATAGCAACACAATGCAGTGAGTATTTCCTCACCTTTTAAAACTCATTCTTTTTTATCATAGGGAAACCAGACTAGGCTACAAAAATGTTCTTTAATTTATTATCTTTATTGTAGTCACAGTGCTAGTTAAAGTCACTGAAAGCTCAAGTATACATGGATGAAATGAAATAGACACATCTGTGTTTGGCCTGAAAGGCCTTTGAGCCTTGTTTAATGAGGGCCTGCAAATTTAAAGCCTTGATTTCTGTACATCTATATAACAGGTACAAGGACAGGGGTGTAAATTAAAGAAGAAATAGGCTGTTGGGACGAAATGAAATCAACCTGAGCTTTTGCCCCAGGCTGTAATTGAACTAGAGCTGAAGTTCAAATAAAAAATACCTTTTTTTTTTTAACCTGGCCTTTGAGTTCCAACCAAGCTCAGAAATATCAAACAAGTATAAAGGGCTGTTATAGCTGACATCTTGGATGTGGAGGGGTAGGAAGGGAAGCTGCAAGGTAAGGGAAGCGGTATAACAGGTGAAGTGATATTTTGCAATGGGATGATATGGTGCCAGATATTTGACTTGAATTCTTGCAATTGGGTGGGAAGAGGTTTTTGGTTGGTTTTCTTGGTAGATCAGATCCGGCTTCTGGTGAAATCACAGAGATCTCTTCATTTAAGTCCAGTGGAAGATGGCATGACCCTAAGAGGCACGATGCTCACAAAAAGATTCTTTTCATGGTGACTGGTAGGCTTGTTATTAGCAAATCTATTGTGGTTTCTCACCAGAAAAATGCACTGATTTCAGTGGAAATCTCTCTGACTTCTTTGTCTTATTTCTTTTGCATATCATAAAAGCTAAACTGAGAGTAGTAGAGGGATGAAACTGTTGAATGCTTTTTCTAAAACTATGGAATGTACTTAATGGACAAGACTGCACAAAACAGGCATATTGGTAGGTAATATTAGTGCTTTGTGCTGAGAGAGCAATTCTATATTTTATTTTGCCTTTTCTCTCAAGATTTCCAGGGCATGAATTTCTGCAGCATTAAAAGCTGCTATGAAGACCTCAGTGCTGCCTATGACCTTTGGAAAATACGGAATTTAATAAGAGAAGGGGATCTGAATCTGATTTGCTGAAATACCCAACTACTTATTCCTTATCATTTGGTTTTGCTGAATGCATTTAGTCCAGGTGGGGTTGTTCATCTGTGAGCAACAAACTAACAGCTTAAATCTCTGCACCTGACCTTCATGCTTCTCTGTGGCTTAAGAAGGTTTACACCCCACTTAATTTGCAGACACCGTCTGGATATTTCAGTCCGATATCTCAATATGTGTGGCAACAGGTAAATGAAAATGAAAAGCCAATTTTAGGGTAGCTGCAAAGCAGAGACTTAATAGCTCTGATATGAGAAATTTAGGAGTAATGAATTTGTTCTTTTGAAAATAGCATCTATTTTTAGTTCTCAAAGAGGGTTGTTTTCTAGGGATCAGTGACAGGCTGTGCTGCCAAGGTGTGTAGGTTGATTTTGGAGAAGCATCCAGCCAGCTTGCATGGGGGTTGATGTCTTGCAAACTCCCGAGAGCACACTGGCACACGAGACTTCCTATTAGACTTGTGCTATAAAAGCTGTAGCTGAACTGTTCCTTTTAACAGGTAGTACTAATCCAGCCAGCTAGAAGGGAGTGACAACCCTGGAGGAATCCAAGATGCCTTGGCTTCCCTTCTCAGAGGCAAACAGTGTGCTTCCCTCCTAGAGCACTGCTGCAAGCTATGCAGGGCATCTTAACAGCAGCACTGATGGGCTATTTATGTGCAAAACAAAAGAAAAGGAGGTGGGATTTTTTTTTTTATCTCCGTTTCAAGTTCCATTGATTGTCAGCAGAATCTGTAACCTTTTAGGCCATGAACTGACTGGCAAGAGCCACAATCTCTTGTGGCTCACATGGGACTGAGATTCAAACACCCAGAATGTCACAGAATCAGATTTGGGCATCAAATCTGAGCCTCTGGCAGGGAGATGTCAAATTCTGGGCTGAGCCTCTTCTTGTTTGTTAGTTCCTGAGCTCAAAATGACAGACTGCTCCTACAGCAAACAAACTGCTGCTTCAAGAGAAGAGATCAGTGGGAGCAGTAGAGTATTGATGAGCAAAGGCTGGGAGCCTGCTCCACGATGTTTAGGTCTTTGTGATAATAATTAGATCTTAAAATGTGTCAGTTCTGCATGAGGCAAATCATCAGCGTAGGCCAGGAGCATGTTTCCATGGGAGTGTGTCTGTGTCTGTGTGATTTGCGTAAGAGCTGTCTAATACAGCTGTGACCCTGCATAGCTGTATCTCAGCTTGAAGGCTAAGGGAATGGAACAGAAATGACTGGAAAAGGAAGAACTCTTGCTACCTCATAATTTCCACTGTCTTCACCACTTTTGACTTTCATAAAACCTTCCCCCATGGAGCTGCAACCAGTGTTGCTGCTGTAAAGGCAGTAAGGAATACAGCCAGGGTCCAAGGGTATTCAGATAACAGCTTTCTTTTCCAGTCAGAAAAGCTGTTGCCTATAAATTACCATTTGAATGTTTTGAGAGAACATCTCTGCTTCTGTTTCTGCCACTTCTCCTTCAGTCTCAAAGGTTTTCATGTTCTGAGGAAGGCTGAAGCTGTTCTTTTTGGGGAAGAGGAGTCGTTGAGGTGACCAGGGATAACTGCAGAAGCAAGGCAAGGAGGGACGGTCATGTGAAGTGTAAACCCTGAACTGATGCAGCATACTGGTCATGCTTTCTGTGTGAATTCATGCATTCAAGTTATCCAAGGGCACCATGGCAAGCAGCCTCAGCATGTCACATCTGCCTTCTGCAGACCAACAATGCAGGGGAAATTTCTCCTTCCCATGATCTCCACCTTCTCAGGACTGTTTCAATCTGTGTTCAAGAGGCTGAAGAGGAGAATTTGCTGACACGTTTGGTTTTCTTCTGGATCTATGGCATGAAATTGCAACTTGTATTCAAGACCACTACCATTTTACGTTTTATACTCCTCTCTTCCATTCCAGCCTTCTCACTATTGCCTACATGGAGTATATATAACCCTTTCAGCTTTTTCCCCTTTTGTTATTTCCCCATGCTTGATAGAAGTTGACTTGGAATATGTTTCTTGTCCGTTTAGAGCCTGGATGGGAGTTTGTGGAAGGACTCACATCCTGTTTTATTAGGAAATACATGTAGGTAGGAGCTTGTTGAAGACCTGGACATGGGTTCTGCACTCTGCTCCTCTGAACAGGATGATTGCTACTGCCTGAAAAATGGGGAGGATCATGCAGGGTCTGTTGCTGCTGGCTGTGAGCCCAACATTGCCAGTACTCAGGCCTGTCTCTCTTGAAGGAATCGACATTACTACCAGTCTTTATCCCCCTTTTCAAAGCCTGTAGTTTCAGACTAACCTTTCAAAGGAAAGAGCAGTGCAGTTGCTCTTGCACAGCCCCTGATCCACCAGCATGACCTCATTGAGAATTAGGTCAAAGCTAATGCAAAATAGGTGAAGCCTTGCAGAGCAGAGAATACCCAGGGGGACTCCAGACTCAGAGAGCAAACTGCTTTGTCACCATATTAAATCAAATCCACAACACAGCTAGTTTCTGCTAACATGCAGTCTGCAGAGGCTCTGGAGGATGGGGGAGTGAGGTGAGAAGGGATCTGAGGAGCTATTCATTTTATTTGTGTGCAGTAAGTCTTTTTTTCCTACCCCTGTAGGGAAAGATAAATGCATGCAGCTTCTGGAGCCTGAGGTTGCTGAATTCCACATGGATTTGAATGGTTGCATCATAATTGTGTCTTGGGAGCTCATCAGGCCTCACAACAGAAACAAACCTGATGATATGCAGTGCTGGAGAAGTCAACAGAGAAAACAAGCATCCCACAGAAACAATGGCTGTAACTTACCTGGCCACTGCCACAGCAGTGCCAGGATTACTACTTCCACGTGGAAGCTGAGTCCAATATGTGTGGAGGGAACCCAGTAAGCCAGTGAGGGAAGTCCTGGAAGTCCTTTCAGCATCAGGGCTGGATGCAAAGCAGATAATCTTGTTCTGTCATTCAGAATTCCTGCTTTGTTGCTTTTATTTATGAGGGCTACTGTTTTCTCCTGGCACCCAAACTGCTTTGGAGGTTTTGCTGGTCTCCACTGACCACCAATTTCCAATATTGGAGGTAGGTGAATTTCAAAGATGAAAGGAATTACTTCGTGAGCTTATTGTGAGATGTCTCTGGCTAAAAGCCTGGAAAACAATTTTCTTATGATACTAGTATTCAGTGACAGTGGACTGTTTTATGCTGCCACAGCTTCCTCCACATGCTTGTCTTTAAATGACACAGTGACACAGCTCAGCTGATTGGGAGGGGGAGAGAATACAAAACAAACAAACACAAAAACACTACTGATCTACATTGCTGCTGCTGGCAAAGGCTGGTGCCCTGCATGGGGCCCCCCAAGAGGGACAAGAATCTATCTTGAGGTTGAGCCTGATTTAATTCTTCTTACAAAGCATCCTGGCAGCTCTCTACAACTGACAGATTGTTAATAATACTTTCCCTCAATGCAAAAGGGAAAGTAATTTACATTGGCTTCACACCTCTGGCAAGCAGAAAAGATCCTGCCCCACCTTAGCATGAATGGGGAGCAGGCAGGAGAACAAGAGCAGGCAGCACAGGGGGAATGGAGGAGGGCTTGCTCCGTGCTCAAGCAAGCACAAAGAAAATGCCATTTGGAAAATTCCGATGGGTGAAAGAGCTGGGCAGAGAACCAGCGTGCTGTCCATGGCAGTGCTTCGGAGCAGCTTTCCAGCCACATCCTGAAGGATCACTCTTGCAAGGAGCAGCAGCGCTGCCTGATTTTGTTTTGCTCCATTTAGCCCAATGCTTCTGCTGACACACTGCTCACTTTGCCTTGCTACCAGCACCAAGATGCCCTATGATTTTTTTTTTATTTATTTTTTTTTATCATTTGGTTCATAATAAGCTGTTAGTCACTACAGAAGGACTGTGACACTTATTGCATGGTCAAGGCCTCTCCAAGAGGTGCAAGAATGCAATTACCCAGCCTAGAACTGTCCTGCTACCTGAGCAGGCACAGCCATCCCTGAGAGGTCTGGCAAGCCAAGACTTCATCTGCATTATATTCCACCTTAAACCTGATGTCACACTCATTCTGACTTTAGCTGAGTGCTCAGCAGCTCTCTGCTGGTGTCCTGGCCTCCAAGAGGAATCGTGGAGAGGCACTTGGCCACTTCTCCATGCTTCATGCACTGGTCCTGCTGCTCCTTAATGCACTGCCAAGGGTGGTAACAGCCCCGGGGTGTGTACTGGAATCCTCAGGTGAAAGCTTGCTAACATGGTGCCATGGCCTCCAGGGAAATGAGAAGTGGCAGGATCTGTTCTTCAAAGCCCGCTAGTCCCTGCCCTTTCTGTCACAACTGAGTTGAAGAATGGTGGGGAGGGGAGAATTGGAATTATGTCAAAACAAAGCGGGTGGTGAAAGCATCTTGTTTGCTTGTTCCCTGACCACTGGGATCATACAGAGGATTTGTTTTGCTAGTATTCTAGTGTTCTGCTCTTTCTCCTGGAGTGCTTTCTATTTCAGAAAGGATTTTAGAGTAACTGGAGAGGAAGGACACCTGGTTGCTGAGTGTTCTCAGCTGGGGCAGTGCAGGCTGGGAGACACCTGAGAGCCTTTCAGTGCCCTGGCCAACATCTGTAGAAGAAGAAAGAGGATTTTTGTACTTTGTGTCTCTTTTTGTTTGTTTGTTTGTTTGTTTTTGTAATCCATATTGATGCTGAAAGATGCTGGACATCAGAACAGAAGAGGACCTTGTGCTACAAGGACACCATGACCACAAGGTAGTTTTGTTTTTTGACTCCTTATTTAATCTGTCTTTAAAAGAAATCCACGTCAGAGACTGTGTTAGTGTATGAGAGCTTCAGATAATATCATGCAGTGGTTTGGCAGAAATTGGAGGTCCTACCTGAAAGCTGTGGCTGATTTGGATGTTGGTAGGGGTGAGGAACCTGCCACAGCATAGGGAAAGAAGTGTTGTGCGGTGGATGGGAAGGGGTTTGCTCCTGCAGATAATGTTTGAAGGGCACATCTTGTGGTAGGTTGTTAGACGATGCCATTGTAGAAGATTGCTCAGGAGGAAGGTACATGAGTTCTTCTAGGAAAAGTTGTTTCTAATAATCAGGACTATGAGAACTTAACCCAAATGTTAATTAGAAGAGTCACTTATTTTGATGTGAAATTGCATCCACGTCCTAGTTGAGCTGTGCTGAAGAGCAGTGCGCTTCTTCAATGGGTGCATTCTACCCCTGTTCTCTGGAGGTCTTAAACACTACCTGTCATTGTGGCAGGTAAATATGGGACCTTGCTAAAAAGGCTGAGCATTTACAACAGCCTTTACAAATGAAGGATCTTGCCTGAATGCAAGAGAGATGAAATTAAGACAAGTGCAAAGCGCTCCTTTTAGATAGGCAAAACACAATGCAAAATGGGGAATATGTGATGAGGCAGCAGTATGGCAGGAGAGGACCTCAGGGTTGCACTGGTTCACAAGTAGAATACGAATCAACCCCGCGATACTGCTGCAAAACAACTCTTTGTATCCAACACTGTATTAACAAGAGTGCTCTTTGCCAGATATGAGAGGCAATTATTACAATCTGCTCAGGGATGGCAGAGCTTCAGCCAAGTGTGGGTGTCTGGAACTGATGTGAAACTTTGTCTACACCCATTAAAAATTTTTGGAGGGATAGTCCAGCAGGGGGAGAGAAAAAAAAAGTGAATGATAAGAGGTTGGGCAAACAAGTCTTATAAACAATGATTAAAGACATGGCATTTGTTTATTTTAGGAGAGAAGAGATGGAAATGGGATGCAGAAAGTTGTCTTACACATAAATAGTGCTTATAAAAAGGCTGTTGATGAGGTGTTTTCCGTAGTCACTGGCGTACAAAAAAGAAATTGCTTGATTTTATAGTGAGGATGATTTAAGATGTTTAGGAAAGCCCTTCTAATTCCTGGAGGAGTAAAAGCACTAAAGCAGGCTGCATAGGGAAGCCGTAGCAATCTCTTTCTCAGTGGAGTTTAGGAGTGGGTTAGACAAACAACTATTAGGACAAATACTTTTTTAAGTATACTCGATCCTGCCTCTGATGATCCCATGAAATGCCTTTCTGCCATACATTTCTATAATTAAGCACAATATAAAAACACAGCCTCTTCCTTGAGGAGTTAAAAATCCATCTATAATTAGATAAAGTCTTTGTCTTTTAATGATAAAACTAGGTTAAACGTGCCTTATGTGACAGTTCAGGTAATGTATCATTGTGGAACAAACATCAGGAGGGAAGGAAGCTCTTTAAACTAAAGAATGGCACTGGTGTAACAACATGAGTATAAAACTGGCCAGGCATAAATTAGGCAGAAAATTGAAAGAAAGTTTCAGACTGTCAGAACAACGATGTTCTAAAAAAGCCTTTCATAACGGGAATGCTGGGGGCAAAAATCAGAACGTGTTTTTTAAAATAGAGCTTGCTAAATTAATTCTGGGGATTATACAGAGCTACTGCCTGTCATAGTGGAGCCCGGGACTAGGAGATCCCTTTTGTTGCTGCATTTTGGGAGCTGAGGGGAACAGAAGTATTTTTATGCCTGTGGGGCTGTTTTTTTTTTTTTTTTGCTGTGTATTGACACAATTGTACCTCTTTCATCCCTGTGCTTTTTTCATGTGCAAGGCAGTTAATGATATTCCTTTTAAGAGATGAAGGTCACAGCTCAGTTTAAAATTGCATAATTGCGCTGCCATGAAGGAGGGAATTCCAACTTCTCCATCCTTCTTGAAGTGAGCTGCAAATCCTCAGGTGCTGCAAATCTTCCTGACTTTTCCAAGGCTGCAAACACTTCCTGCAGATTGCGGAGAGTGTCATTTGGGGTTAATACAAGCAGCTGGGAGAACTGCCTCAGGGAAGAGCTGAGCCACTGTAGTGTGCTAAGCTGGAGCTGGATGCTCATGTCCCAGGTGGTCACTGCTTGGCAGCTGTGGGGGGGACAAGGTGAGGTGTCAGAGTGGGGCAGGAAACTGCTGCAATGCAATGCTGTGTGCCAAATATAGCTAATAGGACAGCGCGGGCTCAGTGCCAGGAGAGGAACTGAACTTCTTTGCTGACAAATGAAACAAAGATGTGATTGGAAGTGCCATGCTTTGGAGGCATGAGCAATTTCCCTATAATCAATCATCCAAACCAAATTGTTTTCATTTTGTTGCATTATTTAGCAGCCTTTTGATGGCAGGCAATATGAGCTGGATTTTGATTTTCACCTGTTCCTTATGTTGATGTGATTTGTAGGCTTTGGCAGTGGGATGCTGGGGTGAAGGAAAGCTGAACTGGATTTCTATGTTTAAAAAAAAAAAAAAAAAAAAAAAAAAACTTGGCAAAGATTATGTCTATGGTTATCAGCTAATCATTCAGACATAGACATTGTTTGTCTGCTCTCATTAGGTTTGTACAGTATCTGGCTATGCAAAGCTGACAGCGAAGCACCTACAGAAGAGGATGTCAGGAGCAAGAGGGAGGGAATGAGGAGGTGATAAGGTAGAGCTGAGTTTGATAAGAGCCTCTGGCTCCTCCAGTAATAGCAAGGAAGGTGAGACATATTAAACCTCTCAGCTCTCCTGGGTGTCGCTAGTTACATGAAGCTACTGACATGGCTAGAGACCATGCAGAAATGGATAAACAGGGCAGGAGGGCTGGTTCCTATATCCTGGGCTGACCCATGTTGAACAATTCCTATTCTTCTCCTAGGGGTAATTGCACCTCTCAGATCTCAAGGGGTTCATTTCACTTTGCCTTGGGCAATGTGTGTGAGAAGGAAGAGGAAGGGGAAGTTCGGGAAGCATGTGCTAAGGTAATTCCAGTGACTAGTTTGTTTCCTAACATGGATTCCATAGCTCAGACATTTTCCAGCATTTCGTGGTACTGGGTCAGGCTGAGAGAGCTGCTTGATGCAAATCTAATAGAGGAGAAAATTGTGGGGAGATATAGCAAGAATAATGCCTACTCTGGAGCACGTGCTTTTCATCCCTCTTGAGTCTGACGACTTCGGCCACATTTCAAGTCGCGACCTGTTTGCACCATGCTATAAGTCAGCTAGAGCCTGGTTTATAGAGGGGCACCCTGCACATGCTGAATAACACCCTGTGTCCCTAGCTGAGACAAGAAAGTCTTTTTCCTCAGGCAGGTGATTCGCTGAGCAGGACAATCTGGTGCAGTAAATTCAAAGCTGCCCTTAAGCTGTTCTGTATGCCTCAGCAGGCTGCATCCCACCAGCCAAGATGCAAATATCACTGCATGCATATCAGGCCAGGTGTGCATGACCTGTGCTGCAGCAAATGGCCTGAGACATCTGCCTAAAGATCCTGTCCAGCTGTGCAATGCTCCCCAGGGGACTCTTGGATTGGGACCTCCTGGTCCCGCAGCAGGGAGCTGGGAGGTGGCACTGCTGGAAAATCTCCACTCAGCATGTCCTAGGACTCTGGTTTTGTTGCCCATCAGGGCAGGATGCAAGACTTCTCTTCTAAAGAGAGCTTTAGGACAGACAGAATTGGAGATCAGCTTAAGGATCCATTTAGCTTTGGCTCAATAGCTTGAATATTTGTTTAAATATCACTGGTGTGTTTTGTTTTTCATTTAGCTGGCTTTCCAACACTTCCCAGCGGTGTGGCATGTGTGGGAGAGGTGATGGTGGGGTTCTTCTCGCTGTCAAATCTGAACAACGACCAGGCTGGGAGCCTGTGCAGTTAACACTGGGAATCACAAAGGCATCAGGACCTCCTAGCACGTATCTGTAAACAAGAAGGGCATGTTGACTGCATCACTGGCACAGCAGATTAGCTCTAAGTACACGCTTACCTCTCTGTGGTTTAGCCTCTTGTAAAAAAAAAAAAGTGGGGATAATGCTACTTTTCCTCCTGCCTTTGTCCATGCTGCCTGTTTGGCTGGTTGCTCACGAAACGAGGAGTATTTCTTATTTAGGATTTCTATGGTTCTTTGTACAACGCACCCCTGATCACAGCAGGGAGCTTTCAAGTGCTGCTGTGTTAGTGAGCACAGAAATGTCTGAACCTGGTGGATGCAGCAGCCTGCGTAGCACTAACGAAGGTTATAGATGAGGCATGTGCTTGTCAGGCTGTAACAGCTGAAATTCACTGTAGGAAATTCTGCTTGTAACAAAGCTCCGTTTACAGACATCCCAACAGTAAGAACCATTATTTTTCCATTGCTAATTGGTTCTCCTTGATGGAACAAATGCTTACAGGAGGTTGAATGGATGCAATGATCTTTGTCTTCTTGCTTTCCCCAAGGTGTGCTGTACTTAGCCCACATGGGTATATCTTCCCTTCTTCTTCATGTCTTTATTTTCCTTTTAAAGTGCCATTTAAATGTTGAGCAGCACACAGCATCAAAGCGCTGCATATTTATGGACAATTCAAATGGAGTGTTTTTCTTCATTATTCAGAGGTGGTGAATTGCCCTCTCCTTTTATAGGGACTATCGAGATATAATGAAAATTTAGTCAGGGCTCTTGATGGCCACTTTGTGCAATACCAAAGGCCTTTATCTTTTCTTTCACTTCCTTCATCCTCTTTCTCCTGATCTTTAGAAAATAATAAAGCCACCTCTTGATCGTGGTGGTTGATGTTTCGAAGTTCTTTTAATTAAGCATGTTTTCCCTTCATTCCTCTCAACCCCATCTTATCAGTCCTCTCTGAGGTCAGAATTGATGGAAGCAGAAACTGCTTCAGACTTCAGGATTTATTCAGGTGAGACCAGCAGAAGCTACTGGCTCTTCAGAAAACTGCTTGTTTGCTTGGTGAGGAGTTAGAGGGCAGGAGAAAGAGCAAAAGCCCTCTAATTCATCTAAGTAGAATAAAAGTCAGTCTTCCACAGGCAAGCAAGGGATGAAGCTAGCTTAAACACTTAAATAACATTTGGAATAATGTTTGTCCGCCATTTGAAACTCTGAGCCTAGCTCTATTTTAAAAGTGCACTAAATATTTCCCTTGAGCACCATCCTTTTCCCTGAACTGTCCTCAGTGTGTCACTGCTTAATGATTCCAGCCCAGAATCTGTCTCCCTTCCTGCCCTCAAAGCCTGCCCCAGTGGTGAGGGGCGGTTTGGGGAAACTGTAGTAATCATGAAAGGGACTTTTCATTTGTCTCTGAGCTATTGGTGAAGGCTGTTTTTTGGGTGGAGGTAACAAACAAATAGCTCTTTTTGCTTGGCCGGGCTGGTGAAAGAAGCCATGCTGTTGGTGCTTTTACTATCAAACTGTGTAAAATTATGCAGTCAATAGGTTTTTAGTGTCTCTGGGATGTGGAGAGGTTTAACCTTTTGTTTGGCTCCAATTTCACTGCTGTCCTGTTGCCTTCCTTGGTTCACAGTTTACTTTCCCTTACTTTCTTCCTGCTGGAGAGACCTGGGAAGTACCTGCTGGGGGGAGGAATGTTGTTGTTTGCTTTTGTTTTGCTTTTTTTTTGCTTTTTTTTTTTTTTTTTTTTTTTGCTGTGCCTTGTTAGCACCAGTAGCGTGTACCAGCTGCTTCATGAGGGTCATTAATCTCTAGAACAAAACCTTCCATGCCGCAGCAACTGTTGAACCTGAAGAGGAAAAGTGGTAGCAAAATACTCCGTACTGTCTTTCTGCTGTCATATTATCCTGTGTTTGATGGCTCTTTGCTCGCAGAAGTAGAGCAGTACTTAAACACTGAGCTCAAGTCAACCTAATGGCCTCAACCTTCACTTGAATAGGAGGGACAGAAAGCTAAGAAGTGACTCAGCATGTGCTGTACACTTATTTGTGTGTTTGCATGTGCTCAGGGAGGCTTGTTGGGTATGCAGGCAGACTAAAATTACCAGCTTTGCTCGTTCCCATTTCTTCTCCTTTTCCAGTGACCGACCCTTAGTAACCACCAGAGCCAACACGCAGGTATAGGTCCTTGAGATTCATTTCCCTTAGATGAAGGGGCAAAAAATTCCACCTGCTATGGGTGGTAGCTGTTAAAACCTGGCCACCACAATCTGAGCACCTTTGCCCCCGATGTCAGCCCGTGAATACATGGCAGTGATGGAAGGTTTAGTCATAGCAGCAGGTCTCCAAGAAACCTCATGTGGGAGAACGTTGCCTTGAGGCAGCAGACAGCATTATCAAAAGGGACGTATGCAAAAAATGGGAGTTTAATTGCAGTATTTCCCCTTTATCTTGGTGTAATTAACAAGCTGGTGTCTCTGCAGCTTTAGTTGAAGGGAACCCTTAGAAGTATGTTGTGGATGTGTTAAGGAACAGGGGAGCTGTGTTACTGGGTTAGTGTTTATGAAGTCCTAGTGGCTCCTCGCACAAAATCAGCAGACATTTCAAACTCTTGAAGAAGGATCCTTTTTTATAAAACATGACAGTGAAATCCAAGTCCTTGACACGCAGCACGGCTTAGCTGAGCATCCACTTGCAGGGAGAAATAGGCACTAACACTTCAGATGAGAGATGGACCGATATTCTCTGCATGGCTGAGGCCAGTAACTATCTGTGAACAGTGACTCACAATCTGGTCAGACGCACATCCACACAAGTGATGCCAGCAGCCTGGTCCCAGCGGGATGTACACCGAGTGGGATGAGTCAACCCTGCCGTCTGCAGTGCTGCATTCAGACTGCCCAGGAGGAGACACCTGCCGGTACCAAAAGGTGAGGGCTTGAGCTAAAATTTCCATTATGATTCAACTTAGTGTCATGTAAAAGCCTACCGGCTCTGACAACTTGTCTTGCATCTGGTGATCACAGAAGTCTGCTTGGTTTGCGCCTAGTGGCATTTTACTGAAAGACTGGGTTCTACCTCTTCCCTGTTTGTACATCCTCGCTTTGCAGGCACGATGATGTGTAGTCACAGCAATGAGAAGAGAGCTCTGGAGTGTGAAAGCAAGCTTGGCTGAGCTTGGGTGCGAGTCGAGTTTGAGTGGGACTTATCTAAGGAGAAGGGACTGGCAATGGTTTTGAAGGCAATACACTCCAGGCCTTTTACATTTCCAGGCCTTATCGGGGATCTGGCTGTTTTATCTATAATGGCTTTTCATAAGGGATGCAGAAAGCTCCAGTATGTTACTCGTGCATCGAGTATGCAGAAATCATCCTGGTTTGTAGAATGATAGGTGGAATTGCAAAACTGAACTTAATGACTGAGTGACAGTCATCTCCACTACGTGCTCTCAATATGATATTATGAAGGATCATTTTTCTCCTGCCTGCGAGGCTGAAAGAAACCCAGGGGAGAGGATCTCTTGGGTTTATTTGCTTTGTTTTTAATTGATTTTCGAGATTAAAGCCTGAGTGAAAGTATCAGCTTGAAAGCCATGGATACAGAGAGCTGCTGTTTTTGTCAGAGGATGTGCAGAGCAAGCATATTGTCAGCCCTTCTGGGTCCTGACCTGATGCTGCTGGGACGGTGTTGGTTCATCCAAGTGATGTTGTTCTGGGTGCTGTGACACTTTTACAAGCCCAACAGGCTACAGAAGCTAAGTGCTTTAGCTAAAAAGCACTGTAAACCAGGAAAGCTCTGGTATGGGGGAGAGAGGGGGATCTGTATTTATGGCCTGATGATCTGTTCCAGGGTGTGTGGCAACTTTCTCCAGGTCTGAGAGAAGCCAAAGCTTGCTTCATTCAGGTCTATGCTTTTTGTCCGAAGAAGGTGAGGGCACAGTTGCAGATTGTGCTCTGTAAATGGCCATCAGAAATTCTTCACCTGTAGGAATGGGTAGTTTCTTGTGAGGACAGTGATTCGTGTTCTCTGGTCTTGCTGGGCTCAGTACAAGATCTCATTCAGCATCCCCGGTGTGGCGGCACAAGGCATTAAAACCACAGAAGTCCCTTCACTGAGCTGCTGACGGGTCAAGCATTCAGTCCGATGGTTGTGCTGTTAATCTGAGATGGCAGGGGGCATACAGGCACAATTCTTTCTTTTGCATGACAGTTCCAGCCTGGGTAGCTGTCAGGGATTTTGATTAGGCTAAAGGGTGTGTGTGTGATGCTCTACGTAATTTCTTTTGGAATCTGGAAAGAAACTCTGGGTTCTCCTGTATTTTTCTGAAGGCCCTCTGCACTTTCATAATTAGAAAAGGTGCATGTGTGGATACAAATGGAAATCTTGTGCTTACAGAGCCACTGATTGCACACTTGTAAGCATACATGCTCACCAATGCCCTAAATGCAGCATTGCGAAATGTGGCCCTTGCTGTACTGAATTCATTCTCAACTTCTCTCATGTATCGCATTTCTCTCCTCTGCATATCTCCCAGCTGTGACACTGCTGCTGTTTTGGTGGATTGCTTCTTGTAATCTTTCTTTTTTCGAATGGTAAACTTGTTCCCGATGTAATTACTGTGATAAAGCTCTGTGGCATGACGGATCATCCTTAACAGCACTGTTGCTGTTGACTTCAGACAAGAGGATATTTTATTTCAATCCTTTCCTTTGTGGAAAATGTGGTAAACAGTAAACAAGTTTGTTTTCCCCGGCACCATCTTCCTCTGCATTAAGTCTGTCTGGCAGAGAAGATGGTCCCCAGGTCCATCTCCCACAGCCCTGAGGTTCCTGTGGGACTTCTGTGCAGCCTGGAATAATGCTGATATAATACTGCAAGGTGGGCAGCATCTTCTGCAGGAGGTGAATTTGGTCACCAGGACACATGGCCACCGTGCTGATGGCAGCCACTGATTGTCCCTCCCGTCAGTGCTCCCACTGAGGGTCAGTGCAAGCATGCTGGGCTCTGCAGTGAAACCTCCACCCAGCCCTGAAAAACAGGGCAAAAGAGGTAATATTGATTTTTTTTTCTTTTCCTCTTATAAACAGAGGAAAACAAATTTTAATCAAAACACACTTGCTGATCAGAATGCAGAAGAAGAGCCTTATATGTACTCGTTGCCTGAATCCTGTTTGTCAAACTGTATGATCCAATGAATTTCTGAGTAAGGGGGAAAAATGATTTGGGGGCTAGTCTGGCAGCTCTTCTCTTCTTACAATACTCAGTGACCTATCTTGTCTTTTGCTATTAAAAAAAAATAAATAAAATCTACTCACTCTCTGAAACTCATTTTTACTATTTGCTTTCACAGTCTCAGTTGACAACTAAAAGATGTAGCAATTGCAGCTTTCCAGGTTCCGTTGTACCGCATGCTGTATGCCATGGTGCCTCAGAACAATTTACAATAAATACAGGGATCCATGGGAAAGGGGGATAAAAACAGATGAGTTGTCAGCATGATATAGGAGCGGGGAATTTGCAGGGTTTCTGGAGGAACCTCACTGCAATGTATTGCTGGAACAAAGGGAGAAGATGGGATAAGAAAACAGCAGAGAGTGACAACTCCGTGGTGTGTAAAAGATTTACCTGCTTGGAGGAAGCGTTTGAAGGACACTAGGCTGTTAGAAGGACAATGGGGGAATGAGTGAGGCCAGCAGGGGTTATGCTGCTTTGCATCTGTACAGTGTGGTGTGAGATGTTTGGGTGTATACGTACAAGTCGTACGACTGCAGGTCATTTGGGGAGGCAGAATGGATGAGCTGGAGTCAGCATTGTCACCAGTTTTGAGTGTGGTGATATGAACCATGTCTGGGAACAGAAGCCATGTTGTTTAAAGAGAAGTCAGCTCCAGAGAGTGAAATTTCCCCAGAGCCAAAGAGAAGCCAGGAGAAGGGTTTGTTGGTGCCTTTCCCTGTGACTGCTGTGGATGTTTTAGAGCTGGGGTTAGGAGCCTGAGCTGCTGTGAAGCCCAGGGAGCCTCTGGAGGCCAATTTCCATCACCTTGGTCCTTTGTGAGCCTGAGGGCTGACCTTGAGAGTTGCTATGAATCCAGATGGAGTAAGGAGAGCTGGAGTCAGGGGAGCCCTCTGGTTGTATTTCTCTGGTGACGCGGGTCTTCAGGCTCAAGGACAGTAGCTGAACATAATGTCCAAAGCCCAAACCAGTCTACAAATCCCAGTGCTGTGAACGGAGAACTTCAGAAGGGCTGCTTCCCTCATCTTATCTCTCACAGACAGTTACTGTGTTCTTGATGTAATTATAGTGATAAAACAATGTGACATAACTGCTGGCTTCTATCATGGTATCACTGCTGTTGACTTAAACGACAGGGTAATAATTTTATAAGAGACCTTTTATTTTTCTTTCCCTGGCAGCCACTAAGCATAGGAGCCGATATCTCCGATAAAGCACATTATGCACATTCCATGAGTCCTAAAACTTTTTATCGGTTTTATTTATGCGCTTTTCATCCAGGTGAAATTCTCATTTGTTCCTACAATATCTAGGCAGTGGCTCTCCCCAGCTAGCATGGGGACTGGTGTTTGCACAGCGGGACTGGAGCCGCAGCAGCAGCCAGCAGCCAGTCACGCTTGATGCTCAGAGAGGAGAGAGAAAAATACCCGTTTCTGCACAATTCCCTCACTTTTCAGATGTTGGTGCATTGCAGACATGCTGTTCCCCCCCACTCAGCTGGAGGAGATGTCCTTGTGATGGATCCTGTGAGAAAGCCTGGCTAAAAATGAGCCACATGAAGAGGATTAGAGAGTGGACTCGGGCACCTCCCTTTTTAATATATGAAAGCCCTGGCAGCATCAATCTGTTGCTTTAAATTAGCTGGAAAGCTGCAGCCTAGAGGCAGACTGTGCGAGGAAACTTTCAAGCCAATGGGAATCTAATCATATATATTTACGTCCCCACACTCCCTTGTCTCAGCTGTACGTGTATTGATGTAGCTTTCACGGGCGCACGGAGCCTTGCTGATCTATGCTGCTGTCTGACGCTGTCAGCCAAGCCTTGCTGTGCAGCACAGGCCACTGGGTAGGGAGGGACACGTGGTGCTTCTAGTCCATCTTAAAGCCCTCCAAAGCAACTACAGATACTTAGCAGTGCAATGCACAGATCTTCACAATGCCTCACAGATCCTGGAGAAGGGGCTGTTCTCCATAAACATTTCCAGGTGACATAAAGGGGCTGGATGCCTGGGGTCAGAATATCTGGTAGGACTGCTGGTGTGGCTGATATTTCCTTAACCAGCCAGTCTGGGTCTGAAAAACCCCCACAGGGCATCCCTGGGACTGGGCTGCAGGGGTGGTATTTCCCTGCCCATTTTTCCTGGTTGCACCAGCCTAGGTGTATAATGCAGCAAGTAGGTGTGGCTGCTGAGAGCTGGAGCTGGGGACAGCCTTCAGAAGTTGTGCTTCACTGTGTGCAAAATCGGTTGTGCAAAACAGTAAAAATACATTTTATTTACCTGTATGGAGTTGTCAGGGAGGGTGATGAACTCAGACAATCTAGTTAGAGGTAGGCTTAGTGCTCGTTTGCAAGATTTTGGATATTCAGTTTTTTACTCTGACTTCCTTACTTTTTTTGTTCATTACTAGACTCGAGAATATCTGGAAGAACTGATGTTTGCATTTGGTGGCAATCAAATAGAGGAAGGAATCACCAGAGAATATTAATGGGCAGCGAACCTTACAGGGTTTATAGTTTGAGCTTGTCAAAATGGCTCTGTGAGGAGTTTTGACAGTCTGCAGTTTTTGAACGTGAAGAATTTTTCATTGCTTTAAACCAACCCCGAGTCTTCCATGTGAGAAACATGGGTTTTATTTTGAAGGTTCAGAATTTTCTAGGGTTTGCCTCTCCACCCAAGAAGTAAAAGAGGAGGGAAAAACCTCAAACTTGCATAGTGTAAAATCATTTTTCTGTCTTTGGTTTCTCTTGGAAAACAATACCAACAAGTTTCTGGGGGGTTAGACAGCTCTCTGGAGAGGCAAAATAGGATTTGAAAAATTTCTACCAGCTTTAATAGTTGTGGTTGGAAGGAAGCCCATGGAAGGTGAGGCCGTCATAATGTCTTTCCCATCACACAGAAGCGTACAAAAATGCCAAAGCAAACTTCCAGCGATTTCATTCCTTTTGCACTGGGAAAACATCCTTCCCCATGTTTTATCATCACCCTTAGGGGGAAAAAAAGGAGGACTCTGCCCGATGTAGGGGTGCTGGTAGCTGTGCCCTGCTCTGCACTGGGGGATTTCCTCACCAGCAGCATGTGGGGGGACCTGCACTGCTCTCTGCCTGTTCGTGCTGCTCTTCCCTGATGCTGTCTCCTGGGGCCGTCCCTAATGACAGCCTGAGAAGTTGAAACAGGCACCAGAGGCAGGAGAAGGATGTAACTGCTGTTTTAATGCCTCTTTTGTAGTCTTTTCCATCTGCATTGAAGGTGTCTGTTTAATACCAAGCGATGACTGCCCTGACTGTCGCTCTCCGGGAGATGCTGTGTTTAGGTGCCCTCCTGGGCTTTTCAGACGATCAAGCAGTGGCATATGGCTGCGATAAACAAATGCCTCTAAAAATTCTCCACGTTGCTATTGAAGCACTGGTCCTGCTGGACGTGCGACCCGTCACACCGCAGAGCAGGGAGAGCTTTTCGCCCAGCGCTGTCACTCTCCCAGCCGGCAGCTTTTGTGTGGCTCAGAGCTGTGGTAGAGCCCCAGACAAAGGAGAAAAGGATGTTTTAATAATAACCCTTTCTGCTGCTGATGGGAGCTGCCAGAAATCACCCTGGGGCTCCAGGCTGGAAGGGGACTAGGTTTGCCCTGGCTCTTAGATTCACAGCAAGTGCTGCTCGTTGGAAGTGATGCTTGTCTGGGGATGGAAGAAGGTGGACATTGAAGAAGAGGGACAGGCCTGGGTTTGGGATTAATTAATATTGATCATAGAGGTGAGAGGGTACTGAACTTCTTTACCAGTTATCCAAATGGGCCATGATCCCCACATGGGAATGCCTGGCTGGTTGGACAGAGGGTAGATGGACAGAGACTTCTTGTCTGGGGACTTGTCTGTTGTGCAAAGGAAACACATGAGGTGGGATCCAGCTGGGGAAAATGTGGGTTTAGATGCTGGGCCATAACAAGAGCACATGGGAAGGCTTTTGTTTCTGCCTGGTTTTCTTCATTCAACATCTCACCTGTTTTCTTCTCTCTTCTCTACTGTCTCCTGGTTTCCTGTTTCTCACGTTAGTTAGCACTGCAGTTCTGAAGCCTCTCCCTCCTCTCCCCTCCCACCACCAGGGCTTGTCCAAGAAAGGCCTGGAGCTCTGCATGGATTTTTGTGCTCTTCTCATCTTTGCTAGAGCCTCAGCTTGCCCGGGAGGTGGGCTGTGAAAGGACAGAACTCAGCAGTGCTTTCTTGTCCTGCCAGCGATGAATTTCCTTGTGCTTGATTTCCTCATTCTAAGGCACACATCAGCCTCAGGGCCAAGCTTTCCACTGGTGTGCATGTGATAATTTTTGGAGTAAGCATTGACCATATGAGAGTGTTTAATGGCTTGTTGCAGTACTGGAAAGGGATCCCGTTCCTTCTAGTCTTCCCCTTCAAAAGTCAATCTGGTCACATAGTCCTGCAGCTGAGGGGTTTGTGTGGCTCTAGGGGGGAGTGAAGGGGTCCTAGCCTGTGTATTTGTTGCATTATTTATTGCAGGCACACCTATGGGGCCATGCAGCCTCTCTACCTCTAGGTCAGGGCAATGATGTCCCAGGAAAACCACTGCGTGGAGGTCACTGAGGTACTTAGCGCTTAGGTTCTGCTCTCTTATTTATTTTCCAGATGAGTTGGTTCTGTAGCATGAGAATAAAAATATTAAAAGTGTTGAGGCACAGTGTATAGGTCGTGTTTTTACAGAAAGATCAGGTTTTGCCTTATTTGAATTCTTATTTTATTTTTAATAAAAATGAAATTCCAAATGACTTTACTTTCAAAGTGAATGTTTATTTCTTAACACTTATTTGGGGACAGTGGGTGAACGTTTTGACTTTTGGAGCTTATGTGCCTTTTGATTTTTTTCCCCAACTTCCTTCTTGGGCACTGTGTTCTTTGAAGAAAATCTCAGATTTTTCAGTGCCATCATTTTTCTGTAGATTCCATTATTATTTTTTTCATTTTTTTTCTCTTCATGGTGCCAAGGGAGAAAGAGAAGGGATTGCCTGTTTTAAAGTAAAATTAGTTCTGATTTCAGAATAACATTTTGTCAGTGTGGAAATGAAAAAGAAAATTTGCTTCCTTCTTTTGAGGTAGCTTTAATATTCTTTGGACAAGGGAGGAGGGAGAAGGGAGCGATGGAGTCAATCCCCTGTTTCAGCTAGTCCAAAGTAATCTCTCATTCTTATAAATATTTCAGCAGTTTTCAGTCACTCTTAAAGCATTATGTTTTGGCCAGGTAGTTCAGATTTATAAGGGATGTAACATAAATTAATTTGCAACCACAGTCATCTATATTATGTCACCTACTCAATCATAGGCACAGGAGAGATACTGACCCAGGGCTCCAGCAACTTCTTTCCAGGGCAAGTAACAAAGTCATCTCTAAATCTTTCAAACTCCTTTCCTTTTCCTGTTGGTTGGGAGAATAACCTCATCTGTGCTGTGAGATCTCATTACGCTTCCAGGTAAGTGAAGTCTATGAAGCCAAGAGAGATGCAGTGCTTGGTCTGGTGCTTTATATCAATTCATTTTTTATTTTTTATTAAATAAATAAATTAAATCAACCTCTGTGTAGAACAAGGTGTAGATAGGTAGGTAGCTGGTGGAGGAGCTCAGCCCCTCGTCCTTGGCTGAGGTGGTGTTGTCTGGGAGCTGGGCAGAGGGTCCCTGGGAGATGATACGACTGATGAGTACGTGTTCTTGGAAGACTGGCATGTGTCCTGCCTGCAAACACAAAGCAAGGAGCAGTACTGTGATCCGACCCAGCTCACAATACTTGCTGCAGACATAATGCTTGATTTACCGTTTGGGTTTGTCTAGTTTTATCTTCTAGCTGCTGCTGGTTCTCGCTGTTCCTTCCTGTGTAAGCAGAAACCTGTCTAATGTTTGAGATCTTTGCTACTGGAAGTTGTTAAATTGCCGTCCTCCACGACTCACTTTTTTTGATAAAGTGACTTGTACTCCTCTTGGTCCCTCACAGCAAGGCATTTTCTCTGCTTCCTACGGTGGTTTTTGTAATTCTCTCCAGCATTATCTCCGAGTACTACTTAGGATCCTTTGAAAAACATATTTGTGGAAGCTGTTATCAGCATACTAGCATTGGTCTCACTAGTGCAGTCTGAAGTTTCAAGACAACTTCTCCATCCCTTTGCCTTTGACTAAAGACTGACTGCCTATATGATAGACACCACTGACTGTACCCTTCTCTGGGAGATCAGTTACTTCTTTATCAGAAAATAACTCTTTTTGGAGTGCTTTGCTTTCTTTGTTCTTTCTCATTGCAGAGACTCCCTCTCGCTTTTCCCTGCAGCCGTCCTCCCACAGCTGGTAGGTAGATCTGTCCTGATTTGTTTGTTCTTTGGTGCATACCTTTGTGTGTGCCTCTGTTAAAGTGTTTGGTTTGCACAGGCCCAGAGTACCAGGAGGTCTGCAAAGCTCTGTGGGACCTCCTGCTGAATTGCTGTCTGCTGCTCCGTCAGCCTTTGTGTTGCTTAGTCGCAGGAATTTTATTCTGCCTTCCTGAGCAGCACTGGAAACACTGACTGGTATCAGGTAATACCTGTCCCCCTGGAGCCCTACAACAAACAGCCTTTTTGGATGCTAATTCCCCATGCTTCCATCTGTCTAGTTCTGATTTCAGCTCTTTGACTTCTTCCCTCTTTTCTCAGTCTCAGATTGATGACTGCTTTCCAGCAGTTGTGGAAGAAGCAGGAGATGGTGTGAGAAGGTCTGGGGAATGAAAGGGGTGAATGGGAAAAATGTTGATTTTGCAGGTAGTAGGCATAGTATCTGTGTGTACACATATACATATTACAATGCGGAGCATAAAAGCATAAAGTCTCCTTTAGCACAGCCCATAATCCTATTAGAAGGATTACTCTGTTGTCCTAGGCTATCTGATCGTGGTAAGAACTCATTTAGGTCAGCTGTTTAGGAAATATACACACAAGAAAAAAAAAAATTAAATAAGCCTCTTGCTGTATTTCAGAGGGATCGACGAGCTCCTTTCAGACATTCTCTGTGCTACTGATTACATCCTTGCTCTTGTAGTTTCTCTGCATCCCTCTTAAGCCCTTATGTAAATGACTTGCTTTCAGCTTTTTACTTCTGATGGCAGATGTTGGATAGACGGTGTGGTAGCTAGACCCCAGGTATTTCCAGACCTTGAAAGGATTAGAGTTTTAAATACTAAAGTACTTTGGTTTTTGCTCTCCCTCTGTGTGCTTGTGCACATTATAACTTTGAGAGTAAGGGTATGGGCAGGCCTGATTTGTGGGCAGAACTTAATGAAAGCTAAATCTGGTCTGGCAGGGCCCCAATCAGTTTAATCCCTGGTCTGCTGATTATCAGCAACGTTATAATTTAATTTGAAGCCTCTGTATTTCGAAGGTCAGTGAAGCACTCCCATGCTCTCATTTGTGGAGCACGGTGGCAGTTGGTTCAAGTGCCTGCCTTCCTCGGCACTCCAGCAGAGCCAGGTATTAAACAGAGGAATACTTAAAGCAGTTGACCAAACAAAGCAGCTGGACACAGAAACGTAATTACACAGCCAGGTAGGAAGCCCTTCACGTTAGGAAAAGCATGGTGGGAACCTTCACCTCCCAGTCTGGAATAAAGCCACATCTGTCCCAGGCTTCACATTGTATTTCACTGCCCCTATCCAAATCTTTACTGCAGAGCAGGGAGGGAGATGTGTATAAAAAAAATCTCACCTTTTGCTGCCAAAACACGGTCCAGTCACAAGGGACTCCATTCTGGTTGTTGGCTGAGTCTGCGTTGAGCAGTTGAGCTCTTTCTTTCCATCACACTGAGCTCTTTCTTTTCATCCAGAGGGACATGCTGTCAGTGCACACATACAGGTGTGAATCCCTGCATGTAAGGGATGTAGGACGTGAAGTTCTCCAGCAATTGGAGGGTTCTGCCTGCAGCCCAGCAGGGCTTTGAGGAGATCCACACTGCTGTGTCTGTGCAGGAGCTCCAGATGTCTGGCAGGCCAATGTGGATTGTGTCTATCCAAGCTGCTGCACATACTGTAATCCTAATGTTTCTGCAGGAAGCAGCTAGATCAACTGTGCAACATGTGTCTGTGAGGTTGGGCCCTTCCAGAAAGCACCAGACATGGTGTGAATGTGCTACTGTGGATCAAACAGATGCTCTGCAGCAGCTCCGCTCCTCCACAGGCACTTTGCCTTTCTAAAAGTGAGCCTTGGCTTTGCCCAAAGTCTTCTCTTCTCCTGTGCTGGGATCTGAGCAACAAGATCTGAGATCTTGTTCTCTCATACTGGCCTGGGATGTTGAGATAGAAGAGTGTTTGGTGAGGTTATGGGAAGTGAAAGGCTTCCATGACCACAGAAATTAAAGTGTAGCAGTAGACTTTCTTCACTGGGAGATGTCAGATTATAGTGGCAGGTATTTCTCATTTGTATTGATAAGCAGGGCCCTTCCAGAAAGCCCTCAGGACATGTTGATACATTGGATGTGAAGGGGAAGGAGTGGGCTCCTACAAGCCACCATCAATTTTCTTTGACAGTTGTTAAGGCTCATGGATTCTTGGATATCTGGGAAATTCTTACACCATCCTTGGTCTTGCTTTGTCGTCCAAGACAGGACAGCAATTTTTTCACCCTTTCCTTCACCTCTTCACTAAGGTCTCCTTTGCTGGATTCTGGCTCAATGATCCTTGTTAATTCATGCTCTGCCAACACTTCTTTTAGCTAACTGTGCTTTAAGAGAGGATGTTTTTACTGCCAGATACCTGCTCCCTCCTCTGCATTTCCAGTGGAGTGCTGGTGACATCCAGTGTCTAGTTTGGCTTATCACTGGCATGCGAGTGTGTCCTATGCTCATATCCCCAGGGGATGATATAGATCTAAAGACTTGTTTTCCCCCTCAGCTAGTCTGTCTTTGAATGAGGATTCATGCACCATGTTGGAGGTGTTTGTGACATCTGTAATTCCACAAGAAGAAAAAGGAACCTCTGGGGCCAGAACTCCTAGGAAAAGCTGTCTTTAAAAGGAGAGGCAACTGTGTGCGAAGAGAAATGAGAACTGAGAAGCAAATCACAGCTTCCATTGGAGATAATGAGAATCTCAGATAGTAACACATGTAACTTACTGAGGCCAGAGCGGTCCCGTCTCTCCGTTTCCCAGAGGGAGGCTTAGTGCTTTGTAATACTCGCAGGGTCACTGCTTTCTTCCCCTTTCTGAAAGCAGCACTGGCCCTGCAGGAAGGGGGCTGGAAAAAGGTGCACAAGAAATGCCAAGGGCCAGCAGTCAAGGCGGCTCTCCACTTGCTGCTCTGTGGCTGCCTGGGGCTCACAAGGAGGGACTCTATTTTCACAGCCTGACAGGGAATGAGGACTGTCCCAAAAGCCCAGATACTGAGCTCTCAGTTGGGATTTGTGCTGGTGAGAAGGACTTTGCTGAAGCACTGCTGGTGGGAGGTCTGGTACAAGCCTGCCCCAAGTACTCCAGAGGGGTAGAGCAAGCTAAAGCCAATATTTATCCTCATCCCCACTTTCCACCCCATTTAGCTAACTGGGACAAACACAAGATTTCCTCCCATGGAGTTTCCTGAAGCTGTAGAGTCATTCCCTGAGAGAGTAAACAGAAGCCCTGGCTGCTTGGGTCATTAAACACAGGACAAAGCACAGGGGAGCGATCTGTCACTGGTGGGCTAGGAGAGAGAGCAAATGGACCTTTCCATCCCTAACTGCTGTGATTTTCTTCACTCCTCATTTCCTTTATGACATCCAGCCCTGAGTGTAGTTGCTGTTCCTGCAGCTGTGTGCCCAACCTCGGGGGCAGAACATGCTGCTGCTTTTGTTCCCAGCATCCTCACTCCCATTTCACACATCTTAGGAGAAAATAGCCTTTTCTCAGCAGGGCTCGAGAGTCCTGGCATGGTGTTGGGTGCAAGAGAAGCTTCTGAAATTCAGCTTTAGACTTCAGCAATTTACAGATACCTGAACTGTAAATGGCAGGCCTGGATGTAAAGAAATGGAAGTCTGCTGTACATTGACTAACTTGGGATGGGCTGTGCCTCTCCTTGCTTTGAAGAAAACTTGAGATGAAGGCAAGTGATTTCACCCCCAAGAGTGAAGGGGCCCTGGACTGTGCTGCTAAAACCTGTTGCAGCGGGACCTATTCTGTAGCTCCACATCCCAGGTCTCCAGGATCCCTGCTGCTGCCAGAAGAGCAGAGGACGAATGCGTTAGCCTGCTCAAGACCAGAGCCAGCTGACTCCCAGCAGGATGGTTTCCCCATCTTTTAGCTCTGATGATCTTAGTTTATGCTGTTTGTTTTCCTTAATTGAATATTTTATAAATTAACATGATCTCTGCATAGTGTTTATCTTTCTCTCTGTGAGCCTTTATGGCCAAGATAGCCTGGAGTAGACTAATTAAAACACTGAACCATGACTGTACCCCCAGCCAAAGAGCAAGAAGACCATATAATGTATGTGGTGCTGATACAGATCTGGGAGCTGGCGAAGCAGAGCACCAGAAGATCTGTCTGCCCATCAGTCTTACTTAAGAAGCCTTTTCTATTCATTGCTGTGGAGGCCTGTCTCTTCTCCGCCTTAAGTGGATGCTAAGATTAGGAGCCTCTGGGTGAACATCATCCTCCCAGATACCGGTGCTGCCAACAATGCAGTCAGGTACTTCTGCAGATGTTAGTGGAAAGCGTGAGCAAAACTGCACACCGTTACTGCTTGGAAGGACTCTTTTTCTCTGCACTTTATTGGTGAGCACTGCCTTGAGAAGCAGATCAGGTTGTCTTCATTGCCCCATAAACGACATGTTCATGCTTATCTCACTAGCCAGAGACAAGCCTGAACTGCAGCTTTCCCAACCCTAGGTGCCTTGAGAGCTGCCACTGCGGGGCTGGAGGCGTAGGAGTTAAGTCTCCTACATTCAGCTCGGAGGCAGTCTTAAAGGGACTTTTCAGAAGGCTGCCTCCTTCCTTTACAGGCCTTTTTTTCACTATTGTTCTCTCAAGATAAAGAACTTGGCTTGGTAACGGAGTAAGCCAAGCACTGTTTTATTGCTACCAGCTGAATAGTAAAAAGCCAAGCATAACCTGTTTGCTATTGTGCAGTGGTTAAAATCCAGCTCCGTACTTTGCATTCCAAGACATTCTGCCTCATCCTTTTTCATAGATTCCCTTGCAAGCAGTAAAAATATCTTGCAAACGACTTACGCCCAGCCACAGAAGCCCCCATGTAAATATGCTGGTGCTCAATTACAGAGAGGAAGTGACTGCACAGCAGCAGCTATAGGAATCTTTGTTTAATTTAAATGAAGCAATCTCTTTCCACATCCGTAAAGGCACTCTAAAGTTAACCTCAGACTGCAGGCTGGTTACCTGCACAAATGGAATCAGATCATAGCCATGTTGGTGTTAATGCCTTCGGTCTTAGCTGAACAAAAGCTTCCTCTGGGCATGGTCTTTTAAAATGTTTGTGGTTGCTGTCTGCACTCATATACATCTACAAGCATCTGGCCCCTTAGCTGTGTAACCAGAGGTAGGTTCCTGACTTGCTGGGTAGCAAAGCTCACTGGGGGAATTAGTTCTTTCCCATCTGTGGTCATTACACCATGTTACTGTGCTGAACCTTGTTGTTTTGGCAGCAAGTGCCTTCCTTTGTGGGATGGCAAAGTGTGTTCTGGAATTAAACTTGCACTGAGAACCTGCACAAACGAGACCTGGAGGAGGCTGGAAGTAGAAGCTCTGCAGGGAAACAAGGACACAGTCCTGGGCCAGCTGCCTTGAGCCTTGTTCCTGTAAGGCTGAAGTCTCATTACAGGAGGAACAGACCAAAGTTGTGATGGATGAAAGGCACCCAGTGAATTAGGGTGGTGAGAGCTGTGGTGCTTAAATTCATTCTTTGCCCTCCCCAATGTGCTTATAGTCTCTTCTGAAGACCCTCAACATAAATTGATGGGTACAAATCCTCTGCCCTGCATTATCCTCTTCTCCTTTGGCTTGATTTCCAGTACAAATGTGGCTTCTGACTCTCTTTTCCATTTACCAGGATTGACTATAAGTGAATCTTCTTGTAAGATCAGCTCCAGTCCACTTTCCTGCTTGTCCTTTCCCTCAACCATATTGCTGTTTGAGCTGAGCTTTTATTACTTCTGACAGCCAGGGTTGTAGTCCCTGCAGAATGGCTTCTCTAACACTTGCAAACTCTCTGCCAAAATTAGCTATTCACAGATTTAACCTCCAGTTCCAGACACAGATTTTCAGTATCCTTGGCCAATGCTCTTGTTCCTGCCATAGCTCACCTCATCAGCACCAGAAGCAGCCCAACTGGTCTTATTGCTTCAATCTGACCCCACTCCCTGCCTTTAAAACACAACAAACCAGAAACCTCCCCAGACGCCACCAGTGCTGCCACTGATGAGTGAAGCTACTGGTAAGGATTTTTATTTTTTTTTTCCTAGTAGGAGGAACTCATTGCATTTGTAGTTTTATAATTCACATAAAACAAAGTGGAAGAGCTGGAAGTATGGCTCCAAGCAGGGATTGAGCAGTTTGGCTTCTCATGGTCTGATCCCAGCAAGATGCATTTCTGACTGTCATTTTTTCTTCCAGAGACTCTGGAAACCATTGGAAAAGGGTTTGTAGGGCTGGATCCCTCCTGTGCTTGGAGGAGCACAGGAGAGGCGTTCAGGATGTCTCCATAAGATGTATGGAGGTGACAACAGATGAAGCTTTCAGAGCTTATTCCACCCCAAGGTTTGGGCTGTGAGGGCTAAAGATGATGGTAAGATCCCAGGCTTTTTGGTGCTCACCAGTTCCTTATGTACATAGGGAAAGTTTGGGCAATCTTGCTGTGGCGCTGTCATTAGCACACTTTTGTTTCAAATTAATTAAAAGCAAAGATGAGATTCCCAAACTCATTTATCTTCTTAATCCTTGTTCTCCAGGGAATGACAGTGAAAAAAAAAAAAAAACAAACAAACAAAAAAAAAAACAGCTGAGGACCCAATGTGTCCTTTAGAAAGGGATGAAACGCAGTTAATCCTGGTTATATCAAAGGAAAAGTAAATTCCCATTTGAAAAAAAAACTTTCCTTTTTCCCCTGTGCATTTTCTCCTCTCTCTTTTTGCATACAAGAACTTTCTTGTCCAGGCAGGTTGAGAGATATTTGTAGTCCTGATTGTTTAAATATTAATCTGTACTTTAAGATTTGTTTGTATGTGTGAAAGAGAGAGGCAAGTGCGGTGGAATCTTACAAATGTGCTTTCTACCCACTGGATAGAGCTGCTGCAGAGTGTGCAGTGATGTTAGGCAAAGCCAGGGATGTGATATGCTTTGACAGGACCAGTCTATTATGGGTTTCAGAAGTACTAACCTGCAGCAGGCCCATGTTATTAGTTGGATGCATGGGGCCTGAGTTTACCTAAAATACATTCATTACTGTTCCTAACCTGGAAAAAAAAATATATAATTCTTTTTTGAGCTGAAAGCCTTTGCAGAAGTGGTATCTGTGCTGCGTAAGGGAGGGTGCTTCGTCTGTAAAGGCAGAAAGCAGAGGGCAGGCTGAGAGGGTGGGCTTCCAGGGTGCTGGCTCTAAAGAGGCGTAGGCACATTTTATTCTGCAAGAGAAATGTGTGAGTTGAGCGGTATGTAAATCTAGATTAAAACTCTGCTTTTTCCCCCTCTCCAAATAGCCTTCCACGTAGCTGGTTATTATTTTGAAGCAATTTTGCTCTCTGATGATTCAGTGAGGGAAGCTGCTGAAACAAAACAGAAGTGAATTGCAGAATAGTTAATATTGCAGAACGGTATAGGAGGCACACATCATCTCTGGTTTTTGGGTCTCAATCCTCGCTCAAGGCAGTTAACCCTCATCCAGCCAGGGAAAAGACTTGCAGCATCTGTGAACTAGCTGTTCACTCATGCTCGAGCACTGAATATGGAGGACATGTTACAAAATATTTGCAAACAAGCTCTAAGAAGTAAAAATTCATAAATGGTCTGGTGAAAACATTTGAATAATGTATAAATAAGATAGAGTGAGGACAATTTATGTAGAGGAAAAAGAGGCGCAATTTTTCACTGCGCATTTATTTATCTTCCCTTAATTGGCGTTTTCCACTAAGGCAGAATATCAGGCTGGAAAAGAAAAAAAAAAAAGAAAAAAAAAAAAAAAAAAGAGCCCCAAGACCTGAGATTTTTGATGCCATGGTAGCAGTGCTTTTGGGGACAGGGAGCTGACCAAGCCTAGTAGCACAGAGCATGCTGCTCTGGTAACATTGGGCTGGTGCTGTGGGGTGTGCTGGAACTGCACTGGAGGATGTTTTCATAGCACCTGCCCACGGTCTGCTCAGCTACGTCCCACAGAAATCTTGCACTTTCACACACGGTTTTTGCGGGTATGCAGTTCTTCTAAGTAGACGTGAATGATGGAGGGAAGGAGCATTTTCTTGGAGAGCAGCAAGTTAATTAATGGCTCCAAAGGACGTTACTATAGCAAGGAGTTGATGCATTAGAAGTTGCTTCCAACCACTGACTGAAGGTTATATCAGTGTGCCGTGGACCTTGCATATATGCCCATGGTTTTCTTCATCTTTGGTGAACGTCTCAAGCTGAAATTGGAAGTCAGACCTTTAAAACAAGTGAGCACAGAAACCGCGCTCCTGGAGCATTTGAAAGAAAACCTGCAGTTACTGCATCTGATCTGTACATCTAAATGGATTCTGGCGAAGCCGTTAGAGCTCTGGAGAAGCCTTTCCAAATGGATATGAGTCATATACCACTTAATCATTTAGATACTAATGAAGATTGTTTGTTTGTGAGATCTTCTCCTTTTCTGTAAATTAAGTTGGCTTTTTTGGGAAAGGCAAGTGTTGGCTTTGCTGTGATATGTAGCTGGTCTGCAGCTGCTTGTTAAAACCAAGCTGTTCTTCTTTGTGTCTGTATCATTGAGAATCACCATCAGGCTTCCTGTGATGGAAGTGCCTTCCATTTAAGATGAGAAGTCATGAGGTGGAGGGGAGACTTCAAGGGGAGAGGAAAGGGAAAAGTAGAAAGGAAACATGTCCTAATTTTGGCTGGGAGATGGGCTTATGCATCTGTTTGAATGAGAGCACAAATTTGCTGATCAGACTCACTGCACTAATTTAACTGCACCATTCTCCTGCTCAGCTATTGCATACTGCTGAGGGAGATGGGGAGGTGTACGGGCATTGAGGAGGTGTACATCTCCTTTGCAGTGTTTGTGTTTCATTCTGCCTCATTTATGATATTTTCCTTGGAAATAAAGTTATTTCCACTGTGTAGGCTTTTGCTTTTGCTTTCTCTGTTTAACAAACATTAATTTTATACTCTGAATCCTATGGAGAATCACAGTCCACCTGAAATCAGAGATGACTTGAAAATTGTATTAATGAAGGCAATTGCCTTCCTTTTAGCTATGCAGCTAGAAATTCCAGGCAATTTCTTGATACCTGAACAAATCATGGTGCCTCATTCTACTTTATTCAAATAAAAATCAACTCCTTTTGCAATACTAAAGAAGGTTTGGTTTACTCCCAAAAATAAGAAGGAATAAATCTAACTAATACATAGGCTTCTGGATGGAGTAAGCTGAACTGGAAACATGCAGGAGAAGGGGAGGGCAAAGATGTGTTTAAGGCAGTGAGGTCAGCACAAAAATTGGCTGGTTGCCTCCTCCCAGAGGCTTCCCCAGAAGGCAGGTCTCCAGGAGAATCAGGCATACAGTAGCCACACTGCAATTAGAGGGAATCCTGTGCACCTGCTTGAGGCTCTAATGGGTGGATGACTTGTATCATGTGTCTTGGTTTTCATTTCTTGTGAGTAACGTTTGCCATACGAAGGTTTTCATATCTTGGGATGAAGGCACCTGCAGTTTTAGACCTTCAGGACCTTCTGTACCTTTTATCTTCGATTTGATTTCATCTCATCTTTCTAGTAGCCTTTGATTTCCCAAGTGAATTAAAGTTCCAAATGTCATATTTCTGAGGATTGGCATAAAAGGGGTTTTAAAAGGGCTTATTCTGGAGCACTACGAACCACACGCATCCAGCATTGAACAGCTCCCAGATGTGGCAGCTTCATTTAATTGCTGAAATCAGAGATGTTGGGAATGGATTTCATCTGAAAGTCTGATCTCCTAAAGTAAAAGGCATAGGACAACATTTGCTCATCCCCTGGAGATGCTGCCAGAAGTCTGTCTCTGATTAGCAATGTTAATGGAGTATTAACATAAGCCATGCCAGGAAGGGAAACTGTAGAACACATTATCATCAGGAGAGCCAGCTGTGTATAGGCATGTAAAGATGATGATGAATGTAGTTTGTGGCTTGGGAAGCCGGCTGCTGAACTGCTCCATCCCCTAATCCAGAAGAAACAAAGTGGGGTTGGACAGGCCAGCTTGCTCTTCTCCATGCCACTGCACTAAAGAGGGATGGAACAGGGAAAGAGTAGAACAGATGTTGTCTTCATAGGTACAGGGAGATGAAGGGGACTTCCCAGCTGAGTCAAGACTTCTGCTGTCACAAGTTGAATATTTTTTGGCCTAGCTCCAACTTTCAGCTGTTCAAGATCTTGCCTTTTGTTGCCTCTTTGGAAGGATGATCCAGGGTCTAAATATTTTGATGGCTCTAAACATCTCCAGAAGTACTTTGTACTATTTATTCTAATTTTGTACGTTCCTTTCCCCTCACCCCCCCCCACCCCCTTGGCTCAGAGCCTGTGAATGGTCTGAGAGCGAGGCTCAGAGGTATTGTAAAGATACTCATTTCCTTTATTCTTCGTAGGCAAATATGGGTCATACAAATCCTCACAGGCTTGCTCCACCACATCACAGAATCACAGAATGGTTTGGGTTGGAAGAGACCTTAAAACCCATCCAGGTTCAACCCCCTGCCATGGGCAGGGACAGCTCCCACTAGATCAGGTTGCCCAAAGCCCCATCCAGCCTGGCTTTGAACACCTTCAGAGATGGGGCATCCACAGCTTCCCTGGACAGCCTGTGCCTCACCACCCTCATAACAAAAATTTTTTCTTCCTTATATCTAATCTAAATTTATTCTTTTATTTTAAAGCCATTACCTCTTGTCCTATCACTACACTCTATTTCCTGCTTTCCTGTGGGTCTCCTCTAGGTACTGGAAGGCTGCTACAAGGTCTCCCCAGAGCCTTCTCTTCTCCAGGTTGAACACCCCCAATTACCTCAACCTCTCTTCACAGGAGAGGTTCCTCAGTCTTCTGATCATCCTCGTACATCTACATCCCTAACAGTCTCCGTATTGCCAGATGACACCATTTGTTTCTCTGGACTAGTGCTTGAAATCTGGAGCCTTCAAGCTGTTAAACTCAGTACATCAGCTCCATTGTTTATAAATTGTGTTTCTACTTCGCCATGTGAAGAGAGCAGCGAGCTCTAGATCAGCAATACATAGAGCTCTGAAGCAAAGTACTTATGCTTTAATGTGGCAGGGCCAACAGGCACTTTGCAAGTGAGCAAGATAGTGCTAAACCCTACTGACACAAGCTTGTTTTCATGGCTTCCTGATGGAGCTACACATTTCACCCATTGACCTTTTTGACATTTTCCTGGTTTCCCTCCTGCAGGAGTACTTCAGCAGTAAAGTGCCATACTCTGCTGAACAAACTTGGCATCTCGTCAAGCTGACTTATTTGGTATGTATTTACACTTGTAGACTTTAGTACTCTCCTGGCAATTGAGCTTCCTTCCTGCCTACATAAATATGATTTCATTATTAGCTTTGTTTAGCTTTGTTTAGTTGTTGTTCTGCATCTGCGTGCTTTCCTTTTCAAAGCTGCCGAAGAGTTGCAGGTGTTGATCTTGATTTGTGCCCAAAGAATCCTGAACTCCATACCCCACCTGCTAGCTCTGATAATAAGCAGCACTCTTGACCTCTTACCTAAAACAAATCATAAAACCTCACCCTATTTTCTTTTCCTTTGAGGAGCCCATAGCTTCTGTTAGAACTACAGCCTATGGTTTTGTTTCTTCTCAGAAAAAATGTATTCAGTGTCTCTCAAAGCTAATTTTCTGCCTTTTCTGTTTCCTATGTTCAGACCTGTATTTACAGAAGACAACCCAAGACAGGGAGGTTGACTTTGCACAAATGGTCCCAGAATACTTAGAATTCATCTTTTTTAAATTCTCATGAAGTGCAGGGAGAGATGTTACAAGCATAATCTGGAAAGAGATCAAAATCAAAGATGAAAACCTTATTTCCACTAGAAATGCTGTCTATTTGAGCAGGTTAGATGAAAGACGCAGGAATGTTCTCGCATGATTTGCTCATAACATTGTGCTGGCCCTCCAAAGGGCTGAGCAATCTCTGCTCCCATTGAAAGTAACATGTGTCTATGTTCATCAGGCTTTGTTGGGTACAGGCAATGGCATCCTAAATGTCTCCTAGAAGACGAGGTAACTTTGAGGAAAATTTTCCTGCATATTTCTTGGAACTAATTTCTACTTCAAATCCTAGAACTGTGTTTGAACTAAAGCATTTCTGCTAGGGGAGAAGAAAACAAAACAAAACAACAAGAACAAACAAACAAAAAAAAGGCAACAGCGACACAACAACAACAAAAATTAAAAAATAAAACACCATAAATCTCACTTCACCAGGCTGGGACCTGGGTCTATAGCAGATGGAGCAGCTGCTGGAATAAGGGTAGATTTGTTTTTTTCTCCTGGGTGGGGGCTGACAGGAAAGGTTTCATGAGATGGAAGAGAGTCAAAGAAAGAAAGTGAAACCAAGCAGTCAATTTGCTAGCTGCAATCTTTGATCTGTGGCTGTCTGCAAACAGAATTGGAGCTCTGTGATTAGATGTACATGCTCATTATATGTTGTACTCTCCAAGCAGGCATTGTACATACAGCACAATGTATTCTGCTTCCTTCTGCCCAAATATCTTTTTTCATCTATATTGCATTAAGACCTTGAGGCCTATCATCGGGGAAAGAAAAAATACAATTTTCTTATTGTACAATGCATTTCATTCCCAGCTGCTGTATTAAATTTATTCTTATTTGAAGTGGTGTCTGTGAGTATAAATCATTTAAGTTTATATGTTTTTGTTGCTGCGGCAACAGTTTGACTAATTGAATTCCAAAGTGTCTCTCTCTATTTCAAAGCTATGATAAAGGGCACACACATTCTTAGCAGCAGAAGCCTGAAGCGAGAGGCAGGGGACAGACAGCCCTGACAAAATGACATGTTCTCCATCTCCCCTGCACGGGCTTACTGGTGCCACCCTTGGCAATCAGTGGGGAGGAGGGCGAGGGCTGCAGAGGATTCACTGCTACCTGGAAGCTCCCACTGAATGCAATGCTCAGAAATGCAGTCAGTGTCCTTAGCAGGATGGAGGAGGCATGGAAAAGAAGTGACTGAGGCTTTGGGAAGGTCACGATTTCTCTCTCTGTCTCACTGTTCCCTATCATTTATCAGTTCCCAATAGACCTGAAGTACTGGAGTACTTCGTGGTTTTAGACATGCCCATGTTATGTTAAGCCCATCTTCTTTCCATAGGGACATTGTTTGAGCTCCTGGGGCTTGTCTGCTAGCTGGGATCACACATGTTCCCATGGTATTTCTTGCCCCGTCAGTTTTTAGTAGGAAAATGCTCCTCATAGCTATGGCAGAGGGATAGGGAATATCCTGGGTAGCTCCAAATTTCCCCTGTGAGACTTGCAGGACAAATTCTACCCTGCTGTATGAATTTTTTCCAATTGTAAACTAGAGGTATGTGTTCCCCTAGACTGAGCCAGGAAGAGTGGAACACTAAAGATTGGCTCTTTGGAAGGGAATTTGTCCTGAGAGGATGGAAGAAAATTCCTTTCCAGGCAGAAATTTCCAGACATGAACCAGCCCCTCTGTGCTATTCCCAGCTTGTTCTGGCCACTTCTCGTAGCCTAGAGAGAGCTCGTTTTTTTGTGTTAATTATGTAGGTGTTTATTACGGCCACAAAATGTTAATAGACAGCCTAATGGAAATCATGCTGGCTAATGAGGAGCTCCTGAATACCTGCTGCTTTTCTCTGGGAATAACGGCAGCCACAATTTAACAGGAAATAGCTCCCCCCACTCCTGCCCTGTGCTTTTACCTTCTGATTACATCGTGCTGTTAATTTTGTCTGGAGCTCTGCGACTTGGGGGAAGGCCAGGACCTCTCTCTTCCATCTGCCCAGAGGGGACGGAGGGGTCTGCTTCCCTCTCTGGCTTTCTAAAGGGTAATCTGTGAAGGGTTTTACAGAGCTTGAAAAGGTTACTGCGTGTGCCTGAGCTGAGGGTGGCAGGAATGAAGTACAGGGAGCCCTGATGGACTCGCTCCTTCCTTTGCCTGCCTGCCCCCAGGGGATGCTGTCAGATGCGGGGCATATGCTGCAGACTGACAGCACTGTTGTAGGCAGCCTCAGCTGCTGTTTATTTTGGTGTGGTTTTATTCGCAGCCCCATTAGATGCTCCACCAGCCACTGCATGCTCCTGTAATCACCTCGGATAGACAAATAGCAGGAACCTGCAACAGGCACTGGAAGGGGTCAGAATGGGGTGATTCCTAGGTAGTTTGTTCAGATGGTAAGGGTTTTTTGTTTTCTTCTTTATTTGCTTTTTAATGAATTTCCAAAGATTTCTATTACATAAGTGCTTTAAATCAATAATAAAAGGAAACTTTGTCCATCAGACTGGCTAGCCACAGCTAACGAGGTTAAAATGCAAACTGTCAGCCTCTGGTTTGTTTTGCTGATGTAGAGAAGGGAAAGGGAGCTGTCTGAGGAGGGGTGAGGCTGCAGCCTAAATGTGGGGCTCAGAAAGGAGCAGAAACAAATAACTAGTGTGGCATTTATAGAGAAAAGAGCAGGCTAAATCTGGGCTCTTGTTGAACAAGAACAGGAGCAGGCAGAAGAGTGGTGGGTGGGAGTATCAGGGTGTACGTGTACGTGCTGGGTTGGGAGGAGTGTTGCACTGGGAGGATGCTGGTGGGAAGATGCCTGTGTGGTGGGTTGGCATAGGATGTGTATTCTCATGGGGAAAAGGAGGCTTCATCCATTGGAGATACTGAAAAGCTGTATAGCTGAAGCTGTATATAAAAAAAAATAATAATAAAAAAAAAAAAGTAAAAAATAAGACTGTTCACCAGGCAATATAGGAACTCCCAACTGGGACAAAGTTTCACAGTTTTTCCCTTGTGGGCAGAAATTTTCTGCTTCTGTCTCTGCATGCCAAAAATAAAATATATAAAAAAATGCAGTCTCACTGCTGCTGAAAGAGCCAAACAGTTCTCTTGCAGGCCATGTTAGTGAACAGTTGTGAAAACATCACGTTTCCTTGTGAAGGTGGGATTTCTCAGTAGTGAAGAGCTGCAAATGAGGCAACTTGCAGGGGTCCATATGGAGTTGTTGATAGGAAACCACCACCAGGCTCTTGGAAGTGTTTCAGAAGGGGGCTTTCAGGAAACAGCAGAAAAGTAGTTCAAAAGGTTGGTTCTTGGTAATACATAATGCCATAAAAATTGCATCTGAACATCTTCTGTTACCTGGACACTGGTACCCGGATCCTGTCAAGTGATTTCTCCGGCATCCATTGTGCCTGCTTTGAGTATAACAGGTTGTGCAGATTATTTTATGATCAATAAATATCCAGGCAGACACTGTGAAATTCCAATCAGAAAAATTTACAGCATTAAGGCAGATATTGTATAGCAGGATATAAATAAATAGAAATTGTCAGTCAAATTCCTGGCAGCTAGAGTGTGGTGTCAGTTGCAGTAAATTAAGCGTTACTTCACAAATCACTGTTATGGTTTTGCCCAGTAAGTGTATCTGTGAAAAAGCTTTTTTTTTCAACTTGCAGTGGTAAAAAATCCTTTGCTCCTGGTTATTTCTGCATGAAACCAGTGTCAAGTCAAGGTGACAGTGGTGAATTGTGCCTTATTCCTCAATCTTGATTCCAGTCCCAAGATGTCCTCAGGGGCGTTGAGTTTAGGTGCTGAGCTCTCCAAGCAACAAAAACCAACAACACAAGGAAGTTACTGAATCCTTTTTAGGTTAAGGAGGGTGTTCTGCACTGTTGAGGGGGTTGCTTGATGTGGTGGTGTGGAGACCCACTGACAGAGGGGAGGAGCAGCGTGGACTCTGTCTTCTCTACCAGGATGAAGTGAGCTGTGAAGGCTGTACCTGGGGGCAGGTGCGAAGAATAAATCAGATCAATAGTCAGACCTTCAGTTGCTGCACTTTGGACAATATTTCACCTATGGATTATTGCATTTTGTTCTAAGTATTATACTCGTTGGCCTGACACAAGCTCTAAAGCATCATCTGGAGGTTCCTGTGCTGTCGGGATGGCTGGAAAATGTGTTAATTTTCAGCATAGACTTTTGTGAATTAAAGCCGAATGTTCAGCATGGAACAGAAAGGAGAAGAGGACCAGCTAGTGGTAGTTTTGTACTTTATTTGAGAAGAGAGAGCTACATAAACTATGTCAGGAGGGTACAGGTCTACACACAGTTTTATCAATCAATAAATGGAGTTGTTAACGTAACACTGAGGATATGATACTTTGAAGAAGACATAGACACATGACCAAGGAATATTTACAGCTCTAACATACAATATATTTATATTTGAGAGAGAGATTCGTGTGCATCTGTGCGCACAGATACCCCTGTGTACACGTGGTGCACGCACGCGCACATGTAAATAGGTATAAAAGGCTTTAAAAAAAAAACTTACGTAATTCAAGAAATGAGTCTGCCTTTCATTTGCAGCAACTGACTATTTTTCAAGGTGGAAATGGTTCCAGTTTGTGGTGGTCTGGAGCGGAGGTTTCGCTTTGAAATCTCGGTTCTCCAGCGGTCGTTGGCTGAACCTGGAGCACGTCTTTGTGGTGTGGTGGTGGCAGGGGATGCGTGAGGTGCATGGAGGGGAGGGCAGCAGACATATGGGGAGGAGGGGGCGCACGGCCTCAGGGCTGGGGCAGTAAGGTGAAGATGAAAAAAATGACCTTTGGTGATGCCATTAAATCATCCTTTATACTAAACATAAATTATCGACACAGTTTTAAAAAAATAATTTTCTGTTTCATTTCAAGGCTGGGGGGAGAGGAAGGGACAATGCAGGGCAGAAGGGAAGGGAAGGTCTGGGGAGGGGAAATACCTCAGCACTTTAATAAAAGGTCCCTTGACCTCACTGCAAATCCTTAATTTTAAAAGTGTTCTTGTAAGTCTGACTAACACTGTATCAGTCGTCCCCTTCCATGGTGGCAGTGTACTCGATGCACGTGGCGTGGCAGGTAGAGGATGCCTCTTCCTCTGAACTGGGGCCAGTGGAGGTGGGCTGGGCAGGCAGAGGTTGTGACCACCTTGCTCTTGCCAGGTTCTCCCTTGAGGGGTAACCTGGGTTGTTCCCAGAAGGGGAGAAGGGTGAGTTGTGATTTGGAGAAGGGGAGACTGCAGGATGGAAAAGGTTGAGAACCAGCAATTCAGTTGGCAAATAGGATACAAAGGATGCCAAAAAAAAAAGCCCCAAACTAAGAAAACACATGGATTGGTACATGGGATAAAAATAACTAAATTAAAAAATAAATAGATAAAAAAAATAGACCGTCAAAAAATCAATTCAGCAAGCATCACCAGAGGATTTGTTTTCTGCTCATGCAGACTTTCAGTGACATTAACAGAGATTAAAATAAGCTGGTTTAAATAATAGTAACAACAAAATATCTACCAATATATCTTTCCTTTGGGATCTAGCCCCATCCCCCTCTTGTTGCCAGCTCTCCTGCCAGAGTGAGCTGTGGATCAGCACCTTCTGGGGCCAAGCCTGACTGTGTGTCCGAAGGGCAGGTCAGCTAGGTGTAGGAGCAGTTTCCTGCATGTTAAATATACCCATGGCATTTTTTAGAGAGTGGTGTTTCTCCTAGTGACAAGAGTGCCAGCATGGGAAATGCCTGAGGGTGTGTACCCTCGATTTTACCTGGGGAAACCTTGCCTCCTTACCCGACACACAAGAGGCAGAGGGAGCTGCAGCACTTGCTGAAAGCTAAATCAATGTCAGTTGTTTGCCTGCACAAAAATCCTTCATTTCTATTGAAATAACATATGTAAAGTAGCACTTTGTTAAGACAAGGTAGGGGAGAGGAAGGTTATTTAGAGTATTTATTTATTTATTTTTGTTCTGCTTTAAGCCTATCTATACGAAGCTCTCATGCAAGAAATTGCCTCCCAGTTTAGCTGAAAATTTAAAGGACACTTCTGGGAAAAAAAGAAAAAGGCAATTCTCTTTCACACAGGGAATTGGCTGGGTGTGGGGGCTGAGCAGGGCAAGTGAGGGATCTAAAACAAGACAGCCTGTTCATACTGAAACCAGAGCAATCCAAGAGCAGAATAAACCCAGTGGAAATCATAGTATTTTTAAGGGTTTGTAGCAGAAAAGGTGGGCCTTTGTTTCTCCAAACCTTCAGCACTCATTCAGATGAGTACATCATTTTGTAGTGACTGCTTCCTCACATCCATAGCACTCTCCTGGTCAGAACTCTCTACTGCCTTACCACAGTGCATATATGACTTTTACTACTCTCACTATGGCTGACCCCTTACTGAGATTTGAGTCCTTGCCTATTTGCTTCCTCTCCCAATGTCCCAGCAGGCTTCCTTTCTTCAGCACCATTTGCTCTCTGAGCCCCTTATTAAATCATCTTTGCAGTCCCCTGCAAGTTCTTCCTTCCTAGATGTCCCTAAGCATCAGAAAACTGGCCACAATTCCTTGCTTTCAGTATTGTTACTCACAAGTTTTGAGGTTCTGTGTCTCAGGCACCTCCCAGTCCTCACTTTCTCTGAGTGTCAGTCCAGATGTCCCATACTCATGACTGCAAATCACTGCTGGAGTATGTAGGGGAAAGGATATGGAGGAAGCTGTTTGTAGGAGAATATATGTGCTGGGGAGGGAGGAAGAGCCCATCTTTCTGGCTTACCTTTCTATCCTTTCTTCCTCACCTTATGTTTTTCAGGGATGGAATTGGACCTTCATGTCCCTGTGCAAAGCTTCTCTTAGTGAAATCCCAAGAATGCAGGCTGACCAAGGTGGATGCTGAAGAACCTGCCTTCTCCTATACGTGAGGCATAACTTATTTTCCATTCAGAGCCATGTCTGTTGATGCTTGCTCTTTCCTGCATAGCTTTTCATCTTTGGCTGACTCTTTTCTGACAGGTCTCCATTACACAGTAATGTGACTTTTTTATGGATTGATGTTGAAATGATTTTTAGGGGCTACAGTGTCATTTTTATGCCCCTTACTTTGAATTTTCCAGGAGATCTGTCTGCTGATTCGTTACAAACAGTAAATTTAGCTGATGGTCAAAGCTGAATCACATGAAATAAATACTCAGTTTCTAAACTGCTAACGGTATAGTCTTTCTCTATATGTCAGGCTGTCCCAGTAGACTGGAAGATAAGAAAGTTTCACAGTCCAACTAAGAGACCGAATGTTCTCAGGTGGAACACAAGTGTGGGAAAAAAGCCAGGCAGAAGGTTTAATTCTAGCAGAAGAATTGTTCTTTTGTATCGGATTGATTGATTAGTGTTTTAACCCATCCTCCATCAATTGAAAACAGATACCAGTTGCCCATTTTGTGTAGGAGGAAGGATGGGAGGGGAGAGGGATGGGGTGAGGCTGGCGGCCGCTGTCCCTGGTGCTGATCCCAGTCAGTGGGTCCATGGAAATTCTCGTCCAGGCAGCTGGTTTTCTTGTTCTTGAGTATTGAACCAGTTTGTCCTCACTGGGAATAGTATGTGCATCGAAGAAAGAGAGGCGTTTTTTTGTTTGTTTGTTTGTTTTGTTTGTTTGTTTGTTTGTTTGTTTGTTTTTAAAAAAAAAAAGACACCATCCAGCAGGATCTGGTCTCTCTCTTCTCTTCCTCTCCCAAATCTGCCTTTTACCTTAATTTCAGATTTCAAGGAGGCCATAAGGCAGGATTTGTCTTGTATTAGCAGAAGGAGACAAAGGAAATTAAAAGTGAGGGGAGGTTTGTAGGACAGAGATCTGCTCTTGTCTTGATGGCCAATGTTCTTTGTTGCCAGGGTGAATATTCTGATTCTTTTCTCACGTACAGCGGTGGATTTTCTTGTACTATAAACCAACCAATCTCTTTTCATATGTTGTGAGTTTTGTTTTGTTTTGTTTTGTTTTTTGTTTTTCTTGTAGAATTTCTCTTCTTCTCTCCTGACATCCTGTTCCTAACATTACAGCGATCATCAGTATCCATGGCCTTCACTGACTTCAGACACAGTTGTGGGTGTTCAACCCCTTCAAGGTTTAGCCGGCTGTTGCACAGGAAGGTTTAGTTACACAGCAACAACAAATCACTCCTTTTCTGATCATTTCTATTGTTTCAGTCTAGCTACATGAGAAGAAGTCTGGACTCGAACAGATCCCAGCCGGAATCAATCCCAACCATCTCTCCAGCAATCAGAACAACCTGCTGGGGGCTGAGTAACAGCTGAATTCTTGGTGAGAGAAATTACAGGCATAAAAACAAAATCAAATAGACTCCTTGTGCTCATTCAACATTTCAAGGCATATTTATAGGTACTGCTGCATGGCATCTTAAATATCTCAGTTTAAAAAGAAACTGCATTACTCCTGTTGGGGAAAATAATTTTTCTGTTCTGTCACTTTCACTGTCTTTGCCCCGATGAAAAAAAAAAAAAGAGTAGAAATGCACTGAATTAAATACCCATTCAGACCTTGCCGTCTCCTCTTTGAACTGTCTGGATACCCCAGAGATAGATCTGTGAAGATGAGAAGATCTGAAGGTCATCCGAAGGCCATCAAAACTGGTGTAGGAACATGAGAGCTGAACAATAAGCTGCTAATTAAAAGCTGGGGTTTTCTTGCTCTATGAAGGTAGGAAGGGCTTGGTATAGGCAAAGAGGTGACCTTGCAGTCCAGCTCCTAGTTGGGTCACTTCCTTAGACTCCTGCATTGCATCCCTCTCTACCTGTTCCCAAGTCTCACTGTCAGTGGAAAGAAAAGCCCAAGAGAAATTTTACCACTGATGAAGATCCCTGCATAAGGGAGAGAAATCCACCCTATTCCACTTTTACTTTCAAGACAGAGAGACCCTAATTCTCATACTAGGTAAGCAGGAGGGAAAACCACACAAGCCACAGCTTTGAGCTCCCTGCTGAGTGCATCAAAGTAGAAACAAGTTAACAGGACAGACTGATAGACAGCTTTTCCCTCTAGCCCATCGAAATTCTTTGAAAAGGTATGAACAAAAAAAATAGTGTAAAAATTGGGGAGGGTGCTTTTTTACACTTTAAGAGGGAGAATATTCTTCCAAAATGTTCACAGGACTATTGAACAATGGATCAGCTTTCGTTATAGACATCTGAGGCAGAAGGTAGATGGCTGACAAAGTTTGTGTTCTGTAATGGTCTGGGAGAAAAAAAACATTTAGCAGATAATAGTATTTGCCTTGGGAACAGGAGTCAGGGAGCCTCAAGTGGGGAGGACTTTAGATACCGAACTAAAGCAGCAAACTTGCCATTGGTCAAGGACTTGAGGGAGCTAAACTCCTCTATCACATGCCTGAGACTCAAGTGCTCTGTAATCTCTGTGGCATAGACATCTAGGCACCATTGTGGACAGCACATGGCTGCTGAATGGTGAAAGCAGATGACTGGGCAGAGCAAAACCAGAAGGCCTCAAATCACAATCACAAAAGTCAGCTCTTGAGATTAAATTGAGATTAAATCAACCCAGCCACCAGAAGGGTGTCACACAGCATTGCAGAAACACAACTTACTACCAGACACAGGAGGGCTCTTGTAAAAAACTCCATGCTCCCACTTCCCCCATGCCCCTTCCCACCTCCGCACACACATACACACTCTTCCATATATAGCAAAAAATATCAAGGTTATGTGTTTCCTGAAATAAGGTTGACTGAGTAGATACACTTACAGAGAATTCTTTGTAAAGCTATAGCAAAATGAGTAAGAGTGCATCACTACCATGGGAAATAAAAAGAAAAGTAACCCAACTGCAATTCAGCCAGAATCATTCCAAACCCCAAAGGTTGGCCTCTTTTTTTTTTTTTTTTTTTAATGTGTCTGACATTTTATGGCATCAATAATGCAAACAAAGAGGAAATCATATTTGCAGAACACTAATGCACGGATGTCTAAAGCGAAATACAATACTGATTACTTTTTAAATGAAGCCACCAGGTTTTGATGTGCTGTGGCGGTTAAATTGGTCCATCAAATTCCTTCCCCAGTCCAAAGCAACAGCTTGACCTTCTCTATAACCTTGGATAGCCTTCTCAGCTGCATTCTGATTGGGAATGGTAAATGTTAGTTTGAAGTGATCTTCCTTATGGTCCTGATTTCAGAAGTACCAGGAGCACACATCTGAAGCTGAGAGGAACGTCAGGCATGTCACCACTTCATAGTCTATTCAATGACTTTGACAAACATAACAATAAACCTACTACTAAGACCTGCTGGTGAAAGGATGGATAGGCTCTGAAAGAGATTTCCAGACGTACTAGTGAGATTTTGCCCTTATGGTTAGTGACTAATCTATTCTGCACCTGATAGCTGGTCTCTTGCTTAGACCTTTCTGCAGATGATTGCAGAGGAATGCCTGAGTTTGAAAATAAGTGTATGAATAAGAAGGTGTGGCAAAAACAAATACTTTCCTTTCCTCTTCCAGTTTTTTTAGATGTTAGTGGTTTGATTTTTTTCATGAAAAAGTGGATTTCAGAGATACATCTTGAATACCACAGGCAAGATTTTCTCTACACATAAGAGAGTGAAGAAGCTGTTGGGCTCCTGCCTCTTGCTGCTCATCCCACTCTTCCAGCAAAAGACAAAAGGGCTTGGTTCTGGCCTCCGCTTCCAACCTAACAGTGGGAGCACTGAGTTCAGGAGTCAGGAGATTTATTTTGTAATGTCCTCTGACTTGCACTGAGTGAGCAGTGTGAACTTCTTTAATTTATGCAGTTCTGGTTTGGTAGACAGAGTTAATAGTGTGCCTGTGGGCTAGTGGGTAGGGTTGGATGCCATCAACTCTCATCAGCTGGGAGTTTGTCTGCCATTCAGTCCTGGATGAGGTCTGATCAGTGCACTGTGGGGATTGCATGCTTTGGAGTTAATCAGTGCAAGCAGCTAATTGCCACTGGTTAACTAGTGCCATTTAATTAGGTCTGGGTTGTTGGATGGATTTGTGAAGGGAGCTGTTTATCACTAGCAAAAAAAGTCAGCCTTGTGATGCAAACTTCTTTAGGGAATTAAAAAAAAAGAAAAAAAAAAAAAAAGCCAAGCTGGAACTACTGTCACTATGGCAGGGTAGAAAATCAAAATCAGTTTCAGCAGAACTGGCCTGCATGAGGTTAGAGTCACGCTCTGCTGGGGTCAAAAATGATAGCAGCTGCTCCCCGACCCTTTCTCCTGTGCAGAAGGGTGGGACACCATGGGTTTCAGCTGGGATTTACAGGAGATACCCCACATGCATTACAATGAGCTTTGCTGTAAAATTCACTGCACAGAGGTTAATCTAGATGTCAACATTGCCTGACAGCAGTGAAATTACTCCGGGGCAGTGCTCCTTCTGAAGTCTTAATATAACAGTCAATTCCATCCTGCCTGCAGGAAATGAAAGTTTTCTGCTTTGTGTGCGGAATCATTCGGCGCCAATTTTCTCACTGTTTGAAGTCCAAACTGTTTGTGGTCTCGGGATTCACCTCACATTAAGACTTTCGCTTCATTTAAAAACTCTGCTAGTCAAGTCCTGAGAACTGCAAGGGCAGGAGCTGCATAGGGAGAAAAAGAAGAGGGCAGGGGGAGAAATCTTATCTCTCCTACCACATCCAAATCAAACAGCTTCACCAGCCCTCTGTGCTCTGAACGCAGTGAATGCAGCAACTCAGCTATCTAAATATCAAGCAACAAAGATTGGGGAGGTTGGAAACCAGCAGAGAGAGAGAGAAAGCATGCGAGAAAATATCCGGACCTCCCAGAGCTATGATTTTCTTTAGAGGTATTTCAGTCCTTCCCTGCTGGGACCTTGTCCTAAGAAGCCAGTAGTTCAGCAGTTAAACACCCCGACAGAACAACTGCTCAAGTTTTTAGCTGTAGGATCAGTCACTTGTGCCGGGCAGGAGATCAGTTCCCACAGAGGATTCCTGATGGTGTGGGGAAGTGATGGTTAGATTTGTTGTGCCTCTTTTCTCCTTGGAGAGATGCTACTATTGCAGGGTTAGCAGGAAAGAGGAGAAATGTTGGTCACTCCTCCAGTCTAAAAAGACTGGTCAGATTGGGTTTGTGAGAAGTAAAGACATTGAGATGAAAACAACCTATCAGCTCACTTAGTTCAGCCCCAGAAAAAAAGAAAAAAAAAAAAAAAAAAAGCAGTAAGATTGTTTTCTTCTTTGGTCTCTTTGGTCTCTTATCTCTTTCCTTGGTTCAGTTTGTCATAGTTGCAGGCAATGGGCCTCCTATCACTTCTCTGAGGGAGCTGTTTCATTGCTCAGTAGTGTACTGGGAGGGAATAAGAGACATGGGAGAGCCCAAATGCTCCGGTTTTCATATTTGAGCAATGACTGACAGCTCTGTTTGTGTCATATATGACACAGCCATCCAGAATGAATGTTTGAAAAAACCTATTTTCTCCAGGCTTGAAATTCAATATCTCACTTGCAAAGGAGACACTCATTTTGGGGGACTTAACAGCTTAACAGCTACTTGAAGAAACCTTAAATGTGTACTGATGCAAGAGCCTGATGGGGAGCACCTTAGTGTTGAGCAAGTTTGGCCACTCCTGGAAAACACTGCTGAGAGGGGAAATTTCTCTTTTTATATTCTTAATACTCATTTGGAGCCTAGCTCCACTCCTATTCCTTGCCAGAAAACCAGGAAACAAGGACAGAGACGATGCACCACAAATTCAGCTACTTGCTTTGCCATTTCATTAACCACTGGGATTCAGTGGGGCAAAGGATGTGGGCACTCCCTGGAGAGGAAAATTGAGCAAGATTTAATGCAACTTTTGAAGATCACATTGCCAAATGGAACATGGTCTCCACCCAGAAATGTACATGAATGACTGATGATCAAGTGTCCAGAACTACTTACGGTTTTGTGGGCTTGCAGTGACCCAGGTCTGCATTCTTTGATCCATAGCCTGAATTCAGGGAAACTCATGCACTTGATTTTGGGGAAGTAAGAGCCCTTCATGTGGAAGGAACCAGCTCATGTAATCCTATTATAATCCTGTCTGTGGCCCAGAAAAACTTAACTTTGTCATTCCTTGTAACAGTTGTATTTTCTTATAGGGAAAAAAAAAAAAAAAAAAAAAAAACACTAATGAACTGCCTGGATAAATGGTCCCTTGCTTTTATTGATATATGTCTCCTTTTTAAACCAGTATTTTTCCAGTATAACGTCTTGAATTTCCTAGTGTCCTAGTATGTTTCTATTTTCCTTTTTTTTTTTTTTTTTATTTGCTTGTATACACTGTGGTACTTAAAATTCTATGCCACACTCCCGAAACCAGTCTCAATTTCCCAACCCAAGATCCTCACTTGCCTTCTACAACCAGCCCTTCCTTTTCCTTGGCTTTTTTATTTCCCCACATATTTTACCACCTTGTTCCGCCCACTCCTGGGGACAAGCAGACGGCTCAAAGCTAATCATGTCTCTCAACCAAGCAGCCTCTCCAAAGGCATTCCAGACTTTTCACATTTGTCTGTGCAGCACGTGCTCCCAGAGCCACCTGTCTGCAATTCAACACCCCATGGGCAGAGACACAGGCCTGAAATGAGGCAGCCCAGGCTCTTTTTCACCCCTAAAATACATGCCTCAAGGGATATTTAGATCAATATGCAATTTTTTGTGGGAGACAGGGTGGGCTTCCAATCTGTCAGATCGTTGCAAGTCTTCCCTTTTAGCCACATTTCAGCTTTCAACTTGGAAGCTGCCAGACCATGATGGAAGGAAAAATAATGGCTGGGAAAGACAAGACAGGCCACAGATGAGCCCGTAAGGCTAGAGCCAAATTTACTGCCCACACTTTGCAGCCCTGGCATCAAATTGCCATCTGTATCATGCACTAAATAGTGCCTTCCCCACCGGGACAGCATCACGTCAGTGACACCCTTAAGGGACTGAGTTGGTGCTCACGTTTGCAGTGCTCAGGAGCAGAATGCTGCTCGGATGGGCACCATGGCCTCTTGTCAGCAGTGCCCAGAGCAGCATTCCTCCCAGCTCCCTTTCAGGAAGCCCCTTCAGAAAACTGCTGATAGTGGAGGTCAGGTGCTGGGAACAAGGTCTGGCCTGCCCTGGACCTGGATGAGACCTGTTGGTGCTCCCATGCCACAGAGATTGCTCTCCTCTCTTAGCAGAGGCTGGGGCAATGGGATGTCACTATCTTGGAAATGGAGGAGCACAAACTCATTTCTCTTTGCCTCCAAATGTTGCCCACACTGAGACTTATGGCACTCCGTGAGGGTTTCCCCCAAATCTGCTCTTCCTCCTCCCTTCACATGCAGTGGGGCAGTGGCAGGATCCCCTCAAGAGCCCCTCATCCCACAGGGAAGGCGCCACCATCCATGCTGATGGGCTGCTCCTCTTCTGGCCCAGGGAAGGTTCTTCTGGAAATGAGGTCTCAGGGTGTTCACCAGGAACTCGGCACAGATGCTTTCTCTCTTCCTCTCCAAAACCAGGCCTCTCTTCCCCTCCTGACCAGGCCTGTCATACTGAAAAGGGACGCAGCAGTTTCAATCACGTCTCCAAAATACAACACAGCCCCTTCTTCCCCGCCAACAAACCTCCATCCAGCACCACCAGGCCAAGGGGCACAGGGAAGCAGCAGCAGACAGGGAGATGTCACTACAGCTTGTCCTGTTCTTCTGAGCAATTGCTCACAACTGGCTTTGACAAAAGGGCCTTTTTCTGAGGCAGTCACTGCACTCGGTGGGGCTAACAGCAAAGTAGACAGCCTGAACCTTGGTCTGAGCCAGTTCACATCTTCTGGGGGCCCATCCCCTTGCCTCTTACAGGCTTATTTCTCACCACATGGCCCCGAAGCCTGGTGAGATGCTCAGCTCCTGTGCTTGCCTCACTGTCGTGACCATACAAATAGCTGGCACAAGGGACAGGGCGGTGGTGGTGGGGAGGAGAGGAAGGAGGAAAGAAGGAAGAAAGGAAGATATAGCTATTATGCATAATGGTTCTAGGGGAGTAACGGCTATGGGAACACAGTGTCTTTAGGTAATTTGTTGTGTGAAGGCCCATGAAAGTGGTAAAAAGAGAAATTGAGAGCCAGAGAGGAGGGTGGACAAAATGGTGGCCTGGCACAGGCCAGCACCGTGCCTGGGAGCCATGAGAGCAGGAGGCCTTTTGGGGCATGGGGCAGGCAGCCCCAGAGAAGGGATTCCTTTTGGAGGCACTGGGCTATGAGCAGCCACCACTTCTTCTCCCTGCGTACACTCTCCAGTCCTGTCAGCCAAGCAGCCTGCATACAAAGAGAGCCATGCCAGGGCTAGCAACCCTTCAACCAGTTTTTTTCACTTCCAAAGATGAACCTTAGCTGGTGGGTGAGGAAAAAGGCTGTGTCCTTATTCCCATATGGTTACTGCCACCCATCCCCTCACCCAAGCACAAACTGAACCCATGGACACTGCTGCCACCACAAACTTCCTTGGAGAATTGTCTCCTGCCTCATTTGAAACCATAAGGTCAGAGCCATGAATGGGAGGTAGAGAAGGGCAAGAGACGAGGAGGATGAGGAGAGGATGCAAAGCCTTCCCTTTCAGTAGCTGGCCATAACCAGGTCTCAGCCAGTCTCACCCATCTCCTCTTGCATCCTGGCCCTGAACACCACTCTGGCTTTGGGAAGGAGTCAAAATCACTTCTCCGTCTCCTCTTCCCCTATCTGCATTCCCTTCCAGACAAGCACCACATCCGAGCAGGCTATTTTTGTGCTGGCGATTGTCGCCTTCTCAAAATTGCCTTGACAATGCCTGTGGCGTCCGCTCCCTGCCTCCTGAGAGCGGCTGCCAAGCTGAGGTTCCCCCTCATCCTCCAGTACTGGAGGAAAAATAAAAAAGCAACCCAGGAAGGTTTTGTTTTCTCAGCCCAGTCTGGATGGGCAGGATTCAGCGTCTGACTCAGCCGTTCCCCAGATAGGGATAATTTCCTGCTCCAGGGAGGTGGGCTGTAGGGAGGATGCTGCTGTCTCTCCCTGGCTGTCCCCAGCACCCCCTGTCGCTGCTGTCAGGCCTTTATCCTCATTGAGATGCAAGGCTGGCCACTGCAGCCATCCGCTGAGCTGTCTGCTCCTGAAGGCACCTTCCCTTCCTTCCCCCCTCCTCCCGGGGCTGCCTGTGGAGCTATTCTTCAGCCTCTGCATTTCACAACAGCTCAAAGGCAGATGCATCAATCCTTTCAGGGGATGGGGACGTGAGGAGAATGGCAAGGGGGCCGCAGGCAGGTGTTGGTAGGTTCCCAGCCATCTCACAAGCCTTGTCCCCCTCCCTTGCACCCAGTGGCTTGTGCCCAAGGCTTGGACTGAGGCATGGGGCAGGGATGGGGAAGGGAAGAGGATAGGGAGGGAGAGCACTGGGATATGCTGACCCCATAGGCACGCTCAGCTGGCATGCAAGCGATTCCCAGCTGGTCTGCTCACTGCAGCCTTCCCCCGTGCATGAAACAAGGGATGCAACCCTGTCTGCTGAGGGTCTACACCAATATAGCTGTGGTGTGGACAGCTGAGGCAGGGGAACAATCCCATGGCCTCAACGAAAGTGAAGGGTGAGGAGAAAAGGCAAGGGCTGGGGTTGGGGGGGTTGTTCCTCTCATCTCTGCCAGGTGCAGAGAAGAACAGCACTCCTGTCTCACACACCAGAATGGGTTGGGATGAATCAGGAATGGTTTTTAGGATGCCCCTCAGCCCACTGGGGGGTCCCTTCGGTGCCACTGCTCTCCTGCCCCAGAGAGGGAGGGAGGGCTGGGTCCGGCCGACGCGCTGTCTGCGGGAGGGCAGCTGGTTCCCGGTGTGTGTTTTACCCGTAGGTGCCACAATCCTTTGACTGTGTGTTTGAAAGCCTTGAGTCTATACAGTTAAGAATCAGCAAATTAGAAAAATTGTCCTGAAATGTTGGAGGGAGGAAAAAAGGCAGGAAGGCAGAGAGGGGCAGGGAGGGATGGAGAAGGAGGAAAGGGCTTGGTAAAAGAGTTCATCCAGGGGCACTGCCCTGGCTTTGCGCCCATCACCTGTGGGCTGGGAAGGAGGAAGGGAGGCGAGGACAAAAAGGAAGGACTGATTTCACACATTCAGTGCATATCATACAACCGGGGCAGGGCTTTCCTCCCAGAGCTCCTACCCAGGCTGGCATCACTGCTGTAGCCAGACTAGAGCCCTGCCCAACAGCCCGAACCATACTCACAGCAGGGTTACAATTCACTGCTTCATTGCTCGGGGGAAGATACCTTCTCCTTTCTTCTTTTCTTTTCTTTTTTTTTTTTTTTTTTTAATTATATATATATAATTACTTTTTTGTCTCCCATTTTTTTGTTTCTTTTTTTTTTTTTTTAAGTCTTATTTTTCTGTAACAGCAGCTTCTTTCTGTATTGGTGTGGAATTTATATAGAGAGAGATATCTATAAATATATATAAGCCAAACTGCCTTACAGGTCATTTTTTTTGTGGGATTTTTGTTGTTTGCTTTCTGTTTTGTTTTGTTTTGTTTTCAGTGTTGTATGTGTAGCAGGCACTTGAGTTTATATGAAGATGTTTGCTTGGGAGCTGAGGGGCAAAGGACTGGGGAGGGGGAGAGGGAAGGAAGGACGGAAGAAAGGAGCAGGGACTTTTGACAAGTGGCCACTGCTAGCCAAGGATGTCCAGGTAGATTGGTGTGGCCTTGCCCAGAGCATGAAGAATCTTGTAGATCTCCTTGATGTTGAGCCGTTGCTGAGGTTCTCTCTGCCAGCAGCCCAACATGATGTCGTAAACCTCCTTGGGGCAGACTCGAGGTCTTTCCAAAACTCGGCCTTGGGTAATGCACTCAATGACCTGAAAGAAAGAAAAAGAAGAATAACTCAGCACGATCTGGGCAGTTTCTGGACGATGTCCTGTCCCGGATACTTCTTGGCCATTGAGGGAATGGGAATGCTGAGGAGCCTAGAGGTCCACAGATCCTCAGTGCTCATCTGTGTGTCAGAAATAATAGTTTTACAGGGAGAAGTTTGTCTCCAGAAGCAGTCTTGAAGCTCCTCAAAACTTTCCTCATTTGACACCTCCCTCCCTCACTGCACCCTTCAGGCAGGAGGTTACAAGCAAATTGTGTGATGTTTTAATTGAAGTTGTCAGGTTTTTCCTGATAGTTGAAGAATGAAAAAAAGAAAAAAAAAAAAGCTTTACAATCCCCAAACTAAACTGATATTTTACACAGCTGAAATGTTGTTTTATTTCCCTGAAAATCAAGAGTCCTTTCCACTGCAAAGCCCAGGAGAGTTCCACGAGAGAGTTCAGCACTTCTCTTTCTACCTTCATCTCCAAGGGCAGCTTTGCTTCATTTTGACACAGAAAAGCAGTTGGAAAAATAAAAAATAAAAAAAAAAAAAATCATCTCAAATCACATCTGTGATGGAGAAAAAAAAAAACTGCCGTGTTAACAGTTTGTTCTGGGTCAGGTCAGTGCTGCTAATGAGAGAAATGTGAGCTCTTGGACAGCATGAAATTCTCTTCAGAGGGATGCTAGTGGCATCCCCTATGTGTCTGTTTGAGTTTTGCTCACCGAAGGAATGGATGCAAAGGGAATGAGGGTACGAGTTGTCAGAGAGCTGCTACTACCTCCTGGCCTCCTTGGCTGGAGCCGATGAGCCCTGACATTGCAGTGTGCGAGTGACCTGCCACGCTCTGCTGACAGACACAGATCCCAAGCAGTGTGTTGAGGGAAGCCACCCAGCAAGGGGTGTTTGGAATTTATCAGTTATGAATAGTAATGGCCCTGCCACACAGCTCAACGGATACTTATCGCTCTGCTGTTTGCATATAAATGCAGAGGGGCGCGATTAGGATCTGCTGAAAGCAGGCCAAGGCGGATGCAGTGTGCAGAGAAGCCTGCATCAAGGCAAAGCTGTTGGCAGCATTGACATGTGAGAGGACGTAGGAGGTATAGGAGGTAAGTTATGGTTTCTGACAGGCATCCTGGACATGCAGAGGAGCCCTGCGGTGGGCCCTGTCTCTCCAGAGCAAAGGGCACAGGGCTAATGGACTGGCTGAGGCTTTCAGATTAAGTTGTTCCCTGCCTCATCCACCTGCTGTGGAAGGGTGTCCTCCAGCCTTGAACAAACCTGCTGAAAGTGCTCTGGAGGCCACGCAGGCACTGCAGAAAGGAAGGCAAACCTAAACCTTGGCAATGCCCTCACCCAGCGTGCTGCTGCTTGGCCCACCAGGCTTTATGGTGGCGGCCAGGCTGCGCTGCTCTGATGTCTCCTCGTCCAGGAGCTGGTGGAGCCATCAGTCCCCTGGGTTCTTCCCCTTCTCCATGACCAACAAAATGAGCCAAATGAGAGCTAATACAGCTCCCTCCCAGCAGGATAGCGTGGTGTGGGTGAGACTCCTTAGCTCTCAGAAAGAAGTGGACACAGTGGTAGGACAGGGAATTACACAGCTCTTCCAGGGATGGTAGGAAAACCAATACCCTGCATCTGTGCAGCTCTTCACTATCGCTCCTCCTGCCTGGGGTACGTTGCTCAGCCCCACTACCCTGCAGAGGAAACTGAGGCAGAAATCACGAGGACAGCCGAGCTCTCTTTTCCAGCCTGCCTCTCACCACATGCTCATTTGTGTGTGTTTGTATTTACCCTCCCAGGGAAATGCAAGAGCAGCTCATTAAGTAGCGTGACAAATAACTTCTGTCGCTGTCTATTCCATTGTTTGTGTCTCTAAAATGTTTGCGTGTGCTACTTTGGGATATGCAGTCAGGCCCCATTGAGCACACGAATGGGCAAGTATTAGAGATGTAAAGCAACACCTTGGATTTGCCATCTCTGCAACTCACTTAATTAAGGGATCTGTATCCAGAAAGCAGAAATGCACATTTCTCATTACAAAAGGTGAAATTTCTGAAATCCATTAGATACACAGTAGGATAAAAATGTGCAAGGTTCCCACACACGGCTCTGTCAATGCATCCGGCTCCTCGTCTATAATACCCCCTGCTATTCTGAGCAAAAAATCTTCCAGTGCCTTTCTGCTGATGTGCCTCAGACCTTGGCTTTGACACTCTGCTAATCCTAGCCAGCCTTCCCTCGACTTTTTTTACAGCGCAGCCCTACACTGTTATTCAAAGAAATAACAAGGATGAACCAGCCCCTCGGGTCCCATCCTCAAGGAACAGGGGCAAACTCTATAATAGGTGTCCCCGTGGCAAACAGCCCCACAGAAGTGTGCCACATGCTTCAAACACTTTCTCACAAACTGAAGGCTGCAGTAACAGTGTCAGCTACAAAATAAGGAGAAAGAGAGCATAGGAAATGCAGGGTGACTCAATAACTTATATCTGAGCAGTAATTTGGGTATTCTGTCAGCACACAAGAGTTTATCAGGTGCGGCTGTTACAGAGCAATGTCAGGAACTCAGAGGGCAGAGACTGGGGATAACCCACTGCATGGCTTTGGCAGAGCCCTTTCATTCCTGCGTGCCTTGCTTTCCCCAGCTCTTAAATGGAGATAATGACACTTTTGCCATCTGCAGTTTCTTATCTCTGTATCTGAAAAAACAAATAATTATCACGGGTGCCGAGGAGAGGACAATCAGCGTATGGATTGCTTTGCAAGCAGTCTGGAAAGCAGGGATGGTAACAAGCAGTGTTTCCAGCTGAAGGTGTCTCAGCACTGTTGTACCTCTGTGTTTGAGAGCTGGAACCAGGGCTGCTTCCCGTACGTGAAGATCTCCCAGAGGATCACCCCGAAGCTCCAGACGTCGCTCTCCGTCGTGAACTTCCTGTACATGATGCTCTCCGGAGGCATCCAGCGGATGGGCAGCATGGTGTGTCCTCCAACCTGCAGGAGGACAAAGGCATGAGGAGATCTGAGTGAACGGAGCCCTGGGGAAGGGAGCAGCCCTTACATAAAGTGAACAAACTCAGGGCTTCCCCGCGAGCTCCATCAACAAGGAGCTGCTCAAAAGAGCTAGGTTGGATGCTGTCTCCCTGCCCGCCCAGGGGCTTACCCGCCAGTCCCACCTGGTTAATATGACGGATAGGGAGTGAAATGTATCGAGATAAATGATGTTGTCTCCTCCCAAAACAGGCTTGTAAAGAAATCAAATGACAAACTGCCAAGCACATCCTCAGACCCTACACTGGTGGTGAACCAGGAGGCAAGGCAAGGAGCAGAGCATTCGGCAAGGTGCTGGGATGAGTTTTGCAGGGCCTCAGTGCTCTGAAGCATCCTCCAGAAATACAGAGAGGGCTTTGTCCCTCCTCGGCAAGGCTTGCTAAAATCCATACACAGGCATCTGCGCATCACCTAATTACGTGGAAGATTTTTTGCACTCATAAAACTGTGCTACAGGCCTTTTCAAAGAGTGCTTTGAATATGTAAATGACTGCAGGACCGCACTGCAAAAAGGCGGTCTGTTTGTAAAGAACAGGCTCTTACAGGCAGGGATATGCCCAGTGTTTGATGGAGGCAGGAAAGCCAGCCCCTTTGGAGAGCCTGGAAATGGAAGAGCCCATGGATGAGGTCCCATCAGGGCGTGCTATGTGAGGGAAAGGCCCTCTCTCCATCACAGTCTGCCTTTCTCTAGGGCACTTGAGTCCAGCAGGTGAAAACATGCAAAGATGTCGAAAGCAGATGGATTTACCTTCAGATCCACTAGAGGTTTCTAAACAAGTGTCTCTAAGCAGGGAAAGTTTTTTTTCCTCTGTTCTGTCCTATACAAGAAGCACCATCTGTGGGGAAGCAGCTAATTGATAAGCCCAGCCGGTGCTGGGAGCAGCACAGCCATGAGGCTCCAGCACTCGTTTCTGCTGAGGATAAAGCGTCCAAGGGTTTAGCAGTGATGAGAGACAGTGCTTTTGTGATGCTGCTCAGAAGTCTGCTTGTCTCATTACGGACACCAAAAAAAAGCAAGCGCTAATAACTTTGTAGCACCACAGCTGAATCAAACAGACAGAAATCTCTCTGGTCCTATGAAGGAGTGGGGGAGAGGCTTTCTAGTTTTCCTGCACGTGTGTGCCTATTCAAAATAATGAGATCGTTGTGCTTGTTTGGATGAAAATGTTTCTTGTACAAACAAAAGCTCTCCTCCAAGCTCCTGGCTTTCCAAAGCTCCCACTGGTTTCTGTGCCTGATTAAAACCAGAGTGGGGAAGGGTCAGTACAGAGACCAGCCACGTTTCTTGGAAGCAGGAGGGACAGGGTTAGTGAGCAGTGCTGGAATAGGTTGTGAAATGGGGACAGTGCCTTGCAGGCTTTCTGCATGGAAGGTGCGAGCCAGGCCCTTCTGGGGTCTGACAGAATTTGGACCTGAGCTCGCAGCATTGTGCTCAGAGGTCTGTGGACCAGCCCTTTTTCTAACTCTGAAAGTCTCTTTCTACAAAAGAGAGAAGGAGTTTAAAAAGTCTCGGGAACATCTTTCATTCCTAAGTGCAGGGATGCTCAGAACTGCGATGCGTGAAGATAAAAAGCTCCGTGCAGCTCTACACATCCTATGCAGAGATGCCTTGGCTGGTGTGGTCTCAGCTTGCTGCTCTGCACTCCCAAGAATGTCCTCCCTTAATGGAAATGGAAATACCCTTTCCTTGGTTTGTTCCTTTGAAACCCTGTCCGCAATTTTAGCTCTTTCCTGCTTTCTCAGCTTTTACAAGTTGCTTTCCCTTTCTGTGAAGGGCTCCAAGGAAATGTTATCGACAGAACATGACATACATCAAACTTGATTGTTGCAAAAACTCTTTTGCACTAATGCTTATTTTTTTCCTCCTTTAAGTAGCTCTAGCTCTTCGGTTTTCTGGCAATCTCAAAATGATTACAGATTGCCAAGCTCTCTGCATTTGCAATGTCCTGAATCTTGCAGGATCATCTGAGATTACAGGTAGTACAATGTATTGAGCACATTTAACTCCCTTTCGAAGAAATCTTAGGGCAGTTCAGAATCTATGAACCAAACCCTCAGCTTACACAAACAGTATTAGCACTACTTCTCGAATGGGAGTGCCCTGAGTCACACCACTAGAGGATTTGGCCCCGAAAGCAGCAGAGAAGCCAGTAGACCCATTTCACTTCTAATAAACTACAGAGCAGTCAAGGTCTTTGGTCTCCTCTAGACACATCCTAGTGACAAATTGCCAGTAAAGTGACATACACAGTCAATAGTTGTCCCAAGGACGTGATGACATGATCTTGGCTTAGCTCATATGGTAGAGTCCAGTGACTGCCAAACTCTCTGTTTGGCATCTCTGCCCTCTATGTCACATGAGACATGTCTTTTACTAAAAATAAATCTGGTACTAAGTAATACATTAATTCTGGGGAGAAAACCAAGCCAAGCAACGCCCAGAACTGTGCGGATCCTGGCATATGGCTCAGCTGTGCTCATAGGTAAGAACCTCAAAGGTATTCTCTGCACCTCGCACAGAATACCACATTTTTGAGAGCAAATGTTAAGTCTCGTCTGCTAGCTAACTGTATGCAGAACAAGCATCAATTAAATTGCACCACAAAATCACTCCGATGCCTAGCTTAGCACACAAAGCTGAATATTACATTTTAAAGCATTTCCTTCGACTGTCCCTTGGTGCTCCCACTGCAAACTGATTAGGATTAAAATTCCCATTTCACAGATGAGAAAACAGATGTAAGAAGGCAGGGAAAGGTCCTGCTCTGACACTGTACAGTGAGCAAACTCTAAGTTGAGCCTTCTTGGTCTGCAGTCAGCTGTACCCTGCTTTCTGCTGATGTAGCAAAATGATTTAGAGCTGAGCACAGATGGATTGAGCTACTGATGCCATAGGAAACAGAGTGTGTCCAGGATGAAGGAAATCTTTTGCATAACATGCAATGGCTGTGATCTGTGTTATGCCAGCATTCACTTGCACGTGATTGCCACGGCTGCATGCTTCATTTGCAGGACCAGCCATTGCCAAAAGCATGAAAGCAAAATGATGCTATTAAATCAGGCTAAAAACAAAACAAAACAAAACAAAACAAAACAAAAAAACTAGATGCTGTTTTTTGGTGATTTTTTTTTTTTTCCTTTTGTGGAGCCTGTTTACTTGGCATGTCCTTGGCTCTGGAAGGAACTGCTACTGTGTCATTAGAATCTGAAAGTTTGCTTTGGTCAAGTCTCTGCTCACAGCAGGCTTCTGAACTAAATGACCTCGCAGGACTTGTGATCTTGATGCTCACCATGAGCATGGTATTGCTGAGCCTGTTCTGAAATAGTCAGGTCATCTTCCCACCCATCTGCCTCCATCCCCCTGGGGAGCCAGGGACAGGAGACCCCAGGCCTCATTCAGGTGCACATCCCAAAGCCACTAAGGATGAAATGTCCTCTGACAGCAGCACTGCAACATCTCCCCCAGAGGCACTCCACAACCTGGAAGAGGCTTCTGCTTTCAAGTAAATATGGCAAGCAAATCCTCTGCTGTTCTTCCCCTTAAATCCTACGATGCTGCCAAGCTCACCCTTTCTCCTTGTTATTTTAATGCTTCATAGACCTGTAGACTGGCCTCTTTATCCCATTGCCATGGCTGTCTAGCTTTGCTTGACATTTTTAGCTAACTTCCTCTCCCTAGATCAACTCCTCGTGCCCACATTGACATGTTATTCCCACTGCTTTGCTCTTTCGGTTTGCAGTACTATCCTGGTAATAAATAGAGCAATCAGTGTGTATCCTCTGAGCTGCCAAAGTTTCCTTCTTCTGTCTCCATCTCAGGGTTGCAGCATCATCCACTCATTTCCATCGCCTCCTAATGGTTACTCCCAAGGGCACGACCTGGTCTCCAGCCACATGTTTCTGATACTCCAGGGCACCAAGGCTGTGCTCTGAAGCCTCATTACACATCCAAGCCCCCAGACGGCGAGATAACCAGCCACCCCCTTTGAGCAGCTTATTGCTGAATTACAGCTGAACCTCGGGGAGCTGGGGGAGGTTCGTGAAAGGCCAGCGTTAATGGCCATTAGGGAGAGAGATAATTACTTAATGCTAGTACAGCACTTTGAAGATGTAAAGCTATATAAGTGCTATGTACAAGTAGTATTATAAGGCTCTAGGTTTGTCTGCTAGGAAGGAAAATGGGTGTCTGGGGAAAGGATTCTCCTTGTCCCAGCTTTCTGAATGACATCCAGCTGATTAGGAAGGGAAAAGATGACATGTCATCCCCGATGAGTTCGACAGTACAGCAGCAGGTAGTGGAGCAGCAGCGTTCAGCAAAGGCAGTGCAATATATCTGCAGTTTGGGCCACTTGCAGAGATAACATGAAAAATCAAAACCAGAGCAGAGCTGAAAAACCCTCATGAGAACTTTGTATGCGTGGGAATCCAGACCTCAAAGCTCTGAAGGCAGGCATTAGCAGGCAGCACTGCTTCCCCCCTCCTGGCCCCCACACTAGCTCCAGGGCTGTACCCCAAGGCAGCATTCAGAGGGGGGTACCGAGCCATCCACACCATGCTCACAGCTGAGGGCTGCTTCAGAGATCTCAGCTCAGAATGGAATTTGCTCTCTGGCATGCTATAAGGCTGTGTTTTAGTTTTCCTTTTGTGCAGTTGCCTTCCCAACTTTGAAGTAAAAAAGAAAATAAAAAAAAAGAGAAAGAAAAAAAAAGTAAATAAATAAATCAGTGCATTGCTTTCCAAGGTCATTTGACATTTGTTTTCCAAGGCCATCTGACAGCTGTATTCCTACTCTTGGCTTACTTTGGGGATGTTCTGTTCCTGCTCCTGCCTTGGGAAGTCACAGGAAACACTGCAAGGTGTCTTTGCATGGTGCAGCATTGCTTGAATGTCCCTTAAGTGTGCAGGAAGCCGAGATGTTTGAGTTTGTACAGAATCATGTAGCAGTAGTGGAGACCTTGGAACTATTTCTCTCCAGGAGAACCCACTCAACACATCACCTCTTTTTAGAGGTAGCAATAAGACATGCGTTCCCTTGGTTTCTGCTGCTGTAGGTAGGGATGACCCGGGCTCTTCTTTAATTGCAGACCTGGCTGTCATCCCAGGCTGGGCTGCACTACAACACGTGGCCTTTAGACCTCAGCTTTAGGAGCTGGGTGATCCCTCGAAGATTAACTCTGAACATTCCCCCAGCAGCCAGATGTACGGCCTCATCAGGACAAAAAAAAAAAAAAAAAAAAAAAAAAAAAAAAAAAAACACAAGGTAATGGAAACAAGAAGCACAAAAAGCTGCATGTTTTGGCTAAGTTGAGTTCTTGGACAAAATAAAAATAAAATTGAAAAAAAAAAAAAAAAAACCATTGTAGATTGTGCCCTTGTGAGCTGAAGTTTCTCAAATGAGGTTGGGGCAGGAGAGGGTGGCTTCTCAGGGAGAAGGCAAAGGGATGTAGATGTTTGTGGGTGAAACTCTAGGAGGAAACAGTCCTTCCATAACATCAGTGCTGGATCCAGAACTGAGACACATCCCTCTATCAGTCAGATGGGCCAGCATTTACCTGTGTGAATCCCAAGAGATCCCTGGGCACCTTGTGCAAAGCAGAGGGATCAACTGTGACATGCCAGCCAGATCGGGGCTTTGCTAATGATTAGCTGTCCCAGAGTTCATGGTCTTAACTGACACCTTACTGGGCTCTAAAGCCCCTAAGTAGTTTCCATCAGAGGCAGCTGCATTAAAGTGCACGTTGTGACTGGTTGTGATTCCCCAGTACTTTATCTGTAATTTCCTTTGGGTTTATTCAGGAAGGAAGGTGCTAGCTGCATCTTAGACAGCACCATTTCCAGAGTTATTCTCACCTCCAAAATCCCAAAGCTGTTCTCCTGACTCTGAAAGACATCACGGCTGTAGCAGCCACAAGCTGAAGCCCCTGCTCCCTCCTCTTCTTAAAAATTTGTAAGATGTCCCTGCAAACTCTCTCAACCAAGGCCTTGCCTTCAAGTCTTGTACCTTTGCTGTCCCCGTTGTCACAACCAGTGCTGAAGGTGGGTTTTAATACTGTCAACAAACAGCAAAAAGCTTCTGCCAAACATTTCAACTTACTTGGCTCGTTGTGTCCTCACCATGCATCACTGCACATGTTTGTGGCACTCTCTGGGCATGGTCTGATCCTGTCCCATCCTCACCCCCTGAACACAACCATCTCTCCCAGGCCCTGGAGGTGCTGCAGTGTGGGGCTTGCAGCCTGTTCCTCTGCACATCAGTGAGTGAAGACACCTTATAGCAATCTGCAAGGGGTCTCAGAGGGTTTTGGGGGGCTTATGAGGTGAAGAGTGACCGTAGCCATGTCTACTATGTGTATGCACCTGCACCGGGTGTCCCAGACTCACCCAAAGCAGAAGAGGTGCCTGCTGCCAGAAATTGGACTTACCCAGGGAGAACATGGGGAAACCAACTGTCCCTGTCGCGAGGTGATGTAAGGAGCCAGATGGACTTGTTTGGGAGCAGGGAGAGCTCAGGCAGGGTTAATGCGAAACTGAGAAGGGGGTGAGACCTTCCTGCTGTCGGTTGGACTCTTTGGCAAGGGGCTGTTTGTTCCCCCCAGCTGCACATACTGTGTTTAAACATGAGCCTAAGAATAAAGCCTGCCATTGACATTGTTTTTCCTTACTTCATTTAACAAACTAGTTGCTTTATGACCTGTAATTCTGCATCACGTTGAATCAAGCAGTGTAATTTGCAAGCAGGGACGGTGGCCTTTCTCCCTGTTCCCCTCATCTCTGCTCCACCGAGTGTGTTTTAATCCCACGGTTTTCAGCATTCCTAATGAGCCATTAACAAGCTGCCAATTACTTACGCAAATGAGGGGGGGCAGACATGGAGGGGTGGCTGTAGCTAGAGGTAAATTCTGCTACCTCAAAACGGCCTGAGATAAATCACTGCTTCTCTAAGAGCTGCCTGTACCCAAGAGTCCTCTCACTTATATTATCTGCCATCTAAAAATGCCAGAGGTAATGCAGAGGATGGTTAAGAAAAGGGAAACAGAGGAGTAATTGCACATATATTTTTAATTATGTTTGCCAATAATCTATTTGGTGCGCTCCTTACTACAGATCACCACTCCCCTTTCCTTTCCAGCTCTCAAAGCAGCTAGGAGAGGGCTGCACAACCAGCCTGCAGAGGAACAAGGGCCAGTTTCTCATCTTCATGTAAAAATAAAAGCTCCAAAAATAATGATCTCCATCATGAACATCAGACATGAGCTATGAGGAAGATATATTTGGGAAGAGCAACCGTACTTTGCAAAGCACTTGGAAAAGAGGTCAGTGAGGCCACCACCAGCTCCTCAAACTCTCATCCTAACAGGTGCTGCTAGAGCCTCCTGCCCCCCAGGCCAACCTACTGAAAGCTTTGTGGGGCCCAGAGTGAAGAGACCCCACATGAGGACATCTCAGACAGCTGAGGGAACTGGTAGCACTGGGATGGAGACACCAGCAGGACACCCAGTGTCTTCCCAGGAGTCCCACTGCTTGGCTGTGGCTTGGTGCTGGGTGGCTGGTCGGAGGGGTGCATACAGACGGTGGCCTCTGCAGTGTTTTGCACCAAAGCCCCCATGTGGGCACTCTATCCAGCATAATCTGGGAAGCCACTAAACCCTTTTAAACTCCAGCCATCAGATAACCAGTTTGTCAGGCACCACATGGATTTACTGATTTTCTCCACAAGGTAAGAGACCCTGGCACTGCACCACGCTCTTTTTTAGGGCGGACATGCTCAGAGATGTGCAATACCCATGAAACAGCACAGCTATTAGCTGGTTCCAACTTCAAAGGGGATCTGTAGTCTGCAAAGACTGCGAGCACCAACAGAAATTGTCCATGACTGATCTGCATTATCATTTTTCAGTGAGCTGGTAATACTACAAGAAGTGTTTAATAGCTCAAAAGCTAATCAGATAGAGGCTAAGTTAAACCATCACGATGCAAGGAACATGTCCATCAGGATTCCACTCTTGTGGCAACACAGGGAATGAAAATCAGCTCGGTTTCTGGCTCCAGAAAGTAGGAAGAATATTTGACCAATAAATCCTAACCTGGTGATATAAAAGCAACATCTCGACATGGCCTGAGAAATGCAGCTTAGGAAATAATACCAATAAAGCACTTGCATGTGCTATCACTCTATGCTAAAATGCTTTCAGATTGGTATCTCATAATCTCCCCTTCCATCGTTCCTCTCTGTCTGTCCTGACAGTGACTCCCCTCTGGGTACCCAATAAAGCTCCGTCTTTGTCTGCAGCCAGAGCCGTCCCTGACTGACGACTCTACATGATTTAGATAAGGCTCCATTACTTAACTTCTGGATGCTGGATAATCAGTTCAACTGCCTTGGCATTAATCATAATAATATTCAAAATTCATTAGGTTAGATTGTTTGGGAATCTATTTCTTATTAATGTCAGATTCGCTGAGCATAGGCCTGGCAGCAGAGAGACACAAATTTAATACAACGCAGGGCGTGGGGACTCCCAGCAGAAGCAGAACCCCTTCCCTTATGCACAGCTGGGTGCTGAGCTGACAGCCTGTCAGCTGGGAGGGCTGGTGGATAGCAGAGAAATACCATGAGCATGCTGCCTATTGGCTCACCGAGGGGTACCTATAGAAACATGTAGAGGGTGGAGATTTGGGGGAGTCAGATCCGCATGTAAATCTTAATAGCATCTGTTCTATCCAAAAATTGGGCAGGCAACTCAGAGCTTTTTGTGCACAGTCATAGTATGGAAGCACACAAAATAGAAGTCTCTTTATGATAGAAATCTGTTCCTTGCTTTTCTGAAAAAGTACAATATTTTAGCTTAGAGGAATGGGCTGTAGTGCTTTACCACAATGAAAAACTTTCAGCAATAAAGTAGCTGGATCATCCCTTCTAGCTGATTTCCTGTAAGCCAGCTGAGAATGGTTCCCAGTGCTGTACCTAACAGTTTTTTTTGGCCTGTTTAAACATTTTGGGTGCTGGTACTTTCCTTCTGGTACAAGTTCTCACCCTGCAGTTGAACAATGGTTGCTCAGCAGGGAAACATCACAGAAATACCAAACAGCTCCAGAAGATGCTTATGCTTTCTCTCCTAATGAAGGCAGTGCAAGCACAGATGGCATCTCACACAAACACGTTGCAAGCCATGTTAAAATAAAGAGCTCATTATCGGAGGCTGCAGTGTCACACCTACTAACGAAGTGATTAAACTCATCAGTGCCTGTGTGAAAGCTGGGCTGGCTCTGGCACTGCTGAACAGAGAGCCATGTCTCACCACAAAGGCAAACCCCAACATCCTCCCCCCCAAACACTCATGATTTCAGCCACTGCAGAGACACAGGAATTAGAAGAGGCTAATGGCTAAACTTCCAAAGTAGAGAAAGTTGCCCTGGATGTGCCCTTCCCATGCCTGCCTCCAGCATCCTTGTTACAATGTGATGTGGCACACTTAGAGACCGTGCGTAGTGGGCAGGTGGAGGAGAAGAGCGCACCCACACCTGTCTAAAGCTGGGGCTTGGCTGCAGGTTCTGATGAAAAACAAGCTAAACCTGAAACTGAAGAGTCAAGCGTTTCATCCTTCTCTACTCAAGCACTTTTTCACCCGAGACTTCCCGTGCATTGAAGTTTCCTCTGCTCTTTACCAAGTTTTGCAGATGTCCTTGATTAGGACAGAGTTGCAGGAGTCCTATGCCTTTTAACCACTGAGAGTTAAAATCCTTCCTCCCTGCTTCACTTAGCCAGGAGCTTAAATAAATAAGCAAACCCACAAACACAGGAACTGGGTTGCAGATGCCATTAGAGTCTTCCAGCACTACGAGGCCATCACAGCGATCACTGGTTGCCTTCTGCTCCCCTTCCTGCAGCCAGCCAGGTGCTCCACGTCACCGAGCCCACTGGAATCATTTTACAAGCCCAGCACCTTGTAGGACACATGTGGCTGTTTTTGCCATAAGACAGGACTAGCTCCTAGATAGCCAGCTCTCTGAACAAGGCAGGTCTTCCTAGCGGAGTCTCCAGACACCAGCTCTCCATTAGGGTTAGCCACAAGAGGAAGGACGGAAAGAGAAAGTGAGCCTAAAGAAACCGCTAATGTTCTGCAGCGTCTGGTAGGATGAATGACCCCCGCAGACATATGCTGAGCAGACAGGACAGTCCTCAATTATGTCATTGCTGGAGCATTTACTTCAAGGAGAAACGTGACTGCAAACGCTGGGCTTAAAGCCCTGGCTGGTTTCGCTGCCTCTGGATAAGCTGCTGGAGCCCAAGAGCATTAGGTATGTGCATGCAGCATGCACAGGCAATGACACGCATGTCTGTGTATGAAACAGCTTTACAGATCCAGGAGAAGAGCTGGAAAAAACCTGTTAAGTTCCATTCTGCCCTCTTTCCCTTGTGAATGAGGGACCTAAAGGATTTGCTAAGGTATTGATGGGCACCAATTCAAACATCCCAGTGGGCAACCCCCAGCTTCCCTCAGGAAATCAGAAGCAAATCTTGCCTACACAATGGAAAATTCCTGCTTGCCACACTGATTTTCCCCTGCCTCATCTTCAGCATTTTATCCTTGTGCTAACTTCTACGTACTTCCCTGAACAATGTTTCGTAACCTTTAGGCTCACAACTATGTAAATATTTGCAATCAGGCAGCACATCTCCCCCCTCTGATCATTGCTTAGCCAAACTATTTATGTACAGCTCGTTCCACCCTGCCTCAGAAATCAATTGCTTCCCCCTGTCTTTGTTTCAGCTTTACCTCTCCAGAAGTAGTTGACCTTATGGATACTCTTTGTGGGGCTAAGTCACAAGAATGTGGCTGTGTAATATTTAAAATGATGATTGCTGGAGAGGCACACAGGGGTTTCCATTTTGCTCTTTGGCATGGGTTCTCCACGTGCTCACTGGGCAGCTGTCACCCCACAAGGGACCATGTGTGGTTTAAAGAGGATGGGATTTATGAGGATGAAGTGCAGCATGGCCCGGAGCAGGCACAATCTCACTTCACAGCAACATGCCGTGTATTGATCATGGCCGATTTGTGTTTGTTAACCACCCGAGAGGTGAAATGAGCTGCTGCTGGAATTTGTGCTAGATAATCAAAGGTGTTTGTCAGTCTTCAAAACACTCTGCGAGTAGGTGCTTGATTTGGGTGCACGGGGAAAAAAAAAAAAAGAGGTTAGGTTCCCTAACCCCCTGGCTCCCATAGCTCCCTCACAGCCCTGCTTTCTGCCTCAGCTTCCCTGCATTTCCTAGACAAACTGCTCTGTTTTTTCCTCCCTCTTGCTGACTGAGAGGTGCTCTTGCTGCCTTCTCGTTTCACCTCCCCCAACCTGAATTTTAAGCCATTTAACAGCTTTAAATGCACCTAATGAGGTTTCAGTCTGCACTTTGCTGCTGGCCCTCGGCTTCTCTGACACTGGGAAGAAGAGAGGTTTGGAAACCTATGGTGGATTTCCCTGCGTTGGAGGTCTAATTATATGGTAACTGGTGACCCTGTAAGTACAGGGTAATCTGCTGTGTAATGCTGGAGTAAATTATCCCACTACTGCTGTCTTTTCCACTGCAGCCTTCTGCGGAGATGGAAATGCAGCCGGCTAAATGGTAATTAATCTTTGACACCCGCCCAGGCCGGTGAGGAGCAACCTGCGAGAGCCCCCGGCTCTGCAGGGCCACGGGACCTGATCAGGAGCCACTGCTGCGGTGCCACCTGGCCCTGCTGTCACCTGGGGACCAGAGCAGGGGACACTTGGTCACCCAGGTGTCAGCTGCTGGGGGCAGTGCACGTGGGCTGTGGCTCTGGAGCTGGATGAGGCTGTCCCGCTGCCCAGGATTTAGGCATTGCTTATTCAGAGGGACTCATCCAGAGTCATCTGCAGGAGGAAGAGGGCATGCATGGATGGGTTTCCTTGGCTGCTTCCTGGCTGAATTTGGCTGTGGTGGTGTCCTGAAAACACCTGGGAGGGCAGAGCCATGGCCATGTGGATGCAGGGTGGGAGCATCAGCACCCTGAGTCAGCAGGATGGGGACAAAGGTCCCAAGAGGCTCCTCCACAATGGGGTGAGCTGCCTGGGGCACTTACTTTTTCTTATCATAAGGGAGGTGGGTATGAACAGCACCATTGCCTTCCTCTGAAGCTACCCAGAGCAGCTGGGCACAGACCCAAGCATTCACCCATCACAACTCCTGGAAAACCAGAGGAGAGGTCTGCTGGCTGTCCGCCCATCAGGAGATGTTCCTCATTCTCTCCCCACCTTAATCAGCCTGCTGCTCTGGGGCTGGGGGCTGCCCGTCTGACCCCTGGGATCTTTATGGCGATGAAATATATTTGCACACCTTTTAGACCTACTGACATCCTTCCCTCCAGACCGCCTCAGGTTTTTATAGTAACCCCGGTGATGATTTTCAGGTAATAGACTAATAAAATATTTTAATTTGTTAGGAACATTAAGGTGGGCACTGTACAATTCTTATGACATTTAAGTAGTGATTAAAAAAATAATAAAAAAAAAAAAAAGGGTTTCTGAGTGAATTTCTTTTCCAAACAGGAGCACTGAAATAGAATGTTAAAAATCCCACACGCTGGTACCCAGAACGGCTCTGACACCTCCTGCTCATGCCTGTTTCACTTGAATACCTGCCAAGTTAAATAAGCAACCATGTTTTTGTCAAGTGAGCCCTCCCCCTGAGTGTCTCCAGCAGTTTATGTTGCATCTCAGCCTGGATGTCTCCATGTGCCATTGCTTTCCATGGGCTGGCTCTGAACTAATGGGTGCTGAGTTGGCTAACTGCGTGTTTTTGCACCTCTGCCTTTCTCAGCTTGGCAACATTCACCAAGGTCCTTCCCCCCATCCCGTTGCCACTTCACTGTGCACTCTGATTGACCAACAGAACAAGAATGAGAGCAAGCCAGGGCTCTAGAGCATCCCACCATTCCCATGGCTTGCAACAAGCTGCTGCACCAGCCCCTTTCCTCTGGCTCTGCAGCAGTTGTGTGGTTTGGAGAGAGTAAGGCTGCCCTAAGTGAAGCAGGGGCATTTGAGAGGACAGCTGCCCTTGTGGCAATGCAGGTGGAATTTTATTCTGGCTTTTTTTCATGGATTTTCTGTGTGCCCTTGTGCTCTGTGCTTCCCTTCCTAACCTAAAAAGGGGCGATGCAACCCACTCACTTCACAAAACTGCTGTGCAGGTAAGGGCTTGTACAACGAAGCAAGAAATGTCATGGAAAAGCCTGCCAAGAAAGGGGAAAACAGGCAGGTGTTTAGCTCAGGGTTAGTTACACCTTGCACAAGAGACAGGGTGTTACACAACGAATATTATGTAGAAGAATAGCGAAGAAGTTTCTTTGTTCCGTGAGCGTTTCTGCCTTGTACCTCAGCTGAATCGTACAAGATTAATGGCAGGCGGTGATGTAAAGTCTGCACTACAAGGCAGAGGCAAGGCGTGTGAGCTGAGGCCTTGCCATTGTCATTACCTGACCTTGCACGCTCCCTTTTGCAACCTCAGCATTTTTTTCTCAATAGTATTTCTGGGTGGTTATTTTAAGAAAACTGTGTTAAGTTTCTTGCTTCCGTGCCAGGCACCTGCTGCGCGGCGAACGGGCCGTGACTAAGCACGGGCTGGAAATTAGAAGAATCTGCAAGTTCAAGCAATGAGATGCTGGGCCTGTCTTCCCTTAGGAGCACATTTAATAGTGCTGCTTGATTATGAAAAGATAAATCTGATGTGATTGATGCAAGAGGGGATTGGCTTTGATGATCCTGGGAATCCCTTCCTCTCCACTCCTAATGAATTTATTTTCTAAGGGCAGGGGAATGGCAGAAAACAGCAAAACACACGGATGCCTGCTGATGCTGGGGTTTCCACCCCCAGATTTATCTACTTCCCATCACAAGAAGGGGGAACAGATCTGTCTCCAAGGTCTGCCTGTCCTGAATGTGTCAAGTGGAGGTGGAAGTAGGGATCCCCCCGCTTCTCTCTTCATATTTTCCAGCTACCAAGAACATCCAAAATTCACTGTCCTTGAACCAGTACACCAAGTGTCTCAGCTCACAGGTTCCCTACATATTTCCCCTGTACTTACCCGTCTCCTGTCTTTTTTTATTTACTTATTTTTTTGGTGGATGTGTATCTCCTTGCTGAAGATGACCAGGGATCACCTTTTAAGAGTGGGGAACTGAGGCACAGAGGGACTAGCTGAATTTCCTATGGTGACAGACTACAGATGGCATATAGAAGGGGCTCACAGCCCAGTCCAAGACTGATATCACTTCTTCTCCATGCACCTAAGTGGGGTCTGCCTTTCAGAACAGGAAGAGCAGAGCAGAAAGCGTTTTTTGGGATCCTCTATCAAGTCAAAAGGCCTGAGCTTGGGATTTCTGAGGACACAGTGCAAGGTTGTTTCAGAAGGGATGCAGAGGGTGAGCAGTAATGTTTGTGTTTTTTTTTCCCCTCAAAGAATTATAATTCTTTAATTGCTACTTACTAATAAGTGAAAATGCTGTGATTTCTGCAGGATCAAATGGTGCAGGATAAGCTGTTTATTAATTAGCATGCTTTTAAGGCTGGGAAAAAAAATAATAAAAGAAGCAACATGATTGTAGATGATAGCTATAAACATGACCCAAGCATTACCTGCCATGATATTTTAGCCAAGGGGAGGCTGTCGTGTTAGTGCTGGCCACGCGACTCTGACAGTGAATAAAAAATCTCCAAAACACTGCTATTCACAGACATGTGCTACATCTCTCTGGGGCCTGATCCTGTGAATAACACCAGGTACAGCACTTCTGCATGTCAGTGCTCCTCTAGTTTCCCCAGGGATTGCTCGGGCAACTGAGTGCTAAGCCCAGTGGTAAGTGGTTGCAGGATCAGATTCATAGTCTGCCGAGCATTTGGGATGAAAAGAGCTATAAAGAAGTCACATATTATTATGTCACATTGCAAAGGTCAAGTCCTGTATTTGTTCTGTCATAAGGGCATGATTGAAAGGCAAAAAAATAGTGTCAGGGCACAGGGGGAAATCATTTTTTAAAAGCTGCCTTCAGGCCTGAGGATACAAAATTACATCAGAGCTTAGAACTAAATTCCCATCCACACCCTGCAATTCGGTTTTGGCTCAGAAAGGCATAAACATAACAAAATCACCTTTTGGTGGCACGTCTTCTTAGCCGCTGACATAGCCCCTGTAAAGCCGGCGAGACCTAAACTCACACTCCCTTGTGATTTGGGCAGCAGTCAGAAACTGCCAGAGCCCTGCTCCGGCACAGGTTCAGGAGGGCTCTGCAAACACACCGAGCTGCTTTACACCCCGCAGGCATTCGCTGGATCCCTGTTGCTGCTGGGGCAGGAGTGCAGTGGTGCTGGGAGGAGGCTGGGCACTGCGATAGCTGGTCCTCCATCACCTGGCCAGGAGCACACACTGGGGGGTTGGAGCCTTTAGTTCTCCCCGTCCCCAGGAATTTGTCCAAGTCATGGCTACTTTGTGAATATTTATGTGCGTCTCTTAAGGCTTGCTGGCACAGGGAAACTATTGAGAAATAAACTGGGGAGCCATCACTTTCCTGCCATAACCTGTTAGGGTGCATCACACTCTGCAGAGTGTCTTTGGGTGGATTAGCTCAATCCAAAACAGATTTAAGCAATGGCTCCGCAAGTTTCAGGATCCACAGAATGCTTCTTTGTGCACAAGCAGCAAAACCACAATGGACAATTGAGTTCAGTATTTGCTCCTCTCATCAGCTCCTGCAGCTGACCTCCAGCAGCCCTGCAGATTGCCAGCAGCAGCCTCTGGGATGCAGCAAGTGTTGGGGACCCACCATGCTGCATCCCATCTCGCTGCACCCCGAGGCTCCAGCATCCAGCACACCACACTGGGACTAGGGCTTGCCTCTGTGGGAGAGTAAAGAGGATTCACCAGCCCTCAGCTGGCTGGCACAGCTCCCATCAGCCACCATCTTGGCAAAACCGAGCTTTTTTGCATTGCTGGATCATCGAACCCACGCTGATCTCCCCGTGCTACTGCACCAAGGAGGGAGGGGAGCAGCAGTGGGGCTCTCAGTCTGCTCAGCGGCTGCTGCAGGCACCCAGCTGCTCAGGCACAGGGGCTGTGTCTAGACTAGCAAACAAAAGACATGAGGGTCGGCATGTGATGGTCCAACTGTTTAAATGGCCAGCGTTAGGTCCCCGCCAATTCAACAGCATCCAAGCAACTGCTGAGAGGACAATACAAGGCAGGAATGGTCCCTGGTAGGCAGAGCAAACACCGCCCTGCTTGGAGGTGGGAGAGGTTTGCATGGAGATAAACCACGCTGAGCACGCTGCCATCAGAACCAGAGGATGTCCCACACCATTTGCTAGTGCAGACACAGCCTGAACGCCCATGGAGGAGGACTGCACTGAGGAACTTTTGCATTCATCCCGTTACCACTCCATACAAGCCCCAGGGAGCTGCTGGAGTAGAGAAGCACGGACATTTCCCACCGCACACGAGAGCCCCTCGGCTACCACACGCACTAGACCCGACCTAGTCCCGAAGCTGCTCGGCCCCACGGGTGTTTCCACGGCCAAGCAGCACCAGTCCCCCGCCTCCAGCTGCCCCAGGGGTCGGGATCCACTCACTGTTGCAGCTGCCGGCGGTGCCAGTCTCTGTCGCTGCCACGCTGCGCTGAACTGGCCCTTCGGACGCGGCCCTTCCTGACAGTGAATGGGCGAAAACAAGGGAAGGAGACAAACAAAAGAGAAGGGGAGGGTGAGAGAGGGAGGGAGGGATGGGGGGGGATGAAGCAAGGGGACAAGAAGGGAAAGGGTATGTCTTTAACCGAACCGTATGTCTTGCACTGCCTGCAGCACCCCAGCTCTGCGCAGCCCTCACCAGGGGGGACACGGGGCAAGCGAGCCCCCAGCCCTGGTGGCTGTTACCTGGCACCCCAAAGCATCACCTGCACCTGTGCAGAGGGAGGGCAAGGGGCGAGCACTGGTGCTGGGCAAAAGCCAAATGGGGCTCCGGGCTCTTCAGACTTCTCCTTGGCCAGAGAAGCCCCATCCCCTGGCGGCCCTGAGCCCCTCTCTGGACAGCCTGAAGGAATTTTATGGGTCCTGAGAGGTTGCTGTGGATCTAGTAGCTAAGCTTCCAGCTCCTGATCCATTGCCAGCCCTCCTGGGCATGACGCAAGGACCCATCTGTCTCTGCCAGCAGAACAAGACCCAGACCTGATGTCTGTACTCAACCAAGTTCAGGGGTAGCCAGAGAGAAAGGGCATCTTTAGCCAAATGTCCCAGTGAAGCACCTGGTACATCAGCCTGCTTTTCCCCCAAAGTCTTTGTCCCATCACTGCTGTTGCAGGTGCTCGCAAAGCTGAACCCTAGGAAGGGATAAGGGAATTGGAAAATACGATGCTACAATTTCCAGTGCATCGAGGCAGGAAAGGTTTGGGGAATGGAAGGGAGGAGAAAGGGCAAGGATCTCAGCGTGCAAATTAAAAGTAAACGATTAGCAAAAAGTCTGCTGGCTCTTTAGTAAGGTCTTTGTGTTCCCACCAGGACAAAAAGGAGGCAAAATCCCAAGATGAAAGGGCAGTTGGTGAGAATGGTGGTTCGGGGGCAGGCTTCTGGCTGTGGTCCTTAGGAGCTCAGGCTGACAGCTGCCCAGGGAAAACCCAAAATACGGGCTTAGGGTGTGTCTGGCTAGTCATCACCCCGGGGCGCCTTCCCACCCTGCTCCAGAGGTGAAAACCGAGCTGTTAAATGTAGCTGACAGCTCATTCTGCTTGGGGAATTGCTCTGAGAATGACTGACTCGCCTCCCTTCCCAAAAAGTTGAGGTAGGAAATGGGTGGGGGAAAGGTTTAGAAAATTGTTTCATGATGGTTGTTTAAATTGCCTCTGCGTTACAGGGTTACAGTTGGGGAAAAAGAAAGAGAAATATCTATCACATAAATCCGCATCCTAAAGCCAGCTGTGGCAGAGGTATGGACATTGGAAGGAAGCAGAGCAGATGAAGTCATCAGTAGTGGAAAAAAAACATCAATATAATATAGTGCAGAACAAAGCAAATTCTACCTCAAACGCAGAGCTGAAAGAGAAACATCTTCTCCTGTCAGATCTATTACCATGCATTTATTCCAATAACAAATAACTAACCCAGAGAGTAACCCAAACCTGATTTATTCCTCCATCTAAGTAAATATGAAGAGGCAGCTGAATCTGACTCCAAAAACCACTGATCTCATATGTTTTTCTTGTATGTATTAGAAAAATTAGGAGTGGAGTTTCTGCCTTACTGCCAGGGGATGCTGGCAAAGCATCTGAGCTATAGATATTGTATCTTGTCACTAATGACTGCAGGGAACTAAAAGGGATTTGGATTTTTTTAATGCTTCACATTAATTGATAATTTGGTCTCTGAATCCACAGTGGAACACAGGATTTGCTATATTGGATCAGTCTGGTGGCCCATCAAATCTGGCGTCTTGCCTTGGTGATGCTCAGAAAAATTATCTGCCAGCATCTTTGCTTGCAAGGTGGCTGGCCATTTCTGTAAGGCCATACAGCTGAAACGGAGGAAAGGTCCTTCTGGTCTCTCTAAGACACTGAAACATGGTTTTGGCTAGGCTTATAATCATCCCTGTGTCTTTTCTTTTTTAATGCAAGGAAAAAGCTCTGTGACTACAAACATTTCCAAGAGACGTGCTGCTGTTTTTCCTCTTGGTCACCGCAGCTCAAAGAACAAGAAGGTGAACCTGTGTTTTCAGAGGGTAAATGAAAACACAACCAGGGCTGGGAGGGGGGCGAGATGCCTTGTACTGAGCAGAATGATATTGATTAGGCAGTATAAAGATTTCACTCACTAATTCCTTTAGCAATCTTATCGTGTGTTGCCCACGTAATTGGATGGGGAAGAGAGAGGTGGAATCACTTAAGCGTTCAAAGCTCAATACGCACCAAGAAAAGATTCCTATTTTGTATGTGTGTGCAATTTTGTGCATCGTTGCCCCTTGATTGTACATTGAACATGCTCTCTTTGACAGCCCAGTCCTAAACAGCCTGTTTATTAAAGACAGCTGCTTGCAAACAGGGGCTTTCTCCATCCAGCTGGCGTGGAGAAGGAGCTCTCTGTGGCTGCAAGAGAGGCAGGACTATGAAACAGGGGGGGAAATCAGGAAAGGAAAGCCCATGGGAGTTCCGGCCATGCAGGAATCAGGAGGAAAACAAAATATGTTTTCTTTCCATGTAAATATCTTAATTAAGGATTGCAATGAATAAATTTGCTTCTTATCTTTTCTAGGGAGGTCTTCATTTTGTCTGGAAGTAAGGCCGGTTGCGTGGGGGACATTTTCAAGTTTCACTTGAAAAACCGCTAAAAGTCACACAACACATCAGGAAAAGGGAATAAATAAAATACAACCCAAGTCATTTTATCCATGCTCCCCCTAAAATGGCTATAACACCTCTGACTCGGGTTCTCTCACTGCTCACCTCAGGGCTGGGGCTGCTCCCCACCTTTCCTGGCTGATCTCAAAGCTGTCCCCCAGTAAGGACACCTGAGAGTGGGGTGCTGTGGGTGGGAAGGCAGCAGAAGGCCTCTGACAAATGGGGGGCGGTGGGGAAATGGGTCCAACAACCTACAGGAGGTGAGAGTTTGGCACATCCATGCCTCCCCTAAGTGGTGATGCTTCTTCCAAAATATGGGTGATTTTTTGGTATGCTCAGAAACACACACATTGCTTGTGGTGTTCCTGGAGCTGGAATAACGCAGCTTGCTGGCATATGGTTCTCTACCTTCTTCTGCTCTAGCTACACTTTTAATCAGGCCACCTTGGTAAAAAACAGGAATCATGATCTCCTCCAGCCTGCTCCATACACAACCTTTCCTTGTTTTGGCACAAAGGAGCACATTCTGGCTGGATATCCATCATGGGAGAGTCTCTGGCTTAAGCTAGGCACCGTGCTCCTTTCCATGCCTCTCACAGTTTTTAGGCTAATGGGGTGTTCAGAGCAGGGACTGCAGGAGGAATGCAGGACGTTACAAGCAAGCAGCTTCTAGCAGGTGGATATTCACTCTTGGATGGGTCTGCTACTCAAGAAAATAGACTGCTCAAGGATGGGTGGGGTTCACAAGTTGCTTCCTTTGCCTCTCTGGGTCTGTTTGCTGTGTTTGATTACCTCTAATAGATTATTTTTCATCCACAACTCTGTTCAACCACTTTTTTAGCCCACCCTAACTGTTGGCACCTACCATCTCTTGGGACAAGGAGTCCCAGCACCTTACTACCCACTGTAGCACCTCCATTTGATCTCAATCTGCCATGAACATCACCAGCTGCCTGAGATCAGAATATATTGTCTACCGCTGTGATCCCAGCAAACGGGAGGCCAGGTGTTAAAAACCATCAAGAAGTCAAACTGCAAAGCTTCAAATTTCCCCTGCACTCTGGAGTTCAGGTCTGGTGGTTAGGAGAAAGCACACACCTCAATTCACACCTCTGAGAACTGGACTGAGCTTTGAGTGAAAGATCATAAGCTTGATTAGCTCTTGGTGAGCGTGCGAGGGTTTGGGGGGGCACATGGAGGGGTTAAGTGTGAAAGTCAGCATTAGAGACAATATTAAATAAAATATATGAGCCAAACGACTTGCAGTGCAGCAGCAGCAACATATCCCAGGCAGCAGCAACGGTGAACATGGAGGTCAAGTACCGTAGCAGGGAGTTTTCATTTCCCCAAAACAAACTGCTCTTTTGTGTCTCAGCTTCAAAGAAGATGTCACTAGATTGCGAGAGCTCTTCACCTGCCACATCCCTCTCATTACTGAAATGAAATAAATGGCAACAGCATGAAAACAGCAACTCAAGCAAGAGAAAGACAGGTCGACAGTGAGGAGAAGGGAGGGGGGACAAGGTGCGAGCGGAGGGCTTGGCAGGGTGGAGAATTAGGGCAATTACCATTTCTGAGAAAATGCCAGAAATACAACACAACCTAATTTCCCCAATTAATTCCTCTGCACTTGAGCTGTTTTGTGTGAAGGGCTCTTAATGTTTCAAACAGGAAGAAGGGTGAAAAATAAAGACTCTTCAACATTTGTTTTTTTTTCCCTCGGTGCAGAAATGAGCAAGACTTGAGAAAAAATGTCTGTCTGAAACACAAGATGATGCTGTTACATCTTCCTTCCAGGAGATAAGGAGCTGTGCCATGAATTCAATTTGCAGAGGGTTTTATAGGAGCCACAGAGATATCAGAGAGCAGCACATTCAGTATCACACCGACTTTTCCTGAACGCAGAGCACACCAGGACAAGCACAAAGACACTTACCCCATGTACCCACATTTGAGCAGTTCCTTCACCTCCCCTCTTTCCAACCCTACTACCACTTTGGGGAAATTTGCCCTTTTGGCCCCAAACCACCAGTTGGGGCAGCTGTGAGGCACCATGCTGTGAGCCACCCGCACCTCATGGGTCATACAGGGGGTGATGGCCATGAAAACAAGCAAAAAAATAACAAATCAGGGGTTGGGGTAAGGGGACACACGGGCAAACAGAGGTTGAAAAGGGCATGTAATGTTTTCAACAGCATATGAAGGCTCCTGCACATAGCAAGACTATGGCTCTGCCTGGCTGGCCCATCTGTATCTACCTGCACCAGGGGTCTCCAGGGAACATCTCCAGGTCACTCTGAGACTTCCCTGCCCCTATTTGGGCATGACAAAGCAAGACATGCTCTCCAGAATCCCACCTGTTACAGGAGAAAATGAAAGTCCTTTTCACTTCTAAGTCCATTCCTTACTGTACCGTATAATTACAGGCATGAAACCTTCTCAGCACCCTGGGAGAAAGGGTGGAGAGAGAGTAGCACGTTATATTTTCCACCTGGGAGAAGGGGCAGAACAGACAAAAGGTGATGCTTTCCTGCTTAGCATCTGCACAGCATTTAGCTGCTGGAAATTATCCTCTGCTGGAAGCTGAATGTGGCACACATATTAAACCCTATACACAAGACCCCACAGCACTGCCAGCTCAGCTGGGGACTGAGCTTGCTCCTGTTCTCCTGCTGGCATTCCCTTTTGTAGGTGAAGAGGCCAGCCTCTCCTTTCCAGAGCTTGCTTCAGAGAGTTTGCACTGTCCACATTTGGGGGAAGAGGGTTGGGTGCTAACAGGGCTGGGCAGCAATTTCCCTCACTAGGATCAATCCCCCATGCTGTAAACATGCTGCATGAGATGGACAGCAAAGCAACAGAGTTTTGGAGGACAGGAAAGCAGTAGTTGCACGACCAAGGGACACACACACAGGCACTGAGGAGCCCTGGCATAGATGCACAGAAAATGCTGGTGGGCAGAGCTAAACCTCTGCAGTGGGTTCAGAGCTGGTGGGGACAGAGCACCGTGATCACTGAGGGACCCTCTGTCTAGGAGGGTGTTGGTCAGGCTAAATCTGCTTTCAGTGGAAGGCTTGTCTATTAGTCTTATCTGCCACGCTGAATGAGCCTCCAAAGGAGCATGACCCAGGCAGCTGCTAAACCTCAGCGATCTATTACTTGCGTGGAGACTTCGCTGGAAAAATAGCTGACTGTAGCCCAGGAAAAAAGAAAACAATTTTGATCTCCAGGGAGGAGAAATAAAGTAAGAGATGGTCTAGATGGGAGATGGTCATCAGAAGGCAGCCTGACAAGGGGCACTGCAAATTATAAAGAATATGGTTTTTATGTAGCCATTCTAAAGCGAAGAAAGAAAACATTTACCGAGTAAACCTTCATGCTTCAGAGGAGGAGACATCTGCCAGAGGAATCCTAGAGTTTTTAAAGAACACTGACCTAAGGCCAAAGTCATAGCAGAACCGTTGTTTTGGCACACTGATGGTCTAAGGATGTGAGAGCCAAGGTTCATAGGAAGAGATATTAATCTTTTATTAAACCAACAGATATCACTGGAGAAAAAAAAAAAAAAAAAAAAAAAAAAAAAGAGCTCAGAGAGGACTTATGTGTCTAAAATTCATTCTTTTCTTTTTTTTTTTTTCCCCTCCAACAATATCAGATGTTCCAATAAAAGATATTGCCTCTTCCTGCAACCCTTGTCTCACCCAAATCCAAAGAATGCTCCAGAGTGGTGAAGACACAGAAGTGGGGGGTGGGTTTTATTATTCTGTTTAGCTCTGCATTGCCAGAAATACAAATTTATTTTCAGAGCCATTTGCAAATCCTGCATGTGCCATTTTTTATTTTATTTTATTTTTTTTTTTTGATGAGCGTGTGTCCTCTGCATGATGAACAGTGGCCTGGATATACTCAGGACAGATCTCTGGAAAAGGATTCCTAAACTCCCTAGGGGTTTTGAACCCAACACAGGATTCGGGACAGGCTGCCAGAAGGGCAGCACATAGCAGAGCTGGACAGGAGGTTGTCTTCATGAAATTTAATTCCTACATAAATCCTTCTTCTACTCAACCCGTGTCTTCACTGCCGATGTCTCACCCATGTCAGCGCATTACCTTGGAAGTTATTGAGGACTGTTGACTAGGATTTAAGACTGTGCTCTCTTCCACAGATGAAGAAATACTGTCCTATCCCTGGGCAGCTGCCAAATGACTTTGTTTTGGAATTGCATTACTCATTCTGGGGCAAGAAAGGGAAATGATCTGGACATCGCCGGAGCACAACTCGGCGGGTGGCTCTGGGCAGGCTCCACGTGCCTGACCTTCCTAAAAAAGCCCCTACTCACATATGGTTTTGAAGGAAAAGTAAAGGGAAAATTTCCTCCCAACCCTTTTCTCTCCAATATGGGTATATTCTGCCCTGTGTTCCCATGGAGCCAAAGCTTACATGGCACATTGCACAACATGTCACAGAAGTGCTCCTTCAGCATCCCTGCCTTTTCTCTTCACAGCCCTGCTGGGCTACTTCTCCCCAGTACTTCCACCTTCCTCTGCTTTCTAATCAGATGCCATTTCACCTCTCCCCTGCCTACACCTCCACAACCATCCTCTCTCCAGCCTGTCTCACTGAAATGAGGTTTAAAGGCAACAGCTGATGAGATTCCTCTGTGAGGCACGAGGAAAAGGACACATCTGTCTCCAGGCAGATAGAGAGGCACAGAGAGGAGAGGAAACAAGCCTCTCTGCTGCTTTTGTTACGCAAATGTTTGTTTTCTGTATCCAAATGTGTAACAGGAAATTAAGCAGTTCACCTTTGTAAAGCACTTCTGCATCCCACAAATGCAGGAGCCAGATGGTGTTTTTTCTTTGTTTTAAAAGATTAAAAATGGGAAAGAAAGGAAATGCCTAGAAGTTAATCCTCAGCCTGGAACACACTCACACATCCACATGCCCATGTCTCTGTGCTCATGGGGCCCGGAGCAGCTGGGCAGGAGCAGACAGAGGGACCCAGCAGACTGAAGTGAGGCCGTCTGCAGAGATCTCCAGACCTGTCACTTTACATCAGCCTCAAAATTGAGTCTTTCACAGGGTTCCCAGAAGATGACAAATTGTGGCGTTCCACCCACCCTCCAGCTTGGGCACACTGGGATGTATTTTATAAAAATCACCTGAAACAGAACTTTGCTCCACTGGGAGCTGCAGGCTGTGTCAGCGGTAAAGGGATGTGCACTACCTCTAGGGATCAGTCCTGAGAATTGTACCACATGTGGATGGGACCAGGGAGAGCACAAAAGAGTTTCAAAGTTAGCTCTTCAGCCACATCTCCACCTTTCATGGGGAAGACCCAGGAGCAGGTTGGTTCTCACATCTGAGGTCATTTGTTTTCTCTATCCATTCAAAAGCCCTCCCTTGGGGTATCTTGGTGGATTTTGTGATGGGTCTGGGTACTTGAAAGGATTGTCTAAGGAGCCTTGAAGAACCAGCTTTCACGCCAGGGGTGTTCGGAATTAAAATTGTGAGGAAGACAGAGCAGAAATGCATGATTGTGAAGCCAGATTGTTTTTCTTACCTATGTTTACAGGAGAAAATAAATGCACATACCAAAGTAAATATGGGCAATCAAACCTTAATTTGCTGGAATCCCTCTTTGGACAATAACAGAGAAAAGGTCTCCATGCGTGCAGAGCACAGAGTTTTTAAGGTACCAAAAGTCAGGGAAAGCAGAGAGAGGAAAACCAGCTGAGAACACAGGGCTGTACTGCTCTGAAGCTCAGCTGTAGCTCTGGTACACGAGTGATAACTAGTTGTTGGTTTGGCGAGCATGGCATTTGTGTGAGCAGAGAAAAGTCCACTAGGAAATAGAAAAGCCTTATGACATTGCACAAAAGAGCACGGAGCAATCATCAGCAGAGTGTTTTGCACAGACAGGATGAGGTTTGCAGGACACCATCACAGAGAAGACAAAAAATCCCACTATGGTGAGCTGGCCTATGATGTTCTTCGCAGTTCTCGCTTCCTGGGGACCCTCCCATCCTTTCTGTGACAATAGCAGCCAATTGTCCCATTGCAGAAAGCTGTTGGTGCTGCGGTTAAACAGCTTCTGCTGGGATTGTCTCAAGCAGCAGGATATCACCTGCAGTAGGGGTTGGTCTAACATGGCTGAAGGAGAGGACCCAAGCAAGAGTGTGGATAGTCTCACAAGCTGCTTCTCCTCCTCCCCTGGGCTCTGTTTTTCCCTACTTGCTGTTTCCTGAAGTTTCTGTGGTGATGGGACCATAGCCCCAGCAGTCCTCTGAGACCTTTTCCCAGCATGGGCTTTTGTGCTGCACAGGGAATATAAGTTCCTTCACTGGCAATTAAACTCAGTGATAAGGCAATGTCCTGGCCTTGGAGGGGTGATAAGTCTCAGCAGAAACTTGATCACATTTTTCTTCCTCCCCAGCTCCACTTGGCAACTGCCCATCACACACAGAAAATCTTTCCAATCAGATCAAGCCCACAGGTCAACCCTTTCTTAAGGTAGCTGATGGAAATCAGCCTCAAAGCCAGACAGCCATGCTGTAATCAGAAATAAACCAGCCTTACACCAAGCACCAGGCAAGAAACCCCTGCTCTTTTCTTTCAAGAGCCCTTCCCTGCTGGCGGATGGCCCAGCCACAGATCCCTGCCCCAGTGTGCTTCCAACACTTTGCTCATCCCGGTTTCTCCTCCAGCAGAGGACGGGTGACAATGCCACTCTCTCCCTAGGGACGTTGCCATCCTGGGCTGATAGGGCAGTGCCAACGGGCACAAAGGGAGTGTGAGAGGCAAGGGGACAGAGCGAGCATAAATCACAGGAGATAAGACTGCAAAGGCATTCCTGACTCATTGAGTCAGTCCCCAGAGACTAGTGCAGGATTAGCCTCTGCACTAAGCCCGGGCGTTTTTATCTAGCTGCTTCCTGAACTTCTTTAATGACAGGCCCTCAGCAACCTACCTCTGGCAAATTATTCCATTGTCTAAATGATGTCCCTGCTGGAAAAAGTGTTTTGAGGTTGAACTTAAATTGCCTATTATTTCCTCTTCCATATTTTATGCACTTATCAGTCAGTCTTTCAGTTGCCTTTTCTCTAGGTCCCTGCATTAAGTTTCTTTAATCTAAGACAAGAGGTCACAGCCTGTAGTCTTTTAATCATCATTGTCACCTCTTTGGATTACCTTTAATTTATCAATGTCTTTGAAAAAAAAATGAAGAAGAAAATAGGAAGGAAGGAAGATCAGGATGACTTCAGAGGCATCCCAGAGGCTGTGGCTGTGTGCTGGGGTATCACAGAGCTCTGTTTGTAGGCATCTGCATGGATGTCTGAACTGCAAGCATGCCCAGGACTGAAAAGGAGTGAGAACAGTGGTTCAGGGATAAGGCACACACCGATGTACCTGATGGACACCTGTGTGCATGTTTCACTGAGGGAATAATCAAATGTGTAGCCCGAGAGCTCCACAAACTGATTTACGGTCACATTTCCTAGTCTCCCTTCTCTCTGAGCATCGCACTGCCGCTGGAGCCGCCTTACCCTGTAGTAATCAGTGCTGTAGACATCTCTTGACATCCCAAAGTCTCCAATCTTCACCAGCAGGTTGGCTCCGACCAAGCAGTTCCTGGTGGCCAGGTCTCTGTGGACAAAGTGCTGGGAGGCAAGGTACACCATTCCAGAGGCGATCTGGCTAGCGATGTGGAGCATCTGGGATAGCCCTAGCTCCCCTTTGGCTTGTCGAGGCTGCCCATCCACGAGGATCATAGCATCTGGGCCATGTGCCCTATAGGGAGGAAGAAGCAAAAAGCATAGGGTTGGGTTTCAAAAGTGACCAGGAGATGGGGATCCCACACAGTCACTGGTGCTGCTGGAGTGGGGACGAGCCCCCAGCTCAGCAGGGGGAGGATGCACACACAGCTCCAGTGGAAAAAAGAAAGGAAAGCTTAAGAGAACAGGAGGTTGGGTGAACATTTGTTGGTTGAGGATGTGCCATACATCCTTCTCCTATCTTTACTCTTTTATCTTCAACCTCTTATGGCCACAGGCTGCTGGGACAGCAGGACCTTGAGGACCTGCCATCCTTCTCTCCAACAAGACCTGTGCAAAACTAATGGGCTTCCAGATACTTACATGTTCGCTCTAGTTAATTCTTACACCTTTGAAACCTTCTCAGATGTGCAGACATAACCCTCTTTTCTTCCACAGCCATCCCGTTCTTGTTGCCAACCCTCTTTATTAATCCCAAACACCCTCCTTTATTTCATCCAAACACATCACCAAACAATCTAGCCCCAGTCAATACAAAAACAACCAGAGATTACATGAAAACTTTCAGGAAAACACCAGCAGCTTCATCCCTAGAAATTATCTTTTATACCCTAAACTATCCCAGAGGTAACACAGGTGCTATAAACTGCGAAGGCACAGGTAGAGGTACAGAGGTTAGACCTGGATGCCAGCAGAAACAGAGAACATCCTGGGCAACAAAAGGAAATATTCTGCTGAACCAAGTGCATTGTAAATGCAGGACTTAAGGTCAGCCTCATCCCTGTCCTGTCCCCTTTTCTTATCCCCTCCCTCACTGAGTACCAAGCCTGTCTTGTCCTGCTCCCTCTGTGATGTCTCTTCCCCAGTGGAGCTCACCCTGCGGTGGACTCTGTGAAGGTGGAATAAAAAAAGCCCTCATATTTAGGGAAAAGGAAGAGATTTTGCTGTGACCTTCCTCCTTGTGACTAAGACGCAGCACAGCATCTCCTCTGAGGCTTTCACACTGTTCTCTTTGAAATGGTTCTTGGAGTTTCACCCCTGCCACCAGCAGTAACTCCGCAGAGAGCTACCAAATTGAAATGCAGGTTCCAAACTTTCTCTCCTTCTCGATACAGGACTGAACAACCCCCGAGACCCAAACTGTTTCCCTCCTCTGCCTCCATTTCCTAATTGCTCTGTTGGGCTTATGGTGCACCAAGGAATTAGCATCCAGGCATTCAGGGTTCAACCAACAGTTGTTAAAATGCTGCTGCCTTCAGCTACCTCCCGCTGCTCTGCCCTTGGGTACATGGCTCCGAAGGTCCCCTCCTGGTTGCAGGACAGCTGGAAGAGGAGAGCAACTCCAGAAATGAGTGCAGAGGGACCAGGAGTGTTTTGGGGAGCCACAAGTGAGTGATGCTGCAGCAAGTGAGGCATGGGCAGATAGGGAGCAGCACCGCAGGCTGCAGGGCTGGGGCTGCCCAGGGAAATGTGGAAGCTTTTGGGCATGGTGAGAGCAGCAGTGTACTGGAAGGACTGCTAAACACAAGGAGAGGCTGCAGAAATAGCTACTCAAAGGTTTTAAACAGCCCTTCCTGGGCTACAGTTTACCCCAGGAAATTACCTGGTGGTGACCACAGATATTGACAGCAGGTGAAGCTGAGCCAGGACTGAGCGGGTTAACTAAAAACTGCAAAGCAGGACAAAAATAGCTCCTAAAATTGTGCTGGACAGTTTATACCAGTTGTGCCTTGCAGTTACACCGTATTTAGCTGCAAATGATACCTGGTGTCATTGAGGGTAAATATTCCTTGGTGAGAAGTGAAGAATATATTGCTCTCTTATTACTGCTACCTTTTTCAAATACATTAGTTGTCCCCAAAGAAGTCTGCATCTGAAGGGAACAGGTCACGTGTAAAAAATGGTCAGCCAATGCCTTTATTTGCCTGGTTCTTTTTACACCCTACTATAACAGGAGATACCTGGGTATGTCTTACAAAATCCATATTCCTCTCTCCATCCCTTTTTCCATCCCACGTGGGTATAGTCCAGAATAAAGAAGTATCAACACACTCATGAGATTAATAGGAGGGATTTTAGTGCATTTAGTTCCATCAAAAAACCTGCAGAGAATACGAGAGGGATCTGCCCATCTCTTCTTGGAGCAAGGGGTTTAACTCAGCTTCACATAAAGGTCATAGGATTGGGTAGATCCCTGCCAAAGAATGGTGGTGTTTTGTTTTGTTTTACTTTTAGGGTGTGATAGAGGCTTTTGTCAACATGGGGAGGAAAATCACCTCTCTCTGTGCTCCCTCTGCTCCCAGGGCTCTTTCTGTCCCAAAGCAGTCTGACTGCGGGGCTGCTCCCCTGGAAGGACTGACACAAAAAGCTCAGAACTACACAATTTTTTAAACAAAAAATACTGTCTTAGGTAACAGCAAATGGCAACAACTTACTGTAGATTGCAAAGAGGACTTGTAATGGCAACATGCACATATCCCCACAACAAATTTGCTGTTGCCACAGACAGAAACACAATAAAACCTAGAAAACAAGTGACTGAAGGAAAATGAGAAAGTGATGAGAATTTTCAGTGAGCAGTTGTTGCAGACCCTCCAGCACAGACCTATGTGCTTGGGAGCCCCCAGACCACGTACACCAGCCCTAGGGATGCTGTGCTGCCTGCAGAGTAATGTCCGTATTTCTCCATGGCAGGATTTTTCAGAACAGGTTCCCGTTTCACTACCCATTTATTTATTTATTTGGTTTTTGTGCTTTTCTCCGGGAAGCTGGGTCTAAAGTCAGCCTCTTCCATTTTATAGCTTTTCCAATTTCTGCAGTCAAACTGGGAAGAGCTCACCTGAGTGTCTCTTACAGACACACCGTGCCCCTGGCTCCAGTGCCCGAGGGCAGCTGTCTGCTATGGGCTGGGTGAATCATGCCACAATAAAACCTGCTACTCGCCAAGGGGTGCTCAGCACTCCTGCATCACCCACACTCACTGACCCCTCTTGCAGCTCTCATCCCCCTGAGCTTCCCACTATTGCTGCTGTGAGCAGAGCAGGTAGCTGACCTCACAAACAAAGCCCAAGATTTTATTTCCATATAGATGTGAAGATTCCCAGTACTGGGCCAGGCCCTGGACATTTCCATGGCGGGGGTGGGATGTGGAGGTGTGGTGGTGTGTGGCTGCAGCACCAGCCTTAGGAGCACATCATTGTGTGGAGCAATTATGTGAGGCAGTGGTAGAAGGCATGAGCTGTCCCTCAGAGACAGCAGGAGAGCCAGTTTCGGGCTGGTCTCTTTGGGAGGTCAATTAGAGCAGCAAAAGAGGCCATGCCTCAGCTGTAGTATCTACCTCCTCTAAGGAGAATAAGGCTGCTGCTTCTGCCAGGAAAAAAGACGGGTCAATTTTCTTCCTTCCTAGTGAAGGACTTGAGGAACGTGGCCTCTCACGCTCTGCTGTAGAGTGGCTTCCCTCGGTCACGAGGCTGAGGCTCTGACCTTAACACTGCATCACCAGTCTGTACTATCCAGGGCATGACACAGGGAATGAGCTATAAACTTGTATTCAATCTACCCACTACCATGCCAAAATGAGGGGGAAAACCACTGCAGGGGTGTCCCCGGCCACTGCCCTGTGGGTGCTCCAAGGGATCTGCAGACAGCTTGGCTCTGCTTGTCAGAAGAAAGAAGAAGCATTTGGCATCTTTTCCCATGGTCCTTGTGCTGAGGGTGGTTGCTTAGAAGTGAAAACCTCAGGAAATGATTTGTTTCCTTGTTTTCCTTGGTCAGAAACAGATTGTGATGATGAAAAAATAAATTCAGAGTGTATCCCAGCCCCAGATCTAGACCTGAGGTGCTCAAGCTTCTTGTTCCCACTGCAATCATGCTCCCACTTAACAGTCAAAGCAGGAAAATATCAAGGGTCCAATTTTCTAAATACTGGGAAATAAAACTACTAATTATTTCAAGAGGTAAGTACCACTCCACTTGCACGCAGGTTGCAGAGCGTAATTTCTGTATCAGGGGAGAACAGCACCACAAACATTTCCCCACTGTTGTTCCCTGCCCCTCGCCACTGGTGGATTCAGGGCATACAAACCATCTGCCTCGTGCTGATGAGATGGCTGAATGATGGCTTGGGCGGGGGGAATCTAGCAATTTGTGTCTCTCTAGAGACAGGGAGGCAATTACGGCACTTGGTCTGGCCTTGCCAGGCATCTCGAGTAGCACGGTGCCACAGGTTAGGACATTTTGTCTGATAAGATCCAGGGCATGAGCACCAGGGATGGGCTGTGCAGGCACTGCACGAGGCCCCTCCAAAATTTCTCGTCACTTTTCTGAATATAGAAATAAGAATTATAAATCAGTAAATGCCCCAGATTGCAATCAGATCAAGGGCTCTGGAAAGTTTCTCTAAGGAGTATTTTGGTTGTGGTGCGATTGAAGTAGAAGCTGGGTGACATGGGGAGTCATGGCTTGTGACCTCCCAGCCTTGGGAGCTGTAGGGCATAGATACATGGGATTTTCACAGGGCAGAGAGGGACTGCAGCCCCACTTTCTGCACCTCCAGCCTTGCAGGGGTGGGAGAAGAACCATCTGGTTTCCATAGCTCACCTGGAGGACAAGCCCTGGGACTGCCCAAGAGGAAATGCTGGGGTAGGGCTATTAAAGCACCAAATCTGGTGAGGACCCTCATCTCCTTTGAACCACCCACTCCCGTTACCCAGCCCACCAACACCCAGATGACTGCGATGTCTCTGGAGCACCCCATCCCCTGTCCCCCTTCGCACGTACCTCAGGAACTTGTTCAGGTCCCCGTGCTTCATGTACTCGAAGACCATGATGAGCGGGTCGCCGTCACCACACACGCCGTAAAACTTGACGATGTGCTCATGCTGCAGGTTGGTGAGCAGCTCTGCCTCCCTCTGGAAATCCTTGCGGGCTGCCAAGGTGGGGTCTTTCAGCGCCTGAACGAAGGGACACAGACACGCACGGGGTGGGCTCAGGCAGGGCAAAGCCTGAACAAAGTGGTTGAGGCATCGCAAAAGGGCTGATGGAAGGGGATAAGAACCACTGCCACCACCAGACGTACTGGGAGGGTGGGTAGTTGGTGCTGGTGGCACCACCTCAACATTTTGTTCATGTATTTACCAGCCCAGCGGGTTCCCCGGCTCATTTCCCAGGAAGCAGCAAACATGCCTCAGAGGGTAATAGCTTCCAATTATTCCCAGCTTGGGCAGGATTCGTACTGGTGACCTAGGGGTGAATGGCTTCATATCTCATTATTATTAAATTCCTGAGCCAGCCAGTCCTTGCTATCCGTCTTTTATTTTGAAATAGCTGACTATACTACCTTTATTCAGAAGATGGATTTGCCTGGCTGTGCAGTTATTGTGTGGATTTTTCAAACTGCCTCTGAAGAAGGACACTGTCAAGTATTTTCTCATAATTTTTAAAATCATGTTTTTATTCCCTGCTGTTTATAACAGCTCCCCTGGCAGACCGATGCTGAAATAGGTATCCTTATGGAGAATATCTCATCTTCCACATTTGAGTGCACCAGATTGCCATCGCAGGGTAGGTTGCAGGCTCCAGGCTGTGTGCTCCAGCCCAGCATTGTAGGGCTGCTTTGAAGATGCTGTTGTGGGTGCAGCTGGTGATTGAGGAGGGTTGCACATGCTTGGGGGCTGGCTTGTCCGTGCATTATTGGGCAGTTGCATAGGAGAGCTGGTTTGAAAGCAGCTTGTTGTCATCTCAGGATACCAAGGGAGGGCTCTGCCATGAGCACTTAGCAAAAAGTTGAAGTCCAGAATGTTTGACGAGATGGGACAGCCATGAAAATCAGCTGTCTTCACAAACATTTAAGGAAATGAAGAAGCAGCTGTAGCTTTGAGTCAAAGAATCTCAGTTATATGCCGTCCATCCTCCACTGTTCAGCACCAGGTTGGGCTTTAACCATGCAGCACGATGGGAGTCAAAAAAGACTTCAGGCAGCTTGTTCCAGTTTATCCCAGTTTCAGTCTGAGTCCTCTCTCTGGGCAGCTTTGCCTGTAGCAGCCGGGGCCAGCAGGTTGCTCTCCTCCTACCTACACACACACACCTGCCCCTTTCCCCACACCTTGAATCTCCCCATGACAACAGGACAGGTGACATCAGCTGGCTCTAATTTATGAGCAAAAAGGGGTGCTGAACATCCAAAAGCTGTGTCTGGAGGAAGGGGCCCAAGCACCCTGCTAAGGCACCCCAGGCTGGTCTCTGGCTCTGCTGGGATCAGTGCCACCCTCAGCAAAGCACTGCAGCTGCTTTTTCCCATCAAGCAGCAATCCTGCGAAATTTTTACCTAAGCCTTAGGACACTCCTTCATCTCCTTCTTCTGCCCCCAACCTGCTAGACACATGGCATAATTTTATTTTAATTCTGTGTCCTCTGGGATAGCTTGACTAGAGATATTTAGATGGATGGTAGTTACACTGTGCAGATGGCAAAGCATCCATCCTTATCTCAGGCACCCAATTACTTTTAGTCATTTAATATCTTCATAATGTTGATGCTACCCTTTTTTTTCCCTTTTTTTCTTTTTTCTTTTTTTTTTTTTTTTCCTCCAGGAAAACACTCCTCCTCCCCCATCACTCTTTTCTCCATTTTTTTTTCCTGTAGTTGCACATAATATTTCAGGTTGCAGTGAGTTCAGGTTTCTTCTCCTTCACACACTACCATTTCCACGAGGTGTTAGGACTGTGACTTTGTAAATATCACACAGAATAAGGTATTAAAAAACATAGCTGAGGTTGCACAGCCAAGCATTTCGATGCAAAGCAAAAGGAGCTGGAAGTGGTGGAACCAGGAGAGAAGATGAGGACAGGAGGAAGACAAGAGGAGGCAGAGGTCTCAGCGGAACCAGAGGCAGAAATATCTCTCCTAGAAAGGCTTGGGGTGAATTGAAATTTGTGCTTCCTTCACAAGGTTGCTACAAATTATCAGGCAGTTCTCTCACTATCTGTAGGTTGCAGCTCTTGCCACCAATTGTCAGCTCTGATGACATTGCCTGGGAATTTCTTGCTCATGTGGGATCAGGGCCAGGTCTCCCCAAGTGCCGTGTGTTTGCTGCAGCAGCAGGGCTCAGCGTCGGTCTGGTACCTGCTGCCTGGAGCACTGGAAAAGCAGGTCAATAACTCCGTCCTCTGGCTAAGCCGACCGTTTCAGCTCAATTTCCCAAAGTCTCCATCTGCCCTCTGTGAAATGGGGATCGTACAACCCCAGCACTTGTCTGGGAGGCTGCGAAAGTGAGCACTCATCTAGGGAGCTCTCAGACATGGGAGTGAGCATGACAAAGGAGAAGCCCACAGAGAAAAGAAAAAAATGTGTGTTTGGAGAACATGCCCTGAATACCAGCCCTGCCAGCATTCCTGGTGCTTGACTCTGTAACCCCAACACTCTTTGCTGACTATACTTTTTGTGCACTTCTTAAGATGTTTTTAGAAGCAAGCTGAACAAAACAGGAAGCTTGTCCGTGCCATCACATCAAAACTCAGCTTATTTTCAGGGCTGTAATCTTTAGATCTGCTGCAGATCTGAGTCCATTGAGCCCAGTGAGGCATGCAGCCACTTTCTTTGCCCATGTCCTGGCCCTGGAAGGGAGCCCCAGACTCACGGTTGTGGACTCAGTTGCCCTAAAAGCAGCAAAGCAGCACGTCCTGCAGCTGCCAGAGCTGCAGTGACCATGGAGGTAGCTCTTAGCCTCTGTTGGGAACATGAGATCTTCATGAAATGCAGCCAAATCTCAACTTTATACACAGAGCCTTTTTGTTTTTCTTTCTTCTTTCTCCTAAGACTGATAATGTGGTCCAAATTAGAAGGAATTCCCCCCACTCCACTCCCCCACCCTCCCCTAAGCTGGGAAAAAGCCAGACTGCAGGGCCCCGCTCTGATTCTGGGTCTTTGTGACCTGGTAGGATGAAAGGCACTCTGGAGATGTAAGCTCGTAATAGCAATTAGCAGAAACAAGTTTGGATGTTGTTTCTGTCTACATGCAAACGAAACTGAGCAGAGACCTGAGAGACGGCATCGCATAAGGGACGGCTGGCACTGATAGGCAGGTGCCAACCCTATAATCAGGCAATTAATCATGTGGGTACCTGTGCTACCCTGGTCTTAACCAGTCTCTGAGGTGGAAGGTGCAAACTTGCAGTTCGTGGCCAAAGCATGAGGGGACAAATTAGCTTAAAAAATAATAAATAAAAGCAAAAAGGCTCAAGCTGTTGATGATTAAAACAACCCTTGGGCATTACTCTGTGTATTTGCTGCCTGGTGCCACCTGAGAGCAGAGCACACTCCTGCCATGGTCCCCTGCCCCAGAGCCATGCTGGCATGGCACAACTCACGTGAGGAGCCCCACAAGGATGCAAAGAGCACAGAGCAAGTCAAACTGAACTAGTGCCGGCCCAAAATCACCAAGGGAAGAGCAATTTGTGGCCCCACAAACCCCACAAACTAAGCAGAGCTGGTTAATTCATCTTGCAGCAAAGCTGTCCCAGCAAACAGATCCCAGCAAGTCAGTTGATTGTGCTTATGTTTCGGGTGCTTGTTTTTCCTGGGGCCTCTTCATATCTTCTGTATGTTCCACAAAAAGACAAAATCCCAGAAGAGAAGCTTCCCAGTCCCTCACAGAGGGGAGTGGGCTCCACACCACACTGCTGCAGCTGCGCGGCGCTGAAACCTCCCAGCCCAGCTCCAGCTCCGTGTCTCCTGGCCCCATCGGCAGGAAGAGGAGCTTTGGCATTGGCAAGAACAGATGATCTTGAAGCGAAACACTGAAACTTCATGTGACTAAGTGGATTTACCACAACCTCCAGCATCAGATAAATCCCCGCCTCTGGCCCCCAGCCCTCCCCTGCCTCCCTTTCCCATGCAGGCTCATCTCTGCACTCTTCTGCCATTTGCCCTCGGGATTTACCTTCACTGCCACCAGCATTTTGTCATTGGTGGGGCTGAGGTTGTAACACTCGGCCAAGAACACCTTCCCAAAGGCACCTTCTCCCAGCTCCCTCTTCAAAACGATGTCTCTCCTCTTAATATGCTGGACATCTGTTGGAGGGAGGGGAAGGAAGAGGGAGAGGGTTGGGGGAAGAATGAATCAGGGTTAATTCAGGGAATGGAAAACAACTAATTCAATTTTCTAGCAAGCTGCAAAGGATCTGAAATTGCTTTGCAAAAATATCTACAAGGATCTTTTTACCCACCCACAGAACGCAGCCATCTCTGGGATGGAGCTAGTCTTATGCAAAACATCTGCGAGGAAAGTACTTGAGGTTTATCACGTCGTCACTGCAAGCTTGTAGCAGCCTAGTCCTCAGGGAGAGGAACCTTTGGAGTAAAATCTGCCACAAAGACCTGGATCTTTTCAGAAATAATTCATCTCCTGTGAGGCGTAGCAGAGGTCGCATACTTCTGATGCCAGGCCAGGTGAGATTAGGAGGTTGAGTTCCCAGAAGCCGTTGGATTTTGCATTTCAACAGTGATCAGTTTAAACCCAAACTCAAGCAGATTTCTGAGGCTGAATTTTGGCAAGTCAAAGAGTTCCCGAGGGGAAGAGAAGCACTGACCCCCCTGCACCTTAGGGCACTAGCAGGAGCTGGTTGGGAGCACCGAGCCCTGCCCTGTAGCAAGACCCTGACCCTGCAGCCATCTCCTGCGCAACCGTTCCCTCAGAAACCAGGTCACCACGGTATAAAGTCCCCGGCAGAACAGATGAACTCCAGCCATTAGTTTCAATGATCCTTTCCACTGACATTTAGGATGGCGAGGACTGACAGAAAATAGCAACTGAGGTTCCAGGAAGAATCAAAAGAGCAATAGCTATTCATTTAACGGGGATACAGAAGCCTATAAAGATTGGTCTGTGCCAACTGTTCACACATCAGCTAAAAGGGTTGTTCATAAGGCTGGATCCACCCAGGTATTAGGCATGTACAAGGGAAAACAACTACAGTGAGATCTCCATAAATGCAGGGCTGTGATTAAATGTCACGGATTGCAGGGAGAGTTTGGGAGTCTCCATGCTCTCGTTTGGGGATGGCACTAGGGCACGGCTACTTCCTGACAAAGCTCCAAGCACCTTTCTAGCATTGCATTGCCCATATAACTCCTCTTGAAATATGAAGAAGCATTTTTTTTTATCCTGAAATGAACTGTGAAGGCAGATAGAGATGAACAGCCACCACAGCACTGTCTGCAAGCATGATGTTCAAAACTTCATCCCTCTAAATCTCACTTTGCTGGAGCTAACTGCCTGCCTTTGAAGAGTGTTGTAGCACAGATCACCCGCAGCTTCAGCCTGATGGTCACAACAGGGCAGTGAGAGCTACACACTCTCCTCCAGTGCTTGGTGAGCAAAAAGATGCATTAGAGGTCTCCTCAAACCGAGGCATTAGATGGGATAATGCCCTCTTCCCATTCCCACCCTGAGGCTTTATCTTTGCTCTGAACCACCTTTGAATCTTTTCCATCCCTTCCATGTGCCACAGGAGCTGTAGGAGTATGCACCCCTCAGCTCAGATGCATTTCCCTTGCAGCACTGGAGATGCAAGAGATAGAGGTGACCGTCAGCAAATTGTCTGCAGGGAGGCATCACTAACAGCACTCACAACCTGCCACCAGCTCCTGTCGCCCAAGTTTGATTCAGTAGGCACTGACACCAGCCCAAGAGAGCAAATGCCTCACAGCAAGCTAGGTAAAACTCAAAGCATCAACAAGCCAATGGCTTGGAAGAGTAACATCATAATAGCTTTCATACAATTAAGATTTCTCATTAGGAGCCCACAAGCAGGTTTAAGGAGCTGCCGTCTCTGGCTCTTTTGCTTGTTTGGGAAGATGGATGCAGCAAGATTGCATAAGCAATGGGCCTTGTAATGAACGATGCTTCTGTAGAGAATTCCCATCGACCTTTTCATTAATCGTTCAATAGACTGAAAACTGTTAGTAACCAATATTATTAATATTAGCAACATTAACGCAGAGGACGGGAGGCACATCCAAAATGACTTTGGTTTTAAATCCGTAATGACAGCCAGAGAGAACAAATCACATGTGGACTTAGCTTTCTCCACCTGTTTCCACTGGGTGTTTAAGGAATACCTTGAGAAATCTGAAATACTACATGTTGAAATGTCAAGTGATGCACTTAGGTGAGGAAAGTCCTAATCTAAGAAAAGCTCAAATGGCACAATTTACTTAACAGAGTAAGGAAAAGTGTTGTGGTTTTTGATGTTGGCTTTTTATTTGGTTTTTATTTTTTATTTTGTATGTGTGTGTGTTTTTCCTCCCTCTTTCTCTTGGCAAGCATTTCTTTAACACTCATCACTATAGTACCTAGTATTTACTGTATTGACAAACCGTGTATTTGCATTCTAGGACTCTCGATAAACAGCAATCAAGAAAGCTGCAGGGAAATGATCATGTATTAAGAGGAACCCAAGCATACTTAAAAAAAAAATAAAAAAGTAGAATCCCAACAGCAATATAGCATTGCCCCTTTTGATGTGAGATAAAGTTAAAAAGGAAACTGTTGCAGAATAAGCAGTGATAGTATTGGAAATTATTAACACATCTAATAATTGGTAACATCATGAGAACTGAAGCAAACCTCTCTTTCTGAACTCCCTAGGGTCTTGCTCCAAATTTTCAGCTCCCAATTTTACTTCCCAACAACATATTAATAAATGATGAGACGTTTCTGAGAGCCAGTGTCCAGACTGTGTAATTATGTCTACATTATTAAAATAATACCCCATCTGTCTTCAAAACCTAGATTTCATAGCAAGTTGTTAGGGTCACCTGTGAAGCTTCAGGGAAAATGCGTATGAAGAATTTAAGGGGATATTATGACAGAAGGAGATGAACCGAGGGAGAAATGCTGCTGAGGTAGCAGACTCATATAGCACTGCTGGATTTAAAGTAAACTTTGATGGTTATTTAAAAAAATAAAATAAAATAAAGCTCATGAAGTTAAGCAATTAGACAGCAACTGGACAATCTTAATGGAGAATGAGAAAACAGTTTTACTGATCGCAATTTCCCTCAACCTTGAACAGCCGTATATTTTGCTTCATAGCATTTTAGGCACAAATGGAATAATAAGTGAGTTACAATAAATTGCTTTTTCACATGCTATAGGCTTAAAATACTGAAGTTTACATCAAATTCTTCCATTAGCAGTGAGATCAGCGCTGTGATTAATCCTGCATTATTATTAAATATGAGCTTGAAGCACAAAGTGGTGAAGAACCTCCCCGGCGCTATCCGAGCGGCCGTGTTATTGTGCTAACCTTGCATCTACTCTGTGCTTGTCTGCCCTGGCTGTAACTCATAAAGAAGACCGAATAGCCATGAAAGACGCTGCACTGCAAGGGCACCTGGGAGGCTCATCTGCATAAATCTGTTTACCTCCTCCTGGAGGAAGCTGAGCCCTGTCTGATAAACAGCTGGTGTTTATTTGTTTTAGGCAGGCATCGGTGCGCTAATCTGTCTCAGCTGTGTTGCGGTCAGCCCTGCTGACAAGGTGTATGCAAACTGTCTTCCCGTAAGTACCACTCTCTTATTTTCCTCCCCCCTGTACCATTAACTTATAAAAACAAGCCAACAAGACAGTTCAAAAGAAGAATCTATGCGGGAACCACAGCAAGACCCGACAGGAAAATAACCAGACTTGACAGCATGATGGGAATTCATTCAAGGCCGTGCTGTATCTACAGGAAGGATGTGAGCACACAACACTGAAGTAATTCCAGTTTAAAATGAAACATCTTGCGGTCCTTGTTTCAGGATTACTATGCTGCTGTCTGATACAGAAGGAGAGTAGGCAGATCCTCCACCTCCCTTCTTGTCCATCAAAGTTTAACACGTGGAGAACATGTTTCGAGCCCTTGCCTCTGCTGTAGTTGTGAATAACACATGAACCGCAGCAGCAAACAGCCGACCTGCAGCTGGTTGGGAATGCCTCACAACTTCGGTTCAACGATGCTAGCACGTGGGTAAGCAAGAGGGTTAGCAAGAGGGTAAATCTGGGATGCTGCACTTGCTTTTACAAATCACCTCCAGAGCAGAAAGCTTTCTGTTTCTCTCCAAGACTCAAGGCAGAAGGGTTGTGGCTTTGGATCTGCGATGGGATCTTGCCTAACCTCCTCTGAACCTCCTGCGGAATGGCTGACTTTATCTGTGCTTAAAGTGCATTCAGTCAGAAAAGCGGCTGTCTAAAAACAGCAGCTTCTTCCTCCCTGTATTTGTTCCCGTGTGTCTCTTAGTTGCATCTGCTCCCGTTCTTGATACAAACATATTCTACTTTACTAACCTTGCAGACCCAGCACAGCAAGGAATATAGGGGAGGAGAAAAGAGGGAACAAGATTAATTCTGCTTTCCTCCTCATACATCAATCTACCATGCCCTGATAGGTAGTTTCTGTACTAGCCCCTGGGAAGGAGCCTGGGAAAGCCAGAACTTTTTCACTTATACGACTGATTCAATGACTCTTCACGATGTTTTACACCGATATTGCAGAATCTCTCTTGCTTATGCCTTGTGTCAAGGCAGAAAGACCCCAGCTGAACTTCCAAATCCCAGGTAGAGCTTATAGAGCAGATGACAGATGGTGTGCAGTGAAAACACCCTTTTTCCAATAACAGCTACATTTCAATCACATGAGAACAAATTGGGAACTTGCTCGGGCCCATTTCATGAATCTAATTTTCCAATTATTGTCTCATTTTCAAATCAGTCCTGGGGGTCAGGCAAGGAAGAGAAGGGTTCAGTGATACAGCAAATTCTGCATTTGAGATTCCCATCACAGCCAGGGTCCTTAAAACCACAGTTTGATAATATTCTTGCAACCTGCATGCGCATGATGCAGTGTTTGGACACAGATGACTACAGTGGGAGGTAAATGGACAAATCAAACTCCAAATAGAGTAAACCATAAGCAGAGACAGTACCTAAGTCACAGCAAAATGCAAAACTACTTAAGCTGGATCATCTGTTCCGAATGGAACTAGATCTGAAATTAATTCCTTGCACCTCCTTTCAAACTCCTGAGCAGCAGTCTATCTGGGTGCTGTATTTCTAGAGGATTTCTTCTCCTTGGACTTTTAATTCACAAACAACACGTAGTTCTCTGGAGAAACAGAGCAAACCTATGGAAGTCTTTTCTTTTACTTTTGCAGCCCTCTTTACCAGCAGCTTTCTTTTCTATCCTAGAAATGACCAATATGAAATTTCTACCAGTTTCTTCTCCTTTACACATGGCTCCATTTTCCCTGGAGATAGCTCCTTTCCTGCACCTCTCCGTCATCAGCTCCTCCGCCCTTAGCTTTGTCACTTCATGTCATTTCTTCTCGCTTGACCTGGCTTCCTGTTTCTTCCCTTTCTACCTGTCCAGTCTCTGTTTTAATATTGACTTCTTTCATATGTGTTTTTAGGGTGTCCCAATTGGAGTCTGATCCTAGGCTCTTTGTTGTAGTGGCCTTAATTTCCATAAGCTTCTAAAGCTTCATTTGCATCAACAACACTCTATAAATGATAACAACAGTGACATTTTTCAGTAGCAGCTGAGTCATTTGCTGTAACAATTAATTTATGCCAAATAATTGTCTCTTTTTTTCCCTTTATACATAAGTTTTCCACAAAAAGGTAGCAAAGTTCTCAGTTAGTCAATATGATTCATTCACTTCTTGCCTGACACACTGCTAAAATAATTCTTATGAATAAATCCTGCATTGCTTTCCTGCTTCGTGACAATTAAAAGCAAATAAAACAAGCTCACTATTTGCACTGGAAATTGTGTCATTAAGAGGTGTAACTACCAAACAGAGCGCCTTTCATGTCAGGCAGTCAATTGCAATCTCGATGTCAACCAAGTATCTCGAAGAGTTACCCGATGTACCTGATCAGAGTAAAGTGTGCAGATCGGGTAGGACCAGATCAAAAAGCCTTACCGCTGGAGGGCTAATAAGTCATTCTCTCACAGACTTGTAGCGAGAGAGGATAATGCATAAGCTAGCTGCACAGAGTGTGGGTCTCCCTCCTGGCCTGGTGCAAATCCATCAAAGTCAAAGGACAATATTGATTTCAATTGCGGGCTGCTGTGAAGTACATGTAAACAAAGGGAGAATCAGTCCCACCTCATTTTAAAAAATGGAGAAATAAAAAGGCTGTTTCTTATCTCCATATGGACTCCGAGTAGGTAGCCCTCCACTTCTGGTGGCTCCTCTCCCAGCTCTGACATGAGCAACCTTTGGGAAAAGGCCTGGGCACACATTTTGGCAGCTCAGCGTTGTGCCCAGATGCTGGTGCTTTGCCAAGTTCCCCTGTCAAGGCATGCTCCAAGGACTCAGGTTCAGAATAGTTGTGATTATAAGCACCAAGCAGTTCTGCAAGTCCTGTCGAAAAGATCCCAAAGCCATGGAGTTTTAGCTAAAACATGTCTGGATCTCTGGGACCTCCGTGGAGCAGGTCTAGTCCTCGGCTGGACCATGTGGGCCCCAACCCACAGCTGCACCAATGTCCTTCCCCCCCTCTGCTTTGCAGGCCCTGCAAGACCACCTCGGTCACACCTTTCTCTGCACTTCTCAGGCTGTATTTCAATCTTGCTAATTCTGACAGCTCTCACAGCCATTTGTGTGTGTCCACACAGCAAAAATAGAGAGACTTTCCATCTCACATCTACATTACTTCAGCTTCTCTCCTTTGGCCTTGATAGAAACAACCTGAAACGCAACAGATGCTCTCGCTTTCACTGTTACCCCTCTCTTTGCATCCCTCCCCAGGCTTTTCTATCTCCAGCAATCCTATATGTGGCATTTGGCTTCACAGCTTCTCTTCAGACTTTTTCATATCTTCAATCTTACCAAGGTGCTGGCAACTTGCTTTCAGGCAGCCAGCCCCTGGTGCCTGAATACCTATTGCATTATTCATGATCATAGTCATCCATAAAGACCTTAAAAAGCACCTACATTAGGTTTCTGCAGTTCTTTGTATTTTCTTGTAATTCCCCTCATTCTCTGGGAGCAGCTGCAAGGCACCAGTGCAGATCCCAGATGAGGAGGGGACAATATTGCCCAGATGACCTGGAGCTAATGCAGTACATGCTGCTAAATGGACCTTGACTAAAATAAAATAAAATAAAAATTAAATTAAAAATAAATACTGTGTGCCTTGATGCGTTTAGCTGGACAATCTGGGCTAAAAAAAATAATAATAATAATCCAGAATACCAGCCTGTGACGTTCAGTTTAATCAGGCTCAAGAAAATGGGAGAACAGAAGAACTACCTCTGCAGTCTGCATCTCTGATCCTTTCAAAATACCTTACATGCACCACTTCCAAGCAAACCTCTGGCAATCAGGCCATCATCAGCTCCTCTGGCCTTTGCTGTTGCGATGCCACGTGGAGAGGAAGCACTGACCCAAAGGGCTGCCTTTCACTCATCAGCTAACTCCACCAGTCCCAGCTTGAAGGAGAGCTGCTGTTCTGCCAAACAGCCCTAGAGCTGCACAGAGCGCTTTGATGAGTGGCAAGGAGCGGCTGGATGAGCCCCTGCTGGGCTGCAGTAACTGGAGCTGCTGCATCTCCGCGGCAGCACCAGCCCTGCTATCAGCCACACAGCATCAGCCAGAGCCCCCGCAGCAGCACTCTGCACATACAGTGTGCTCTGAGGTGAAGGTGAGCATCAAGGGATGGGGAGGTGTGCGTGTAGGAGCTGAGAGGAAGGTGAAACAACCACAATTTCAACCAACAGATCAATGGGTGCACGCCCAGACGCTGCCCAGCTCCCATCCTGCATTAAAAACCAATGCCTTGGTTTGGCTGTGGGTGACACAGGGTGGTGTGACATGCCTGGGGGATTTATACCCAAACCAAAGCTAACTTTCATTTTCTTCCTTTAAAAAATCTGAAAAATAATAATAATGTTAAAAATGCATTTAGCACCAACCCCACAAATGCCTTTTCAGGGAAAACTAGTCACAGCTTGAAGTATCCATCACTCCTATAAAAACAAAATGATTTCAATCTCTCATCCAGTTCAGTCCCGCAAGTCAGAGCACAAAACACTTGGTAGTTATTTTTACAAAGAGAGGAAGATAAAGCATCCCACAGCTACAGGGTGCAGAGCAGTCTCAGCTGGGATGCACAACACTTTGCAGAGTCTTACAGAAGCACAGCCACACCGTGACGATGGCATGTGATGAGATGTCACTGGGTGAGGATAGATAACCTTGGTCCCACCTCTGCAAAGCATGGGTGCAGGTTTGCCCTGCACCTGCCCATGCCTCTGTATACACTGGCTCCTCTGTAGCTCCCAAGGGAGCACAAAATGCTGCTGATGGGACTAAAACCTTATTAGCATTCCAAACTTTAAAACAGACCAAAGATTCCCATCGTCTCCTGCATCCCCTCAAATAATTTCTGGCTGACAGCAGGCTCCAAAACCAAAGTTAAATATACAACTGGCTTCTTCTGAGGAGCAAGACCATGCCCAGCAGGAGAAAGGTAGAAGAAGGACCAGAGTGGGCTGCAGTGGACTTTACTGGGTAAATGCCTTATGACAATGCATCATAAAAGGGGCTTTGCATAAAGCATCATTCTCACCGACTTGGTACACTCCAGGATCTCTCAGAAGCAGGGATCGGGATTCTTAGGAAAAGGGGTTGTGAGAGGGGAAGTGAGTCTTCCTGGCAAACATGTTTTCTTTCCACCAGCCAGGCCCCTAGGTCCCCTGCTGCCAGAGCGCTCAGAATAAAACATTAATTCAATACCACACATTTAATTACACATTATTTGAAAGTGAATTTATTTAACGGAGGAAAATAGTCTTCAGAGAGCATCTGCCTCCCTCAGACTCACGCGTCTGCTGGGAGGGGGGCTTGGAGAAGAGATAGGAGGAATAATGGTTTGTTTTACATCAGCAGCTATAGCTGTTCAGCTCAGCCCTTCAAAAAGGGAGATTTTAAAGAGATAGAGTTGTGTTTTGCAGGAACTTACCGGCTGATTTGATTTTCCAGCTACTTTTCACTTGATTGGAAAGCGCTGCTGCAGACAGATACCACTTGTCTTTCTTTTTTATTATTTTCCCAGGGAAGGGAGGGATTACCGGTGGAGGGACGGAGGAGGATTGGCTGCCCCTTGAGGGACCACGCAGCAGTCAGATTTCAGGCTTAAGGCTTTAACAACACAGTAATCAGACACTTAGCAACATCCTATTGCTGAGATGGATAATCACAATAAAGCTGGAAGCGACCAGGTCTCAGCAGCAGCCTCTCAGCTTTAAGACTGTCTCCCACCAGGAACACAGAGGCTTACCTTCTGTCCCTGAGGTGGCTTCCGAGACCCTGGGCAGTCGGCTTCCCCAGCCTGAAAAGTCACCACCACGGCTCTGCCCATGCCCCTCAGCAGGGACCAGAAGCCTCCCAGTGCCTGCTTTCAGGCATTATCAAGGCTCACCTTTCCCCAGTCAAATCTCCGCTGCAGAGAAATGGGGACTGGCTCTGGTGCCTGGCACAGGCATCCCCTCCTTGGCTGTGTATAAATCACGATGAACTGCTGCAAAGCCAGAAAAGAGCTCTTAGGTCCACATGAACCTTTTTTCTAACCCTTATCCCTGCACAGAATCTTCCTCCCACTCCTTAATTTGGGAGCAGCACGAGAAAACTCCCTCCCCTCCTCAACAGCTTTGATGAGCCAGCAATCCCCACCTGGGACGGTGATGGAGGCAATGGGACCAGCTGGTACTTACCCCTGCAGAGGGCACATCTCTGAGGGCTGGGTGTCCCAAGGTGAATATATTGCTCTTTTCAGCTTCACCAACCAAATCCTGCTGGTGCTAGCCATGCTGTAGTTTGCATTCAGACCCAGGTAGATATTGCAGCAATGGGTTCAGGATTTTAGGTTAAGCTTTTCCTTGCAATTCTGAGGATGGAAGGGTTTGGGGTACTACTGTTTCAATATTGTCCAATTTCCATGAATTTGGGGTTATAGCCACAAATGTACGCTGCTTCTGCTTAGTCTAATTCTGCTGTCACCATCTTCCTAACAACTTTTAGGCTTAACCTGCTCCACTCTAAGTGCTAAAAAATCCCTCATACAGCAGTGTCAGACATAGTGAATATAGTGAATACATTCTGTGGACTAGGCAGCTATTAGAAAGGTGGCATTAAAGAAAGAGGCAGGGTTTGGAAGCAGTCCCAGGACTGATTTACAGCTGTGGTTCACAGTGCAGAACCCTCTCTGAACAGAGTGAGAGCTGGCCCCAAACTTGGGTGCAAACTGGAGTGGTATTTTTAGAAGAATCACAGTTCCTTCCAGATGTGAAAGTGAGAAAAGGTTTTCAGAAAAATCTGTCGTGACACAATTTCTGGACCAATTCAAAGCAGGTGATTTTGTGAGAGGGCCTGGTCTTCTGAGCTTTCCAACTGGAGCTCCATGCAGGTTGGAAATGCTTCTGACTGTTGTCAGCCTCACCAAAATCGCAAAGGAAAAGGAAAATTTGGACAAAACATGGCATTTTCTACTTTCTGTTGTTGTGGTGGTAGATGATGTTTTCTCTGTTCTATTTATTCCTGGTAACTCTGTGTCCCTGTGTCTTTTCTTGCCCATTGCCCAGTCATTCTCCCACCAGTGGCTTCCTTTGCTGGTCATTAAATGAGGGGCTAATGCAGCCAAACCCATGGAACAAGAAAATTCCAGAAGTGAGGCCATATGGAGTGAAAACATGAGGTGCTGAAAGACAGATCTCAGGCTAAAGTTATGATTTAATTAGAAAGCCTCTTTCCAATTTGCCCAATTTCCATCTCTCTCCTTCCTTTCCCTTCCTTCTCGCCTCCTCCAACTCCCTTTCTCCTCGGGCTAACACAGGAGATGCACGCACGTCTATGGCTTGATGAGGTGTTCCCTCAGACTCATGTTTTCCTAACACCCCAAACGGACCTTGTTCTGCCTTTGTTTCTGCCTGAGGTTTCCTTGGTTTTCTCCCTACTTGTTCTGCGTGCATGACACTAACCCTTCTGCATCTTGCCAACTCCTCCTGCAGAAGGAAACCCCTGAAGGAAGAGTAATGTGAGCCATTTCTGCCTGCTGGGCTCTAAAATTTCTGTGGTTTGGGCAATTTCAGCAATTGTTATGAAGCACCAAATTATGCAGAGGAAAAAAAAAAAAAAAAAAAAAAAGAGAGAGAGAAGGATGGATCATACAAAAGAATTAGCTAATCTGATGGGGAGAGCAGCTTGTCCTCATTCAGTTGCACAGGTCTGAGAGGAGCTGGTGCTTCTTCTCTTTTTCTCTGTGTCTGAGTCAGTCACAGGTAGAAGTTGATGAATATCGGACTGGTGCTTTTGTGATGCTTTACACAGTGAGAATTCCCCCTGTCTTCCCATGTCCTTCTTGTTGCTGAAAAATGAGCAGGACCTCTGAAAGGCAGAGCCTTGCCTCTGTGCGGGCTCCAAAAGTGCTCCAGGGTGGGATCCAACTTGTTTCATGGACACTGGCTGAGCAAAGAGACCACCTTGCCAATGACACCTTCCTCTCCTTGGCAGAAACAAAGTGCTCTGAAAAGCCAGGGGTCAAACAGAAGAAGTTGCCTTTGGACAAGGCTTTGCACATCTCTCTGTCACCAGGAGTTCAGGACTACTTAAGAAACCACGTCTTGTTAAGGCACCGCTGTTCTTTCCCTGATGCTATTGCTTTATTGTATTCCCCCCGTGCCCTGCTTTTATTATGATTACAAATGAAAATCTGTCTTGACTTGTTGTCTCCAACACTCCCAACGCAGGGAGAAAACAGGGTAATAAAACACTGTAAATGTGTCCATTTTCTGTCTGTCATCCTTCAGTGATGCCTCATGCCATTACGAGCCAGATGGGTTGGGGTAAATTTTCACAGAAAAACATTAAAAACTTCACTGTGTGAAACAAGAAGAAAAAAAATCCTACAGTTTTCTCCTGTGCCAAAAAAATCAGCGTCTGCACCAGGGGAAAAATACCCAGTTAATTCTTCCTAAGGGCCCTGGTGAGACTCAAGAAAACATTCTGCAGTGCTGGTAGCCTCAGAAGACATGATTAATTGCAGATGGCAGAAAGGTGCATGTTCAGTTTTAACCGAACTATGCGTGAGGACTGGATGAATGCTAAGTTGGTATTCGAGACACATGGGGAAGGCAACCTACTAGGATCTTCAGCTACAAAAACAAGATTATATATATATATATATATATATATATATATATATATCATATACGGCTTAACAGCTTAAATTTTAAACTTGTATGCCGAAGTTTTACAGCAAGACCATACTGCTAATGGAAAGGAGAAAAATGAGCAAGATTACTGGAAAAAAAAAAAAAAAAAAAAAAAAAAAAAAAAAAAAGAGGAGGGAAAGGCAAATAATGTTTTCCAGTTAGCTGAGGAAACAAAGGCATGAAAGGGATCTTTGCTGCACCCCCCAAAGCTAGCAATAGCAATCTGCAGATGAAAGTATGTGGGTGGTGCTGCAGAGCACAGAGCGGGGCATAATGGTGGAAAGATCTCTGAAATGCTATTAGTTTGTTCTCCTCACTAGCCTAGGACAGGTCTCGTTTAATCGGAAAATGGCTTGAACAAGAGTATATACGTTGCTTTCCTGAAACACCTTAATTGGAGGGCCAGCAGCAGATATTGGGATGGTAACACGGAAAAAACAGGGGCCAGTTTCCACTAATCTAATCCATCAGTCTGCTGGCAAATCCTGTTTTGTTATTGCAATCTGAGCTTGGACAGTGACCCCGAATTCAGTTTGTATTATAAAGGTCACTTTGATGTCTTTTCTTTATCAATCAGAGTTTAAATCGAGTCCCTTAACCTTTTCCCAGAGTAGAGATTTTTCAAGCTGGTAATGGGCAAACCTACACACATTGAGAGCTGAGTGCAGATGAGCACCCAGGCTTCAAACCTTCGCTCCAACTCCTTGCATCTACACTGCCAGGCTGCAGCTCTTCTGCAAACAGAGCTCACATCAAGTCTCAGTCACAAGGTCTCCAAACCAGGAATCGGAATTGTAGAGAAAGCAGACAAAATTAAAAAATAATGAAGATAAAAATAATTACCAGGCTGTTCAAAATCATATCTTCATTTCTGGAAGGAGTTAATGAAGGAACAGATTCCTACGCTGTCCAGCTTGCTTCATTTATCCTGTCTTCTTAGATAGCATGGCATCTCTGTTGCCTAAATTGCAGTGTGCCCAGACGTTGTCTTCCCTGGTGTGGGTACATTTCTTGTGCTGCTCGTGGTATTGCAGGAGGGTCTCAGAGCTCCTCTCTCTCCACTTCTTTTCTCTCGCTTGGCATTCCTCTCTCAAACACATCTCAAACAGCAGATTGCTGGGTGCTGTTGGGACCTTAGCAATAGTCAGAGCTGGTGAAAAATCATTCACATCCGTGGTGTTGCAGCAGGGGTGACTCTGGCTCTTGCTTTCACTATTTCCTTGTAGGTCATTAGCAGCCGTTATGAAAAACACAGATGATTAAGGCTGACCTCCAGGACACATCACGTTCAGCCTCTTTCCAATTGGAAACACTCCTGGCAATAACAATATCTCCTTTCTGTCATTGCTCTTAGGGCAAGATTTCTTCACGGGCTCCTGTTTTAAATCCTACACCAATGTTTCTACCCCCAATCATTAATCTCTGATGCTGATCCTTGTCAAACACTTGCTGAAAATCTGAGTGTAGGATATCTGCTCAATTTCCTATATATCCAGTGGCAGCTAGATCCTCAGGGAATCCCAGCAGATCAGGTAAGTGAGATCTCCCAGTACTTTGAGCCTCGCGTTTGACCTTTCCCAGAGTGCTGCTTTCCCAGGTGTTTTCCCACAGCATCCTTTAAGGTTTCATATTTCCAGGATTTTCCCAGAGCCCACATTAAACTCATCAGATTGCCTCTTTTCCCCATTATGCCCACCACCTTCCAACCCTCATCAGTCTGCCCCTTTTCAGGCAGGCAAATTAAAATGTCAAAGAAGAGCTTGGTGAGTTGTGTGCATGCCCACACGTGTGGATATTATGGGATGTGCTCTCCGTATGTAGAGGATGCTCACTTTGTCCAGTGCCCTTCACCAGGTGGCCACTGGCATCTTCCTCTTCACCCTCTAAAAAATTGGATGTAATTTTGGCAGATGAAAAAATATGTAAATGTAATTATCTCTCTTTCCACTTATCACTGATATGACTGACTTTTGTTCTCTGTGGCTACTCTAAGTTCTCCATGTATCACTCCTGACATAAGCACTTGCTCCTCCGTATCATCTGGCTCACTGTTCTCCCCAAGCTGCAAGCTCATCCTCAATGTGAGAGTGGTTTTGTTGTCTCTCACAGATACTTGTGTGCAAAAAGACCTTGCTGTCTGAAATACGTCCTCAGCATCCCATATGGCTCCCGCTTTCCATCGCTTTGTTTTCTTCTTCCTCCCCTCTGCCGTCCCTGTGATATTTCAGCAGTGCCCCATCATGGTGTCTCCATCTCTTCCATACCTGTGCATCTCAGTCCTTTCATCCCTTATTTCCTTTAGTTTTACTGGACTGAATGTTTAGGGCAGCCTTCCCAACTGTATCTTAAAGACCTGCGGTAAAGCCCAGCCAGCTTTCTTTGACTCATTTTGCATTCCCCATGCGGCGGCTCGCTGAAAGGCCAGTGGTTTCGTGCGGCTGCCCTTTCCGCAGACCCTCCTCAGCACTTCAGCTCTGCGGGGAATATAATCACTGCATCCTAGACGCTCTTCAATTTCAAGTGTATTTATTACAGCCGCTCAATTTCCTTTAATCTGTCATTTCTTCTTCTCCTCCCCCCGTGATTGCCTTCCTTTCACTGAAGTACAAGTGCACTGAAGAAGGCTTTTCCCTCTGACCCTCGCTGCCCTCTCCAGCCCCATCCCTGCATCGACTCGCTACCAGTGTCCTGTGCGCTGATTATTGCTCATTACCGTACGGCTTAACGAAGATGCTGGGCCCTTTGCAAACAAGTGCAATTGCAGCAGAGAGCATGCTCCCATCGGTGACCCCTCAGGACGAATGGAGGGAGGGAAGAACCATTTTCATGCACAAATTGCCTGTATATCATAAGCACTGGGATGACAGTAGGGACTGAGAAACTCTCCTGGAACAGCCAACCTTAAAGTGTGCCCATGTCTGCCAGAGTCTTGCGAAACAGTGAACTACTGGGCGCTTGAACTGTATTTTCATGATGCATACATACCCCTTAGGAAACAAGGTTGAGCATAAAACCACAAACATCCCTGCAGAGCCAGAGCTGAAGCAGCCCGAGAAGCCCCAGCTGATGTGAAAGAAACCCACATGCCTTCCTCTATGTTACACTGTGTGAGCACCCACGCACATGGGGGTTTAATCGGTGTATTAATGCATTAAAACACCGACACAAACAAACAGGGGCTGCCTTCCCAAGCTAGAAAATCCTTGAGTACGCTGCAATTAACTGGGCTTGTTAAACCACTTAATAAGCAATAGATAGCATGTCTGATGCCCCCGTGCCTTGGCTCAGTGGAAAAACGAGGCATGAAGTGCTTAAATAAGAAACAAGTTCAGTTCTGAGATGAACCCGTAAGAAATATCATTTCGTTCCCTGTCAGAGAGCTTCTGCCCAGGGCAGACACAGCTGAGACCAGTGCCTGGGTCACATCATTCTCTGGTCATGGTCCCCATGCCTGTCCCGGGTCCTGTTCCCTGCCTGGCTACGTGCTCCTACGAGAACTGCACCAGCCTGGGGACACACCGTGCCTCAGTTTCCCTTTCTGAAAACGACCACCAAAATATAGCCTCAGCCAGAACAAGTCTTTTTGATTTTTTTTTATCACAAAAGTGCTCTAAACACCTTCAATAGCACAAATACAGAGGAAGGGAACAACACAGCAGGACTGTTAAACCATGCACACAACATTTCTCAGCAGCCACCAACACTTTACAGACTAAAGGTAATTTCAAAGGGCTCTTCTCTCTTTTGCAGACTGTCTACTCAGAGCAGTCACCCTGCACATCACTGCACACCAATTTCACACGAGAAAAAATATCTTAGCCCTCAGCATTGAGTAGAAGGAGATGAGGGGAAATATATTTCCTTGTGCTTACCCAGGCCCTTTCCTTTCCAAATGTGGAAGCTGTTGGGCCATATCAAGCTCCCTGAAGACACGTCTGAGAAGAGGAAAGACCTGCCACATGCTTGCTCCATGATCAGGCTGCTCCCAGGCTGTGTTGGTGGATTGCAAGGGAAAGAGGAAAAGGCAGGATTGGGAACATGGGGCAGGAGGCAGTGTGCAGGACACACAGGGGCTTTTACCTTGTCAAGCCTCGGACCTCTTTCCTTGTGATGTCTCATCTTCTGAATATTCTGGGGAAGTACAGCTGTTTCTCAACCCAGTGACTGAGGACTATCATGTGTTTAGCAACATGTTAGCCTCCAGCACGTGGATTTTGGGTGGGATTTGGGGACGCCATACAACACAGTGGTGCTACCCCAACTGCCACCAGCTCATAAAATGTCCCGAAGTAGTGAGACACAAGAAATTATACACAGAGTTTTCTGTCCAGCTACCATTATCAGGACCCACCCTGTGAACACCCTTTCCTTACTCCCTCAGGGGTTCAAGGAAAAGGAAAAACTCAGAACGAATGCAAGCAGAGCAGATGAGACCTCTCAGTGTTACTTAGCACCCCTGGATGCAGAATGGGCAGGCAATGCCTTTGTTTTATGCCAAATTCCAGCACATACCAGCACACTACCACCCACCCATGCCCCCACAGCCCAGCTGGCTCTGAGGCAACCCTGTCTCCACTCCCCCCCTGTTCCCCCCAAGCCCAGCAGCAGCTGAGAAGCAGGGCAGAGAAGTGCCCTTAAATCCAGCTCCCTGCAAGTCCACCCCGGGCCCTCCCAGCTCTGCGGCTAGTCCTAGATCCCAACTGGATTCTTCTTTTCATTCTTCTTTGTTCTGCCTCTCATTCTAGTGCTGAACCCCAGGCCTGCTGCCTCCAAGCTTCCTCCAAATGCTGCATTCATCCATTTTTAAAGGTGACCTTCCAACTTTAAAGGAAGTTTGCAAGCCTCGCTGTCTTCATTTGCCCTCTCCTTCTTTTCAACCTGCTCTGTATTATGAATTGAAAAGGGCCCAAAAGGTTTCTCTATTAAAAAATAAAATCTTTAGAAAGAGCACAGGTTTCCAAATCATTTCTCTCCCAGTTTTTGCAGCAGCCTCCCTGGGTGTCACGGCACTTGCTGCAAGCTGCCAGCTCTGCTGGTGAAACTTTCTTGGGCTCTCGGTCTCCTCGCATCCCCACATCTGCACCCCCCTGCCTCGTGCTGTCGCTGCTGTTTGGCAAAGCAGCACTCTGAAATCTGGGTAAAAATAACCTTGGAAAGGGCAGGGATGGAAACAGGGTTATTTTTAACTTGGATCATGCTAGAGACCTGGGTTAGGCTGTGGCCTCATAAGCTCTTGTGCTGGCACAAATGAAGGGCAGCAAATAAATGAAGTTCTCTTTATCTCACCTTGCTGCCAAAGCTGTGTCTTACAAGCCCTGGGGCCATATAACGATGGAAAGGGAAGATGTCTGCAGCCCTTAGCAATAACAGTGTTACTCTTACCAATGAATTGGTCACAGTAATTAAATAGGCAGTAACAAAGCAATACAAGAGTTTCTTGCTGTTGTGGTACATTTTGCTATTTAATCAGGAGAGACAGGACCTGAATTTTTACTGCAATAAAACTGAGATAAGGAAAAAAAATGATTTTGTAAAATGAAAGCTCAACTTCCAGCCCTTTTCTTAGAGTATGGCTTCAAACAGAAAGCAAATATACAAACCTACCAACCAGTCCCTCTTCCACCAGAGTTTTCATCTTTTTTTTTTTAACTATGATACTGGTACTGTGGAGACAGACTGGTTATCTTCAATATTTCTTTCTTTTTTTTTTTTTTTTTTTTGCTAAAGGGTCAGGGCACTACAAAGCAGTATCATGCAGGAACCCTGGATTCACTCATTGCCATCAGCTTCCCTCCATGAAAGCACTGATGCTTTCTGTGCTATGGACTTTTGACTGCCAGGAACGAGGCTGACCCATAGTGACCAGAAATTAGCAGGAGCCCTTATTCACATCTGCCTTGTGCCACACCAAACCTGGAAGAGCCTGCCTCAGTCAGAAAGCAGCCAGCCTCCTTCCAAACCATTCAATTGCATTTTCCCCTGTGACTGTTTGCCAGCTTCAGTGCTAACCCTTCCACCTTCCCTGACCCCAAAGCACACCTAGGGCTCTTCGTTCTCCATCAAAGCCCATGTGTCCACATTGTCCCTGGCATCCCCACTGTGCTCTCACACACTCCCTAGGACACACTCTTTACTTCTTTAAAGACCAACCATCAAGCTGCACAACAAGGGAAGTAGCCGACCAGTTTCCTGCTACAATTATCTACTGAAAGTAGAAGAGTATTTCAGATTACATTATCTTTAGAAGGAGGGAGTGTTTCCCAAAGCAAAAGCAGGCTCATGAAGAGAAGGTGCTAGCGGGTCAAGCTTTAGTACAATAAATAATGGAAGGTTCCTTGCCTCACACCCTCAGCCTTTCCTCAGCTCTGATGCTGGGATTCATCTTTGGGATATGAATGATTCATGGGGCCTTAAAATATATATAATCCATACCTCCTAGAACAAAGAGTCCTTATTCAGAGAGTTGTGACGGAGCAAAGAGCAGCGTGTGCAGTGCCAGCACCTGGGCTGGGATGTCCCTTGGTAGAGGACCGCCATAGCTCCCCATCTCTTTCTGGACCCAGAATATGTTCTGAGCTTGAAGCTGAATTCTGCAGGAGTCCCCAGCTTGGTCTCTATGGCACAAGAACATGCTTGCTGATGAGGGTTTCGGGAACTGCTTTCTTGACTCATGCCCAGGACCAGCCCAGGGACAGAATCTCCTCATCCATCCCCAGCAGCCAGAGCGTACAAATACTACCCATGCACTGCAAGGGATTTAAATGATTTATGCGGGATTACAGACAGGGAAGCTCTAGTGAAAACTTACCTCCATGTCACAGGCTAATAGACTGAGGGCTTCACCATCCTGACTTCTAGTTCTCTGATCAGATGATGACATTTACCGACGGTGTCTCTTCTCTTGGAAACCTAACACAACTCTTCTGCCGACAATATTTAATTCCTACTGTGCATATAAACATAGACACACACATATCCCGCACCACAAGCAGTGAGCATTGACTTACTTCTCCAGACATGAATGTTACTTCAAAGAACTGCACCAATGTCATGCCAAGGTACTCTCCTTTCCCACCCAAGTCATGGTCTTCCTCTGACTCCTTGTTGGGTAACCTAAGCATGGGCCTGGGGAGGGCCTGGTGAAAGCCCCAAGCCCATGAGTGTCTGTTCTTACTCCACATCCATCATAACCACATAATGCCCACCCTGCTCTCACAGTGCCCGTGCTGCTTTTGGGGGGTCCCACAGCTTGTATCCAGCAAGCTATGGGATGCCTCCCTCCCTGTGCTGACAGCAGGCAAACCTGAGCTTCAAGGTACCAAAAGCTAAAGGCACAGACATAAAATCATTAAGATTAGGAAAGATCTCCAAGATCATCTGGTCCAACCAGGAGAGCTTGAACCATCCCCTTGAAGAATCACCAAGGTAGCCTGTTTTCAGTGGTTGTTTCAGGATCAAAGAGCCAGGCTGAATTTGTGCTGCATCTGCAGCTCATCAGTACTACTTTTCCTTGTTTTTTGGAGTCTTAGCTAATTTATACCTTAGAAGGGACATTGCCAGTCCTCATCCTTTTGACCCAACAATATCTCAGTATCTTCAATGCTTGGGAGTCTTCTTTACTTCCAGGACCAACTCGCAGGAGTCCCCTCTGGTTAACAGGATTAAACTGAACTTTTCTTTTCTGGTTTCCAGCTCTTACCCAGTGCCAGATCTGTAGCATTTTCAGCCAGAAGAACCCCAACTAGTCCGTGAGCAGGGACTGACGCTTTCTCAGGTACTGTCTCATGCAGTTATCCTTTATGCATTTAGACCAGTTCCATCAAAATAATTCCTTCTAGAAGGCTGAATTCAGTGTATTGCACAAAATAGCTCCCTGGAAGGAGAAAAAAATGACACTTACCTGTCTTTAAGCGAGTCCTTTTTCACACAACATCTGTGCACTGTGAGATGTGATGGCTTTGGGGACTGTGTATCTCGCGTTGTTGTAGCAGTACTGAGCATATGACTTACGCAATCCTAAATTTGTAACCCCTCTCTGGCACCAGTCAACGAACAAATGTGTCTCAGGGAACACAAAGCAAACCCGCAGCAACATTCACCAGTCCATGGGGGACCAAACCAGGCACTACCATGCAAACAATGACTGTGCACAGCTGCTCCTATGGTCCCCACACATCACTGGGAACTGATGCAGCAAAACCAAAATTCGGTATTGATCCATCACTTCTCTCAATTACCAGGCACCAAGGCCTCTTGAGGAGATCAACTCTTTGGCCTGGCAAGATGAGCTCACAATTGTGGCGTGTGAAATGTGCACACTGCATTATCACAATGCCACTTTACATCTCCATTATTGTCACCAGGGGCTGAATCCTTGCGGAACCAAATCCCTGGACACATGCAGAGCTTGCAAGACCATGAGCTGCTTCTCTCTTGTATAAGATGTTGCAATACTCTCCCTTGCCTCCTCAGTCTGGGCCACAGACTGCACGTATCCCTCCCTCTCCCTGACCCCAATTATCTTAATAAACAGCCTGGACACATCTCTGACTCACTTAAGATAATGATGACCTGGCCATGATTAGCTTGTTCAGACTTCCTGGCAGTTTACTGAGCCTAATGTGACTCCAGTCTGGCTCTTTCGGACTTCTCATGAAAGAGGCTGACCTCCAGCAGCAGCTGCTCTACCATTAGTGGGTGGAGACCTATACACAGATCAGGCACAGGCTGCTCCCAAAAATCAGGCTTGAGCCATGAAGGCTACTTTTTCTGAAAACAAGCTCCTAACTACCCTGGACGGCAGAGGTAGCAGTGGTTTCTCGTGCCAGCAGACCGATCTGGTAGGGTGGTACCACTCCCAAGGTATCAAATGGAAATATGGGGGCAAGGACAACCCCAAATACCATAGTACTGAAGAGCAGCTCTGCACGTTAACATTTCTGGCTGCCTGTCTGAAAGATTCATTCACCCAACCTGAGAGCAAAAGCAGCACCATTCAGCCAGTCTCACAACATGAATATATGAAGCAAGCCTGTGGAGGAAAAAGGCTAAATAATCTGAAATCATAGGCAAATCCTTACAAGAAGTCAACTCATCTGCAGGAATTGGGCATAGGTCACAAATGACTCACTAAAAGCAGAGCAAATCATTTAACCAGTGCCTGGAACAAATCCTTCTGCTTTGTATAGAACAACCAGAACTTATTCCTGCTGATTAGTCAACAGTTACACTCACAAGTTCAAAATTATTATCAAAGTTCAAATATAATTGTCTTGTACTTGCACTTTGCTTCACTGCTGGAGAAACCATCATCTTTTCTTAGCTAAGGAATCATCTTGCACTTATTTACCAAGGCTGGGAGCGTGGCTTAGGATTTTCTTAACTCTTAATTTGACAAACTCGAAGACAGAACTCCAACTCAGAACCCCAGTCTGCAAAAACCCAGTTAACACCGTTTTGCATTTCTGTACAGATTGCAATAGGAGCAGGCACTTACCAATTCTCTGGAAGCCAATTACCAAATCCCAACAAGGAAGATGGACAAACAACCCCCAAAACTGCTGTGACATATCCAAGGAGGCAAAATTCAGAACAGAAGGGTGACTTCAGGAGCCGAAGCAACCAAACTGAGTTTTCAGCAGCAGCAGAGAGGCACCGTATTTGCACCCCTCTGCCCAGCACGTGTCTTCTCCACATGTCAGCTTACAAGGGCTTGGGTGTAAGAGAGAACCAAAGAAAGCAACATGCATTTCTCAACTGTTTGGTGCTGCTTTTGAGAAATTGTACCATTAGAAGAAACACAAAGGAAGTCCCACTGGGTAAATGACCTTATTTTTACAGTTGGGCTTCCTATGTTGTTTGTTGGTGGGTCAAGATAAAGCTGGTCAGTAGGGCTAAATCGGTGTGATCCCCCGTGGTGTAGAAGTCCTGCAGCCTCCAGTACAGGACTGCATCACAACAAGCCACTGGATATGTGGGGTTGGCAACTGATGCCTTGATGCAGAGCCTGGCACACCAGGCTGCATGTTGGTTCCACTAAGGAGCCTGCCTGTCAGGAGGAGAGTGTGGGAAGACATCAGGGAAACCACAGAAAACAAAGGCAAAGCAAAATGAACCGTAACAGCAGAGGGAGATACATCGCTTTGCCAGATAAAGCACCTTTTCCATCTGTGTGCATGCTGGTCTCCCATCACAGTCTTTCCCATTCAGAGTGGATGTATGCGTTTTCCCACAGCTTCTTAAACTTCTCTGCTAAATGATCCGGGCCTAGAGGCACTGGGACATACACAGTTAACAAGGACTCTTCAGCTCGTTGCATAAATCCTACCAGAAGCACTTCAAAATGTTAAACAAAAATTAAGTCACCCAGCATTGATTTCTTGCATGCTCTCTTCCCGTTGCTCACCCAAACCTGCGTTTTTGAGCTATACTTCTGTGTCTAGGCTTCTTTATCCTCTGCTAATGCCCAGGCTTAACCCTGAGGATCTGCAGCTCACTCTGGGTACAAATTGGAGCGGAGTGATGATGCACTACTTCAGTTTGCTGACACGGCAGAAGCACCTTCCTCCAACTGTCCACAGCTCCCAGGACTTCTGCCCTGGTGTCCTCCCCTAACAGCACGGCACAGACACATGCTGGGAAAGTCAAAGACCTGGTGGTGGGAAGACTACCACCTTCAAAAGAAGCTCCAGCCTTTGGGGAAAGAAGGGCTGACTCTTTAAAAGCACATCTAAATAACCAGAAGAGCAGTAAAGAGCATCGAGACTCATCCTGTGCAACTTGAATAAGCAGCTATGGAGACTCACAGCACTCAGCAGGGCCAACAAACCCTCATCATGACCTTCAGCATCACAAGTATCAAACACTCATCTGCATCAAGTCCAAGCCTAAGGTCCTGCCAAGCCACACAGTGCTTCCTTTGTGCAGAGAGGTATTGTGCCAGAACTATACCATGCCCATCACACTCACTCCAGGCATGGAGCTAAAAATGACTCCATCTTTCCAGATTCAAAACACAAGGAAACAAAACTTCACTTCTCTGCTCATCCCATGCAGGGGTCACACTGTACAAGACCCAAGAAGACTTTTGGAAGGATCTGATATGTACCACTGCCTGCACCCTACCAAACCAGTACCCCGACTCCTTCAGTAATAAGCTGATAACTCAGGAGTCACCTGAGACAAGTTTGGAATGGAAGAGCAGAACAGCAATATCAGCTCATGATCTGGCTCTCCTGAAGAGCATGGAGCCTTCATACAAGTACCTCAGGCAACAGAGATGACCAAGAAGCAAGCACAAGGTGAAACAAGTGCCCAACCCCTCCACAACACATAACAGAACCCCAGAGCATAGTTATACTTGCTCCTTGGGAACTGAGCATCATAAGCTTCAGGGGAACTCATACCCAAGGAATCAGTTGTCCTAAAATACCAGCAGCCTATGTAATTGGTTACTCAAGCCTTTGTTCTCAGTGTTGCTGGGCTGTGAAACCTGATAATAGACCCTGGAGTGGTGGGGAAGACAAAGCAGAGCTTCCAACACCCATGTTTGCTTCCCATAGCTGAAAAAGGAGCAGGAAACAAAAAATCCAACACATCTCAGCTGGCCAGCATACGTTTAAGGTTGTATACACATCAGGAGACAAACATTCATCACAGGCATTGCATAAATCCCTAAAAAGGTAAAGATCTCAGCCATCATCCATCCTGTGAACAACAACACCCCATCGCTTCTAGAGACATTCTTATCCGAAGGGAAAAACAAGCTGAAATGTACTCAGTGTCATTTTGAGATGTTTGCTTGAAATTCATGCCAGGAAGTTACAGCAACAGAAAGATGCTGGAACACGTTTTTGTCCTGCTCATCAAAATTCTCACCAACTTTCCTTGACGGTTCCAGCACCATCCACCAACATCAACTCAAACAAGTCTCCAGTCTTATGCTCACCATCACCTGCAGGTTGGCACAGAAGCTTTAAGTCACAGAAATGACTTCTCCAAGTGACAATACAGACATGAGCCACAGCCTCTAAGACACATCCTTGAGCCAAGCCCTGCACACTGCAAAGCAGCTCTTCCCTACACCTGGAGCACCCACCCAACCATCCTTATGTGAAAGCCAAGGAGAAACCAAAGCCTGCCACTCACCTGGCACCCCACTGCCTCTACATCACACACATCCATGTTAGTTTAATAGGATAATTGTCCCTAATAAAGGGACAACAGTCCAACACGCAAACAGAGGGCAACTTGCATAGCCAAGCAGCAACAGCATGTCCTGAAATGAGCACTGCAGCCACAACCTTTTAGTGTCAAGATCCCTGAGAGATAAGGCTCCTAATAAAACTCCTTCCACTGAGTGCCAAAACTTGCCTTGAAAAACCCTACCACCATCTCCCAGCAGAACTACCTTGACCATTTTGAGCTACAAAACCCAACAGGTTATCAACTGAGGTCAGCAGCAGAGATACAGGAGCAAGAGCCACACCTGAGCAATGTTCACAACACAACCGTAAATCCCACCCTCTGCACCCTCCCGAAGGTACAAACAAACCAGGCTTCCCACACGTGGATCATCTCATGAAGAAGTGGTCTATAGGACGTGTCATTGTGAATGTTTATTTATTTTGTCTTCAAAGAAGAGACCTGATGCAGCTGTTTCGTTAGAAAATAAAGTGTTTATTAAGAAACTAGACATTGAACACCCCTATAGTCTCTGTGAAAAGGGACCGTCCCATTTCCCATTAGCACAGGATGATAGTTATGGCAAGATAAGAATGCTCAAAGATGGAGGAGTCTCATTGACAGAAAATGAGGTAATGATTTACAATAATTAAAAATAAAATAAAATTAAAAAAGAAAAAAAAAAGAAAAAAAAAAAAAAAACATCCTTAGACTTGCTACTTAAAGCCACCGATCGGAAACGGCCATGACTGGCTTTCGTTTTCAGCAGTAAGGAACCAGAGACTGTAACTGGTGTTAAACAAATTGAGACATCGATCACAGTGGGGAGAACTGCTTTAAATTATACTGTACGGTCTGGAGGATTTCTTCTAAGCAGAGATGGACCTGAGCTGCAAAATTCAACCCTTCCTCTGCTAGGGTGTTTGGGTATAGGCTTCTGGTTCAGGCCCACGGATGTGTCTCTACGACTGATATACACAGTTGAGAGCAGAGTCCCCTGAACAGTGCTAGGGAGAGGAGAGAGTTCAGACGGACGACACATCCCCAGGTCGGGTGGGCGACTCCCAGGAGGTGGGGAATTCAGTTCAGACAAGCACCCAGTGATTCGCACGTTTTGCGAAGCTCCTCCTTACTCCGTGAATCCGCAGAATTGAGGTGTGAGTATCGAATGGCCGCGGCTCCTCTCTCGCGGTGCACCTCTCGCATTTCCAGCTCCGATGCGGGCAGGAAACATTGCTGGAGTTTGGTCGTGGTTTCTGAAGTGATCCAACCCGAACCAGGCCTCCTCGTCCTAACGCAGGTGCCCCCCTACGGCACGTCCGTTAACTTAAAGCAATCTGCCACCATTTCTCCCGTACTCTTCTATTGCACTTTACCTTTTTGAATTAGCGAACCAGGAAAAGAAGCAAGAGAATGGAACATTCCCGGGGACATCCCTATGAGAAAGCTGATTAAAAAACCTCCTGGCCATCTCCAGGGTGGTTCACGTAGGGCACGTGTAAAGGCAGGGAGAAGCAGAACATCCCATTCTGAGGCTTCTGCCCAATTCTGGTGGATAGGGACCAGGACTCTTTCCAGTGGCAGCGACCCCTCAGGGCTGGTGATTTGCAGACATCCCTGGTGTGATAAGGTCATCTCAGGCCACCAAGAAGGCAAGCACAGCTGAGTGGCTGGTGAGCAAGCTCCTGGTTCAATACTCCCCTCCGAAAAGGATCTGGCCAAACCTGAAGCTTTCGGGATTTTGTTTTTCCTCTAGAGAAAATCCTCTTTGCTTATAGGTTTTCACTGATATGTGTGAGCAAATCTGTATTTCCCCGTACACGTGACATCCAGAGAGTCCAAGGAAAACCCTGCAAGTTGCCACGAGGGCAGCTGACTTCTCTTGAGGACAGGATCAAAGGGTTTATTTTTCTATCTGAGAGGCTTTGGATGAAGTAAGACAAAAGTGGGAAGGGAGAGGCGGAGAGAATACAAATACCGGCCAGAGAACAAGATCGATATTCCTTTTTATGCCACAGAAGAAGCAACAGAATACTTATTTTTCCTCCCCTTCAGTTGGTCTGCCTCGAGCTGATCGTTCTGGGAACGTGACTGGGTTACAATTAATCTCTACTTGGGTGGAAATACAGGGGAGAGCTAAATGGGGCTGGAAAAGGCCCAGCAACTGGGACCTGCGTGCGCCTGATATGCTTTTCCACTTTGCTTACTGCCCTAGTCCTGTCAAGGACACAGACCCTCCTGCGCTATGGATTCTCCATCCATGCGGGAAGTCCAGGCACCTCCTCAGATAAAGCTCATCATTCAAGCAGCAGGGAGAGACCAGAGCACGACAATGATATAGTCAGATCCAACGAGTTGCTCTAACACACAGACAGACAGACAGACAAAAAAAAAAGCCTCCTAGAATATGTGCACTTCAAAAATAACCACATCCTCTTCCCATCAGAGAAGCAAGATTTTCTTTCCGTTATTATTCCTTCCAACATTATTTTCTGTGCAAGAACTGGGAGCGGGGCTGCCTTTTCTCTTACCAAAAGTCTTCATTCTGCTTTAGTTTCTTCCAGGCTCCCGCCTCAGCTCGCTCTGGGAGACCTCCCATCGCGGTGCCACAGTAAGAGGTGATGGCGGCATTCACTGGGTGTTGCGAAGACACAAGCTTACAAGGAAAACTCCAAGCAGGGAGGAGGACATGACTAAAGATGTCAGTTTGGTTGGCTTGGTTGGTTTTGTTTTGTGTTTTATTTTAAAGCAAAAGTACAATTATTTACTGTGTTATTAGGATGACTCCTTTCAATTGAGTTTAATTTTATTTGCTCTCATTGCTGCTGTTGTGCCTTGCAGGAATATTTAACGAACACAGCGACCATTGGAGGAAAGAACAGCCCTGTTATCTGGTGACAGAAAACCACAGTTTCAGTTGGCTTTAACGTGTGTACAGGCAGGGCTGTGGAGTCCTATTAGGAGGAGACCTCAATCCATACAGACCACGCTTACTGCTTCCCACCATTTTGAGGGCACAGCCTATAAACTTGACATCAGAACAGGGACTTTTAAGGAGTTTTTAAAAGCCATGACGTCCTTTGCTGAAATAAACACTGACATCCTCAACATAAATGCCTTGGTTAAGAGGTTTGGAATGTCCAGGGAGGCTTATTGGATTCAACATAATTTCTCTGAAACCTAAAGGGGGAAAAAAAACAGAAAAAAGAAAAAAGCAAAATAAAGTAAACGAAAAAACAAAAAAGAGCAAAACTAGAAAAAAAGAGAGAGATATCGACACACATGTAATTATTAAAAAAGAACCAAATGAATAACCAGCAAACGGCTGCAGCTAAATTAAAGCCAAAATGCCTTCTCTGGGCAGGGCTATCTCGCTCTCTCTTTCCACCAGGACCAGGCAATCACTTCACCTGGTGCATGCAGGCACGAGTGCTCTGAGGATAAGGGGCATGCAAGCAGTCTGGATGGAGAACTGGGAACAACTCTCTGCTAGAGGTTCCCACTAACCAAGGGTGGAAAAGTCCTAGTTCCTACCTAGTCCACCCTTCCTTCTAGGCAGGGAGTGAGGAAAGCAGAGGATCCTTCTTATATCTTACACTTCTCTAATTATTTATTTAGTCTGGCTTAACATTTCTGAAGCAAAAGAGTACTATTACGAGGCTGGGGAGAACTGACTCTCATAACCCATGAGACTTCCTTAGCTAGCCTCAGCTGTCCCATCTACCCTGAAACCTGGCAAGCTGGAGGCATCTTCTTCTTGGACAACCTCACATCTTTAGAACTAATTTGAAGGTATAATATTTTCCAAAAATACTGTCCAGATGAAGAGGAAAAATAAGTGGAGCAGAGAACACATGCATCCACCTTCCTTCAGCCACAGCAAACTTCGTGAGCAAAGACAATGCTTTCAAGGACAGTAATAACCATCTCTTCATAACGCTCCTGCGTTGGGATGTTATGACCAGGGACACCTACTACTAGCGTGTTTTTAGAAAACATATATTAGCATAGAAAGTCTATATTAGTATAGGAATCATTAGATGTTCTTTACTATTGAAGATGAACATTATTTGCTGAAGTTATATGCAAATATTCAGGACTTGTGAGAGAATAGTTCTCTGGGCTGGAGCGAGAAAACCTGCTGTGGAACCCTGGATAGGACCCCAGGAGGGAATCCTCCTTTGCTAAGTTCATCCCATTTTTGTGTTAAATCCTGCAAGTTTCTTGCAGAAAAGACTCATGTTTGTCTTCAGGTGTCAGCTCATCAGTTTTACATTACTTCTTCAGACACCCATTTGTATTAGTGTTTCTACAACTGAGGCCATCCCAGTGGAATGGGATGAGACATGGCAGGAACAGGCAGATGTCACTGAAGGCAGCTGTTAAAGCTGCAGTGAGGTAGCTCTTGGCTCAGGGCAGGCGTGTAAAACATAACCGGTTTTTACACCAGTTTTCAAAATCCTCAACGCAAATCCACTGAGATGCCAGGCCCAAGGCACACATGGCAGCAGTCATGGTATTGCTCTAATCTGTCCCAAATTTTTATGGGCCCAAAGGGCTTTTCCAAGAAAATTAATGGGATTCCTTAGCTACGTGACTGCTCTAAAATCTGGAAAAGTTCCTGTTCCTCATATTGTCACAGGATTCTTAACAGATCAGGTAAGTCAGCCCCAGTCTGGCATTAGTAGGGCAGCACGAAGCAGCCTGGATGTCCTTGTGAATTGATTGCAATAGGAAAAGTGCCTTCCACTAGCCTAGGAATGGAAAATTAATCTAAACCAGATTTTTTTTTTCTTATTATTTCTATTACTCTTCCATTTCTCTTTCATTCCTGTACTATCTTGTTCCATCAGCTCATTGACACATACCTCTTTTGATGAACCTGAGGATGCAGACAAAAGCTGTTTGCTTGGTTTGGAACTGCTTACATTTGTTTGGGGAAAACTATCTGTTATTCTCAGTGGCCCTGATGGACTAATCCACAGGGGAGAGTAAGACAGGCTCAGCTTCAGTTCATGTGTCATGAACAAGATTCATAGGCAAATTCCAAGTGCTGAAATATCACTGGTAGTGAGAAAGAGCCTAGCTCAACTCTCAGAGCCAAAGCAGAGTTTAAAGTGCTGATGCTTTGAAAAGTGTATGTAAACTAGTCCATTTCTTATCAGAGCCACTGGGAGACAAATAAACATGGCATCCCTGAACGTCACTATTTATCCTGTTTTGTTTTTCATAATATAAATATACTTTATGGTCGCCAAAGGATAGCTGGGAAAGCCTATACTCAACAATATCAAGTATCTCAGAGGAGCACTCCTGTCTGCTTTATTTTCTTTGCATTTCTAAGCTCTGCTAAATTAAGGCAATTCCACTTCTGCTGGACCACGTGCAACAGACCTAAAAACCCACTGGGGACACACAGCCTCGGCAAAGGGACGTGTGAAAGATCAGCAAGACTTAAGGCTGGGAATGCCAAGGGCTTCACTCTTGGTTGTCAACACTAAGCTTGGAATCCCAGCTGCAGGGACCTCTGTTAGGGCAGGTTGTTTGCAGGGTGGGACTGGGGTAGAGGTTATCCTATAACCGACATGCTGAGTAGTGAGGGACAATGAGGAATGTGGCAGGAGGATAGCCTCTATTTCTGAAGATAGGGGGCTGAATGCACATACTGATGACTTGGGAAAACAGTGAAGCATCGGTCATTTTGGCATTCTCTCCTGATTTATTAAAGTTCCCAAAGTATCTGAAAAAACAAACATGCTTCTTGCCTGACTGATCATTCCTCTTTCCTCACTGCTATCTCCCATATTGTACTGCTACCTTCACCCCCATTCTCTTGTATGGAGCAGAAACCAACAAGGCTCTTGCTACGTTTCATTATCAGATGTGAGATGGATGATGTTCACTGAGATGTCCAGGGTTAGAATGGGTGAATCTCAATAGGTTCAGAGTTTGGATTCTACAATGACAAATGTAATCTTTCCACTATCAAAGCATTTAGATCATAAAAAAGTAGCTTGGAAAATTCTTAAAGAATGGGCTTTTTTTGTTTGTTTGTTTTGCCCTTTTCTCCCTCCCCCCAAAATAACAACAACAAAAAAAGCATTCACCTTTTTGGAAGGTTGGGGAAATCTTAAAAATAATTCTTTGTGTGAAGTTTCACATTTGTCAGTGCCAGTTGAAAACTGGGAGAAAAAAAAAATATTATCTTTGATATTGGTTGTCGATTTGGAGGGAAACTCCTATATATAAAGCCTGAAAATAGTGAGGAGGTTAAAAAAAATAAAAATTAAAAAAAAAAAAAAAAAAATCACCAAACAAAACAACCAAAGGAAAAAAAAAACTGACAAAAATAAAAAATAGAAAACCATTGTAGATTCAAAGCAAAAGTACTCCAAATACCTACAAAATTGGGAAGGGTCTGACAGATTAAACTTTGTGCTTGTCCCTGTTTTAGGGAGACCGCATTTTATATTAAAACTTAATGCTGTCTGTCTTTCCTAATAGTCATGGTATGGGAGTGGAGTAAATGTATGGAGAGCGTTGGAGAACAGGGGAGGAGGAATGAGCTCAGATTTGCTGTGCAGCTCTAACAGCTTGAGATGGAAAGAGCACATGGGGCATTTCTCTAAGCAGGCTGGGGGATGTGGCAATGAAAGGACGAGAAGATTGAAGGCAACCAAACCATGCAATCAGTTTTTGTCTTCAACCCTGGCCATCCACTTAGTCCTCCAGAGCCGTCTTGAGTTTCTCAACACCCTGACTGGTGAGTCTCAGACACTCCACCCCATGCACACACCCAATCCAAGGTGCTATGGACAGCACCTTGCAAGGAACACCCTGCCTGCACTGACTTACAGCAAGACTAAGGAGACAAGAGAGAAAATTTCACCTCGCCATCACTGTTTGCTTTCCAGTAAAATTGCAACTGTTCAAACATTTGCCTGAGATTGCTCCAGGCCAGATGATAAGAGCATCAGGGAATGGGGCGTGCAGAAGGCAAGAGAATGACGCAGAAACGATGCACAACTCACGGCAGCCCCATCCACCACAGCGGCAGGAGTGGGGCAGCCCAGTTTTGAAATCCATGGGTGGAAACTGCTCTTAGAAAAAAAAAAGCAGCATAAATTGCTGTGAGAATGGATGAGAAAAGTAGCGGAATGTCATACAATGCCTGGCAAGAATGGATTAATTAAAAATAGCAAATTAGGGGCAACAAGCTGGCCAAACACAACACTGCTATCCAGACAGGGTGACAGAGCTTTGATGTCTCTTCTATGTTACAGCACAATTTGAGATATAAAGGAAAAGCAACAGGAGACTCCAACACCAGCGTACATTATCTTTGTCTATGCACAGATATGAAGTATGAATAGCATCAGAGGAGGCATGAAAACCATCAAGCCTGGACCACATCCAGAGCGAATGAAACAACCATCCATCTAGTGAAAGCCAGGACCGATATATCTATACCTAAGGGGAAAGCAACACAACAATCCAGTTTTCCTGCCATGGATGGGTTCATCTGCAGGGCTCTGATACAAAATCCTTTCTCTTTCTCTCCCCCAACATATAACAGGGCAAGAAGCAGTCCAGCCTGAGGCTTTGCTTTCCACGACAAAGCAGGTCACAGCAGCCCAGCAGAGGCACACCACGAGGTTTTCCCCAGCGCTCTCAGCTGCAGACAAGCACGTCATCTCCTCTACCATCAAACAGCCTGGCCCTCCTCTCACTTACACCAGCTCGTCACTGTTGACCACAGCGAAGAACCGCAAGACATTTTAGCACACAGATGAATTTCACACCAATACGCAGACCTCAAGCAGACCTTCAAGTAGACGACAACTCTCATAAGGTTCACAGAGAGGTTCTCGGAGCTACAGATGTGCTTATGGTTGTTCATTTTCATAGAAACAGGGTCCTTATCCCCCTCCAGAGCAGCTCACTTTGTATTGTTGTTCATTTTCCAATGCTTAACCTCACAGCTTAGAGTCTCCCACTTTAGTCAGTGAGATCTCACACCACTGGAGACCTCTTGGGGATGTGCAAGATGGAGCTCTAGCTATGGTTTGTGGCACCTTCATCAACCTCAACCCAAAATCACGAGCAGAGGATTGAGGCACTGTGTATGTTTTTGAGGACATGAAAGGGAAGAGATGGGCTAAGAACAAGAGAAACAGCAGAAGCAAGTGGATCCAAAAGATCCTATTTCCACACAAGTTTCTCTTATGCTTACCTATAGTGCAGGAAGGGATAGGACAATGCTGCAGACACCCAAGAGCTGAACAATGTTCCTTGAGAAAAGGGCAGTGCTCATGGCTTTCCATGCAATGAACTCTGTAGGACTGTGTAAGACTCATTAAACCCTTGGTCGGAGGAATTCCAGCATCCGTAGCATTTCTGCTGTTGCTGCCGTTAATGTGAGCCATTTCTATATTAGCTGGGATCACAAGTTTGTTTTCTCTGGAACTCCTTCGTGGATGGAGGAGTTCCAAGATACTAAACGATGTAGCCTGATAGCTCAGAAGGCAGAGCTCCAAGATTCCCCAACAATTCCCCTTAGGAAAAGCCCCAAAGTGCTTACCAGGGTATAAAATTTAAAAATATAAAATAAAATAAATACAAAAAGGAAGAAAAATATAAAATGTCTATTTAAGACAAAGTGCAAAATAAAAGGGCTATTTTTAAACCTGCTGCAGCATCTGAGATGCCCTGTGATTTGAGCTGAAGCTACCCTCCCTGTCCAGAGGCACAGCCAGTGCTTTCCCCTAGACTGCACAGAGGTGCAGCTATTTAAAGCCACTCAGAGGCCCACTGCATGATGGAAAGCAGCCAGATCAGTTGGGCCTCCTCGGTTTTGTTTTCATTAGATTGAAGCCAGAGTATGTGGAATTATTTATAAGAGGACCAGGGATGGGGGACGGGCTGGGCACCCAGCAAGTTCCACCATAACATACAGAGGTTACTCTCACCTCAGATAAATTGCACAGGGTCAGTGAAGGTTTCTGAGCAAAGAGGATGCCTTATTTTGTCCATCATGACACCCACAGCCCTGCATGGCAAAACTCTTGAGGTTTTCATGCCAGCCATGAGAGCAAGCTGCAGGAAAGTTTCCAGGTGCCTGAGAGCTTGGTGGTAGCTTACATCCTGGGTGCTATCTGGTTATTCTGCCCCTGTCCCTCTCTGTGCTTGCACCAGTACATCACAGAGCCTTCCCCTCTATACTTCTCACCAACTTGAGCATCAATAGAATCTCCCTAAAATCCCCATTTCTCACAGTCATGCACTTCCTCCGCCTCTGAACTCCACAAATCCCACAGGACCCAGCATCAAAGATCCCATCCCAACACGTAATACCTTATTCTCATATCACTTTGGTTTTCAAATACATTCTTTTTTTTTTCTTTCTTTTTGGCCCTCGGAGTGCTGCTGATTTAAGAGCTGCGCACCGTTTTGCAAGAGCTTCTCATTTCCACTTTGCCTGACAGGTATTCACGTCCCTCTGTTCCCCAGCCGCTTCAGATAGCAGCAGTTACCCTGAGCGTTTTACACAGAGCTATTGAAACCACCAACTACTCTGCTCAGCAATGAACATCCGCCAAGAAAGAACCTGGTCGGGCTCGTGCTCCGTAATTGCTGATTAATTCCAATTACTGTACAGCCGATCCACCGGTACCGCAGATCGCCACATCAAAGAGCCAACCCGCAAAGGAAGCCCCTAAGTTAGAGCAGCAACAGCCTCGTTACAAACTTCTTTTCAGCCGGGGAGAGCTTCATAAACATTAATTTGTTACGCCTTGCTCGTTCCCTTGGGAGACAGGAGCTGTTGTATTCATTACGCAGATGGCAGAAGTGTGGCACGGGATGGGAATGAAGTGTGTCCGAGGTCCCCAGGGGAATCGATGCCAGGGTGTGAGCACTGCGCAGGGAACAGCCCCAGCTCCTGCGTCCCATCCTGTCCAAGAGACCTGGTGCCTGGAAGGGGATAGGAGAGCTTGGAAAAGCCAGATGGTCAGGACGTGAGCGCAGACACCAAAGGAGATGCATACGGTGGGTAGGAAAGCACAGAGCTCTGCAGGCTGCAGCTGGGACCAGACGGTTCCGACAATGCTCTCCTGCTCCTCGGTGAAGATGAGGCTGGCAGAGGAGCTGATCAAGGGCCAGAATAAATTCTCGCTTGCTCAGGTCTCTTTAGTCTGCCATCTGCTCCAGCAATACCTGACTTCATCTGGAAAGGCCAGAGCTGCCTTCCAGGAAGCCCAGGAGCAGTACAAGCCCAAGAGCCTGACGTGTCAGGAGAAGCTTCCTTCGGGAAAGAAGATTTAATAGAGTTTGCAAATCAGGGATGGAAACTGAGGAGCGCTCGAGCTCTCAGCAGGCAAGGAGGCACAGAGCGCTACAGAGGAGTTGTAAATGGAAGAGGATGAGCTGAGGGAAAAAAAACACTGTGAGTGCAGCAGGGAGCCTCGAGGAATGAGGTTTTGTTGATTTTTTCAGCTGTTTGGATTCAGGGTTGTCTGATATTGTAGTCCTTCATCTATGTTTCTCTGGATCTCCTACTCTGCTGATTGTTCTGGAAATGAGTGCTACCACCACAACTCTTCTTTCCTTCATAATTGCCCCACTAGATGGTTCTTAAAACAAGTTGCACCAATATATCTTAGAAGAGTGTTATTAAGCTTTTGAGAGGGGAGATCCTGACTCCATAGTTTCCTTCGAGACCAGGTTTTGGTACCTGCCAACACATGGAAAGCTCTCAAACATGAAGCCCAGGGCAGTCCCAGGACTGAGCTTTCACCAGATGAAGAGGACAGCAAGCAGAGGAACAAGGCTGGTGCTAGGATTGTGCTGCTCCTAGGGAACAATTTTGGTAGCACCAACTGAAAAAGTGGCTGATATTTGTGGTGGACTTCATTCTGCAGGAGAGGAGAAAAGGCACCACTCCCACAAAACACACACAGAACTCAGCATATTTTGCAAGAAAAGGTCTGAAAAAAAAAAAAAAAAAAAAAAAAAAAAAAAGACCCTTTTCATTGCTGCCAGCAATGAGATGAGGTGGGTGGGGAGCCCCCAAACTGCCCACCCAGGGGAGCTCCTGGTGGCTGCTGTGCCAGAAGACCCTCACTCCCCCCTGCAGCAGACAAGGAGCTGTGCAGAGCAGGAAGGTCCTGTACATCACTGCAGGGCAGCAAATGAAGGCCAAACCCCAAATACACAGCGTCTGCAAAAGAGACATTTCCATTCAGAGGGAGAAAGACCAGGGTTTCTTTCTTGTAAGATTTTTCCAGCAAGCAGCCTAGCAGTGAATTTTTTGCTCTGGCAGTCAGCTCCAAGCTTAATAAACTACCTGACTCCAAGACCAGTCTTTGACCCAGTTTCATTTTGGGACTGAAACTAAGTCTCTCTCATTGAGTCACCTAAACGTACAAGGCATTTAGAGCACTGCAGCCCAATCTCATTTCACACCATATCACTCCATGTGAGCCTTTGTGTCTGTCCCACTTGTAACACGGTACATGCCGATCACATCTCAGCACGGACGAGGGACAGAGAAGGGGCTGAGCTCTCAGACCTGCAGACGGGGAGGCACTGCAATGTGGAAAACTCTGGGAATTTAACTGCCCAAACCTCATTTTCCTTCCACCAGAGGACTGCATGCTTGAGAAAAAGGGAAACAGCTGTACTTAAAAACCAAGATCTTTCTTCTTCTCCACTATCCGTTGTGCAGAAGGCAGAAGTCCTGCCTGTTATCCCTGCAGGACACGTCCTCCTCAAAGCCAGAGCTGCCAGAAAGTGCCAGAAGGAAACAGGAGCTGCCGTGTGCTCGAGGCGTGGGCTGGCACGTGGGTAGCGTGTACGTGGAGCACGTGGCAGGGAGTGGAGGAACACGGAGCTGCGAGCACGCACGTGTGGGGCTGAGAGCACAGCGCTGCCGAGCATTTACTCTCACTTTACATTACGGGTTTAATGGCTTTTAACGGGAGACTTTGTAAGCGATCAGGAATCGGAACAAAAGGAGCTGGGGGAATAATTATTCTAACCAGGGGAGCTAAAGAACATGGCAAAATTGTGTGCTGAGCAATCGTGCTAATTAAAGGCACCCAGAAGAATCAGGATAGAAACGCCAAATGGTTTTCACTCTGCTGCCCTAATCCACTAACTGCCTCCTCGCCTTGACTCCCACCAGCTGTGGGAAGGACGGCTCTAGGTGAGTTGGCTCGTAGCAATAAAGGGACCGAGCTAAGCAAGAGCCACAGGGGACCAGTCCCCTCTGTACCAAAGGGCTGAAGCAATGCATGCCCTGCCAGATCTACCAACAGCTCCTTTGCACCGCCAGGCTGGGGGAGCAGATGCCCCTGCTGCCTCTGGCTGAGCACTGAGGTTTCAAACACACTTTGCAGAAGAAGAGCAGCTGCTGGCAAATACCAGCACAAGGCTAAGCACAAGCCACAGTGACCACCCGTGTCCTTTTGTGCCAGTCTGCCCTGCAGCATGATCGCTTCTCTGTAATGGCCATGGCTTTCCAATGGATAAAGACATCTGAGCAATGGAGACCATCCTGATCTTCCAATGCTTAAAATGCCAGTCCTCGTGCTGAGTTTTCATGTGCCACGCTAACATCAGAACAGCAAGAACTAATGCTACAACATGGGAAATTTATCACCCAGAGAAAGTGGAGACTTGGAAAACGTCTACATCATAAGGAAAAGAAATGTATGTACAATTGCTCCAACAGGCTGGAGGCTTTACAGACACAAATAAAAACTTTCAGGGCCTCAGCCTGGTGAAAACCCAAGCCTGATCCCTCAGGATCTGCTGACCTGTTGGGGATGTCGGAGTGAGACCTTCAGATGCCGAGGCTGGTGTATGCAGAGCCCACGACACAGCGATGAATTCCCACACTGAGCCCAAGGAACATCTCAGTCCTTTCCACCCCTCTGAGAAGATCCACCTCTGATACCTGCTCCTGGGAGATGGGAATGTTTTTTTCCCTGGTCGTGCAGACCTGGGTTTTGTTGCAGCAGTTCCCGGTGCTGGCACAGAGTGTGAGTTACATGTAGGAGAGGTGGAGCAGCAGAACACCCGTGCTAACCATTGCCATCAGGTAACAGCTTACTATTTAAAAAGCAATGGTTTGTTTGTTAATCAGCGGGTCCATTAACATGGAGCAAATGCCTCTCTAATGGACACCCACAGGATCGCAGGCTGAACTATTTGTGCGCAGCATCTTTTGATTGATTCACCCTAAAGATCATCAAGTAAATGAGAGAGGATGTAATATTTCTCCAGGAAGCATTCCGCAGCGGATACATTGATTGCAACGCTCAGCCAGCTGCCGCGTGCCAGTCTCTTCTTAAAGAGACTTCGTGTTTGATTCGTTGATTAAATATTTCAGAAGTGCAAACAAATCATGGGCATTGATTAACTTTTGCCAGATGCTTGGTCCATGGAAAGCTGGTATCCTGCCAAGGAGGATGATGTGAGTGGCCAGTGCCCAGACTGTTCCCATCTCCCTACCCTCGAGCGCACAGTACAGGTTTCACGGTCCTTCCCCAGCCAAACAGGTCACTGCCGTGCTTCTGCTTCTGTGCAGCCTCACCTCCTCCCACCATTAAATCCTTGGCCCAAGCCAAGGGAGCCTGCTTGGTGGCACACCAGGAGCACAGAACTGTTGACTCAAGTGTTCAACTCCACTTGTATCTTAAGCTGCAAAATCACAGTCCGTTTTGCCTGCCAAAGCCTCTCTGACTCCTGCTCTGTCACTACAGTGAATCTCTTTTTAATTGAAAGCCCAGTGAATGCCCAACTGGACAGGAAGAGGCAGGGATGCAAATGAAGACTATCCTGAGAACTAAGGAAGAAAATCCAAAACCCACAAAAAATAGCTGCCACACCAGCACTCCCAGCTGGCAGAGGTGGTCCACAAGCCAAGAGCAAAGTACTTGCTGCAATTTCCATTTTGTGAAAGTAGGTATTTCTCTTCCTCTTTTTTTTTTTTTTCCCTACAGATCAAACACTGGACTGACACTTCCTTTATGAACTGCTGCAAAACCAACTTCTCCTGAAAGTGCCCTGCAAAAACACCACAATACTGCCAGTTCCTGAGCAAGCCCTGACACTGCTCACTCAGCCCCAGCCCTGATGGAGCTGTCACAGCCACCCTGGAGGAGTCCAGCAGGGCCAGGAGAGCCAGGCTGCTGCCACCACTTCAGAAATGACACGCTTCTTTTGCATGCAAATGAACCACAAATTGAGAGCAGACCCTCCTTTTTCCCCTCTGAGCTACTCGTAAATGACAGAGGTGAAAGGTCTTGGAGGCAGGCGCGGCACATGCAGGTGGAACACAGAGGTACAAAGGACTGAGCAGCTAATTGGAGGTGAAATGAGAAAGCTAAACACTCACCCGGGTCCCACGGGGAGACACAGCTAACCCTCCCCTCCGGAGATAAACTCCATCAAGAGAGAGTCCAGCCTGCTAGGATAATGACTCCTCGAGGCATATCAGAGGTGCCAGCATCTATAAATGGGGGCCTTTGCCTGCTGGAGCTTCCATCCTTTCTCCCCTTCAGTACTGGCAGGGAAAAAAAAAAGAAAAAAAAAAAAAGAAAAAAAAAAAAAAAAGCCTGCAGGTCCCATTCAGGCTGAACTACATGTGCCATCGCCGTCTCACAGCCAGGCAACAAGAGGAGGGCTGCAGGTATACGCTAGGCTGGGGATGCTCAGCTCCTGCCCCCATTTCCTTTCTTTTCAAAGAAAACAAGATTGAGTTTGTATTGACTACTGAGAAAACGAGACAACATTATACAGGACACGACCCTCCACAATCAAATTAGGTCATTGCAACACCATAACCAGCACAGAATGCGTAGCTGTGATAGCGCATAGGATCAAGGAGAATGTTTTTATGCTGCAAATATTAAAAGACAAAAGGAAAATGAATAATATCAGGACATCAAACAAAACCAGAACATAAGTTTGGAGGGGCAGGAACAAGCAGCACGCATGTCTCAAGGCTTCCCTCACTAAACCTCCCTGTGCACCTTGCTCAGGCTGGGTTGCCACTTCTCAGAGCTTGCCATTAGAAGCACGGCAAATGCTGGCAAAGAGTTTTGCCACCTCCTGCACAGCTCCCTTGCTTCCCTTCCCCACAGAGCTGACTTTCCAAAAGAGCAAAGCCCCTATTCCCAGAGCAGCTTTCCAGCCATGGCCCCCACTCTGTCAACAAAACAGCCAGCAGCAACATACTCCAGGTGCTGATTTCAGGAGTGCTGAGGTCTGTTCCGATAAGGGACTTAGCGTCCTACATTTGCTTTAGGTCACCACTTCTGCTTCTATATATAAATTACACACGGATCATCAGAAAATAAAAACTGAAGGCATGGTCCAGCTACACAGACTTTGCCATCGTGGCTTGGCACCCAACTCCCCTCCTGCCTCCCCTGCCCAGTTTACGTGTCTCAAAATGTGCTGTCCTGAGCTCTCAGTCTCCCGTAGGAAAACACTTATCCCCCAAGCCATCGCCAACAGAGGCCAATCCATAAAGCTGCTTCGACAGAGTGGGATAAGTGGGTGTAGCAGCAGTGGTATTCACTGCTACTCTGGGACTGAGAAGATCTAGATGTGGGGTCTGGGCTCCACACAATCTGGGAGGTAAGCACTGCCACCCAGGCAGGTCCAAACCCAGCTCAGCAAAATTCTCCCAGCACCTGTTCCTCCCCACTGAGTGGAGGAATATGCACTCATAGTCACCCTGCTAAGTGCAGGAGGGAGGACACAAAGCTTCCTAAAACCCGAGATTTACATACCAGTTTGTGGCAGTGGTTTCCCCACTGCGTAACGAGCACATTAACTTCAGTCAGCCTGGTTCTCCAGAGATGACGAGATGGGAAAGAATGATCGAAGTAAACTGTGATAGAGTTTTTGATTAAGAAGCTGTTGATCAATAAAAGTTATCTGCAGGGCACAGAGTGTTAATGAGCTACCATTCCTTCGTCAAAGCAACACCTGAGCCCGCACTACCTGCTCAACACAGCCCACAGAGGTCAGCAAGACTTCTCCTATTCCCCAGGAATGACAAGGTGAGAACATGGGCCACTGGGCAGGTAGAGAGACCTCAAGTCTCCTCTGTCCCCCTTGTTGTTTAAAGGGCGATAGTGTAAGAAGGAAACAATATGACTTTAGAGAGAAATTTGGCTTGAGAGGAACGAAAAAGCTTAACAACCTGATTCAAGGCTTGAGATGCTATGTTTGGTGGGTGGGCAAAAAGAAATTGAAAAGGCATTCATAACCTTCTCAGACAGCTCCATTAATTCAAAGAGGCCTTCCAGCTCTGCAGCCATAGCACCAGCACCCAGCACATCTGCAGGGAACAGCAGCTCAGGAGCAGGAGGGAGCAGCCAGCCAGGCTACTTGTCCCTGCAAATGGTGATGTGATGCTCAAAATGAGCCACAGCACAGCCCGCAATTGCTGTCACGCTATTGTGCCCCCAGCAGTGATGTAGCTACAAAGAAGTATTAGGTGTTAATACTTATTAACGTCTTAAATTAATCCCCAAAGGTTCCAAAGCATTAATGAGTGGACTTCAGAAAGGGTTTTTCATAATAATGCAGCCACCTGTTTAATAGTACACAGCAGCAGGGCTGAGCAAGGGTTTCAGAGAGCAGGTGGAAAGAAGAGCTTCAGAATAAAGCTATAGAAAAGAGACCAGGCTTTCATGGGGAGAGACAGAGAATATCATTACGTCCACCCGAATTCAGACATATCATCGTAACTAATCATTTTATTCCTCCAGAAATATCCAGTGACCACAAGGAGCTACTACGATCCTTGTATTACATTTCTTCCTGAAGTCATCTCCTCTGACAGCCCAACACAGCCTGCCTGCGAAAGGGATTTGTTTTCCCAGAACTCACTCAGCCTTCCCATCCTTGGAGGGTCTAGGGAGAGTTGAGGAAAAAAAATAAACTGACAGACAGGATACTCTTTCCGGAATGTCCCAAAGGAAACAGAGGGGATGAACACATTAGGATTTCTCCCCCAGTTTCTCAAATTCTCACGGAACTGGGGTTTGCAATCATCCTCTGCAGAGACCATGTCAAGACAGATCATTAATAGTACTTGATGCCGAGTATCTTTAGTATTAAAAAGCACGGCAATTACTTAGTCCAAATCTCTATATTATTCATAAGATCCATATCTATCATGGATATAATATTTACGCTACTATGGGGAAATGTAATAAATAAGCCAATAAGCACTTCCTTCCTCCAGGTCAAGATGAAAGTCTGTATCTTGGAGAGCGATGCTGTCCTCGGGCAGCAAGGCTTGTATCCCAGGCTCCCTGCTCAGCTTCATCAGCCAGAAACTAAAGCCAAGGTAAAAAATAACTGTTTTTGTTCCCAGCCCAGCAAAACTCTGACCAAGCAGGCCAGGAGGCAATGCCTAGGTGGAATGAGGTCAGCACAGCTCCTAGGAGGTCTCCTAGGGAAGATCTTTTCAGAATTAGTTGGCAGAGAAAGCAAAACTTGTTAGGCTGTTGCGTGCCCCCCATGAAAGCGGAAAGAGATTATCTACCTGGAAAGGAGAAGGAAAAGTTCAGAATCCACATTTTGTTGACTTGCTATGTACAGCTCCTAGAACTATTTTGTCCGTCTAAACTCCTGACTGCACTTGGCACCAGCCTGGCTGTGAAAGGACGTCAGGTGGTGTCTCAAACACACGCCGTGGTCCAGCAGGCTGAACGTGGGGCTGGCTGCTGGCTGTCAGCAACCCAGCATGACCTTGAGCAAATCAACATCTTCCCAGCTGCTTTTCCTCACCCATAAAATGTAGATGAAGATTCTTGGCAGCCCCTTGTTGGGCTGTAAGGAGAAATGTATCTTTCCAGGAAGCAGTGGAAGAGCAGGATGCCAGGTTCCTTCTCTCCTTTAAGAACAGGGGAAAATATACCCCACCTCTCAAATATACCCCACTTCCCAAACGCTCAGCTCCCTGCTCTGCTCTCGGTGAGGTTCCCCTGACATCTGGGCTCTGCTGGGATCTGGCACGAGAACAGGACGGTCCCACCCCACCTCTGGAATGTGCCCAGGATTTATTTTTAACACTGCCCTCACTGTGAACGTTTGTGGTGGGATTCGTATGGTCTCACGCTGCTCTCTGTCTCTGCGCTGTGTGGGTAGCTAGTAGCACCGAGAGAGCAGACGGTGCCACAGCCCTCATCCCAAGCAAAGTGCTGAACACAGGGCACCAAGCATCCCATCTCCCTCCAACGCAGAAAGGGAGCCTTGGGGAGCTGCCTCAAATGGAGCTTCTCATGCTGCCCGGGGGCAAATTTGTTCTAGAGAACGGCACACTAAACACAGCCCAGAATTAGGCTTAAAATGACAATTTCAAAATTGTGGAGCCCTCTGCCAAGCTCTTTATGTCTTTCTGGCTTTGGATTGCGAGCAATGGGGTGGAGCAGAAGCTGTGGCTGGTCCAAGGGAAGGCTTGGAGAGTGGGCTGCAGCCTTCTGCTGCATCGAGACCTCAGGTATGTTTTGAGACATCAGGTCCTTTGCTTTGTCACCCACATGGTGGCCATCGTTTCCCCCTGCTCAACGTTCCACATCAATTACAGTGCAGAGATGTAAAATGACTGATACTTTTAATACAAAGGCCCTGTCATTTATTTATTAGCTGGCGACAGGCCCCGCAGTCCAGGATGGATGCATTATAAATCAGCTGCATTTCTAACCATTAAAAATTCATCCAATTCATAATGTAGGACGCCAGTAATTTCCTTATTAGTGGTGAGTGTGAAGGATTTTTCTTTCTTCTCCCTTGGTTTTACTTCGCTTCTTTGCGTTCCCAAAGATCTTGCTTATCTGAGGATTAGCTCAGCTTAATCCTACAAAAGGGAGGTGGAGGGCTGGGGGAAGGGAGACCAGGGCTGAAGTCATTTTGTTCCAGTGTTTTCTTCTAATTGCAAATTTGCCATATAAACTTAGGAGACGTAGCTGCCTTCTCTCCTAGTCACACTTACAGGAGTCAGGGAGACTGTTCATCCTGAATTTAAGAGATGCTTTTAGGGAAACGAGTAAAATAAATCCCTTTTTTTTTGTCAAAGGGGAAAAAGGAGATATAGTGGTAGGACAGGGAAGGTTAATGTTAAAGTTTTTTAAATCTATTAGCAATATAAGAGCAGGTACCAAAATGCTATAAAGTGGTATATTTTTAAAAGACCAAATGTATATATTATATAACATATATCACATAGAATATATATATAAATAAGTAGACGTGTTAGCCGTTAGGCTCAGCGCTCCAAATCATTGTGAAAAATAGGTTAGTAGGGCTGCAAGGAAGGTGTGACATTTCTGCAGATGCATGACTGCTCTGAAGAACTGCTGCACCATCAGCACAAACCCAAGCTAGGAGAAAAGTCTACGCCAAGCTGCAGAGCATCGCTGGCTGGGGTACTGCACCCAGTATGGACTACGCTTAGCTGCGGACGGCAGGACAGTCCGAGCGGTGATGTGGTACATACAGGCATTTTCATGCTCTCATTGAGTCTCTATTTCTGTCTCTTAAACAGATCTGTTCAGATAGGGGCAGGGAGAGAGGGCGTGAAGAGCATATTAAAACAGGGTTCAGCATTAGGTAACTCGCAGCCTGGTTAGGAACAAGCATGCAGGAATGTGAAAATGGATTATGCAATAAACCCTGCCTTAATGGGAGACAAGCCAGGGCATCGGGAGCAATCCTTACACGCTGTGAATTCAGTGTACTTTTCACCTCGAGACACTTGCACACAAATCTCGCATCAGCTCCACGTGGCAGCGGGTTTGCTGAGTTCTCAGTGTGGTCGGCTCGCATCGGTAAATCATGCCAAATTCAACAAGGCTAGTGCTTTATGCTAAACCATGGTGCACCAGGGATGCTCAAGGTCAGGCCTTCAGGAGCACACCAGGGTGCAAGTGAGAACAGCACCCACTTGTGCCACCGCTACCTCGATGCAGCGTCAGCATCCCCCGTGCCACCAGCCCTGCTGGCAGCCATCCCACTCCCCCTGAAACACCCTACAACCAAGAATGACTATTTCTACATTTTTCTTAAATGAAGATGATCTTATTATGTGGGTCTTCCAGCAGTTTTCAGAATTGAACAAAGTATTTTGATCCATTTAGCCCAAAATCAGCACTCAAGTTTGTTGTTTTTTACCCTCTCCTGATGGCTACACAACTTCCCTGCTGGATCCTGGGCTGTACTTTTTGTCTGATAACTTTAGTGCTGTGTGTGCTCTTGTGCAAGCCTGCCCCAATTCCTAAACATTAGCAGCTATCTTTAATCAAGACATGTAATTTAAGTGGACAATGAACAGAGAATGAGAGCTTTCAGTCTTCTAACCAGAAGACATCTCCTGTCTGACCACGATGATTTCCCCATGCACCTCTGAGCTAGATTATAAACCTGAAAACCACTCTGGTTAGATTAAAAAGTCACAATGAGATCCTGCAGATTCTGTTTGCTCCCAGTGCCTTTCAGGGTACCCCACTGCCAGGACCACAGCAAACCACAGACCCATCCCTCTGGCCCCACCAGCACAGAGGTGCCCCAGCCTCCAGATAACTTTCCCAGCAGCCAAGCATTATAAGCCACAACAAACTCATTAAAAGCAAGATAAACATTTAACTGATGGCCAAAAGAAATCAGTACCACAACTGTACCAACATGCACATACACTCACAAGCTATTTTAAATCAACCCACAACATAATTCACGCCATCAACGAACCATTAGGAGAACACTCTTGAAACCTCTATCGTTACCACTGGCACCAGCACTGCCTGAGATTGCCGTGCTGTACCGTGCCTCTCTCTCGCCTTTCTGGGACAAAGTACCAGGCACGAGGAGTGGTGGCTGATGAACAGAGCTCCCCTTTCTCTATCAAGGGCATCTCTATCAGGTTTAAGAGCACTGCGGGGTCAACGAGAGCACCTGGACATGGAGAAGCACTGATATCTGAAGACACAGCCATCGCGTGCATGGGAGCTGAGGGATGCCACAAGGACAGTAGGAGGGTGCTGGTAGCAATGAGTGCTTGAACAAGGGACAGAGGTAATACAGACCATCAGGAGCACGTGTGTACATCCTCCCTGAGATAATGCACATCTTGGGCAGTTATGGTCCAGGCTGAGGGACTTTGAGCCCCATCACTTTGGCTGTACAGGAACAGACCACCCATCTGATGCTAGGACAATGCTGCCAGGCAGTGAGGGCTGTGCTAGAGCTGCTCCAAACCCAAGAGAATTCAGCTCAGAGCCTCTCCTCACCTGGCTTGTTCAGTGCTTGACAGCTGACACATCACAGGCTCCCTTCCAAAATCCACCCCAGGTGGGCTAACCCTGCTTGCCGCCCCTACAGACATTGGGATTAAAGTGTCCCAAGGAGAAGCCTTCAGGTCAGAGGAGCAAGCAGATGGTTGTGTATCAGAAAACACTGCCCCTGTCCTGCATCACTGCTTGATGTCTGTATCTGGCAGTATTTCCTCCACCAGAACAGCCTCTCTGGCGGCTGGTCAACATCAGCAGCACAAAGCCATGCTCTGCTTGATTTAAGGACTTCTCTTCCTAATTTATCCCCACCACCAGGAAAGTCCCTGCCTGATGTACCATCACCACCACATCTTTGCTGCCAGCACCACCTCCCTGCACAGGGCTGGAGCCTGGGCAGCCACACTGATTGCAGGTGTTGCCACAAACATTTTTGGTAAGCAGATTAAAGATATACAAATGGATAATGCCAGACTTTCCAAGACAGCAGGAAAAACTCATCTCTGTGGCATCTTCATGGCAGAAAGGTTTGAGGATTGACTCCTTGAGCATAAGGTTACAATTCAAAGAATAAATGCAATAGGTAAGATGAGCTCTCTACTTCTGCTAAAGTAGATTGGGCTTCTGTGTTCTGGAAAATGGGGATATTTCTTCCACTTGCTCTTTTTTCAGGGTTGGATGAAGTGAAGCAGAGTATAAAATAGCTACAGGTAAGTAGAAGGAAGAGCAGCTGAGCAGGCTGAAGAGAGTTGAGCAGGCTGGATCGAGTCCCACGAATGCCCCTGTTAGGTGTTGCAGCCCAGTGAAGGGGACAAGACGGTGATGCCAGCTGCAGGATAAGGTCAGTTCTCCGAGGGGTGACAGGAGCAGTTGGCTTTTGTTGCTCATGCTTTTCTTCAGGAGCCTGCAACATCTGCACTGGAAGCAGCCAGCCAGAGCGTGGGGGGTTTCTGTTCAACATCCAAATCCTTTGCAGGATGTTCTTGTCAGCACCTGGGGCTCAGAGCAGTTTCTATCAAGAGCAAACATAAAACAGGAGCAAGGGAAACTTGGAGGCAGAAGGTCTTTGTGTAGACCTCCAACACACACACCTGCCAGTAGCTGAACGCTGAAGTCAGGGCTTTTCCTCAGACCTGAACCAGAAAGCCAGACTTTGTTAGTCCAAATGAGGAGATGGAGAGCTGAGCAGCAGAGCACACACAAATGAGTTTAAAACCACTCAGATTAAATTCCCCAGAAGTATCTCAGGCAGTCGGATGATGAAGGACAAGGCCATAAAGCAGCGAGGAGCCCCAGTGCAGAAGAGTCTCAGACTACGTCGGGTCCTGCTGGAGAAGAGCCTAGAGCTTTTGACTTAGAGGACAGAAAAGGAGAAGATAAGTTTGGAGAAAGAGCAGAGGCCTGTAAGGAGGCACTGAGGCCTGTACTTGGGCTCCAGGCTGGGCACAGGGCATCAGAGCGATGCTGTCACTTCACACTCAGCTCCACATTTATATTTAATGAGAATAATATTTGACAAATGCCCTTATTCCTAGGGGTAAAAAAAAAAAATCCATTTTCCACTACCAGTAGTTTAGGTTTTCTTTTTTAGATAAAAGAAACAGAATACAGCTTAATTTTGTTGTTTTTGATGAAAATGGGAACACGAACTGACCAAAAATAGAAATGCTGCAGAGTTTCCAGCTTCTCATGCCCAGGATGAATAAAACACACTAAGCGAACAAAAAGAATTAACCGTGGCAAGATAAATGCCACAGTTGTAAATGTCCTTGCCATTTTGTTTCCAAGTCCTATTAGAAGCAGAGGTAAGGAAATCCATTTGTTTAAAAAATATGATTTTTGAAATGACCACAATGTTCCTTTTAAACTGCATTGAAAATACAAGATAAAGACAGGGTACTGAGTGAAAGAGTGCTGATGGCGCTTTTATTGTGTGATTTGCCTTGTTTTTTTCTGAAGTACTTCTTTTTAGCCGATTACCATGTATTTACAGTTGGTGTAATTATATCTAATTACTTAATTAGCATGAATACATGTAATTACTAACTTCAAATATGTAATTATGTCAGGGCAGCCTGTAATAAATGAGGTTGAAAAAAACCCTCATTAGGACTCTACGGAAGGACGGCTGCTCCACCCGCGTGGAGGATGCGTCGCCGTCCCGAGACCACGCCAGAAGGAAACTCAGCCCTGCAGGAGGAGAGCAGGGGAAGCATCTGCCAATGACCCCTACCCAAAACCAAGCCCCTTGCCCCAGGAGCAGAGCTTCTCAGCGCCAGTGGGAGCTGAGCATCATCCCTGTGAGGTAGAAAGGGATCTGGAAGGGATCTGCCACCCAGGTTTGTTTCCTCCACTGAGATTTGGATTTTTTTCACTGATGCATGGTGTTCTCCAGACCTGGTTTGTCTGGCAAGAAATACCAGGGAGCAGAACAACAGCTTGACTGTGCCATGGCATTCGAATATGGCTTCAGAGAGCAGATCCAGGAACAAATCTGCATCTGATGCACTGTGCTAGTAATTAATTACTACTGTTAAAGTAAAACAAGCCTCCCAAATGTTTCTTCAGAAACATTACCAGTCTTTCACCACAAAGATCTCCAGCTACTCATAATTACCCATTTTGCAAATTCAAATCCTGAACATCAGGAGACAAAGCTAAGCTAAACAGCCCCTGCTTACTGCCAAGAAGCACATCTATGACGATGTTCTACCTACAGCCTGATGGCCACCTCATGAACTTATTTCAGGCCAATGCTCCTTTCTTTTTTTCCACTGACCAGGAGTTATTTGTTGTACTGAGCTGGCATTTCCTGCCCATAAGGACCAATAGCCATTTTCTGGACACAAATGTGGGTAGACTGGATCTTATTTTGTATTACCAAACCCCCTGACCTCATGACAGAATGCAGAACCACACAGCTCCATCTCCTCATCAGATGTTGTGTCCATGGTGCTTGCCTTACAACAGGCCCTGTTCTTCTCCTCTTATCTGTTTATTTCCAAATGTAGAGAGGTGCAAACTCCTCACAACCTGTCGCTTCTCCTGCCGGCATCTGCCAAGCAGACGTGCCACTTGGTTGTTCTTCCACGTGCCAAAGAACAGGAGGAAAAGTCTATTTTAGGTTATTCTTCTGCAACTGTTTCGTGGTTGTTCTGTCCTCGTTGTCAGTCCTCGTTGCCCAACCTTCCAGGTGGTGCTGAGGATGGCTGAAATGAGGACTGGCTGCAAACCCTAGTACTGCCCAGAATGTCTTAGAGTTAATGTGTGAAGATCGGGGAGCATCTTCTCAAAGAGTTGATGTTTTATCATGAGAAAATGGGATGATGTAGCTTCTTCCATGGCTCAGCCTGGAAGGGAGGAGGACACTGAGCCCAGCTCATCCCTCCTGCTCCTCTAAATCAGAAAGACATAAATTTGTGTGAAGCCCAGAAAGTGAGAGGTGGCTCCAGCACCCTTCATCCCTTCTTCTCTTCCCAGCACCTTCTTCTCCTCCCAGAGGACACATTAGCTGGTGAGGAGCCCACGGGACAGCCTCACGCAGTGGGATCAAGAGGGGCTGCAGCTCTGTGGGCAGGGAGCTGCTCGCCATATTTCAGCTGCAATTCCATTATGCAGAGCTAAGTGGCTGGGAATAAACATCCGTCATCCCTGCGTGATAAGCGATGTTTGCTAGTATAGAGGGTGACAGAAATCTATATCACATCAATGTACTATTAATACTGCATTAAGCATATAGAGTTCGCTCTCCTCATTGCAGTGCGGTAATGGGTATCGGCATGTCCTCCACCCAGACAACATCCAAGAGCACAGGGACACTTGCAGGAGGAAGGAAGGAGAAAAGCTGAGTGATGGAAGAAGAAATTGCTTGCTGAGGATGTTTTTCTCTGTTAACACTTCTGCGCAAAGGAGAGGCTGGGTGCCACGGAGCTCCTTCGCTTGAGGACGCTGCAGCCTTGCAGATGGGCTGAGGCTTGGCAGGTGACAGGAGGGAGGTGACTCCTTGCATCAGTTTGGGCTCAGCTGGACACCAAGGCCCTCCCTGGGCCAGAGGAGCTCTCCTCTCTCCAAGTGGCACCAGAAATGAAGAAATGTTTGTGTCCAAGTTCTGCACAGGGGGAAAGAAATACCCTCCAGCGAGAAAACCATGGGGAGAATGGGAGCAACAAATACTCTCCAGCTCAGGTTTAAGTTGAGCAGAACACATCAGATCAAACAAAACCCTTACAGCTAAAGCTCCCCAAAGCACACTTAATTTAAAAGGTGAATTACGAAACTTTCCAGCCTCAAGCAAAGCCACCAGTAAAGTCAGAAGTTTTGTCCAAGTGAAGTCTTAGGGACTAAAATACAACACATACCAAATTCAACTCTGCCTGAGGTCTCCAAGACTGCTTTTTTGCATTGTGAATGGCAAGAAATTCCAAAAAAACACAAGAGTTTCCAGCCTGCCAGCATCCAGCTGTGATCTGCCTCTTGTTAGCACCCAAATGTAGCACCTGGGTGGGGAATTTGGCTCCATCAGCGCTGCCTCACAGCCCCAGGAAAGCTGGAACACAGAAGCGAGCAATTTGTCGTGGATTTCCAGGGTGTGCACAGTTATTGTTATCGCTGCATTTTCCCCCTGTGGCACCTTCCACAGGAGAAAAGGCTCTGGGTGCCCCTCAAGGCACACTTTGAGATCCTAATCAAACAGCCCTGTAAAACTCCAAGGCCAAATCCTGCTGCAAGCAGCTTCCCCTTCAACCCATCCCAATCTGACAAGCCCCACAGGGCAAATGCTCAGGGCAAAACTCAGTCCCCTCTGGGTTTTAAGCTTGGCAGCTGCACCCTTGCAACAGCACTCACATACTGAAATGGTTGCACAGAAAGTGATCTGAGAGATAGCACAGAAAGAGAAGAAAAAAACATGGGGGGAACCCCTCCCTCCCCAAGCAATCAGGGTTTGTAAATCATTTTGAGATGAGGTGCTATAAGCAATATATAATGTATAATTAACGGCACAGAAAAACCGCGCTACCTTCAGCTTCTCTGCTCCTGCCTAATCAGCGCCCTCCTCCCCCTTCTCTGCAAACAGACCAAATTTAGTGCATTAACATGAAAATCAGAGGGAAAGCCGGGCGCGTTAATTGGATACACCCCTTCGCTCTGGCGATGGAAGAGCTGTGATAACTCACGGCACCCGAGGGGTCTGCCCCAGGGACCCCCCCACAGAGCAGAAAGCTGCGGGTCTCTCTCCTCGGGAAGGAGGAGTGATGCCAGCAGAGGGTTTTATGCTGGCTGAGCTCCTGCAGGTTGGGAGCTTGGCCTCCTCCCAGCGCTCCAGCTTCCAGAGCTTGAGTTATGCTTCCTGCGCTCGTGAGTCAGCAAAGGGGAGAGAGCAGGAGGCGACTTCGGTGCGGCACTCCTTGCTGCTGGGCTGGGCCACGGGAGATGGGACAAGTTTGTTTTTTCAGTCCTTCCTTTTTTTTTTTTTTTTTTTTTTTTTTTTTTTGCAAGCTTTTATTTATTTGCTATTAGATCCGGTTCTGCCTGAAACCAAAGAACGCCAAAGGGATGAGCAATAACAAGGGAGGAACATCGTCTGGACCTCCTGCATTGCTCAGCCTGCATCTCAGAGCTGGTAAAGAGCAGAGGAAAACTGAGCTGCCAGCTGTGAGCTGCGTGTCGGGGGGGGGGGCTGCACCTCCCAGCCCACACGAGAAGCAGTTGGGAACTCCCAGCAAAACATCCTTTTACCCATTGCTTTTCTTTCACGCTCAGAATTTAGGAGCACAAAACGGAGGACCACTTTACCACCACCTGCTATCCTAATGAGCCGAGCTCACAACCCAGATTTACGCCGAGAAGCTGCGAAAGCTTTAGAGAAGCCCATGAAAACAAGACAGCCAGCATCTAAGCCTCCTGTTCTCCACGCACCTGCCCCATCTATGGCCACTTGTCCTGAGCTCGTCCTCGGCCCGGCGGGGAGCCAAGGAGGCAGCCCCATGGCTGGGAAGCTGCTGGAGGAGGAAGGGGAGGCAGGTTCTTTTCCCCAGCCAGGCAGCGGGTCACCTCCATCCCCGCAGCTCCTGCTCGTGCCTTGGACCCAACAAGGCAGAGCCCGGCTTCAAATGGCGTTTTTCAGGCAAAAGGGGGGAAGGTGACTGGTGGGTGGCGGAGGGAGGGTGAAGGGAGGTGAAGGTGAGGGTGGAAAGTCTCCTTGGGAAGAACCTACATGTATGTTGTGATTTCTGAGACCTGAGATTCGCTTTGGTTTCTGGACCATACCAAGACCCATTCTCCTCAAAAAAATATATCCTTCTCTCCTTCCTCATCCTCTTAGCCTCTTCCTCCTCGCCCTCCTTCCCCCGTCCCCCCACCCATCCCCTGGCTTTTGCGTGGGCTCCAGCCGGCTCGGGCACTCACACGTGTCTGGCTTGTGGCAGTTGTGACCTTGTCGGAAGTACTGGGGGTTCTCGATGACAGGAATGCGGGTCATGCCGATCACCACCGTGTCCGGGCCAGCGTCCAGGGACGAGGGCGTCGTGATGCCGTGGTTGATGTGGTGGAGGGGACTGGCCGAATCCTCCTCGCCGCTGATCACTGCCACGGGACCTGCAAACACCAGACACATCCATCAGGCACGGCAGAGGAAAGGAGACCTAAAAGTCCTACTGACCACATGGGTACAAACTGCTATGGGTCAGCAGCAGACTCTCACCAACCTGCCCTACCATCCCTGGTGCCATTTCCAGGACCAGTTTCTCTGAACAACTCACAAGGAAGACACCAAGTTTTTTCTGCGGATTACAGGGTACCAGATTGAGCAGACCTTGCTCAGCTCGTGCTGTGTTCTGCCACAAAAATCAGCATCTCCCCTCACCCTTTCCAGCTCTGAAAGGCTGAGCACCAACAGACAGGCTAGGAAACAGCCAAAATAGTCAAACCCCTGAGATGGGAGTAGCAGGAGTCTCCCAACCCTTCCCAGCCTCTGCCACCCATTCGTGGCTCTCACCAGCACAAGAGCACAGAGGAAGGTTCCCATCCAAGGAGCCCTGTGCCATGCTGAACTCCATCTCGAGGGGCACAGGCTCCAAGACCAGCAGAGAGGAGACCCCCAAGCACAGTATGGAGAAAGCAGTGCCAGAGCTGCACCCCAGCCAAATGCTGCCCTCCCAGGCTGGTCTGCAAGGCCCATAGCACCAATTCCACATCCTCATATCCCTCTTCATTTCAAGTCCTAAAACAGCAGTAGGCCCAAATGCACCCAGAACAACCTAAGATGGCCAAACCAGAGACTGCTCCATCCCCGCCAACCTTCCGACCCAGCCATGGCTCCTCACACCGAAGCGCCTGCACCCAAGAGCATCACTGCTCTAATCCTGCCCTAGCCAGGGGCAAGCTTGTTCCCAAAGGTAAAATCCATGAAGGAAAGAGCTTCCATAACTGAGAGCCAGTGCCTGCCTCTCAGACAGACCTATTTCATGATATTCAGCTATTCCTGAATTTTAGGTATATGCTTTGTTTTATTTTTAGGCCTTCTAATTTTGCTATCAGCTGCCAAGGCTGGAAAAACCTCAGGGGAAAACAGCCCTTAATATATTATTCCCAAATTCCTTCTATTCTCACACATCCCAGGGGCCCGACCTGCCAGCCCACAGCAGCTCCACAAAAACACCTTCATCCTGAGATGAAACCCTTTAATTCCTGCTTCATTTATTGGTGCTACATAAACATGGGATCCCGAGGAGTGGACACTAGAGACCACGCTGCAACCAGACTTACATATTCACGGGAGGTTAAAAGCACTCAGCTAGAAATGTTCCTTTTCTCTTGCCTGGAAGCTGCTAGGGACTACCAGCAGGTCAAGCAAAGGTGCTGCATTGAGCCTTTAGACCTATTCAGGCCTTTTACCTAAGTTCTATAGAAAACACCACTCTCCCATCAGCAATCTATTTCCAATTACACAATTAGTTTATTATGCAGCACTAGCAACAAAGAGGGGAGTCTTCAAGCCATTTTCCTCTCCGGAGTCTCTGGGAGGACAGGGTGAATACTGGCTCCACGCAATCATTCTGCCTGCATTAATCTTGTCTAAAGGCTGCTCGTTTTTGAGGCATCAAGTATTGTTTGGTCTTCCAAGTGGGATATAATAAAGTTATTGTGTAATTAGCAGAGTCCTGGCAGCTGTGACAGGTGTTTTAGTGGCAAGGAAAAAAAAAAAAAAAAAAAAAAAAAAAAAAAAGTCTCTCCCTTTATTGTGAATTCCTTCTGGCAGGTTCTTGCTTTTTTTAGGTTAGGCCCTGGGCCAACGTGACTTCCAGCCTGTGAGACGCACAGGCAAAACTCGGCTCTTGCCGCAAGATGCCTCTGGTGGGACTACGTAGGCTGTATTTCTCCAAGCACAAAAAGCAAAGAGGCAAGAATTGCAATTTGAAGTTTCGTTCCTTCACATTATCAATTCTTTGCGTGCGGACCCAAAGGACTGGTTCTGCATGCTCTGCGCCACCGGCTGGGCTGTGCTGGGAAGGGGCCACCTCTGCTTTTTGAGGTGCACTTCCCAAAAACAACTCATAAAAATATCTGCTGGATATGAACTGGTAACAGTGACTTGAGGAGAGACCATAAAGACCACTAAAAGCCCCAGATGATGGAAGCATCCCTCTGGTATGTGCAGGTTAGGACATGGCTAGATCGTAAGGAGTAGGGCATGACCGAGGTACTTGTGAAATTAAGCATCACCAGCAGCTACTACTACTGGATGTTCATATGGCAACTTTCATGCCAATAAACAGATCCAGTCTGATCCTCTTTATACTCTGCAGGTGTTTTGACTGGTTTTATTTTTTTTTCTCCCAGCAGCTCAGTTCTTCAGGGGAAGGCTTTCTATATGTTTTATCCCTGGTTTCAGACCCCATATTTGCACTCCTAGTCCCTAGCAAATATCAGGTACTCTGAAGTGACTCAACTAAAATCAGCAGTGCCCAGCTTGGACATCTACAAGACCTACCAATCCTCAAAAGCCTCAGAGCCAAGCTCTGATACTCCGTGACCCTCTCAGCTGGAAAAAGTGGGAAAACAAGCTGTTGCAGTCAGGACACCACACGGCTATGAAACCACACACGTTATGCCCTTGCAATAATCTATGGAGGTCTTGGAAGAAAAAATACTGAGTCCTAAGGAACATACCATGATGGATGCAATGCTCCAGATTTCAAGATTTCAGAAACGCTTCTGGTCACAGTAGGCACAGAGCTGGCACAAACCATTTGGGCAATTCCTCCCCAATATCCTCAGCAGGATGTCACTGGGTTAAAGACACAACCTAGAGCTGAGGACTTCTCCAAGTTTCCCCTATTTTTAATGAGGGTGGTGATGGGAAGGGCATGGGGGCAGAAATCAGTGCAACATTAACTCCTACAACACAATCTTGGCTTCTTATCACATTCAGTCTTTCATTCCCATCTCTTTTGGGTGGTCACAGCTGAGATCCAGCTCTCTCTAAGCACACAGGCACTTTCTTGCCCCTCTAAGACTCAGAGGAACACCAGGTTTGCTGCACTAGCCTGAGACAGACTTTAAAAACATCACCGATATCAAGCAGTCACTGATCACTTTTATAGGTTTGACTACTGCTCTGGCACTCAAATATATACTGTTATCTGTAACTCCTGGAAATAAAGCAGCTACCTGCACTTCAATTTTTTTAATCTGTCTTGGCAATATCATATATATTTTTGCTGCTAAGTAGGTAAAGAGGTTTTGTTTCTGATGTATAATGCTGATGAATGGCTTTATTTGGAAGAATTCTCACTGGCCTCAGAAGTAGATTTTCCAGGTAAGGTTAAAGAAAAAAAAATGGAGTAAGAAAAGAGTACAGTTTTTAAGATTTAGGTTTATCTTCCACTTGACAGAGGAATGGCAGAGGACATAGGAATGAAGCCAGTTTTGTACAGTAAAAAATGCAGAATAGTGAAGGGTAGTCTTGAGGCAAGCCCTTGTATATAGTCCTATGATCTAAAAACACCATGAAATATTTTTGGAGCTCCTCTGAAATTTAAAATCTAAAGAGTGATGCAATAGATTTTGTGGTGGATAAATCAGTCTGTGCTCCAGACAAACATATTGTGGATAGTGACTATAAAAACTGTCTATTTGTTAGTATTTTAAGAAGCTTTTGTATGTTCTGAGCATCAAAAGTAGCATAGCTGTATTCTGAAAGGCTTTTGATGCTCCCCTTCCATCCAGGCAGAGATCTTGCCAGCCAGGAGCATCTCCACAGCCTTTAAGGACAGAGTTTAGCTGCTCTCCATGCTAACCACATACAGTTTTCCTGACAGAGAAGCAACGTCAGCAGCAAAGATGGAGCCACAGAGCTGCAGGAAAAGTCTGGGGAGACCTGAAGGAAACTTCAGGTCTGATTTAATTTCATGTTACCCAAAGAGGAGTGAGGCAGCTTGAAAATGCTGTTCCTATAAACATAATGAAAGACTTCACCATTCTCCCTTCCCTTCCACACACCCTCTCCACAGGCAATTCCTCTTCCCAAGAGCACATCTGCCTTGGACAACATCCACCCCAGCCTTTCCTCCACCCTCTTTTCTCCCCCAGCCTAATCAGCAATGCTCCAGTTCTTTTCCTTGCTCCATCTCCATCTTGGTATAATCATCTCTGCAAACACTGAGAAAATACCCTTCCAGACTGCCCTGAAAGCTCTGCTATTCAGAAAATCTCTCATTCCCTACTCATCACTCTTCCTTGTGGCTAAACTGGAGCTTGGCATGGTGGTTTTGTTCCCATCTGAAAGCTCTCTGAAATAGGTTATATGTTTTAGTCCATGCCCATGAATTTCCTGGCTCATTCACAGTGTTATACGGACAACTAGTTATTTAAGAAAAATAAAGCAAATAATAACAAATAGCTTAAGGACCCCCTGTTTGCATGATCATATCATAACGGTAAATTATTTATCAAGACTAAGAGCTATACTTTCTGATAAAGCACAGGCTCAGGATTATAGCATGTTTTATAAATAACCACAGATTAGAGAAGATAAGATAATGGCCACATCACACACATCCATAACATAATGAATGCTCCAAGGCAGACGGGTGAAGAACAACAAAAACTCCAGCTTGCTATCACAGTAACCTCTCCAAAGCAGCAAAAATGATGGAAGGTGTAGAAAACATGACCTCCAAGGGAAAACTGAAAGAATTATGCTTTGTGTTGAGAGAAGAAGACTAGAGGAACACGTGATAACAGCCTTCAAATATGTAAAAGGTTGCAGCAAAGAGAAATATAATAGCTGTTCTCCATGTCCACTGGGGATAAAACAAGAAATAATAGGTTTAAATTGCACTGAGGGAGATTAGGGTTTGAATGTTTTCTCTAATGCCTGGCAGCATGGATGGCTGAGCATGGGAATAGATAACCCAGGGATGTTCCAGGGGGGCTCTGCTGGCCGGGAAGGGAAAGGTTAAAGAAACTTCTCTCAAGGACAGTTTAGCTCTTGGGCCTGATGCTGCTCGGAGCTCTACTCACTTTCCATTTGCAACCAGCCGCAGCAAGGAGAGCTTCTCCCTTTTGGATGCTTCCAAAGCAACTCCAGGCTGGGGCTTCACCTTGCTTCTCCGTAGCAGCTGGAAATCAAGGATGTCTCCATGTCGTTTCACAAAGGACAACTCCATCACACACCTGGCCACGTTCTCAGCACAGGAATGGAGTTCACTTAAGCAGAAATGAGAAGGCAAGAGCTCAGGGCTGCAGGGCATCCCCCTCCCTCCACCCATGTTTCTGGGAGCTGTCACTCGGAACATAGTTTCTGATCAAAAACGATCACTGCAAGAGCTAATTGTGCCATCCGCATTTGCCTGTGTAATATAAAGGAGCCATATAATTAACCTACTTAATTAGGAACTGTATATGACCCATAACTAGAAGAAAAAAACTCTTGTAAAGTGGGTCACCATGCATTGTATAGCAGCACTGAAGCAGGACTCATTAAACCCCAATATATATTACATATAAAATCCCCTCCTCCTTTGACTTCAAACCTCTGTTGGCACTTGCACATTTCCCTGATCTTAATCTTAAATGTTATTCTTCAAAGGGACTGTATCACCGTTGAGCAAGCAGATAATCCCAAAACAGGATCTCTGCCGAGCTTTGCAATTGGGAGCTATACATCCACGTATACACGTTTATTTATAACAGACAGAAAACTAACCCAAAACTTCAGCTTCTCAGAAAAAAAAAAAAAAAATGTTTAAGAAATCCCAACCTTTTGCAGGAGCTGAAATCAAACAATCCCCCAGGGCTGCTCTCTGAGCCAGCAAGGGAGAGAACTGAAACTCATAAAACAATAAGTGAAAGCACAACAAATACAATTAAAACTCTAGCCATGCTCAGAGTGAGATCACATTTACTGTCTCATAAAAAGAGCCTTGTCCTGTCAGGCAAACAAAAGGAAATCAATTTCTTAATTTTTATTGGCAGATGCGGGCACGGGGCCAAGGCAGTGCTTGGTGCCTGCGTGGGACCCGCTTGGAGCCAGGCTGCCGTGGGCTCCAGCCGTCCCCTGCCCTCCTGCCAGGGGAAGCAGCCACTTCTCTGTGTCCCCTGGGACGCCCGTCCCAACCGCTGGGTTGTCCTTCGTGAGATGCCTCTCCCCCGAGCCACAGCAGATCCCTAGCTCACACACAATACCGTGGTTTAACTCGAAAGCCTTGTAAGCTCTCCCTGTCCTTGCTTTATCACCATCAATTTAACCAGATTCGGGATCTTTCCTGATCGAACAGTGCCACCAAAATGCTGCCATTGGCCAAAGACCATTTCCCTCTTCAGAGACTGAGGTTTCCTTCTGAGTTTTCCAGGTGTTCGCAGGAGGAGAGGAAGGTGCATCTTTCCTCATTTACACCAGTTACCAGCATGCAGCATCGCTCCAGTCCAACTTTGGTGGAGAATCCTCAGACCTCTCCCAATCCCCCCATGTCTTTTTTTTAACCCACCTTTCCCAGGTTTGTTTATGGAGCTTAGGTATGAATCCCCTAAGCCCTCACACTCAGGAACAAGAACATTAAGATCATATCATACGAAATATAAAGTCAATGCGTATGATGGCACAAATGCATAAATCCAGAAGAAAAAGCAACAGAAAATGCTGAGACGATCTGATAATTAAAAAGAGAGGTATTTAACAAGTCATGGCCATGTGCGACAGCAAGGCCCACCAGCAGGAAGGCAAAGCAGGAGTTTTTGCGTCTGGGCATAAAGCTCACAGCCCAGTTGTACCAAGGTGCTTCAACTCAGAGCTCACATAACCAGGCAGGGACTGCAAAAACGGGGGGTGGGAGAACCACAGGAGTATTTTGGATCTTACAGCACAAAGTCCTGCTGACTCTCCAGCCACGTAATAGGGGAAGGATGTTGGATAGTTGCTTTGTTGGCCAACAATCAAACACTTTCACCCCAGAAGCAGCAGCTCCCAGAGCAATGAAAAAGAAGAGAAACTTGCATTGGCCAGTGAAGGAGCCTGCCCTGCCTAAAAGGTGTCGGGAGAAGGGAACAAGCAGCAGAACCACAGCTAGGAGCTGACACCAACATTCCCAATGCTGGTGGGGAGGGATGGGATGGTTGCTGGGTACCACACCTGCAGTGAGACATCAAAATGAGGTCCCCAGTGCCTCACCTCCCGCATACAAAGCCATCATTTCCATCCCAACAGGCTGCATCTTGAAGCCAAAACCTCATCTTCTGCCCCCAGCTCTCCGGCTTCACCCAACCAGAGCTGAGCACCATGCTGTCTGCCCCAAATTCTCAGCTTATTGCCACTTACATTTCCCCTTCACCCTTTCCTCCCGACTGGAGCTTCACCTTTGTTATTTCCCAGCCACGTCTCCAAACTGTCACCTCGGGGGCACCTTGAGCTCCAGCGCAGGGCTTTACGAGGTGCGAGCTGGGCAGCTGCTGGGTGAAGGCCGCAGCAGCGCCCATTAATCTCCCAGCTCACTCATCCCTATCACAGACACGCCGTAAAAATGATATAAGCATTTCATTCAAACGGCACTGCAGAGGGAGTGGGGAAAAGCACAGGGCCGATTGATTTCCAGTATGTCTGCTCTTTACCTCCAGGTATAAATACAACAGCAAAATCAATCGGAATAACATCATATCAGCTCTCTAATCTCTTCTGTTTGCAAGATGCGCTTTATATACTGCAGCAGTTCCTACAGCCGACACTCTTGTCTACAGGAGGCACCTTCCCACCCCAAATCCACCCACCCGGCTCCCAGCCACTGCGGTGCCAGGCTCTGAGATCTGCAGGTCCAAGCCACAGTATAGAGAGGTCTCCCAGCTCAACGAGCCTTGTCCCCGTGAGACCAGAACCACCGAGCCCTTGCTGAGAGTTTGGGTCACATTAGAGCTCGTTAGAAGGGAAATGCTCCCTCCCTGGCATTTCTTGCTAAGTGGCTGGCTGCTCGCTCAGGGTCGATGGGCACCCAGGCGTGCCCAGATATGCTGCCAGACACAGGGACACCAAGGCTGAGGAAGCAGCATATGCTTCCCCTGTGCCCTCAGGACCCCATAGCTGTACTCATCCGAGAGCTCGCACGCGGCCCCATAACATTTCTCCTCCTCACGGGCACCCAGCAGCCGAATGACCTCGTGCAAACACCCAGGGCTGCCTGCTCAGCGCTGAGCACACGCATTTCCTTTCTGCATTTCCTATTTATCATCAGCCCAAGGCTTTTATCCTTTCTCCTGGCCCCCAGCCACTGCAGAGGGAGACTGTGACAAACTGATAAGCATTTTCCCCGAGCCCTTGCTTGGGTGAACGTGCAAACGCAGCGTGAGGCTGGAGAGGGGGCTGCCTGGGGAGGCATCGGGGGCTGTCCTCTGCACACTTCAGCTCAGCCGAGCTTGGGGAGATGCTCCCTCTCCCACCTCAGGCCAGATCCTGGCTGAAAAGCTGCAAGATAGAGCAAAACCAAAGGTGGTTTAAGCTGCACCTTTGTCTTACACTGCAGTTGAGGCAGGAGATGGACCCCACCACAGCTCTGGGGCACTGACCTGAGCCAAGAGCCCAATGTTGCAGGAACCTCTATATCTGAGCCAGGAAATACCTCAAATGCTGAGAACCACGGATGGTCCCAGAGGCAGTAGCTCAGACCACTCCTACCCAAAGCTTTCCCTGACCTTTGCCAAGACCCATGTCCAGCTCTAATTAAAAAACACCCTCCAAGGAGAGAAGGTGCTGTCAGAAGCATCTCCGCAGCACAAGCCAGGGCAGCAGCATGTGCTCCCCACCAGCCAGGACCACTGCACCCTAAATAAAAGCACCAGCCATGGGCACGTTCCTCATCAGCCTCCTTGATGGGCCCCCAGCTGCCTCCGTCCCCCTCCCACTGCCAGATCAGTCCTGGGCCGCCTGGATCTACTTGGAAAGCTCACCCGCCATGCAAGCAAACCGCTTGTCCTCTGGCTCCAATCTCTTACCGAGATTAGTGCCAATGGAAGTGTCACCACCAATTTCATAATATTATTGGATGGACGCAGAGCCGGGCCAAGTCCCGTATTCCTGACGGGCCATCAAAGCGGCGGGGGTGATGGGGAAGGAGCCAGGCGGCCCTGACAGGAAAGGCAAAGGCTCAGGATCAATTACCCTGACGAGGCTATCTCAGAGCCACATCGCTTCGTGCTGACACCAGCCCCTTCTCCCCGGAGCCCCGCGGCCCCCGCGCCACGGAGGCTGATTTTCTCCAGCAGTAACCAGAGCCCCTGCAAGCCCAGAAAGCTGCGCGTCCCCTCTCCAGATATCCAATTTATGAGGCTCCCGAGACACCGAGGGATTGCGCTGTCATTACAGGACATTAATTTTCAGGCCTCCCTTATTTTGGTTTAATATTCTGTCAAGATAAAAAATCATGCATTAAAAAATAAATAAACGCCCCGCTCTGCATCGCTCGGAGGTTTCAAATGGAAAGGAGTGCTCAAAATGTAAAGTACCTGGCACAACACATGCTTTGTCTTTGCTTTGTGTTTTTCTTTCCTTTTTTTTATTTTTTTCTTTTTTCCCTCTCCAAGATACTGCTTGGACCGTGAAACTGGTCAGTACCGCCATCTGGTTCTCATGCAGCAATTAGTAGTGCTCTTAATTTTTCAAACAAAAATAAGCTTTGGTTATTGGGTTTTGGTCTATTTCTGACCTTTTTATAGAGGACTTTTTATGAAAGCAGCAAGCAGTCAAGGCTGCACATGGCAATGTGATGGGTTCCCTTCCCACGGACACACCACATGCCTGCTCCCTGTCAGCAAGCAGCAACTGCTTCTGCTCAGGGTGCAAATCTATAGACTGAAACCAAACATCAGGCCCATGCTTAATTTCAGGCAACAAATAAATCCTTATGTGGTCAAAAATAATAATAAAAGCCAACCTTTGCAACCACACTTCGGTTTAGTTCATGCATGAGAGTGATGAAAATTTAAAACTTCTGCCTTGGAAGAGGCCATCATTTTTTTTTTTTTTTTCGTTCCTCCACAGCCCTCCTTGAGATGATCTCCAGCAGTGATACCAATCTCTCAGATTTATTCTATCCCGAAATAAATAGCGCATTTCTTACAGAAACAAAACGTATTTAACGTGTATAGCAGTTTATATCCTGAATCTGCTCCTGTAATATTACAAGACTCTTATGGAATATAAAGTCTATGTCGGAAATATACACAAACAAACCAAGAAATTCTTTTTCTTCCCACCGAGTGATGGAGAGGGGATGCAGGGCTGGGGTTTGGGCAGCCCAGGTGCTCTGCAAGCAGTACTGGGAGCACAGAGTTTTACTTCAAGCCCAGGGAGCAACAATTGCTAAAGGGAAAAAATTGCTTTAAAAAAAAAAAAAAATGAAAGAGGGAAAAAGAAAAAAAAAAAGAAAAAAAAAGAAAAGGAGAGGAGAGGTCAGGGGGCTTGTAGGTTTTCCAGAGCCTGTTGTAAATTCATGGGGTGGGGGAAAGCCCTTAACACTCTCCAGGCAAAACTGATTGGCAAAGGACCGATGCATTTTGGCTTGACTGAAACCCACCACAGCATCAACACACTGCTGTTTTCCTGCCACGTCCTACTTCAAAATTTATATTCCTTGTTTGTAAAGGTGGTGGCTTTGCTTAAAAGTCACAGAAGTGGCCCCTAGGGAAAAGCTCTGAAATTACAGCTTTCTGGGAGCTGCTGGCTCATTTGCAAAGAGTATCACCAGCTCGGGGTTCTCTGCCTGCCTTGCTGCGACCCTCATTGAGAGGTCCTACAAAGGAGAGGAAAGGGGAGGGGATGAAAAGCTGCAGAACAGGGAGGGGGGCACAAGACAGCTCCCCACTCCGGGAACTTGCTGCATTGTCTATCCACCAGCCCAAACAACCCCTTTAATAAATTAGAGAGCTATTCATTGAAATGGCTTCCTCTGTCCCCACGCTGCCAGTTAATCTGTAATTCAGATAGATCAGTCAGAAGGCAAGAGTCCAGCATATAAAATGATTAATTCTTCCAAGGCCCGGGGAAATTTCCCTTTATAAACAGCACAGCACTCTCCCCTCCTCAAGGCTGAGCTACAACAGGCGTGTACGCGGCTCCCGTCAGAGGTCAGCCAGGAACATCGCTCGCATTCAAACACCAGCGCTCGCAAATGCAGAGCCACGTCCCTGTGCTTGTGGTGCCAGGGCAGGGGCTCTGCCACAGCCCTCGCAGGGAGTTTGTCTTCTCACCTCCAGCACCCAGTTAGGAATGCTCTGCCTCTTGCCACCCTGCCAGCCTGACACCAAAGCCTTTCAAAACAATGTTGTTGTGTGTTTTTTTTTTTAATGCAGTGAGTGTAAATCATCCTCCCAAGCAAGCAGCCTGGGTTGCAGAAATGCAGCATCCACTGATCCCAGTAGAAAAACAAGCTGCTGGTGCCCACAGAGCTCGGGGCAGGGCACATCTCCCAGTTCCCACAACCACATCACCCCCACTTCCATCACTGTCCTTTCCAACATCAGGAGCTAACCATGGCACTGACGTGAGCAGAAGTCACAGCACAAGCCTGGATGATTTGCAGGTACCAGCAGCACCCACCAGAGAAGGGGAGGGCTGAGCTTTAGGGGCGGAAGAGATCTCAAGTTGTCACCAGAAAATAGCTTCCCATGCCAGCAGGGGGTCACGGCCTGGGACACAGCAAGGGAAAGACTCAGAGGAGGCCTCTGGCTCAAAGATAGGAGTGAAGAAGCTGTGCAGATGGAGCAGCTTCAGAAAAGGAATGAAGGTGGGAGTTAACCAGATGGACACGCTGCCGCGGGCAGCAAGAAAATGGGGACAAGTCATATGAAACTCCACGTGAGACCAGGGACACCTGAACACGATGCCAGCCCCGGAGGCTGCAGAACATAAACAAGCAGCTTCCTATAGCCAGGAGAGAGGCAAGAAGAAGAGGAAAACCCCACTGAAAAGGGATTACAAAAGAAGGCAAGAGGCTGGGCATCAAAGCAGTCACCCAGCATGGGGCTGGCACAAGCAAGAGTTTGACAATGTGAAGGGACATTAAGGCAGGCTCTTCGGAGCCATGATTTTGACTCTGCTGATTTTTGCAAACTCACTTGCCAGCATTTAAAGTGTAAGAGGAGAAGAGCCATCGCCAGCCAAATCCCTGTCTCCCCGCGCATATTTCACATCCTACCCCCAGCTCCTCCGGCAGCATCCTGCAGGCAAGTGGGAGGGAAGCTGCCTCGCGTTAGCCCGCGAGCCACGAGGGCAGAGAAAGATGGGCTGCTTGGCATTTACCTCCGTGACGATGTGCTGCCTCCCTGCCCCGCACCCTGCACCCCCCAGCACACATCTCTAGCTCGGTGGGTTTGGAGCTCTCGAGAGGAGACACGACAACACTTCCACGCTGGGAAGCCAGACCCGAAGACGCGCGGAGGTCGCGTGGCTCCTCCATCTGCGACACCCAGGGAGCCGCAAGGAGCAAGTTGGATAAACAGCATCCTCACCCACAGCACGGTGAGGAGGGGGAAAATAAAAAATAGTAAAAGGGAGCTTGCACGAGGCTGGCAGCTTTCTAGCAGGGGGCAGCCCATATCCACTGAGCTCCAGGCCAGGCATCGCTAGCACAAATCCCACCTCAGGCTGCCAGAGCATCCCGCAGCAGACCCTGCCAACCCCACTCCCACCTTCACCCACCAGGCTGGTAGCACCCTACAGAGCATGGTTTGAGCATGCAGGCAGTGCAGACGTGTGCCTGGAGGGCAGTACGAGGTGAGGACAGGCAGGGAAGGGAGAGCTGTGGTGGCAGAGGCACCTGGACCACAACCAAGCAGCTTTCTAGAAGCAGCTATCGCGTCTCCGCAGAAGTAGTGGAACAGAGCCACTTTTCATCCTACCTCTCAAGGAAATCATCACTGCTGCTACGCAGCCACAATTATGTCTCCAGAGCCTTTTAACGACAGCTCTTTAGGGCTGAGTGGGTTGATGGAAATCTTTTCATGGGGCTGGCAGTGCACGGCTGGGTAGCGACACTGCCACCGACTCCGTGCCTGGGGAGGGATCACAAAATAAGAGAGGTGTTGGGGAGGAGCCCCAGGCAATGCCCAAGCAACATCCCCTGGGAGAGCCATACCTGTTCCCTTGACAGCAAACCATAGAGGCTAATTCCTTATCTTATTTTTCTAGACCTTCTGTTTAAAGCAAAACAAAACCATTAGAAATGGGGGTGCTGTCTTTTCTTTTTTCCTTCAATTTTGTGCTCCCCTTCTAGAGGCAGCCACCTCTCAGAGACGGGTGGCTGCACATCCATGTAAGCCACATTAGGAGAGTGCAGAGCAGCATAAGGCTGTCTCGTCCCCAACACTCACACCCTCCAGGTAGCCCTAAGCAATGCCAGGATCTGTGCACTGGGTAAATGAGAGCACAGGAGCACACGTTGGCCATCGCTCTCCTGTTACCTTGCCAAGCCCACGACCAGAGCAGAGGGATGCAGGAAGCTCTTACTGTGGGACCCTTGGACCTCATCGCAGAGCCCTCTCTGAGCTTGGCAGTGATGGTCGGGGGCTGCTTTATCATATCTGCCATCTGTTTGCTTGCTTTGCCATCCTCTGCTCTTGCTGGCTACGCTCAGACACTCCTACCTGTTCTCCGAAAGCTTTGCTGGGTCTCGGTAAACAAACCACAGGCAGGGACAGGAGCGGGGAGGGCGAAGGCAGAGGAGGGAGAAAGAGGGGGGAGAGAATCAAAATTTAATTAAAGATACTTTTGCTCCAGGGCCTCTGAAAATTACAAACTCATAAATCTCTTCGTAAATGCCCCGAGCGGTTGCTATGCCAGGCCGCCTACCAGTCCCACCAGGAGGGCCATAAAGAGCGAGCATGCGGCTCGCCGGCTCCCACCCTCCACCCTGCAACATCAGGCAACCTTGAGCAGCCTGTCAAGCCCGTGACAAGTGCTTTTGCAACCAGGAGCTATCAATCTGCAGCCCTGTTAGTGGCACAGAGAAAAGAGCCGCTCCTTTCATCTGCGGCTGTGGCACAACAAGAGGTGAGAGAAGGGAGGGATGTGGGGCAGGAAGAGTCCTGGGAAGCACCAAGTCTTGTTTTCTAAAGAAATGGCCAACAAACAAGTGTAAATCAAGACCTGGATCCACAGGGATTTCTGCTAGGCAGTGCCAATCTGAGACATTATAGTCAAAACCCCATCTTGTGATAATTCCCTAACTAATCAGCCCACTCTTTTCTTCCGTGGCTGTGACAGAACCTCACCAGAGAACACGTGCATGCTGTCCAGCCCAATGTACTCCTCACCAGGGTGAAGAATAAAGATAGCGAGCATCTGCCACCCAACAGCAGCAGGAACAAGCTGTTTCAACACGTCCCTGGTCGGGCACGCAGCGAGGAACAGACTGAGCGTCCGGCACGTGGGGGTGTCGCACGGCTCTGCTATATTTAAACGGAGCTCTCGGTACCGCCTCTGGTTGTGCTACACACCAACACACGTTTGCCATAGGAATCACAGAATCATCGAATATCCCAAGTTGGAAAGGACCCATAAGGATCGTCGTGTCCAACTCCTAGGAAGGCTTGGAAAGAGGATTCTGGGGTATTTTTCACCCTTTACTCACAGCTTTGAAGGTAAGAGTGTGTTCTTTGCAACGTGGTCAGGTCTGAGCCTTCATCTGCTAAGTAGCCGGGTAGTGAAGTGGTAATACATTTTTGCTTGCTTTCCTTTCAAGTGGGCATCAGTGGGTGGAAATTGAAAGTTTCCCGCAGAAGGAGAGACTGGTATATAATAAAATTGTTTGCTGAGCTATATCATTGGTTAAACTGCAACCAGAAAAATAATAAAGAGGTTCGCATAAACTTTCAGGATTGCTGAACCCACCGTAGGCTACACTTTAAATCATATCAGCTGCTCATTCATCCAGTAACACCTATTTTCCATGACATTGAGTCCAGTGGGATAGACCAGCGTTGGTTATATCAGGAAGCTGAGGCAGATAAAGTCCTCTGCCAGAAAGGAGAAGACAGAACTGCTCTGAAGAAGCATCGCCCACACCAACTTTGGCTGTTTCTAGAACCAAGCTGAACGCCCAAGTCTTTCTAGGAATTGACAAAAATCCCACATCCCTCGTCCTCTCGGCAGTTTAGGTAACTACTGCGATTCTCTTTCAGGTCATGAGTGGAAGCAGAAGAGCTGAAAACTCAGACAGGAGTATCTGCAACAGGAAAGCTTTGGGAGCCAGCCAGTTTTCCAGACCATCCCTGCCAAATCCTCCAAAGCGTGCTTTGAAACACCCAGGACGAATGCAGACTTTTTGACTCGAATTCTGAACAAGCTAAAGGAAGGATATCAACAGTCCACTCTTAGACTTTGTTTTGCGTTTCTACACCATCTGCTAAAGCACAAAACCCCGCCAGGCAGAGGCAGCAGCACAGAAGATGCCATGTTTCCCAATGGGTATGCGAGCACTGGAGGGGTGCAGGCAGCCACCCAGGCTGCTATCCCCCAGCTCAGCACCCCTCATCCTGCTGGGCCAGGAATGCACGGGGAGAGAGCTGGAGGCAGCTCTGAGGTCGGGTGTTGTCATAAATGGGTCTGCACGGCCTTATTGAGGTCTCTCTTCCAAGGCTGCTCTCCAAATTGGCGATGTAACGCTTGGAAAGCTACGGAGTACAAAGACTGGAAATCAACCCGAGAAAAAACAGCAACTTGCCATGCAAATGAGTGCTCTGGCAGAAGCATCAGCAAAGGGGACATAGAGTTCAGGGCAGAAACAGGGCAATATAATGAACGCATGTCTCTCCTGTTCTACAAGAGCATCCTGCTATCACCCCTATCTGTACCAGTTCTCACCCATCAATCTACATAATTATCTACAGTATCTAAGCATTTATCTACAGTGCTTATTTAACTAGGCAGCCTGTCTCCTTATTCTGTTTATCTTTTTTTATAAATCAGTAACTTTTGTCTCTATTTTAAGACAATGTGGTTTTTTTTGTTTTTTTGTTTTTGTTTTTCCCAAAAAAAATCTCAAAGCAGCCCAGTTCCCGGGGAGACAGGTCCCTCCTATTGCTTCCTCGTGGCAATTCAGGGAGAGTCCTAGGGAGGTGGTGGGGTGGGATGGAGATGGGATGTATGCCCATGGGGCAGCAGTGCCTGAGGAGGAGGAGGTGTCGCATGACAATGGGCTTACACACAGGGTTCAGGCTTGGAAGTGTGGAATATGCTGCCACGGGGTATTGCTTTTTTCGGTGTAAGCCAGGATGGCAGCTGACCCAGCTTTCTCCTTCTACCTGCCTAGTTGGATCTTTCTCTTTCCCCGGCTCTCCGTACACGCAGAAATGCACCATCCTGGCAGTGCTCTGCTCTCTCCCCCACGCAGATGACTTTGCTGGGGCTGAAGTGCCCAGCATCTCCAGCTTGAACCCCTGATTTTTCAAGCAGGCTCACAGCTGATACTCTCAAATCAACATCAGAGAATCATGGCATGGAGATCAGCCCCTACCAGCATGGGTGGGGAGCACCCTCAGACCCCACAGACAGGAGAGTTGGTGCTCAGCTCCACGTCCCCCATGCTCCTTTCCCTCCTGGCATTTGTCTCCTGTTTTATCCTTGTTTTTTCTCCTTGAAGAGCGAAAAAGGCAAACAAGAGCTTATAAATTATCAATTCTTCCTGATTGATTTTGCTGAGAAAAGCACATAAAACAATCGCACAACAGAGGAGAAGAAGAATTTAGCATTTCAGGCAGGGAATGGTGATGCTGCTGAGACAGCTCTTTGTAGGCAGAGTGCTCCTGAGCTGCCCAGCAGGATCTCACGGCTCCAGCCTCATCCTCCTGCCCTTCAGAAACACACAGAGTGATGGCCCAGGGCTGACCCACAGCCCAAGAGCTTACACTGCAGTAGAGCAAGACTTCTGCTCCTTTCACCATGCCTGCACGACTCCAGTTTCCACCCAAGGAGCTGCATCACAAGCTAAGCGAGGCTGTTAGGAGCAGGTACGTAAATATCAGCCTGCACCAACAAGTTGCTGCTGTGAATGGTTCGTACAACTGCAGCCCTCCCATTCACGCCTAGCTGCCTACTAGCTGATAGTTTTGAGCTATTTTCCATCTGTGATCTCTTAAAAAAAATAAAAATAATTCTGCCAAGCGCTAGCAGCTCTAGAGTTTCTCCAACACCACATGCAAACTTTCTGAGTTTGAGTTTACATGGAAAATGATGATTTTCTCCAAAAATTAGCAATAACATCACCCCACTATCAGCTACCAGGCTGCATGTTTTGTGTCTCAACAGTTTCATCAAGACCACAAATGCCTCCCTACTTGCCACACATACAGCTTATAGTTTCTGTTACGGAATCAGCACAATACTGGAGCTACAATGTTTTCCAAGGCAGCTGATGAAATCACCCAGTGATTACTTGCAAGATCAGAGACAGGAGAGAGCAAAACAAACCTCCCACGTCCCTCTAGGAGCTGATATCTGGGGACTGGGTCTCTCCAGCACCAGCATGTCTGTCGGGACAGATATGGGCTTGGCTGAAAGCAATAATTTAAAGGAGATGAAGAAAAAGGGAACCTAATGCAACTACCAAAAGCTTTACTTACACATTCTCCCTAGCATAAATAAATGAGCTTGAGGTCCCTGTTGTACCTTCTGCTCATAAACTGCCACCTCTCACAAGTCCCTCTCAAGTGACTCACCAACATCTTGAGTTTTGCAGACCACCAGCCAAAAACCAGCACTAGACCTGATGTTAAATGTGCCACACAGAAAACAAAGTTATTACCTGAGCTTTAAGGCAGCCAGCAGCCACACAGTGTTACAGCAGTGAGGGAGTCCTGTGTTTTGATACGTTTCTTTAAAAATAAAAATAAAAAAAATAAAAGATGCTTGCACTCCTTCCCATCTTTTCTGTTCTGTCATCTCTGGCAACAAGAGCCCACTGTGCTAAACAGACATACAAGCCCAGTAGCTGGATTTTGGATGAAGGAGAGTATTATTCAGTTTGCAGCAAAGATGCTCATGCATGTGCCCGTCTCAGCATCGGATTTCAAGTCGTCTGAGGTCTTTGTTTGCTTGGGTTTAATTCTGAAGAAAAGAACATTTTCCACACTGCCTAAACCTGGCTTACTTCAAACCCCACTGTAAAAGGCAGGAGGAAGTTTTTTGACCACACAGCAAAGTATAATATATATATTTATAGATAATATTTAGAAATAAATAAAGAAGATGCTGAAAGAGGTTGTGGCTCATAGATTAGGAATTGTATTCCTTCTGTGCTGCAGTAATGATCTGATTGAGATCCAATTCTAGCACTTCCTTCATGCACTAAGTCATCTTTACAGAGCTGAAGTTGTCCAAGGGAGAGGGATGACGGGAGGGGTGCGGGCGGCTCCGACACGATGTGGTACCAAAAGGACTCTGCGTTCACCCTCTGGTCACCCGACAAAATGAGAAACTGCCTCGGGAGCTAAAGCACCCTTTCCAGGGGTTTGGCAACAACGCCTCTTTAAAACCACAGTTTCATCCCTACAAAATAAATTATGTGCGCATTTGGATCTTGTGCAGGAGCTGGAAATCCATCCATCCTTTTCAGTCTGTTATTTCCCCTCTCCCCCAGACTTACCACCTTCCTTGCAAATCTGGCTTTCATCTCTCTCTTGCTCCTATTTCCAAGCTGCGTAGGAAACCAAAAAAGCATGCCAGCGCTGCTCCACCAAGTCGTATTCCTTCTGCTTCTGGCTAGATTTTCAGGATATAGTCAGAATATCCAAATTATTCCTTTTTCCTGTTCTCAGAAGTTAATTGTCTGATCCAGACGATGCTCACAGCCCAGACGAGCAGCTGGAGAACTTTCTCCCCGACTTGCTGCCCTCCTCCAGGCTTCCAACTTGCAGCAATTAAGGACAGGCTCCCTCAAAAGTGGCCCAGAGCCCAGCTAATTCCTAGGGCAGTAACACCCAAACACACATGCCAAGACAAGAGTGAGCCATGGGACAAGAAGCAGAGATGTGACCACCCCAGGGCTACTCGGTCACCCCGCAGAAATGACAGGAGGACAGGGCATCAGCTCCCTGTCCCAGGAGGCTGAGCAAAGGAGATCACAAATCCCAATGTGCTCTCCCCCATCCTTGTAGGAATTGGAGGTTGCTTGGCAATAAAACACCCGTAGCAGAGATTAAAAGGCAAATAAAGGGCGTTTGCTGTCTAATGAAAGATGCGATTAACCTACAAAATCACAAATACAGGACCACTGGCACCCAAAAGGAAGTTTCTGCAGGACTCCAGCGTAAGAACAAATCAGCTCAGGTCCCCTAAATCCCCCGGGGCTGCATCTGCTGGGATGTGGGACTTCCCTGCCAGAAACCTGCCCCACAGCCCTGGCGCTGCAGGCTCCTATGGGGAAGGGCTGCAGTTGGTCACAGTGTGCTACCAGCAGGGCTTCATCCCTCCCTCACCTCACCCTGAAATCATCGCATGTTTAAAGAAATAGCCAAAAACGGACCATTAATCCATTCCTGTAACTCAGGAGCTGGGCTCCTGGACCACAGCAAACTCCAGGCTATTTTGCAGACTCGCGCGTGTCCATGCCAAAGCAGCAGAGCACAGCCCTGATTTGTCACATGCCCACGGGGCCAGAAGGGAGTATTTTCTTCGAGACAGTGACATCAGAGAAAAACAAGCGCTGGCCCAAGCGGCTTCATGGCCAGAGATCACCGGCTGCAGCCTGCCCAAGCCAGCGTGCCCTGGTAATCTGTCAGGGCTGCGTTAAAGCCACACATACAGGAACAGCATATCCTCTGTGTGCAGTTCAGCCTCCTTTATCAGCCAAAGCAATGTGTTTCCAGCAGGGACAATGCAAAATGGCAGATCTAAAGCTGATTTGAGCATTGTGACTGTCACATTGCACACGGGGAGCACAGCAGGGCTCAGGGCAGGGCTGTACAAGGCTGTCGCAGCCCAGGCTGCAGGCTGGGAATGGCACTCAGGCCAAAACCTCCACAAGCTGCTTGTGCTGTCAGTCAGCACGGAAATAAATCCATGCCCCTGCCTCTATCCACACACCTTCTTTCTTCTTTTCTACCACTTGGCACTTCAAAGTCAGCCAAATTCATTAGCTTAAGTCATGTTTATGTATAAAGCGCACTAAATAGCCACCAAACAAAAGGAAAATTTTGCTCTTGGGCATAAAATACTCTCTAACCATGGCAGCTGAGTTCACAAGGAAAATAAATTCAGTAGGTCTGAGCTGGTGCATGCTACAGCCTCACATCCAGCCACAAAACACTCCTCTAGAACAAGGGCCAAGACTTGCTGTTGCTCTTTAAATGTTGGTTCCCAGGGGTGAGCATCAGTTTATTGCATGTAGGGAAGATAGGGAAAGCTTTCATTCCTGCTCAGGGATTCATTTGGCTGCGTTTCTTGTCCCATCATAAGTTATGTTTTTACTTACACTTTATTAAAGCATCCAGAGGCCTTTGGGAGCGGATGCCCAGGAATAAAAAGGAAAAAAAAAAAAAAAGAAAATCCCCACCAGGATCAGGATTGTACAAAATCTCCATGCAGAAGGCAGCAGACTCAAGAAAAGCTCAGCCTGATGGCACCATTTACACTGAGCCCATGACCTGCACCGACTGCCATCCCCACAGTTCTCCCAGTCCCCTCCTCCTAGCTGGTGCTGTCCCCACACCTCTGGGACCTGCCCATGGCACTGGGCAGCACACGTCCTCGTGTCTGGCTCCTCCTGCCACACCGCCAGCGTATCTTGGCTCCTTGCATACATCAGAAGCTGGTTTATGAGCTTAGATGGTTGCTTTAATGACGCTGTGAAAAAAATAATAAAATACTCTAATGCTGCTGAACGCCGCTCCCTCCTCCTGCCTCCTTTGCAAATTACCAGGATATTGTCGCTAATTATCAGGCTCAACAAGTGAAATCATGCCATTTGCTACAGACATGCCGGAGAGGTGGCAGGGGAAGGAGGTCTGGGGGCAAGGAGAAGAGGGGAGTGGGCCAGCCCCACAGGCGGGGAGCTGCGGCACAGCCCCTGGGTGCTGGTCCCGGCGTGTTTGTGTTTCGCCGTGTTTGCTTCTTTTTTTTCCCCTGATGTTTACTTCAAGCATCGCACTCTGAGGGCTTATAAAGAGGATTAAGTGGTGAGGAGGTCTCACCGAGTTAGGAGGAATTAATCAAGCGGTAATCAGAAAGGAAATTAATCTGAAGAGTTAATTAATCAGCTGAAGCAGGGAGACTGCAGCCACTCGTCCCTATCACGCCTTACAGGTTGCTAACGCATGCGCCGGCACAACAGCAGGGAGGGGAGAACACAGCCAGGGATGGGGGTAACCCTGAGACCCCCTTACCGAGCAGAAAGCAGCAGCACAGTGAGGCTGTGAGTTTCCAGCCTCTTTTTTCAGCCTCCCACCAGGCAGGGACCTCGGGGAGAACATCTACGTGGAGGCATCATGGGGAGAGCACTGGTCACCTGCCTGCCACAGCACAGCTCAAAGGTCTCCAAATTCCCAGCTGTCCATTACATGGGCTCCTCAGTGCTCCTCTTAACTCTTGCCTTTAAAAAGGGATCTAGATATGCAAGTTTTTGATTGCTTAAATGATTCTCTGCACCCCAAATTCACCTTCCTGCATCCTCAACATTCTTTTCGCTTCTCTGTTGTTCAGCTCCTAAATATGCACCACCAGGAATCAACTCCCCTTCACTCTTGTCTATCTGGATTTTCTACGTTTAGCTTTTCTTTTTCTTAATCTCTTCTTAAAATACAGTCCCTGCAGAACCTTAATCATTTCAGTTGCTCTTCTCCGAATTCCTCCAACAAGGCAGCAGGCAGAATGTTTTGCAAATCTGCTCTTGCCCCTTCTGGGCTTCATTTTGACTAACGCATATTTCCCTTGGGATGAGACATGCCCCACACAGGCTGCTCAATCGGAGATGCTCAGAGCTCATTACAGCCTGAAGCACTTGGGGGAAAAACACTCTGCAGCTCACGGGGGTTGAAACTTCATTCAGCACAACCCATCTTTGAACTTAGGGAACCTAGGCCAGTTAGCGAAGACATCTGAAATCTCATTAACTTCACCGTTATTATTATTAGACTCTTTTTATACACCGAGCAGACATTTTAATTGCCTGGATTGTCGAGAGCAGCTTCTATTGTGTGTTCTTCAGCCCGCAAGCAGAGCTTCTTGTCTCCCGCCTGCCTACGACCTGCCTGCGGGGAGCCTGGAGCTGAGCCCAGGGGCTGGGGTCATCCAGCAGCCCCACAGCAGCTCCTTCCAAGCCTTTCCTTTGGAAGCCAGCAGGAGACACCTCTCCCGACGGTCACCTTGTGATGCCTGAGAGGTCCTTACGGTGGCTGCTGCCTTCTCTGAGATGAGTGCCCCAACCCCAGCTCAGGTAGGATGTGTTATCCTGCAGATCAAGTGGCCTCCCTCCACGTCAGCAGCCCAGAGTGACAAGGGAAAAAACAGGTATGCAAAGATTTGCCCCGCAGAGCCAGAGCTCTCTCTTTAAGCCGAAGGACATCTCCTTCTGCCACAGTGGGGTATTGCAGGCGAAGTGCCCTGCCTGCTGCAGGCGGTACCACTGCCAGAGAACTGGGACACGATTAACATGCACTGCAACAGAGCGGCAGCATTAAACTTCGCAGTAGATATACAGCCTTCTCCCACCCAAACTATTTCAAAACATTAGGAAAATTGCATTTCACGGGAAAGGATCTGAGGAGCTAAAGGAATAGCTGAGAGATGGCTGGGGACATTATAGTACGAGAGGTGACAAATGACTACAGAGAAATCACTTGAAGCTTCAGCACGGCTAGAGCTCACCTGGGTGGGGACCAGCCAACCACTCATAAGCAATGCTCTCCATCGGTTGAAGGCCCTACAAAACACCTCGAGAAGCCTCAAAGGTAAACATATCCACTTCACAACTTATTTGGCTCCTCAGTTGCAACAGCCATGCAAGCTGCTGCATTCATTCCTGACATTCTCTTCCCTTTCACACCAGTATTATTTCCAAGGAAGGCAGGGAAGAGTGCCCTTCTCTCCTAGAGCGTACATCATGCTCACATAGAAAGCTCCCACACCACCCGGGGTTGTCCCTCTCCTACTTACAAGCTCATCTCTTTCTTCTTTTGATATAAAAAAGCTATTTTCATGCATACTCTAGAAGGAACAGTGGCCCTAAAACAAAACAATACCAACCAAACAAAAGCAAAAAGGAAACACCTACTGAAGTTGCATAAAGAAAAAGCTAAACTTTGCAGAGCCCAGAGGCAACAACGACCTCCCCCCCCCATTCTTCTGGATATTCTGCCCCAGCTTCCCCTGCTCTTTTCCCACCACCCATGCCCTGCTTGACTGTAAACTGCTGGATCCATTCATTGTTACTCACTTCTGTAACTGTCTGTTATAAAAAAATGGATGTGAATAATTTATAGCCTGCCCAGCACTGCTGTGCACACACCAACAGGTATCCAAAATGCTGGTTCTGATCTGGAAAGCTCTCATTCAGGGCCTCAGACACATCGGCAATCGATGCACCTTGGCGTGGCACCCCAAGAGCTGAGATAAAAGGGACGCCACCGCTGCTCCTCTCCACACTAATAAGGCCACAAAGCGGGCACATTAGCAGGCAGCAGCGCCCCGCTTTGAAATCTGCCTCCCCTCCCGTCTCCAACAGAGACTAAGGAGTGAAGATGTAGTCCCCGGGAAGCTTGCCACTGTGTTCTGACTTTTCAGGGTGCGACGCTTTTTATTTAGGCTTTTCAGGTGGCAGTTCAAAGGAGAAGACATTAACCCCTTGTTCTGCACCCCAGCCTGCTGCAGGAGGATCCCATGGCATCACCTGCCTGGCTGCCACACGGAGCTGGATTAGGATCGATAAAAAGCTAGCATAACAAAATTTCAATTGAAAGAATAAACACCGTGCACATAGGCAGGGATATGCGGGCTTGAACATACATACCCACAGATAAATGCACACCTCTCAGATGATGCTATCAAACGCATTACTCCCCAAATCCCTGCAGAGCAGCAGACCATCTCCAAAGTCATATTAGTGCAGAGATAATGCAATCCCATTACCCAGGCTCCCTCTCCCTCTCTCCGTTTCGATGTTGATGTTTGCTCTCTTAATTTTAAACACCAGCCATGTATCTTGTGGCCCAGCCTGGGACCGCTTTGCTCAAGTGGCAGTAAACACGTAGCTTAATTCACTCGTTCTCCAGAAAAAAAAAAAAAAAAAAAAAAAAAAAAAAAAAAAAAAAGCTTTTCCCGCATGAAATACACACGCCCGCCAGCACGATGATCGAGGCAGGGCGCTGAAAGCTGCTGGAACTAACTCGGGCTTGGGGAGCAAGCAGACCACGCAGGGCTGTAAGCGGAAAATCTGTACATGGCGCACTTGTCAGGGCTAAAATATGCAGGTGGTCTGTAGCGGGGAGAACTGCAAACAGCTCACCTTGCAGTGTCAGGGGGCATTCGCTAATTCCCCAGGAGGGTGACAGGGTCACGGAGAGAAAAGCTGGAGGAGAAGTCTTTAGGGAGCCAGCCCCTGAGGTCACAGCATGCAAACCTCTTGGAAACCTGGCTCTGCTGCTCCGCTCCGAACTCTGAATCACTGCCGTGCTGGACACCTTCCTCCTCCGCCCTCCCCAAACTTCTCCAACCACTCTAAATCCGCCTGAAGTTCAGGCCATTACTCTCTGTCTATTCACCTCCTGAAAACATCTCTAATCTGCCTTTTGCTGCCTGCGGAAGGCTGTGATAATGTATCCTCCTTCACAGCTCATCTTTTCCAGCTGACACGATAATAAAAAGTTTAATAATAACAAGCTCCAACAAAGAGCACAGTGAAAGAGTGCAGGAAGCACTTCTCATCGGTAGATGCTGGAGAGATCTGCCAGAAACATATACCCCTAAAGATGCTTAGCATGCACTTAGACTTTTCCCAAAACCTGTGTTTGCCCCTTCAGAGAGCTGAACAAATGGCACGAGGATGGTCAACACTTGCTCCCTGAGCCTGAGGAGAGTGTTTCAGGATGCTTTCACCCTAGGTGTGCACCACTCTCTGCACGAGCAGCTTCCACACTAGGGTCAGAGCAGGAGGCACCACCACCCTTCTGGCAGCACAGCCGGGTTGCGCCCACCCCAGTTTCTGTGTCTTGGGCATACAGACCCAGAAATTGCAGCCACTCTCTATGCATTTTCCACAGGCACCTTGAGACCCCTGGATCTTTAAGCGAAGCCCCATGAAGGGCTGTTTTAACCACGCCTGACTGCCATCCCCTGGCTCACTCACCGGTCGGTGGTGAGAGATGTGCGGCTTCAAATGCTTCTGCATTTGCCTAACAAGAAACCTGCCCCTCCTGGATGGCAGAGGAGGCAGCCTGCACTGAACAGTCTCATTAAGCCTCTGCAAAAGCTATTTCAGCATCAAACCGCTGTGTGCGAATTAACCAAGACAGACTTGCTAGCAAAGGGTAAATGAAAACCCAGCCCAGGAACGCTAACAGTCTGCGAGGCAGCCTTTCTGTTTGCATGGCCCCTGGCCCCTACATGCTCCGGATGGCTCGCTTGCTCGTGGTCACAGCAGGGAGCCTGTCTGTCCCCAGGCTTGTCTCAGTCCCAGTCTTCACACTTACACCATACAAAGTTGCTCACTTTGAGTGACTGTGAGTAAACCCTTTTTCTCTCATTAATAAACCATTTTAAGTCCCCTCCCATACTCCCATCATGTATACCTCAACACTTGTTAAACATTAAACCCAGGATTGCCAAAGGATGTTGCAGGAATTACAGTAGGATTTGTCCATTAATTCCCTTCAATACTTCCTAAACTCCCACACTTAGAGAAACGCTGGCACGTGCGTCCTTCTCAACAGGTAACCGCTAATGAAATCCTCCAGCAGCAGAGCTCAGCCCGTCGGGTAGGAGGACACCCGGGATGTTCTGCTGAGCTGGTGGGGCTTGAGGCTGCGAGCACGCTGACGAAAGCTGGAGCAGAGGCACGTCAGCGGGTCCTCACGCCTCCAGCAGCTCTCAAACAACATCCACCCACCCCACAGCCTGCGTTTCCTGCATCCACGGCACGAGAAATGGCACAACTGCAGCGTCATCTGTGCACGCGACGTGCCCCAGAAATGGGGATAAGCCACCTTAAGCAGATGAGGAATGCTCATTTTGTTATCCTCTAGGAGCCAATATTTACTAGCAACACTTCCCCCAGCCCACACCTTCCAGGAGATTATGTCTTAATATCCTGAGGACTTTCTTCGGTACCACGATGTGTCTGACCCCAATGTGCCTCAACAGCTGCAGCACAAGGCAAAAACAGAGGCAGCAGCCTGCAGTGCTGCTGCTCACTCAAAACACGCTGAACAGCAGAGAACGATTACATTTATGTTTCCATATCCAAAACTTCACTCTATCAGAACTGCAGGAAGATGCTCACATGCCTCTGTTGAACCTGCCCTGAGCAGGATGGAGGCAGGAGGTTAACAACCAAGGGCTGCCACCCGGCTGCCCCTGAGAGCAGCACGAGTGCTAGGATGGCCTTTGACTGGCAAGGAGATGGGTTTGTGTGTTCTGCTTTGTTTTTGCTGTTACTTGATTGAGACAGTCCGATGTACCTCCTCAATAATTTAAGCTGACAGAGCTGTGTTTGACTCTGTGTTAACCAAACCTCTTTGTCTAGGCAGCATCCTAGAAGCATCCATCAGAACAAAGTATCCAGACCTGCTACTTAAGGACAAGCAACTGAAACTAAAATTCAGCCAGCTCTCCATCTCCCACACCACTAACCAAAATGGGAAACCATTGCTACTCCTCTCTGATCTTCCCAATCCGCACCCCCAAACAGACCCAAACACCGGCCTCCCTCTCTCTCCACCACTCAGGACACCCTGAGCCCACTTAGGGAATCATTAGCGTGAATCCCAGCCAAGATTATTTATCCTTAAAGAACCTTCCTGACAGCAAATCTCACTCCAGCCCAGCTCTGCAGCTCGGCGCAGACAAATAGGCACTTAGTGCCAGCTGCTCACAGCCCCATAAAACCTCTCCCTACCTTTATTCCCCTGGGATGCCTGCACAAACTCGCACGCAACACACACACGCTCCCCACACACAAAGCACTCAAATCTGGGTTTCTCCTCTCCATACCTGATTTGTTCAGAGTGACACGAAGCCTCAAAACGCATGCATTAGTCTGACAAGAAAGCGCCTGGGCTGCTGCGTCGCCTCACCCCTTGTCCTTCCACGTCCTCATTTGTTCTCATTTTTGGCCACGAGCTTCACGAGGAGATGCCTTTGTGTCTTCGCACACATTATAAAGTGTTGTGGTGTCTAAAACGCTCTGTAGATAGTGCTAGTGGTGCAGGGGAGCGTAAAGTTTTCAGAAGACAGGCATACTGTGGGAGAGATCTCTAATGGTAAGGCCTGATGCAGTGAAAATACATGGTTTTATGATTGGTTGATAACCAGGATTCATCCTCAAAACAGTGTCAGGCAGCTCACAGCCTCCCTGCCTGCCTCCAGAGCAGGGTCTGAAGTCTGGTATCAAAGAAGGCTGCAGCACTGCTGGTCAGTGGAGCCAGCAGGAGTTTGAACTGAGGAATCCTCTGCAAAAAGAGAGCTTACACGGCTTTCTGCAGGCTGCAGGCTAGCTGCTAAATAAATGCTTGTGCTGGTCTCATCCAAATACTAAAGGAAAAAAAAAAAAAAAAAAAAAAAACGTCTGGCATGCATTCAAAGGCCCAGTAGCACGTCAGTAAAAAGACTCAATTGACGAAAATGTAATAGCACCTTTCCTCTTTTAACAAAAATAAAGCAGAAACTCATTGCTTTTTTGGCAGACGAACAAAAAGCCTACCCATACAACCGGTCCCAAAACCACAGGCTGAAACCCTGACAAAGCTTTGGCAGAAGTGCACCCAAGTGAGACGTCCTTTTCTGAAGTGTCCCTCCACCAAACGCAGGCTTCAGCCTCTCTTTTTGGATGCATTGAAGAGGAAACCACTTTTTTTTTGGTGTGACGTTATCACATAGCGACTCCAGCAGAAGTTAAATCGATGCCTTTCCCCACACATCTCAAAAGGTAGGAAGGTGCCCTCCTTTGCCCTTTCGACATCAGTTTTAATACGCCAGGGTAGAATACACGTGTTCTGCTGATGAGGGGTTTTGGCACATGCTGACATCCCATTAACTCCAATATCACGCTAATAGACAGTAGCAGCCAAGAAGCGTTACTTGAAATCTTTAAGCAGAGAGAATAAGCCCAAATCACTCCTAAATATACCAGCAGCATAATAAACTTGGTTAGGGGCAGAAAAAAAAAAGGCAAGAAACAACCAACACATAGTGAGGACCATATGTTTTGCTCTTTAGAATTAAATGACAACATATAAAAGGGGGGAAAAAATCTAACATCCAGCTGTCCCGAAGCAGCAGATTACAAAGGGAATTCTGCAGACAGCCACATCTAATTGCAACTTCTATCATGACGCTTCAGATGAAGAGAGACTGAGAGCAAATAGGAGACAGATGAATTAATACTCATAAAAAGAAAAAAAAAAAAAAAAAAGAAAAAAAAATAATGGTTAAAGTAACTAAGCAAAGTCCTACTGCAAAAATCAACAGTATTTCCTCTCCTGGTCCCACACCATAGGGACGAACCTGCAGCAGTCTATAGCAGGATACTCAGCAAAAGCACTCAGCAGCCCAAAAGGCATAAAGCGTTATTACCAGATGTTGCTACCGATTTAATTCTGAGCAGAGAAGCTCGTTGACAAGGCAGGCGTACAGTAAATCAGTAGAGAAGTTTCCCGTTTTATACGTGCATGTGTGCGCATATGCACACAACTTGCATTTGTTCTCATGGCTGCCGTGCAGAAGAAATTAAGAAGTCTAACTTTGAAATTTATAGTAAAACATCAAAGGAAATATTAAGAAAAAAAATTATTTAAGAGCCTAAATGATAGCAGGATTGAGAGGATGAAGCAGTTGGTCTATAAAAACAAATCACGCTGAACTACCTCCACAGCCTTATTTTCTCCTGATTGAATTACAAAATTAGTCAATGAAGGCTGCAATATATTTGGGCTTAGTAAAATATTTGATAGCATCTCAGGAAAAAAAAAAAAAAAAACCTTACTTGAAAAATTAATTTAAATTGGCTTGGATATGAGCTCTGCCATACACCAGTGTTAATATTAACAGTAAATTTTGCTTTCTCAGCTAGAGGCGGTCTCGGTGCCCACAAAACCTCCCCAACACACAGAGTGAAGGGCAGAGGGTGGGGTGAATGCAGAGTGAGGGGCTGCAAAAATGGGGCATGGGTACAGCAAGGGTTCTGCTGGGGAGCCTCGCCACCAGGGTTGGTGTCATGTCTGGTTTTATCCGGTATCTTTAGTAATTCTTTGGAAATGAAACATATCCTGTGAATTAGCTAAGCTGTGTATATGTGTCATTTTGAGGGTGGGGGTGCGAGCTGCATAATTGCTGGAAGCACCCACTGATGGGGGCAGCAAACTGTGCAGCAAGGAGGATTCCTGCCATTGCTCTGCTGCTTGCCCACCAACCGAGTGGCACTGCAGGTACAGAAATGACATAGGCAGCACATCCCTGAGCCAGTGCACTCAGCCACAAGTAAGAAAACAAAGACCAAAACTTCAAAAACATTAAAGAAAACCAAATTTTGATGCTGGAGACCTCACCCTGAGGGCTCCTGCATGCATCAGCCCCATACCCACAAGCTTCACCTGTGCAACAAGTGATGCTCACGCCAAGCCACCTCTCCTGAATCTGGCCCCAGAGCATCCTCAGCAACCAGCACAGAGCAGTCCAAGCCCACACACAGCGGGATGTTGCATTTCACATGGCTGCCTCACAGCTCCCAGCAGCCAGCCAGACAAGACAGCAAAACCACCATGCCCAGGCATCCCCAAGCCACTGCAGGCTCCCCACACAGGGAGAAGCACGAGAACCTACTGAAAATCCAAATGGAAAAAAAAAAAATTGATTAAGGAAACTGAATATTGATCCTAGGCTGTTGTTGCCTAAAAATCATGGGGTTTTTCTTTCCTTTTTGCACTATCAGACATTTCTCCTTCGTGAAAAAATCATAGCTTAATAGGTTGGACCATGCTGATTATCACACCCTGCAACAATGAGGAAAAGACTGCATTGTTGTTAGAAGCACTTTGAAGGAAGAAATTCTCTGCTTATTGGCACAGACCTGGTAATTGTGGGAAGTTCCTGCTCTGCTTTCCTTTCCCCAGATCAGGACTGAAGCCCCGTGGGAGCACGGCAACCCCTGGGCCAGATCCAGGAGCATCCCTGCTGGCTCCCTGCCTTTAAATAAAAGCCACCAGCGGGTGCAGAGGTGCCGAGGGGCTCCCAAGCAGGAGCACGGTTGCAAGGAGAAGGGGCAGAAATCAGCCCAGGGGGACGGATCTCCGCAGCACATCTCAGCCCAAGGACAGCAGCAGCTTCACCTGCCTCCCAAGCACTGGCTCCACTTAGCGTAATGATTATTAAGCCCTGTCAGCAGATATGAAACCAATGGATGCCGCTCCACAGGCAGGCGCTTAGAAAGCCGCCGAGACGCCCCTGCTTACAGGTTTTCTTTATCCATCTGGAAAATTGCAGATGTCACAAGAGCTTTTAGAGCATCAAGATGAAATCGTCTTGTCAGCAGCAAAAAGGGGCCGGTTTCCTCGCGCCGATCCCAGCAGCTGCCTTGGTGCCGCAGGCTGTCACTGGTGCTGCGGCAGGACACCGATCCTGCTGGTGCCACCGAGCTCCTGCCCCCCAAATCTCACACTACAGGAAAGCAGGGTGAAGGAAAACAGTATTTTTCCCCTTGTACTTATTCAAAGCCTCTTTGCTGCTGATTGCATGAGGCTGGGAAAAACTTGCAGCTTGCTGGGGACGAAGCATGTGCTTGGTTATAGAAGATAGTGATGCAGGGTCCTGGCACCGGCTCCTCTTGTAGGTGATTCAGGTCAAACGAGAAGCAAGCCAAAGAGCTTTTAATCCCAAATCCGTGTAGATCCATCCATTCTCTCTGCCACAATTGTATGGTTTTGTCAACTTCTGTGGCTTTGGAAGCTGCTAAACTGCTTTGGCTCAGGTGGCTTCAAAGGCAGGTGTTACAAACCCACGTTGCCAAAAGCTGCTCCTCTCAACAGGACTCTGGTCAAAATCAACTTTTTCCCTTTCCGCAGGAAAACCTCTCACTGGTCACAAGGCGAGGTCTTTCAGCAGGATCAGACGGCACCCAGCAAAGCCACAAATCCACCCCAGCACCAGCACATGTAGGGTGCTTGGCTGCAGAGCAACAGGCCAGATGAACCAGGGCCTTCAGGCATGGCTGGTGATTCTTGCAGGCACTGGGCAAAGCAAAGAAAATGAAGAAAAACTGCTCTGTAGCTAGTGGGAGCCAACAGATCAGGGCAGCAATGGAGCCACGAGATGCAGAAGATGACCATGATGAACACCAGACGACCACCATGATGAACACCAGCTCCAGGCTCTTCTCACACCTCAGGTCTGGGATCAGAGGGGAAATCCTGCAGCTGCTGCCCTCCTGAGCACTCTGAAGGCTGATGATCCACCACGGGGCTCCAGGGCCAGCAGCATCTGGGCACGGAGCAAGCGAAGGTGTCCACAAAAGGTCAGGGAAAAGAGCTTGTGGGAACTTAACAAGAAAGAGGCTCAGGGCTTCCTGGGCCATAGAAAACTGCTGAGCTGATTTTTATTTTTTTTAAACTGCTTTTAGTAGCTGCCTGAAATAGATATTTTGGTTTTGTAAAAGTAACTGAAATAGATGCTAGCTGATGGTTGGTCAGCACACTTTACAATTCCTTTATAAATAGGTTATTAGTGCTTCTGGGAGTGGGAATAACTCTTATTTCTAGGTCTAAATAATTGCTGACCTTCTAATTTCTGCTGAAGGCTTTTTAGTGCATCTCCCCAGCCCCCGTCAAGGGTGATTCCCTGCTCCTGCAGGCAGCACCAGCCCATCTTCCAAAGCCTCCACCAGAATAACAAAACCTAGGAAATGGGCTGTGAGTACTGACTGCAGGCAGGAGAGCCTTGGTTGAGACGAGATGCAGGAGCCTTGTCACAGCCCCCTGGGGAGGTGGCATCTCTCCAAGGTTTGTCGAGGAGCCCAGGGCCATCATGACACAGCTGCACCAGTTACCAGAGGCACGCTGAGCAGACCGAGGCACCTACTGGCTGGGGAGAGCTTCATGCTTTATCACCTTGAAGCCACCAAATAAATAAATAAATAGCACAGCTTGCACTTCAGCAGAGAATAAACAGGCATTTATAGAAAGAAGCCCCAGTGAAACCACATGCCCTTTCAATCCACTTCCCAGGCAAATAAAACCAAGCAATATTGAGTGCAAGAAGTACATCAAGGGGCTTTTAAAACAAATAGGAGAGATACCAACAAGGAAAGGCTCCAACCTGAGACAAGGCCATGGGGTTGCTCTGCTTGCACACTTCAGGGGGGGGTGAGGAGCTCTGGTTGCACAACCAGGGTCACAGAAAGCAACAGCAATCGGTTCCAATTTCCAGTTCATTTGCATGGCTCAGTGTGCATGCCTAAGCTACCATGGTTATACACAACTTTTAATGTATGGTTGCTTCTCTCCCAGTTCTGTGCTGGCACTACTTTGTTCTTCCTTCCTCCTCCTGCTACATGACAGGAGGATGCTCTCCCAGGAGGTTGAAATGAAAGAGGCCCGACCACAGACTTCCAAGCACCTAACCCTTAAAGTCGAGCCTCTTTGAGCTGCACAGCATTTTCATTCCTATACAGCTGCAAACTAATAATCAGGGAAAAACAACTAGTGCGTGATTATCGCCGGACTCGGCCAAGGCAATGCAGGTCAGCATTAAGCCTCATCTGAAAGGTAGGTCATGTCTCTTGTATATTTTTTTTCCTCCCTCTTCAAAGCTGCAGCGATAATTGCATGCCGAAGGAGGAAAGCAAAAAAAAATAGAAACAAAAAAACAAATCAACAAAAGCAAAAAGCCAAGCATCCGATATATCTTTGCAGGAGCAGGTCCTCTTGAATCAGAACCCTGGAATTGTTCTGCAATCGACTCAGCGGACAGTTACCATCTGTTTATGGAAAAAAATGTTAATAACCCCCAATCATAATCAAATAGGCAACCACTTTACTTTAAGTACCTATTAACTAATGCTAAATTACAATGGAACAGCTCTGCAAGTACTTCTGACATCCACATGCACATCAGCAGTGCCAGCACTTTGATCAGGGCTATTAGAACAGATACAGAGTGAACCAAGCACGATGCGATTCCTGAAACATCACACAAAGTGTGGGCAGTGTTTATTTACTGGTCTTTCCTTTCTCCCCCTACTTCCTTCTTGTTGGTTTTATTTTTTTTTTCAGAAAAGATACGTAGATGCACTTGCACAGACGTACACACCACCGACCACAGCAGACCCCATGAAAGCCCCTTCCCATGTGATTTGTTTTTCTGTCCCAGGATGAGCATCTATAATAGATTCCCAGGTGCCCAGGAAGGCTCGAGGTATTTCCATCAGCGGAGCATCACCCGAGTGGTCATTCTTTATTCAGCTCCTTATTTCCATGGTGCCTGTAAAAATTAGATTTCTAAATTCTTCCTCCCTCTCCTCTGGGTGGAAGGGGCCAGCAGATCTAAAAACTGCTACAGACAAAGAGGAAAAAGCAGGAGAGCTGCACGCACACTTGCACGTGCAGGCACAGTGTGAACACACCTTATTTCTCCAGGAAATCAGATTAAAAAGCAATATATTCTTTGCTATCTGTAACAACTCTGAACCATTAGCTAGCACCGCCTCCACCAAGGAGGAAACCTCATTTAGGAAATATAAGAAGTTTTTAATCACAGAGCCTGGAAAACAGTTCATCTCAGCAAAACAAGTACTCTCATCTCTGGATTTTTTTTCTAGCTTCTTTCTCTCCATCTCTCTGCAAACACTTTTTTCTTTTTTTTTAAAAAAAAAAAAAAAAAAAAAGGTTTTGCAGCACCAGGAATACATCACACAAATATGCATGAGCACACTCTCTTTATCCCTAGATACTTGCAAATGTAACAGGAAATAGGCAAAAGCAGCGTATATTTTAGTCCATCAACCTAAGCATTTATATGGCCTCCATCACTGTGCCATCCGAACATTTTGTTAGTCCCAGGACTTCTCTCTGCCGTTGTTATTGTTTTATGAAATTTCATTTTTGTTAGTCCCAGGACTTGCGTGTGGCTTTTTTTATTGTATTATGAAATTTCATTTCCTGTCATCTGCTGGGGTGCTATTTCAACGGGAAGACTTGGGTTTATGAGGCTCCCGCTTACAAGGCTGACCCCAAAAGGTGAGGCGTAAAACCTTCCAGTGGGAGCTCCGGACATGGAGATGGAGAAACAGTGAGTGAGTGCAGGATGTTGCTGGGCTCCTTCCTCCCAGCTCTTTCACAAGAGAAGCTTCGTGTGCCCCTCTCCTGCCACCTTCACCACCCCACCAGGTGGTCCCAAGCCCCCTTGCCTACAGGAGCCGCTTCACCCATCCCTATCCATGGGATGTAGGCAGTGGGCTCCGAGGGCATGCTACGAGCCAGAAGGGGATGACCACGGGCACACCATCCTCTCCCTGTCCTCCTCCAGCACATGTGCCCTGAAACAGTGATCTCCTTTTTCCACCTAACAGACCAGCCCAGGGATGCTTGCCAACCTCACGGGGTCTCCAGCCCATTAGCCCAAGCACACCTCTCTCAGCAGGCCACAAACCATCTGCTGAACATTCGGCGATGCAGAAGGGAAAAGATGTGCTCAGAGAGGCTCATGAGGTACTTTGGGTAACGTGTCCAACACGAGCACACGATGTTCTGCGTCCCTGACAAAAACAACAGGGAAAAACCTGCTCCTGCAGGCCTGCCAAGCTGGGATTTCAACAACAAGTGGCAATGTATCAGCTGGCTGGGAACAGCTCCTGATTCAGGGAGTGATACACTTTCCCACAGAGACTCAGGGTTTGGTGTTTTCTGTTTTTTTTTTTTTCCTCTTAATCCATGATAACATGTTGGATGCCACACATGATGGCTCCTGCCCAGGAATTAATGGGTAACGAGTGACCCAGAGGAAAATGCCAGCTAAAAGAAGTGTCCAGTATGAGGTGTCACAATAAGGTAGGACCTGTACACAAGACCCTGGGAGAAAATCTCAGGACCACTCAGTAAAGTCATCTGATGGTTTGATAGGATCACAGAAAGGTTTGGGTAGGAAAGGACCTTAAAGACCATCCAGTTCCAAACCCCTGCCATGGAAAGGAAAAACAAGATTCTAGACTCATGGACTGGTTGGCCAGCAAGGAAAGACAGTTAGAAAGAAATTACATTTTTCAGAAATTACATTCAGGAAAAAGCAGAGGGGACCATGACATTTGTTGAGGGGGTGAGAACTCAATTGGCTGCCAGGGCATGCCACAGCCAGAACACTGCCAAATATCTCAGCCACTGCAAGGCAATGGAAGAGTGGCATGCATGGTGTGGATGAAATGCTGAGGTTTGCTAGAAAGTTTGTTGCAAGGGAGGAAGATGCAGGCTAGAGATGTAAAGCCTTGTGGCATGGCAGTTGACATTGGCCCCATAGCAAAAGAAAAAAGCAGAAACGACACTTGAAAAAAAGCAGAAGGATCAGAGGAGGTAAAGCCATCTGTGAGGAAGACTGCTCACAGGCCAGGAGGATCTGCAGCCTCCAGCAGGGAGCAGAGTTTAGGTGATATGATTAGGCTGCCTTAGCTTAGAGAAACAGAGATAACAAATTAAACACATCTTTAAAACCACAGAGATATCTCTGTAATGAGTCGCAGGTGCCATAGGCACCGGCAACATCATCAATAAAACTTTTAGGAACTCTGCAGAGCTGTGGTTTCACATCAGAGATGAAGAAACACAGCATAATGAAGTGGAAAAGAGGCTTTTCTGGTTAAATGTGTTGTTGTTTTTTTCCTCACAAGGACTGCAACACACAGGTCCGTCACAGCACACCTCTGGTTTCTGGGAACACAGCACACCCACTAACATGCATAGCCAAGCACCTCTGAACAAGTACCACATCTGTTCATGCAGACCGGTTATTCGCATCATGTTCACTCCTCTTTGCTTGTTCCATTCAGGTCAGAAGTTATTTTCCCTTTTCATATTTGTATCCCTCAGCCCCATCAGTGGCAAATGCCCAAACGCTTTAGAAGTGTTCTGACAAATCCCACCAGAAGGCACATAACATCATCTCAGTTCTACAGATGGGGAATTAGAGCAGAGGCAGAGGTTAAGACAGCTAATTGACTACGGACACTGAGTCAGGCAGCAGAAGAGCTGGGAATTGATCCCAGGAACCATGTCTTCCATTCCTTTACTCCACCCACCAGTCAGTACACCCTACCAGATGGTTCCTATCATTGGACATATGGACTAAATATTGCTAAGTTGGTGTAGAAGATTTGCTATTTAATTAAAGTCCTGTCTTCCATCTCCATAGGATGCATAGGGGAAACTCCAGCCAGAATCCCATCTGGACCCACTCAGGATACATCTCCTTAAAGCAAACAAAGCTCCAGGCAAGCACGAGAAACATTTCCAAACCTGTCAACCTGCCCTACAACGCAGACACCAGCAAGGCCAGGCAGCAGGCTGCGACTCGGGAGCCTTGGCAGCAGCTCATGTTTGCCAGAGCCTAGCTTCAAAACAGCCCCTGCGTGAGCCACCGGCTGGGCTGGGAGGGCTCTGTCATGTGAAGGCTCCTCCTGCCTCCAGCGGGCACCACCAACGCTCCCACCTGGAGGCAGTGGGACGGTCACAGAAATCAGCTGGTAGCCAGTCATCGGCTTCCTTCTGCCACTAGCACCAGCACCACACAGCAAAACGACACGGCTGCTAGCAGGAGTGAGAGGCCAGCTCTGCACAGCAAGTAGTAGAAGCCAAAGTTACTTGAAAAAAACTCCTAAGTGGTTATTTTTAAGCAAACAAGGAAAGTTTCCAACAGAGAGACAACAGAAAGACCTTCTACATCACTGTAAGGCAGGCCAGCATTTGTTTTCCTGACACGGACCTTACAAATTTATAGCAGCACCTTGGTCCCCACTCGCAATCAGGCAGAGAATTGATGCACCTGTTTTTTCTAGAAGAAAACAAAATAATTTCACATCCTTCTGTTCCCCCTCCACACCCTGCCCTCTGTGCCCAGTACAACCAGAGGGAAAACCTTTCATCAGGGCCGCAGAAAGAGACTTCATACAAGCACATCCTCCTCTGAGAGCATCTCCATTAGCAAGTGGCTGCAGGGAGCAGCCAACATTTTTCTGGACAGCCCATGGGCTCTTTTACAAAGAAAACATTCTGCCCAACATTAATACACGTGCACACACTTCTGAACAAGCCACAGTGCATACAGAGAACCACCAGCCCACATAACTCCACTGCTCTCTTGACAAAAAAAGAGGGCTGAACAACATCCTCGGGGCAATATCCTCTTTAGAAGGTTTGCACCGATATCGACAACATAGGAATAAAGCCACAACACCTTTCCATGGGCGCTATAAGGACCTGGCAATCCTGGAAGGTGCCTCCTGCTCGAGGAAAGAGACTGCACGTACCTTTCATCCCGAACTTGGACCGCCGGCCATACTTGTTGATCATAATAAAGAGGACCACCAAGAGGACACAAGCAAAAGCCGCCAGCCCAACCGCTATGGAAACCTGGAAGGAAAAACCTGGAGTCAAGGCAGTGGAACTGGGGAGAGTAGACTGGATGTAGAGGTGCCTCCCTGCCTGTCTGTAGGCTCATACCATCTGCTGCAGCCCCACAGGCATCAACTGTGGAGGAAAATACAACAAAAAGTTGTTATTGAGTCCTGATACAGACTGCAAGCACCATGGGCTGCTCGGGATCCCTTTGTCAGCAGTGCTGGTCTGGCACCAGTTCTCCCAAGCCTCTCACCCCATGTACCTGCAGGGGAGGAGGACCTCTGCTCCAGTGCCTGGCCTCTCCCCTCACCATACATCATGAGCTGTCATTTGGAGTGTCCCTATCGGGCCTTGGTGTCACAATGCTAAAGCTATACTGACCTCAGCTTGGAATATGCAGGAGCAGCAGAATATTTAGAGCAATTCTCTCCATCCAGCCATCCCTCAGGACAAAGAACAGGGGGCAAAAAACATAACCACAAAAAAGAGAACAGAAGAAAACAAGAACAACCTCCCCCCTCCCAAAAAAAAAAAAAAAAAAAAAAAAAAAAAAAAAAAAAAAAAAACTACTTTTTTCCCCTAAAGCCTCCAACGTTTCCCTATTTATTCTAATTTTTAGTGGTAAATATTTATGCTATAGCAATGTCCAAAGTCCTTCACTGGAACTGTGGTTCCAGTGTGTCAGTGAACAAGCAGAGAAAAGAAAACCTCCCTGCCCTACAGGGTTTACCAACTCAGGCTTATTTTAATATTTATGAATATTTATTGCTTCAAGTCTTTGCTCGAGATGCTTTCATTACATTGATGTAAACAACAATTTCTTTGGCATTTGGCCAATTGTTCTCCTGTACTGCGTCTTGCATTGCATTTAAACTTCACTTCATTTTACAAAACTGTCTACTCTAATAGAAAATGTATCATTTAACCAAAAAAGTTATTTTATTGTGCAACATTTTTCCCTGCCCTTGATACATCAGCTAAGATATTTTTAAATTTTTCATTTTACCACACATTATTTTCATCCCCCAGATTGTTTTCTCTGCTTTATATTTAATAATCAGCGCACATTATTACCCTGATCCCACTGTTCAAAGCTTCCACTTCAGCTATAGGAGCGTTTCAGTTGGATGAGAACTGAAACCAAGGGGAATTGTGTTTTGCTCATTCTGTTAACACTTCGTGGATTTCAATATCTTAAAACTTTCATATAGCTAGAACAATTATATAATGTGTTTTTTTCCAAACTTGTACACCTTTTTTTTTTTTTTTCCTCTACCCGGATTCTGTAAAAGAAAGACAATGGTGAGATCTGATAAGCCATGGGTTTTCTTTCCTTTTTATTTTTGGCGTACCCTACAGAGCAGGAGGGAGGGCAAACTGGCATTGACAAATTTAAACCAAGCTAAATCCGAGTCCCTCACAGGGCTAGACTTAACAGTTCGATAATAGTATGAAACACACGGCCGGCTGTTTGTTTGTTCTCTGGGTGCTACTTTCTCAGAGCACGAATTTCTGACCTGCCAGCAGCAGCTTCACAGGATGCCTGATTTTCAAAGGGCTGCCTGGTTCCACACTGCAGACCCAGGAGGCTCACATGGTTCACATCAGAACTTTGCTTGCCCGACACAAGTCATAAAATCCTGATTGTTGGTTGTCTTGAATCACAAAGGAAGAGATTTTGCCTTGCAAACATCTCAGAACAGCAGAGGTCTGTAAATACTGAGCCGTCATTAATGAGAAATACATGCAGAGCTGTTCTGGTGAGAAGAGGATGGGACTCACCCCAAAAGTGTCCTCCTCTGGTTTGTGGGTCACAGTGATGGGTGGGGTGGGACTCACTTCGTAATCACCGACTGAAACCAAAACACCAAAGAGAGGATTCAGTGAGACTCCCACAGACACTCCAACCTTACAACTGAGAAACACTGGGGTTCCTGGTCCTCTAGGGTGGGTAGCCTCCCACTGAGCCAGCTTCTAGAAATCTACTGGGTTAAGTAGGGCTAAAATATAGCAAGTTCAGCAGAACTTGGTCTAAAGAAACAATTACTTGGATAATTTTGGGAGGGGAAGAAAAAAAGGAAAAAATGCATGGAGAAAACACAATGGGAATTCAGTCCCACTTCTCATCCTGCTCCATATTACACAGTACATTGAACGTGGGCCATGATACACAAGGTCCTTCTACAGGACCTCACTCACGGGAAGCAAACAGGACTCTGGAGACACCCCAGATGAACCCCCCAGTAATCTTGCTCATGTATGGAGAAGCCAGAGCTTTGTGTGACCTCAGCCTCAACTTGCTTTTGACTCACTGATTTTTCCTCCAGGAGCACATAAGAGGCAGAACAACAGGAGGGAAAGAAAATTAAAAACTCCCACAATATTCCAAGTGCAGGAAGACACTTACTTGAGACAAAGTTGTCCGTGCTCTCTGTGGAAAGGACAAAGAGAGAAGCAATACAATTAGCAGCACAGCAAAGGGAAAGCAGCCTCATTCCCAGCCCCCCCCCCCCCCCCCCCCCCCAGACACACTCTACCCACCCCAAGAGCCCAGGAAACCAAAACATTTCATTTTTTATCCTCTGGGGCAACTGTAACTGGAAATTGCAGCAGACATGTCAGCAGAATATCCCAGGGGTCAGAACAGAGTACACAGGGGCCTCGGGCTGAGACGGGAGAAGAAGGATGCTACAGCAATGCCAAAACGGAGGACAATCAGCAGCACGTTGTGTGGGACTTCTGCTAAATGGCTCAGCTTCCAGCAAGCAAGCAAAGCTCAGCAGAAACCTGTGCTCAGCTGGATGGAGGTGAGGGTAAAGGCAGATTTTGTCAGTCTTCACCCAGGGACAAAGTCCCACAGGGACAAGGACCAGCTCCCACGGAGGACAGCCCAGCTTGGGGCAGAGGGTTACAGGAGACCTTTCCTGGGCTCACTCAAAAGCCTCCTTAATCACTGCTGGAAGCTAATAATGTCTGTACTGGATATGTATAGAGGCAGTGTCTGTCCTAAAGCTGCCTCTTCCACACACCAGCCCCTTGTGTCAGCCACTTGACTGCTCCAGACTATTCAGTAAAGCCCCTTCAGCTCCGAAGACAGCTGAGGGCTCCGACGATGAGGTCTAAAGCTCCCAGTGACACTCAGTTTACATAGTATGAGAACAACGTCAGCTCTCAATTCACTTGCCCATGTAAGAAATTGAGCCTGATATTAACAGGAGTTTACACAGCTTTGCTGGCAGAGAGCTCCTGGAAGGATGAGAAAAAGCTCAGGCTGAAATACGGGTGAGGTTTGGAAGGGAAGCAGGAAGCAATCCCCAGGTGACAAACATGGCTTTCCAAAACAGGGGGAAAAGAACTGAAAAAAAATATTTTTGTGTCAAGTCAAGCAGAAACAACTTGTCTTGGCTTTTCCTAGCAAGAGAAATAATTAATTAGGAAGAAACACTTTATTTGGAGAATTCTTTTTTTTTTTTTTTTTTTTAATCTAACACAGACAGTCTAATCATAAAACATTTGCTGACTCTACATTTTCTTCTTTCCATTTTTCTTTGCTGGACTAAAGCTCAGCGGAAACCCACAATATTTATTTTTTTTCCCCACTTAAGCCTCCTTGTTTTGTGAAGCATAAAACATAAACAAGAAATTTCAGTCAACTTGACTTCTGTGAAAAGTTGCCAAAGAACGGAACATTCGTCAAGGGGGAGGTAGGCAGACCAACCTCTGTGGATTAAATAGGGAGATGGCAACCTATGGTAGAGATACCAATGACAACATGAAGTGAGATTTTTACTGGGAATGGCACAAGTTTGCCCTGGGAGCTACTGTCCTTGCTCCTAGAGCCACAACAAGGCAGAGAGACAGGTTATGGAATAACATCTCCCATCCAGTTTGTAATAAAATATTTCTCTCCCAACCCAGGCATCACAATCCAGCTTTGTACCAACTAGAGGTTGAACATCAGGGGGTTCTAAAAAAACACTGTCATGGGTTCTTTCTCCATGCTGATAAGCCTTCCAGGTCCTGCTTTCATTAAGCCTAATAACCCCATCCTGGATAGTTTTAGCAAAATTTTTCCATGTTAGAATAGCTATAGGCAATAAGCTTCCTGAATGAATCACAATAGGGAACCTTCAATTTGAGGCATTTTCTGGAGGAATCTACCTTCAAACGGGAAATAAGCGTCAGCTGCATTGAGTGTTAATGTCAGCTTTGGCAGCGGATGGAGCAACGAACTTCAAGTAAAGTAAATTACAGCCTGGATTGTGCTGACAGGGTCTACCAGGGTGAGGAACAGCCTGGGACTTTGGATCAAAAGAAATACGAGAAATGGGTCATTTCTTGCTGGAAGATGGTTCAGAGTCTGAAAGCACTCCACACCAACAACACATACAAGGTGTGGGTGACGATGCGCCAAGGGCAATGTTTTACTTATATTTCACACAAACAGATTCTCCCGGAGCCTCTGACACAAGAGGTGCTTCAGACATTAACATGCCTTCCACATCACGGCACGGCTCAGATCCGTTTCCAAAATCAGCTCTCCAGAACAGCAGATCTGCACCCTTTTCTGGAGGTCCAGCACCTACTTAGAGCTGTCCCCATTTCACAGATGGGGAAATGGAGTCACAAAGGTGGGACCTGGCAGAGCTGACACTGCAAACCCGTGCCTCACCTCACCCACCTACAGTTCATAAGCTGCTCTTCCTTCCCGACAGCAGGAAACATAAATAGGTTGGATAGCCATACAGGGCATCATCCTTGAGGCCTGAATATAAATTTTCCACTCCCATTCATATCAGCTCATTTGTTCAATTGTCAGATCTTCAAGGCAGAGATTTGGGTTTGCATTTATGATATTTGACCTGCGGGAAAATTCTGTGTACATATATGGTGTGATATAAATAATAAATGAGACTACCATTGGTATTTTTCTATATTTAGCAAACGTCCTATTTTGTTGGATTTTCTTGGGCTGCAGGGGCCAATTTAGAGCTGCCACTTTCTCATGGCATCATTCCTGAAGGCAGCAGCACACAGGGATCTTAACCCCATGATGGCCAGCGTGATGCTGCAAAGCCAGAGAGCAGACAAAAACTTTCCATTTTCCTACAGAGCAGACAAGTCGCCACAAGGTCTCCGCTGCCCCCCCAGAGCTGGATCTTCATGTCCTCAAATGCTTTTTTGCCTTTAAGCTGTAAGTCACTCGGGAGCGCGCTGGGGCATTCCAAACAATTGGTTGAGAAATCCTAGCAAACTGATGCAAAGCAACTAATTGAGCTGTCGCCTTTTTTGTAGGCCTGTCAGCCTAGAATTGCTCGTGTCATATTTGGAAAGAAAACAATCCCGACACTGCTGCATCCAGCTACAATCATTTCTCAAATGCAAGCTGGAAGAAAAAAAAAAAAAAAAAAAAAAAAAAAAAAAAAAAAAAGATCTGCATCACTTTAAAGGGGTTTCCTTTCTTTAGCTTATAACAACAGCCACATAGAAGAAAACTCTCTCTCCAAAAATTATCTTCTTATGGGTCCCCAGAGCTGATACAAAATCCAAAATAATTAACCAATCCTATACCCTTCTCCCACTGAAATCCCTAAAGATCTTAAATATATATATTGCAGAATATGTTACAAAACACAAGCATCTAAACAAGTTAGTCTCTCGCCTCTCAGTGCAATTTGGACTGACTTCCATCAAAGCTCCAGATCAAATTCTTCCTCTTGATACAAGCAACAAAACGTGGGATTTCCTGCTATTAAACTGCATTGCGAGCTCAATTCCTACACCAATCCACATCAGGCCTCATCGATACGTGGCTGATGAGAACCAGGACTCCCAACACAACCCCAGCTGGCAGGTTTCAGGTGAACCACGTACTCGGGGTCAAAATCTTGCAGAGATGCTGAAAACTTGACAAAAGGTAGATTTATCCCAGTGCCTCTCCTGTTATATACATCAGTTCTCATACTCCCAGCCAGATACCAGATTAGATACCTGCACCTCTGAACTTTCAATGGAGGCTGATTCTTCTTCACCAACTTTCTTAATTTTTGTATTGATCACTACATTAAAGAGTTACAACACCAAAGCACATTTTTGTAGGAGAACAGTACTGGTCAGAAGATGCCTCCAGAGGTCACCTCTTCCAGAGAAAAGCCACCTTGGGTTGGGTTGCCCAGGTCTTCTCTATTTAGGTGTCAGGATTACTAGTGGTACCATATTAAGATTGGTCCCATATTCAGATTGGAAAAAAAAAAAATGTAAAGAGATAAACTGAATATCCCACCTGGAAAAGGCTTTTCAAGGAAATGTCCCTTGATGGTTTGGTTGGCTGAACCCAGCTGGTTGGTGGCCACAATGGTGTAGTTGCCATTGTTGTAGTGAGTGGGCTTGTTGAAGAGCAGGCAACCTTCCGAGACCTCCCCTTGCTGGTAGAACTCCATGTGGATGATCTCCGTCTCCCGGAGGACCTGGCCGTTGTGCAGCCAGTGGAGGGTGGGAGCTGGATTCCCATGCACTGCAAACGCAATGCAGTGCTCCAGGTGCAGCACCGGCTCCTCCAGGGTTAGGATGCGGGGGGGATCTAGCAGAGAGAAACATGGCAGGCTCACAGCAACCCAACACCCACATCAAGCCTCGTGCACCGGGGAAATTAAGATTATTGAATGTGAAGCCTCGAAAATCCCTTGTTCCTTTTATTGCTCCCATGGATGTCTGCAAAGAAGGAAGACTAAGTCATGAGAACCACTCAACACTCCCCAGCAGGAGGATCTGAACCATAACCTTGGGCTTGCAAACAGGGTTACAAATTAAACACGGGGCTGATCACTTCACCAGACAAGAAATAATGAAGCTTGGAGCTGCCTGGTCCACACGCCTATCTATGGCTGCGCTCCTTCCCCCCGGGGATCAGAGGGAGGCAGCCTGTTCCATGGAGGACACCACCACATAGTGCCATCACGGTACATGTGTGTGAGGTGCCCATGGGGGATCTTCGGTCGCAACGAGCGCTTTTGGATTTCATAAGCTGTGGAAGCAAGTATCCCCCAGTGGCTGCCGGTCCTTGAGGGTTTCAACTGCCTGAATATCCCAAAGGAGTTCCCACCCGTCGAGCACCCTCCGGGGGTGTTTTAATTAAAGCGACGAGAGTAGGACAGAGAGAAAAGCAGACACCATTTGCAATTTATTGCATATGCATCGTCTCCCCCAACCACGGGCACCCCAACAGTTCAAATGCTGCTCTTCCACCACTTCTGAAACCCCAGTTATGACATCTACATACTAGGTCCTGAACCCCAAGACCAGCAAAGTATGGACCAGAAGAACAGAGTTTAGTGCAAAGAGCAAGGACACAGAGATGTAGGTCTTCCCTAAACCTCTCATTTACCTGAGAGCATCCAGCTGCAAAGGCAACCCACAAGGGAAAGCAGAAATCCATCAACTTTGACCCCATTTTTGGGAAAAAAGTCATGCATTTTTCAAACAGTAAAGGTGGTAGAAGAGAGCAAGGTACAGACCTGGTGGGAGCAGAGCAAAATTCTCCCCCCAGCCACCCTGAACCACATAGCCATGTCCCAGCCACCTCGCTCCATTTGCGAGCCTAGATCTGCATGTGGCTTATTCACATCTTCCTGGCAAGGATGATTCAAAACAGGCATCCACCTACACACAGAAACCCAGATCTTTTTTGGCGTGAAATTGCAGCCTGAGTGATGGGTCTGGGCAATGAGAGCAGGGGTAGCAGAAACTGTCAGCAGCTTAGAGGATTACACGGGTGAAAATAGGCACTGGCATCGTGCTGTTTAAGATGGGGAGGAAAAGCAGCTAAAACGCAGTGCAAAAAACACCCGCCTGCTGACCTCTGAGCTGATGTCAACTTTAAATACCTCCATTCTTCAGTCTATCAATACTTACTGGGAGGCAGATGAAAGAAGAAAAGCATCTGCTCTCTTCTTTCCAATCCCCTCTGACTGCCCTGTCTTTCCAGGACCTCGTGGCTCCCGCACTGAACATGGACCACATGGGTTCACCGACACCCGCCAGAAGCACACATGGTCTCCTCTGCCTAGCAGGGCTGGGGGATTGGGGGGGCAGGTTTCCAAACTACAGATTAAGGGCAAATGTTACAGACACAGCAACGTATAGTAAATCTCAGCTGCTTGAGAGCACAAAGCTGTGTAAACTTCCTCTTAAGGTCAGGTTTGTGTTAAGTTATATTAGAAAGCACACAGAAAGTTTCGCTACTTGCAGCTGAGAGTGAGCGGTGGAAATCTGACACGTGTGTGTTTACACGGCGCGTGCTGTTTAACTTTGTAGGAGCAGATCTAGGAAGAAACAATAGCATCCCTGAAATTAGAGGCAAAATTTACACTGGCTTTAGCAAGGGTGACATTTAACCTCTCACACAGCATCAGGGTGAGCAACCCCATGTTTGTAAAGAGAGTTTTAGCCCCTCTACATCTTTTCCTCAATCAGCTGGATCTGCCAAGGGACAGATGGCAAGACAACCACCACCAGCATGGTTCTATGGATCCTGCCTGCGTAGTGCTCATTTCTGCAAGAAATTTTGCAGAGTACTGACCTTAAGAGAAACGTACAAGGACCCACCTCTGTGCTCTGCTCCTAGTTCTCGTCCAAGAAAACAGAGTACCACAGGTAGCAACTGGTTCACGCAGTTCTCAGGGCATCCCTCCCCTCCAGCCTCTATCATCAAAACCTTGCCACGGCTACTTACAGTAGACGGTGAGCAGCACGCTGGCATTGCTCATCCCCACCACGTTCTCAGCGATGCAGGTAAGCAGGAACCCGTTGTCCTCACTGGTGACATTCACCAAGGTCAGATTGATGGCGTGAACGTTGGTCCAGTTGAGGTTGGTCTATGCATCACAGAGAAGCACAGGCAAAAATCAGCCGCTGGTGCCTTCTTTCCTCCCTGCTCCTGCTCCCAGGAGGTGAGGGTCCCGGTTTCCACATAAAATGCAAGAAGGGCTTGAAAATTCAAGGACAAGTAGGACCTGGGGGAGGTGAGGCATTTCCTCACCCGATTAAGTTCACCGTTACGTATGAGAAGCACTACTGGGAGGTGAAGAGCCATAGCGCTGTAGCATTGATAAACACAGCTTGTCTCTAGAACAGCTTGCTTAGCTGCCTGCTTCAGCTACAGCTATTGCAGACACCTCTGTAAACAGGTAGTTTCATTAGAGGAGACATGAGTTAAGATTCAATTAGGGAGCACTGAGATATGAAGCTATCTCATGTTCACTTTCCTGTCGCACACAGGTAAGTTTTTGCAATGCCCTTCAGATGCTTCCTAGGTTCTCATCTGGATAAGGTACAGCTCTCTATTTTCTTTTGGATGGGGCTGTTCCATGTTTCCCATTGCACTCTCCAACATCTACCTGAGCCCTGACCTACACACGTGGACGTGGAGATCCCCCAGCTGCAGCCATGTTCCGATGTCCCTAATTCCCTACCTGGTGCGTGTTGATGGAGTGGAGATCTGCCACCGTCCAGTCGACGTCGGGCAGTGGCGAGCCCGAGCCATTGCAGGTGATGACAGCGTTCTCCCCTTCCCGCACCGTCAGGTTCACGTGGCTCACGCTGATCTCCGGGAGGTCTAGGAGGGCAGACACCGAGGTGCTTAGGTGTGGAGCAGCATTTGCTGCAGCTAGCTGTAGAACATGTACATGTGGACCCAAATCCTGCCAGGCTGTGTGCCAACTCAGCCCCCAGCACCTTGCAAGAAGCAGCCGGAGGCAATGGCATGGCATTCTCCTACCAAGGGAAGGAGGGAGCATGGAGACAGGAAATATTGGGAACTCTGAAGAAACACCAGCTGAACAGACCCTCCCATTAGACTCTAATCCAAAAGTTGTGCCCAGTTCTGGTTGCCCATCCCCTCACACAACTGCCCTCCCTATCTATATTTTAGTTCCACCGAAGGTGATTTCAAGGGCAATCACTTTTGATGGCAAAGTTGCATGCACTGGGAAAGGACCCAAAGTGTCCCTACCTCTAGGGACATGGCACAGAGTACTCAACACTCCAGGCAAGGACAGCGTTCCTCTGACTTGTAATAATCAAGAGAAGATGACCAAGGATGCATCTTCATAATAACCACAGCTCTCCTAATAAAAGGCGCCCTTGTTCTTCCTCAGTGGTGGCAGCGATTCACTGATCTATGGTGGCCCTGATTTACACGCTTTCTTTGCTTGCTGCCCCAACTACCAAATATCCTTGCAACATGAAACAAGACAGAGCTGGCTGCAAGAAGGGCAAACAGCCCTTCCATCACCCATCCATCATGCTGACCCAAAGACAGGACCCTCTGTGTTCCCAAATCATCACCCTGGTGTCCCCTCAAGTCTAATGCCACCACTGCTGGAGTCACCTCTCTTTCCATCCCTGATCCCTAAATTGTTTGTTTTTTTTTCCCTCTCTAATCCTTACAGATTATTCTTCTGATTTGGGAAGGAAATTACAGTGCTCTCTCAAATCTTTTTAGTTCATCCCCATGCAGGCACGCTTTGGCCAGTTTCCAGAGCTTAGTAAAGGGACATCGTGAACTTGGGAAAAAAAAATTAAAAAGTCACGCAAATGAAAATGCGTGTTGTTTGTCTACTACTGCTGCAAGAAACAAACCCAAATTCCTAGAACACAGATCAATAATCAAAGAAAGAAAACCTCTATTTTTCCTCCTTTTTTCATCTGGAGTTTGACAGCTGCTAGTGTATAGACAGTTTAATTGTTCTGTTGAAGGTACACGTCCTTCCCCTTACACTACAAGGAATGCTTTCCAGTAATAGCAACAGCAGAGCAAAAACTGATACCAGACAGGCAGCTGACGTGTGAACAAGGTGAGGGATAGCTATCGAACACGCCTCATGCTGCTCCTGGAGCCACTGGACTCTGTTAATCAGCAGGAAGCAGAAAGAGACACATGGTCACTCCTGCCTCATCCCTACAGACCTGGGCTTGCAGTTGAAAAATTAAAGCAAGGAAAATGGATAAAGACATGTATTTCCTAGGAGTGTTTCCTCTTATCAATATGCCATTTCTAGGATTTGTTAGACAGAGGAAGAACAACAAGAAACCTATCAGTTCTCACGAGCACAGCATCGCACATTGTCAAGCAGTGTCATTATAGTGAAGGAAATCCCCCAAATCCCCTGATACCTTCAGGCACTCAAACAGCAGCCCCACATTTACCCTGATACTCTATTTTTAATCCACAAACCACTGCGATCAGCTTCAATCATCTTGTTCTTGACCACGTGGTGAGATATTATGGCATCAGCTTCCCTAAGTAAAGGGGTCAACTGGAAAGGGCAGAACAGGACAGGGCTCCCCCACGGCACGGGCTGCCCCTTACCGCACTGGGTGATGTTCATCTCCTGCAAAGGGATGACTGCTGTGTCCATGTTCGTGCAGTAGAGCTCCTGGGACTGCAGGTTGGCCTCGCCCTTCTCCTGCCAGAGCTGGATCCAGCGGATGTCGCAGCTGCAGTTAAAGAGGTTCCTCTCTAGTCTCCTACGGGCAGAGAGAGAGAAACGACAGTGGGGTGGGGAAGGAGGACCAGGGAGATCTCCTGGCTCTGTGCTCCCCAAGGACAAAGGGCACCAGGGAGATGCAAAGGGCTTTTCTGAGCTGATGGAGAAACTCCTCCATGGGGTATTCTGGAGCAACATGGTTCCCATCTCTTCTTGCTCCAGAGAGATGGAGGTTGTGCATCCATGTGCTCACACACACTCCTCCCTGAACAAGGTTTTACATCTTCCAGGTCAACACACATGTACTCAACATCTTTCACTGCAAGGACTGCACAGCCATGGCTCAGTCCCACAGTAATGTCACCCCGACACCTCAGGCATTCATCTCTCAGCAAAGGAGCAGGCAGCTTCACACCGCCCTAAAATACTAATCCACATCCTAAAATTCTACGTCAGTGGGGGTCCAAGACCCTGCTGGGGAAAGCACACCTCCGGCTGCACCAGCACTCAGCAAAGCTGGCAGTTTTTCTCCTTAGTAATGTGTACAAACAGAGCCTCCCAGGGCTCCAGGACATGAGCTAATGTGCAGGATATCATGCATTTTAATCAAATCAAACAGCTCTGTGCTGAGACCCTGCTGACCCGGCCGGGAGAAAAGGAAAAAAGCACTGCCTTTAATGTACTTCATTTAAAACACACTTATACGTTTTATATACGATGAATGTTTATTATTATCGATTTTCCAACCTATTAACCATTTCATTTACATTTTAAAGCCCTCCGGCTCTCTGTGTAGATGCAAGGAGGATGGGTCCCAACAGGGGGGAGGACCCCGGTGCTCAGCCAGGACAGAGCTACCAACCCAGGGGGCTGTCTCAGGAGAAAGCCTGGACAAAAGCCTGCCCCCCACATTACCATGAAGCAGAAAAAAAGCAGGGAGCAGAGGATTGAGCACTGAAAAGGTGAGCTCAGTCACCCCAGAAAAGAAGGGCTTCTCCAAACATCAATCCATTGCTCCACGTAGTGTTTGGATCCCTCCCATCAGACAAGGGGAAGCTGCTTTTCTGGTCCGTTCCACGCGTTACTGCAAAATTCATGCTTGCTTTTACAAAATTAATTCCACAGACTAACAGGATTTGGAAACAGCCTTCCAAACACGCGCAGCTGCTGTTGGGTCTGTAACGGCACTGCAAAAGCAGGAGGAGAAGGGAGCTTCTGTCAGCACCCAGGGCTGTTGAACTTTAATCCTAACGGTGTCAGGTTGATCCTCCTCATAGAACAAGATGTCATCTGGTTTTTATTTTTATTTTTAGAACAAACAGAGTTAAACTTCACTTCACGCCTTTTCCTTATTGTATTGCTTCCCCTTCACAAGCACCCAAACCTTCACAAGACAGGTACGAGGCCTAGACAAGAGACTTGAAGGCCAAAGCACCACATTTAAGAGGCCAGAGCAGATTGGCACAGCGATTTGGTGGGATCCAGATGACAAGGCACACTCTCTGCACACCACAATAGGTACAGTCAGTGCCTTGCACAGGCATCACAGCTTCATTGCAGCCCCAAATCCAGAGCCCACATTGTCTTGGGGACCCCACGTCAGTGCTGGCAGCAGGGCTGGATGCTGGGCAGGAGCAGGGGACAGAGCCTCAACATCCCAGGACAGCACGTAAGCAAGCAGGAGCTCAGCTGATGTTAGATCAGGTGGCTGGACATGTACCAGGGGCCAGGCAGTGAACAGGGGGAGCTCAGAGGCAGTGGGGGTGAAATTCTGCTCTGCTACAAATATCCTCATGAAACAAGGCTGCCGGGAGAGCCGCTGTCACAGCACTTAAGGGCAGCTCTGTAAGTAAGAGAAGGCAGCCTTCCCGGCCCATTGCTAATTCATGAGGGGCCATGAATAATACAGGAGGAGCGTGCTTCAGGGCAGAATTCACCCACGACCTGCCCCAGCACCAGTGATGTAACTCGCTCTAATCGAGGCCCCCACAGGGGCTTTTGCACAAATTAACTCCCATCACTGGCTGGACGTGCCAAGTGCCACCAGCTGCTGGCATGGCACCTCAGTGTGAATGCACCATGGGCATTTAGATGTGCACACAGATGTGTGCACCATTTTTCTCTCACATACTTGCAAAAAGCACGCTTGAGGTGTGGGAGATGCCTTTCCTCCTTGCTTGGAGCCTTCCCTGCCACGATGGCTGGCTCTCCAGAGAGGTCTACAGGGATTTCAGTGCTCACTCTGCCCTGGACCTACCCCCAGAAATGAACCCCCATCTTTCTTCTCAGACCTCATCAGTGTCCCTGCCTTGTGGCATGCATGGCTCATTAGGAGCTGCGGCCCCTTCCAGCCCTTTCTCCTGCAATTGCTCTAACACATTCACTCTTTCCTGTTGCAGATTTAACAAAAGCTAAAAGCAAAGGCTGGTCACAGGCTGGGCTAATGAGCACACGACAGAAGCGAATGAGGATATAGCTCTCCTCAAAGAGCACGTTGGCAGGGCTTGAACCACTCAGTCACCCCCAGCCAGCTCGGTCACCTCCGTTCCAGCATAAAACAGAAATGAGTAAAAGCATCCCCAGTGCCTGTGACCCTCTGCTTGCGGAGATAAGCACGCCTCCCCTTCCCTGCAAAGAGGAGAAACACCTCAAGGAGCTTCCACCACGTGCTGTAAGGCACCATCACCACCCAAAGCTGAGGGACTTCGCACACGAAGCAGGTTTTTTTTGAGCTCGGCAGCTAACAAAGACACACACCCTGTCCCCTGTCTCATCAGCTAAAACAAAGCTGTCTGCAGCTAGAGCCTCTCGGAGGGCAGCAGAGATCGCTGCCACACTTGTGCTGTCTGTTTTGATTCACATAAAGCTGCTACCGAGGTTTCTCACGCTCGCAATTAAAACACTCTCCTACCTCGAGACTCAGCCTGCTTCCCCAAGCAGGAGAACCAAAGAGCGCCCAGCGGGGAGAGAGCAAAATCTATTTTCATTTTCCATTTCTATTTATTTCCCAAAGCCTGTGCTTCTCCTGGGGGTGCAGCCAGACTTGTTGTTTCCAAAGCTCTGCCAGAAAGGGAAGGGCTCAGACAGGGAGCGATGTACGGTGTCCGAAAACTGAATTAGCTAACACTCAGAGCACGCGAGTACCAGCCATCCAGCTCCAACTCTATTACCGTGACTGTTGGTGGCAATAAGTTTTTAAGCTAGAGGCACATTAAACGTTAAGTCAGGCTCATAACAGGGATGCTGCTGTGCCCCATCCCTACCAAAGCCTCTTGCTGTAGCGTTGCAAAAACCTTCTGCAAGGCTTGCTGGCGGGGACTGCTAGTGTTAGAAATGGTCTGGGCAGAGCAGGGAGATGTTCAGGACTACAGGGTTTCAGACAACCAAGGAGGTAATTGGATCCAGAGTCTTAGGTCTTTCCGGGAAGGAATTTCTTGAAATGTCAGCCTTAAGCTCTCAGAGGACATGACAAAGGAAGCCAAGGACATGACAGAGGAAGCCAGCTGTGACTTGTGGATAAGAAAGGCTCTAAGCCCAATGTTTATGAGCTGTTGCAAGTGTCAGACACTTCCCCACGCACACGGAGCTTCAGGCTTCGCAGAGCTGTGTACACACTGGCTTCAGCCCTGCTGGTCAAGGTCAGCCCGTGCCGTGGGAATTGAGGCTGGAGTTACTGGAAACCATTCCAAGCCCTGCTTCTGGCCAGGAGGAGGAAGAGATAATATCCTTTGGAAGTGTGCCTCATTTTTGCCATCCTTTCTTCGGTGAGTCAGCAGGGGACAAGCTCAGCTCTGTTCAACAAAAAAAACTCTGCTTTAAAGAGTTATCTTTCCTAGCTCGAGATGCCTCAAAGGCAGCCTAGAGGCTGTTTTGAGCCCCAGGTTTCCAGCCACCCTCCCCTCTCATGGCGTGGCACAATCTTCACGTGGCATGACCTTGATGTTAGCCTTCTACTCTCGCCTCCACAAGGGGCTTTGTCCGGTTGCACATTCCCTGGCACTTTCCATGTCACACAGCTGTGGCTCTTCTCCCAGCACCCTGCTGGAGACGATCCTCCCATCTCTTCCCTTCCCACCCTCTCTGAGCTGCACACTGAGGTTTGGCCTTCGCTGAAGTCCTGGGCCACATGTTCCATCTCCCTCCCAAATTCTGGAAGCCTCCTTGGAGCTCACCATGCCAAGAAGCTGTCTTCTACTCACCCATCATCTGCATTGCTAAAAAAATAAAATACAATAAAATATGATATTTCTACTTTTGCACATCCTTTACCAATTTGTCTCCAGCTTGGGGATCCATTTATCCTCATTAGCAGCTGTAGCACTCAGGACCACATCCACTCCACGAGAGAAAATATTTCTTTATCTTAATTCCCAGCATCTTTACGTGAATGATTATTCAAAGTGCATAGCTCAAGCTACAGCTCTGTGAGGTCTTCTCTGCAAAGCTCAGCAGTTTCCTGGCCCTGGCAAGGATGCTGCAAGCACATCTCCAAGCCACATTACCACCAGCTGAAACCTTCCTCTTCTTTCCTGCTCTAGGAACCAGCATCACCACATTATCCTGGTTGTACCTGTGCTCATGTGGAAAGAGGGCCCCTGGGGACACGGAGCCCAGAGGGAAGACGTGATGGGAACTAGCAGTGACAAAGCAATTCTTCTGAACACCGCCGACCAGACCAGGCTGTGGCTCCTGCTCAGCAGCAGCAGGCTCTAAGCCCGTACCTCTAAGCTGATCACTTGAGCCCGTGCCAGGGGGTGGTGTGCCAAGAAGCCTGTCAGAGCACGATGGCAGGAGACGTCCAGACAAGTTGGGCGCTGCCAAGCCTCTTCAAAGGAAATGCTGACACCACGCTTCGTGACAGAGCTGCTGTCCCACTCCTCTCCTCTTCCTATCAGCCAGTCCCGTGACCTCCCACGTTCCTTCCCACGTTACTTTTTTCATCAATCAGGGCTCATTATCACTGAGAAAACCGCTCTGAGCACAGCTCCGATGGGAGCCAAATTGTTCACTTCGTTTCCGTTTGCCAGGCTGCAGAGCGCTGGCCCCAAGTGACTCTGCTGACACAGAGCGAGGCCACCTCCAGCCCACCAAATTCCCTGCCAGCATCAATGGCGTGGCTCAACGCGGATGCATCCTTCATCTGGTGGGGACAAGTACACTTTGCTGCCCACACAGCACCATCTCGATTCCTCTTGGGCTGGTATTGGTCTTTTAAGCCTGACTTGGAAGACCTGGGACATGCCCAAAGAAAGAAGACAGATCCAAGTGAAACAAAACCACAAAAACAAGCTACGTTGGAAGCATCCCCATCAATCCTCAGGTTCACCATTACCCCAAGCCCTGCCGGTGCCTCTCACAACCAGGACCACAGCCCCATTTGCTCCTCCACACTTCCTGGGCAGGAACCATCAATCTGAGTTTTGCCAGACAGAGCAATGACAAGAAGTAAAGGTCTAAGCATACAAATGACTCACGCTATTACACTTGAAACCTGAGCCAGGCTTTAAAGAAATATTTGGGGTTGTAATCAGCGAGAGGACAAATCCCAGATTCAGCATTTTAAGTTTGCAAGCCAGACTCCCCATCAGGGGGGCGTTTCTCTATTTCTAATATCACTATTAGTATTTTTCATTTAACAATTTGACAGAAATAAAATACACTGCAGTAACACCAGTGATAACACACTTACTCCCACTTGAAAGACTGTCTTTATTCCTTCATAAGTCACTTCTGGCTTACAGCTCTATTGATCATCAGCGAGGATGAATGGAGCTTCCCAGGATCCTCTGGGAGAAATCCTACATATATATATATATATTTAGACCCACCAAACAACTATTTCTAAAATTCAACAAAACAGGTCATCAGGGCAACGCTCCATTGATTTCACGTCCACTTTTTCCTCGAGCACAGCACTGAACGCTCCATCAATAATTCAGCAGGCTGAAGGGCTCTGCTGCCCCAGGGGAGACCCTATCTCCTCACCCACACAGGAGCTGGGAGGAACCTCAACTGCTAGAGACCGAGGGAGTCATCCAACTAAAAAGCAGGGTTGTCTTCTAAAGAATGGCCAGCAGATAAAGAAATACAGCTGGTGTCACCCTCCAATAGAGGAAGGCCAAATCTTTGGGAAGATCCACTCAAAATCTGGCCCAGTGAGTATTTCTAAGAGTATCTCTAACCTTTTCCCAGGGTCAGCCAGCCATTTACTACCCCTGGAATGACTTGTTCATCATCCTGACGTTAATTAGCCAGCCCCTGTGAAGTTAAAAGAGAAGCAGTTCTGCTCTGGTGCTCCCATAGCCAGGGAATCCTCCCAGGGAAGGTGCTGACCACTGGACTTTTAGGTAATTATTCACGGGCTTCAAAACAGCTCTATATAAAGCTCCTTCCTCCTCTCAGCCTCCCTCTTCTCCCAGGGGGTACCTCTGGGATGGGACTTACAGTTCGAAGAGCCGCAGCGTCTGGAAGAGTTGCCATGACAGGGTGGTGAGCCGGTTACCAGAGAGGTCTCTGAAAATTAACGGGAAAAAAAGAAGTCACCGTAAATAATTCCCCCTGCGCGTGGCCCTACTGCCACCACAGAGCCCGTCATCCTCTGCAGGGCTGTCAAGCAGCGTAGGACCTAGCTCTAGGTTTCCTAATGAGAGATTTTAATGAGGATGAACCTGAATGGAAGTTCTCTTTTTATTATTATTTTACCCCCAAAGGGAAAAATGGTTTGTATCCTGCTGGAGCGTTAAAATAATAATGAAAACAAAAAAGATTTGTCTGATTCTTGCCCACGAATCCGGAGCTCAACCAACCATATGCAGAAAGAACAAGCCTAATTTTGTAAGTTGAACAAAAAGTTAAGTACAAACATCGTGTTAAAAATATTAACGACCGGGTTGAAGTGACAGAATTATGATTACCCAAGGCATCATCATACAATACTTAGTGGCTGTGCATTAGAAGCATCCTATTATGGCTGTTTGCACCCAGGGGTGTCACTGCCACAGCAGCTGACAGCTCCCTGCCCCTTCCTCCATCTGCCCAAGCTTGCCAAAACATAAATCTCATCAAAATCTCAAAAACATAAACCTCATCTACCTGGGAGAGCTTCATGACCCGGCAGATATCACCTCCTTGGCTGGAGGCCAGAGAGGATAAGAGTGCAAAAGCAACCTGAGAAGTACTAAAAGCAAAAGAGAAGAGGTATTTTGGGGGGCAGGCTACGCAGGGAGAAGGCAGCCACACAAAGAGAGCCTTGGGTTGACAGCAAGGTGAGAAGGAGATAATGAAATCAGGCAGCCTTTGGGGGAGCAGAGGGAGGGTGGCCGCACATGCTGGCAAAATCCCAAATCCTCCCATGTCTGTGCGAGCATCCAGACCTCCAGGAAACACAGGAGGGGGCACTTTGCATCCTCCTTCACCGAGCGCAGTCCCATCCCCATCAGCTCCCTTCCCATCAAGTCCCACCCGCCACCACATGCCCCTGCAAAACCCCGCTCCCAAATTCCGAATTTAGGAGCTGCTGCTGCAGCTCTCACACCAAAGGCTCTTCCTGAGCCTGGCAGACACCAGCCCAAGCACCCCGAGAGCACGGTGCTGCATCATTAAATTCTGGCTCTGCCTCGCATCAGACTACCCTGCTGCGTAAAGCGCCGAAAACCACAGGTTCCTTGCTTCACATGACTGAGATCCCACCATTCCTAAGGCTTTAGACAAATTGCTTCCAGCCGCCAACAAAGTTTAGGAAGGCAGCAAAAAATAGCAAGTGATGTTAAGCAGAAGAAAAACTAAAAAAAAAAAAGTCACAAAACTCCCTCCTTTATCCACCCCGGAGCACTCGGCACCTGGGAAGTTTGCAAAGACAGATGAAAAGTAGGAGGGGAAGGAGCAGCTCGCTTCTAGAGAAAAGTGAGACAGTAAACTCCCTCCCCCTACACAGGGAGAAGAAAGAAGCGTAAAGGGGATGCAGGAGAGACAGCAAGATGTGGGAGAGAGGCAGAGATGCAGAGGAGGGAGTGAGTCTTGCTAGAATGTCCTTTCTCAAAGGTCATGTTTTGCTACATTAGGCAGAAATGTCAAGAGAAAATTGGATTCTGAAAGAGAAGAGAAAAAACAACAGGCTTTCCACGCAAATAAGGGAATCAAAAATAGCATGATCATGTTATTACAATTTAGGGCACAGAGAGATGGAGAAAGGAAGCGCCCTCACTAATGCAGGCAGCTTTGCCAGGCAGATGCGCTCCGCTTCTCTCCTCTGCTCTCTGCAAACCCGCTCCTAGCGCCCACCTGCCCCAAAAAGCCACAACCCACAGCGAGGGTTTAGGGGCAGTGGAGGAGCCTCTTCATGCAGACGTCTGCTCCTGCTCTGGCAGGGCTGGCACTGCCTGATCTGACTGCAGGACAGGTCAGGAGGGATACGCCAGCAGCTCCATGTCAGGGCAGGCAGGACACAGGCAGGGAGGAGCGCGTTCGTCACCCAACAGACACACCAGACACCTTAAAATGTCAGCAAGGCCCTCATAAAATGGCCCCTGGTATCAATGTGGAGACAGAAATGCATCGTTTAGGTTGCAAAGGCAAACACTGGAAAGGTCAGGAATGCCAGGACCGGGTGTGCAGGTGCAAAGGGTCCATCCACCGACTGCACAGACACGGAGCTGCTGCAGAAAAACCTCCCTGCATGGCCCCGATCTCTCCCCAGAATAGATCCATCCCCTGCGCCGGATGGGGCAGGTTTCCTGGGGAAAATAGCGTGTGATTATGTAATTAGAGACGGTATCGCAGTACATGCACACGAGGAGATTAAATTACAGCTCCGCGGGTGAACGAAGCTCTGGCATTTTGTAACTCCTCTTCGGCACTCGCAAGGTTCCCACCGTGCTCTAACCCCAGCCATGCACACCAAGCTTCCCAGTGTTTGTAAGGCATAGGAGAGGAGGATTGGGGAAGAGCAAGACCTTCCCCATCAAGGACTAGCCCTCTCCCACCTCCAGCTGCTCACACTGCTTGGGAGGCCAGAAATCCATTATCACTTCCATGTCCCCACCATTTCCAGTGACCTGAGACCACCACCTTCCACTCTTCACTCTCCAGCCACCCCCAAACACTCCTCATCCCCAAACTCCTCATCCACGCCCAAATCTCTTATGATCTTCCCACCCTCCACATCCTCCCATTCCATCCCCAGTGTCCCAATAAGAGCTGCCCCCCACATCTCCCCCCAAAAATCCTCTACCAAACTTCTCCCTCCAAATGGATCAAGAGATCCTACGTGAGACCCTAGAGAAATAAATTTGGGTGCCACAAGGCTGGAAAGTGTGGGTGTCACATGAAACTCAGGCAAGTTACCTGGGAACACTGTAGAAGTCTCCAAGCAATACCAGAGGGATTTCTTTTCCTTTATTTTTAATTCAATTCAGTTTTGGCACACTTGTATGGGAAGAGCAAAATTAAGTCTTTCCTGCAATGCCTGCTCCTTGATGAGCATTGTTCCCCCCTCCACAGGAGGGATGCAGGTGCTGGGACAGAAACATCACCAGTGTTTTCTGGCTTGAGCCAAGCAGCCCATTTCCCCCATCTACCACCTGAACAGATTTTATTTGAAACTTGAAAGGAATCATTAAAAAAAAAAAAAAATGCCTTCAGCCAGGAGCAGACACCCAACACAGAAAACTTCAGCCTGAGCAATTAAAATTTGGCAGTTGCAGGGAAGTGGAAGCAGTCGTGGAGCAGAGCGTGCCAGACAACCTTTCTAACAGGCTGTGCATCAGCTCCACCTGTAATAAAATCTGGCACATCACGAGCCGAGGAGACGCAGGGGGAGAGGAGCAAAACGCCTTCCCCACGTATTTCAAGGCGGCAAGCACGAGCGTGCCTCGGGACGGAGCTGCCATCAGCACTCCCGTAACGCCGTCAAGCTGCTGCTTTGCCGTGGGACGTGTTCTCCATCACTCACAAGACACTGCTTTCCCCAGGGCAGCCTGTGTAGAAAGAGCTGCCAGGGGGCTTTTTGCCTCCCGAGGAGGTCTCGAAGCTGCAGGGAGGGACATGAAAGAGGGACCTGGACCCACGCAGCCCGGAGTGAGGGGACTTTCCTGAAAGTGGAAGCAGCGTGTTCTTCTTTTCCCTCAATTACCCAGCTGCCAAAAGAGTTCCCACTATTAAAGCCATTTTTATTCAGCTAAATTAAGCCGGATGCCTCATTAATGACACCAACAAGCAAGAGCCCCTGTAATTAAACTGTAAGCTATATTATATGGTTCAGCCCGACGCAGTGGCAGAAACGCTGCTGGGGAGGGACTCTCCTCGCCTGTCCCTCCTCCACTCGCCCTTATTTTCAACCTGACACATTTTCTCCTGCATGGGACAAGTCTTCCACGTATTTTAATAACACGGTGCTGCTCTGGAAGTCCTGATTGCAGGATTCACTGCGTGGAGCAGCTGGGGTTGGAGGAACTCAAGCAACAGCCTGGCACACATTCGAGGTGAAAAGTACCCCCTCAGCTGCCCTCCTCAGCACGGGATGTGCCAGTGGCACCGCACCTGACTGCTTTGGTCCCTCCCGTGCCCTGGACACCCTATCCAGCACAGCGGGTGCTTCCCGTCATCTCACAGCTCACTGGGGATTTGGCTCAGTACTGGTGGCTGCAGGAGAGGACAAGGCTGGCAGCTGGAGGTATAGGGGTAGCTACATCCAGGCTTCATCTCTGCAGCAAGTAAGGCACTGAAGCTGGGTTTGAAACAGCAAAACACTGGAGTCTTTCTGGGGCTTACTCATCTCTGACAGACGACTCCGGTGACCTCTAAAAGCAGTGCCACATGCCCCTCCTGCCCTCTCCATCACTCTCCCTCCCTTCCCTGCGTAGTAAGCAGCTTTGTTCATTAAGGAAAAAAAAACAAACTGTCCTTTCTTAATGAATGTGCTAAAATTACCCCAGCAAGTCCCAGAAGCAGTGGAAGTATGGTCTCACCACAAATCAGGCTCTACAGACATTGGGCTTAATTGAGATCTCTGACAGCTGAGTGCCAAGCCCCAGCAGGACACACCTGAGGCAGCGCCTGTGGAAGTGCCAGACGATGCCAAGCACACCCAGAAAGTGGGGATAGGCAGGGCAGGAACTGCCCAGGCTCCAGACACAGAGGAGTAAAAAAGCTTCCAAGGCTCAATCTTCCCTTGGGAGCTCAGACACCACAACTCCCTCCTTGCTGAAGTCCACGGCACTGTGCCACACTCCATGAGGCACCTGAACTCACATGGTGCATCCCATCACATCATCTCATTCACCCCAAATTACATCTCATTCTAAGACTAGAGCCAGAATTTGCAACAGTCTCCCAAGCTCAAAGCCTCCTGCGTCAGAGGAGAGTGGAAGACCCTCGTCACGGAGGCAAGGAGAAACCCTGCCACCCCAAGCCCGTGTCCCTCCCCGCCTCCTGCTTACAAGTCCGTGATTTGCAAACCCCGAACATCACTGAAACAGGATCGAAGGAGGTGGAGAGGGGCTGCTCCTCTGCATTGTTCTTTAAACAATAGCATTAAAAAGCAGAAGTAGCAGAGCAGGGCGAGGGCGTGCGGCACCACGCCTCCGCCGCAGCTCCGCGGCACATCTGCCTCGCCTCTCACCACCCCTGCCAGCGCTGCCAGCCCTCTCCTGCTGCTGCCTCCAGCCCAGACTAAGCACTTTAAAGGCCATCCCTGACCCTGTGATGCCTCCACACCCTCCAAGTCATCTCGTCAGAGGGATGTCCCAGCTGCATTCAGCTTTGTTTGGAGGCACCATCCCTCGGAGCTCGTTGTTGCGCACGGTTTTGGTTCAGCGCGCGATGCAGATGGGAGCAGCCACCAGATGTGGGTAATAACATCCCCATGCTCTGAGGCGGATCAGATGCAGGGATCCAGCCCTCCCAACTACATTTGTTGTGTGCTGTTTACACTTGCTCTTCTCCGCAGACATCTGGGCTCTCCCAGGACTCGAGGAAAGGTTAAAAGCTAGGTCAGCCCTGCAGTCGCTTTCCCTCTGCCTGCCAGCTTCCCCGCAGGGCAGAGTCCAGCAGCAGCCACAAAACCTGCCAGGCTCCCGCTCAAGGAAAAGAAAATTAGCATGCAACAGGCAACAACCCTTCCCCCTGGCTGTCCTCCTGCCACCGAGATATCCTCAGGGATGCTCTGACCCCACCCTGCTTCTTTTCTCCCAGCCTATAGTCCTCCTAGGCCTGGAACATAACTCTACAGTGGGTTTCTCTCCTGCTTTGACACACAGAAATAATATTGGAGATTCGTACTGATTGAGAAAAAAGGGTTGCCAGCCAACAGCTCCAGCAAGGGGCTGGGTTTATCCTGCCTGCTTGCTTCACGTTGCCTGTTTCTTCAAGACAGAAACAGCAAGCGACGGGGGAATGCCTCCTACTCACAAGTTTCCAGCAGGCCCAGAGCAAACCAGACGGCTGCAGGAGAGAAAAACCACCCCGCTGCGCTGAGACTGCACAGGATGGAAAACCCTTAACGGGCATTTCCCAGAGAGGGGCTGGGACAGCAGCGAGGGCCCTTCAGGTCCTCTGAAGAAAGGAAGGGGTACAAAAATTAATACAATCACACACCTATATCTCCCAGCAACAGCAAAACAACAGGGCATAAGGCGGGCTAAGCTCTCGGCAGACACCGCTAAATGGTTTCCAATTAATTAACTGATTACATGATAGAACAGAAGGGGATTCAAGTGAGAGCTGTTGACCTTTAAGAATAATTAATATCATCAGGATCGCAAAACTTGTCCAAGAAAAATAATTAGGAAGATTCTAATATTGCCTCCAAAGCCAGGCTGAAGGGGAAGAGGAAGGTTCTGGTTAATTTGCAAGCACATTTCCCAAGTATTTCCTAGCAAACCCATTTCTCCTTTATATTTACTTCCTATAGAACTGATACAGGCATATTTTCCTCTCCCATTAAACCCCCCTCTTCTCTCCAGACCCCTTTTTCCATCATTTTTCCATACCTCACCCCTTGGCCACATGGATCCAGCATGGAAAAAGGGCTGGAGAGGCCCAAAGCCTGCTGTGCAGGAGGCACAGCAGTGAGCTGCCCGGGGAAGGCCTCACGAATACCCTGCAAAGATTTTGCACAAGCAGCCAACATTTCTTGCAAGGGAAGCATGAAAAAAAAATCCACAGCCTTGGAACGAAACCCACCTTCACAGCAAATAAATAAGTTTCCTTTGCTGCTTATTACCGTTCAAACTTCTGCGGCTTGACACTTCACTAAATTATAGATAAAAGGAAAAATGGTCTTCCTGGGCTCGGGAAAGGCGGCGGCTGCCAAAGAGCCGTGTTTACAGCAGCTAATGAAAAGAGAGCTGCCATTAGCCCCCGGCATTCACCCACCTCCCTGCTGGGGGCGGCGAGGTGCCCGTGTCCTCCCATCTCCTGGGAGCAGAGGCTGCACTCTGCGAGGGCGCAGAGCTGGGGAAACGGGGCTGTGCTCATGGGGGGAGGACAGGGTGCAGGGCTGGGGACTACGATCCTCCAAGGGGACCACGCTCCTCCACAGGGACCACGCTGTCTGCCAGCAGATCTGGCAGCTGCCTCTCCCCGTGCCGTGCAGAGGCTCCTGGTCGCAGCAGGAGGTGAGGCTGAGACGCTCTCGCTGCACCCCATCAGCCAAACCCTCAGCCTAGCAGACAGACAGCGCCGAGCAGAGAGCTGCCTCACTCCAGGCTGCTGCTTCCCCCCGGGGATCCATGGGGAGCAGGTGCCTGAGAGCACACCTGAGCACGGACGTAGCGTTTTGGGGTAGAAATGCTCTTTTTTTGCAGTTGCTGAGCGCACACACAGGGGAGAATTGCGCTGAGCGGAGACTTGCCGACAGCTACACCTGAGCCTTGGTGTGATGCACCTTGTCGCGGCTCCAGGCACACCTAGCAAAGGGCAGCAGGGGGCTGTTGGTGGCTAAAGGCAGCCAGCCCCTGCTTATTACAGTGCTCACTCAGCCGTGCCAAAAGCAGAAACATGTTTTGTCCTTGGCAATTAGCTCTGTCAAAAAAAAAAAAAACGCACTAGAATATCTTTCACGTTCTTCTCAACACATCTTGTACTTAAAGAGAAATACCTTTCCTCCACCCTTTATCTACAAATGTTGGTCACTGTCAGTATTTTTAAATGAAAAACATAATCACCACGAAGCACAGAGTGCTTCAGACTGCAGCAGGCATTCCTTCATTATTCTGCGATAGCAAATTGCCCACAATTATCAACAGGCACAACTGGATAAAACAAACATTTAACCAAGCCCTGTGAGCTGCAGCGAGGCTGGGTGAGCTCAGCCCCAGCCAGCTGCCGGGTAGCGGTGCTGCAGGATGATTCCACTCCTGCTGCAGAACAACGCCGGTGCCAGGAGCCACTGCAGTTCAGAAAGTTTATATTGCATCTGTCAAGCAGGCGTCTCGGCAGCCTCGCTTCACATGAGGGAGGGACAGAAGGATAAGGGTGGCGCTGGTGAAGGACCCAGGCTGGGCTCTCCTCGGTGGACTCACACCGGGTTGTTTTACATTGCCACTGTTCCCCTCGCTGCCCTGGGGCCGGAAAGGGAGGGAGGGGATGCGAGGGAAAGGAAGAGGAGGCAGAGAGGCCATGCGCCAGGTTGGGGCTGAGTGGGAGGCAGGGAAGCCAGGAGGCTGAAGCTGGGAGGCCTGAAAACCTGGAGGGTGGGAGGCAGAAAGGCCCGGTTAGAGGCAGAAAAGCCCAGACACGGGCTGGAGGCTTGAAGCAGCAAGGCTCAGCCATGAGCAGGAGGATCAGGGTAGGAAGGCAGGAGGCCGGGGATGGAGGCTGGAGGAGCGGAGGGCGGCGAGGCTGGCCCTGTCCGTGGTGCTGAAGCAAGGCCACACGGAGCACGCTGCCCGGGGAGGCCGTGCAGGTACATGGCCTCATGGCTCCCCACACAGCAGAGGATATCCAACACACTCCCTGTTCAACCCAAGGGTCAGATCTGTCCCCCCCAGCTTCCATTCTCCAGTCACCCCCAGCTCCTGGGGAAGACAGACCTCGCGCTCCTACAGGCGGCCTCATCAACATCCCAGCCTCTCGCACCCAATAATTCACAGCTCATTCCTTCACCAATACAAGGAGGGGGGGGGGGCTGGTGGGAAACTTCCCCCCTCCCTACGTTTTTCTAATAAAGTTTTATAATTCCAATAAAACACACGACTGCCTAACTTATGACATTTAAATTCTTGCCTAGTCACACACCATCATGAATTAATGTCCCATCATTCATGCCCTGTCGTGTCTTATTGCTCAAATAACATATGATTTGAATGTTTCTATTTTTCTGCCCTGGTGCTTATTGCCTGTACATCAAAAATGGAAAGTCATCCCTGCAATCAGCCTGTTAGGAAACCAGTATCATGGAAAGAGAAATCCCAGGTGAGATCATTTGTGTGGTCATGCAGCTTTCACTCATCCTGCTGTGACTGTTCTCTCCTTCTCCCAGCAGCTTCCCATGCCCTCGGGTCCTATCTGGAGAAAGTCCTCCTCCCTGTGCAGTAACTCTTACATTGGCCCAGGCAAATAAGACATATCTTATACCACATCTAATCAGCTGAGCCCCAGCATTTGGGGAGAAAGCAAAAGGAACAGCCAGAGGAGGTTTCTTGAGCACCTCCATTCTGCAGGGACCCCAGGAACAAAATCTGGTCATTGTCACTCCCAAGTCACCTGGGATCAGCTCATTCTGTGCAGCTGGTTTTCTCTTCTGAGAGATCAAAAGAGATGGGGTGAGGTTTAACTACAACAACTACATCTCTGCCTCAGGATTGCACCCAAGAGGAATTTTTGGCATCTCTTTGAAGGGAAGCTCACAACAAGACGTGTCAGGCTATTGTTGCACAACAAGGACTATGTGACAGAGAATGAGCACCTCCCCCCAAAAAATGTACATTTAGAGTTCACTTTTTACCCCATCCTGAAATACTTTGCCCCAAACCTGAAATAAGGCTTGTAAAGAGACCAGAGAAAATCCCCATAACAAGAAACATCTGGGCAACCTCTTTCAGAACATCCCCAACATCATCTGCAGCCTTTTTAAAGGGAAGAAAGGTAAAACAGAAACATTCCAGAAATGCAGTTTCCCCTTTCACACATCTGCCAGAAGACAACTGGTCAATCTTCAGAAAGGGAAATAAATGCCACCGCCACACAACACAACTAGAAACAACATTTCAACATCTCAAAGGAAGGAAGGAGAGCCAAAGCCAGAGCAATATCCTGAGAGCCCAGGTACTAGAGCGATGGGCACAACATAAGAATCTGAGCAGGCAACAAATATTTGTGATAGCATTACTATAACTCATCTTACATTGCAAACACATCCCACAATTCAAGGCTGGATATCACTAGAAAGCATACCAGGTGTTAGGCTTGCAAACAGATTGAATAAAAGTAGAGGAAGCAAATGTTGTTATTCCAGGTGGAGAATCAAGGCAGGATAAATCCTACCCAAGGATGCGCAGTACTTGAGTTAGAAAGTTTCTTTCTCAGGTCCCATTAGAGTGTATAGTACACAAACTCACTGTTCCACCTCCTATTATAATGCAATAAACCTCGTCCACAGCTCACTGAAGCAGCCTGCAGTCAGAAATCCTATACCCAGCCCTCCGAACACAGGTCAAACGATTTCAACCCAGCCTGAAGGAAAGCCACAGTCCTGCAGGGACCTGGGCTCTCCTCTGGCCTTGCATAGAATGCCTGATATAACGCAGAACCTGCCTCTGCTGCTGCAGGAAAATGAGGAGCTGCAGTTACCTGCTTATCAGTCACCTGCGGTAACAGCTGGGAATAAACACGCCATCAAACCCACCGCTGGCAATTAGCATAGCTCTGAGCTCATCCAGGGTACAGAGCAGGCAGGGAGTCAGACAGGAAAGTTTATGGAAGCAGAGGAGACGCTGCTGTTTATTTTAGTGACTGCACTATAAGTGAGCCCATCATTTTATAGAAGAACTAGAGAGACATGGGGGAAAACACCTCCAAGTAAATCACAGCACGGAGGCTTGCTCCAGGAAGGCATTCGGGCAGTAACATCTTTAGAGTGCAAGTTGGAATCAGATGGTAACCAGACTGTCTGCTTGGTAAGGAATAACGAAGGAACATTCAGCTAACAGAAGTGAAAGGCTATTTAATTTTTTCTCATATTACTTTTTTTTTTTTTTTGCCTACAGTCATGGGGAAAAAAAAAAATGTTTCCTATTTAGTCCTCTGTAAACGCAAAATATAACACAATAAATTATCAAGGAGCTGGTTTAGTTAAACACATTTTACTTCATACTCCCAGAGAGCTAAGAGCTCACATATAGTCATTTACTGTGCCCCAGCTGATACGCAGGCCTTGTTAGACTGCAGTAGCTCAAGAGTACAGAAAGGAAATCATAAACAATTAACACATGACAGTTTGGATTAGGAGGAGACTGCCAAGATGAATACGAGAGCAGCGTAGTGATGAAAGGACAGAACATGGAGAAGTCATCAGGAAGACAGAGAAAGGGTAATCGTACATCCAGAACCAAGCGATGGATTGCAAGCAGCCAAGGGTGTGGAGTTGTTTACAGGAGGAGAGTAAAAAAGAGAGAATTTAACTCTGCCTCCTATCCACGAGTGGCTCTTTTAGAGGCAGGCAATAGATCATTAAACACAAAGCACGGAAAACGACCCTCAAGCCATGACTGAGAGGGAACGGTGCTATACTTGCAATGATTCAAAGTCTGATATTTTGTTTATTTCTTTATTTAGTGTAAGATCTCGATCGAGCTCCCAGACGCACAGAGCTAGGAAGGTGAACCTTGCCAGCCTTGCAAATCTGTTGCCTGCAGCCCTCGCAAGCAGGCGGGCCTCAGCTGCTGGAAGGCTTCAAGTGCTGTCCCAAAACAGCACTGAAGAACATACAGAGAAACCTGCCAACCCTGAGCCGCCTCAGCCACCTCAATTTTCAGGGGACAGAGCTCAGTTTCTTTCTCAAAGCCTAAAACCATGAACACCCCTGGGAAGTCCTGTGTCAAAGCCCCAGACTACTTCTCCCACCAGGGCACCAGGTCCATGTGATGCTGCACAGCTGCAGGAGCCCAGCCATGACACCAAGGCCAACTCCACCCTCAAAGCAGCAGAGGGTTGTCAAAGGAAAAAAAAATATATATATAAATATACACACATACACACCACTAGCAGTATGACACAGATGAAAACTTCTGGAGATCAGAGGGCCATCTAACCACATGATACTCCAAAAACAAGTGCAGCCTGCACAAAATACTCCCGAAGCCCACTCTGGCTGTACTCGAGGACTCCATTTTTAAGATGCTTGGGTGAAGACCGGAGGAGAAAGCTCTGTCCTCAATGCCATCATGCTCTGGCAGGCAGCACTGAGTGCTCTTTGACAGAAGCTGTGTCTTGGCCAGCCCACAAACCAATTTAGAGCATGTATAAACCTCCAAAGATAGCTTAAGAAGGGCTTCTAAATGCAAGCAGAAATGGCAATTATTAATTTCCTAAATAGAATCTGACTACTTAAGCTTTATTTAAAAGTGTGCCTGTCTCTATAATTACACAGCCTTAATTTGTTTTCTTTACTCCACAATAAATAAATAAGGTGCACACAATTACCCTCTGCAAACACAAGCCCGTGCCTCCTGGCTGGCTGGCCTCGCGTGCTGCTGCCCAGGAAAGCATTCAGAAGGGATCAGCCTCTTCAGGACCTCTTTCCCGGCACAGGGACACTCAGACACTGCAAACAAGTTGAATTAAATTGGCCAAACTGTTCCAGTGTTACTTACTAGGAGGACAGGCAGAGTAAGAGTATGTAGGACTTTTTCCTTAATGAGCTGTGCTGCATATAGTGACATAGTAAGTATGCATTTAGATTGTTTATGTCTCAAATTTAGGAACTATATCATCCTAAAGCCTCCCTGTACATCTCAAGCCAAAGACTGAGGCTTTCTGTCATCACTAAATACCTCCTACGCTCTTCTGCACAGCCTACTATCACTAATTTACGCTGATCTGGGCTACGAGGACTTGGTTTTCCACAACCTAGACCTGCAGGTCCTCACATCCAGTGCATGGCGTTCCCCAGGACCCTTCCCATATTAGCCAAAAGACTGTCAAAGCTACATAGAAATAGGAACAGGAACCTGTCAATGCAACTTAGCCCAGAAAAAAAAAAAAATCCAGATGTAAACTGGATGACCTTCAGTTTACATTAGATCCGCATCCACCCCATTTAACATCCAAGCAGTGCTTGTTCTAGAAGAAATCAATGGCCTCAGCCCAAGTGCCAGCAGAAGAGGTAAATCCACATTAAAACCCAGCTATATTTTGGATTAATTGTGTCTAACAGTGATCGGTTTCACAGCACTAATGTTTGGACAAGCCGTGAAGCCTTAGCGCTGCTCATTCAAGGAAAAGGATCCAAAGCTATTTCTGTGTATACACCTCTGGCTCCCTGTCACCAATTCTGGCTCCTCTACCAATTCGATTTGTTCAGCTTACATCTTATATCTGTACAGCTGATTTCAAACCTTAAAGGTCAGGAACAACCCTACCAGCCTGCACTCGGGAGCACGTGGAAATCTACCACTTAGGCAGATGAATGCTGAAAACCCCTTCATGGTTTTTCCACTGGTCCCCCCTGACTTTGCAATGGGGAAGGGGGAATAAACAAACACACACACTGAACCTCATCCAGAACCATTATTTTAAACCCCCACAAACCCGAGCTTCTGCAATTACAGCAGGGATAAGTGATCTGCTTGTGATTGCACAGCTGGGGTCTGAAGACAAGTGCGTGCACTGAGGAAGGACCAGAAATAGAAGCTGCTGGGAGAAGGCAGAGAGATCTGGCCCATCTGAGGGGAGGAAGCCTTGATGAGAGGCACTGGGAAAAAAAGTCACTTCAGCAGGAGCCTGGGATTCAACCTAGGATGGGGAAGGATAGGGGGAAACAGCTACTGAGTCCTTGTCATTTGTACAAAAGCTTCGTGTGGAAAAATGCCTGCTGTGGTTCAGACCCAGCTTGCAGCACCCCACAAGGTCCAGCCCAGTGCTGGTCCACTTTGACAGTAAAGCCTCTGTGTTGTTTGTTGGACACGTTTGGAGTCTATAGGCTCAACTCCGCCTGCACCCCTCCAAACACTCACAGCAGTAACCCCACGAGCCTCAAGCCCAGCATCCCACAACCCATCCAGCACCGCCACCAGCAGACAACCACCCCATAAGGGGACTGGAACAGCATCCCTCGATCCTCTCAGCTACTGCACCAGTTAAAGCAGCCTGAGACATACAGCAGGGTGACATTTCCATTAATCCTTTTATCCCTGGCACCTGCGTGCAGTGGTTGCAGAGAACACCAGGACCTCAGCGAGCTGACACCAAGCTGAGCAGCAGCTGGAGGGCAGCCGAGGAGGTGCCCCAATGTGCTTGCATGGTCCCATGGGCACACAGGGGGCCCCAGGTGGCACCATAGACTCAGGGTTGGAGAGCCCCAGGAAAAGGAAGCCAGCACCATGCCCCAAAGGGCTCGAGGGAGCCAAAATCCCTGCAAGACCCAGGTCTCCACCCCCAGAGACTGAGCACCCGCCACCAGGAGCAGCCACTTTGCAAATATTCACACACCAGGACCACGTTGTCGAGTGCCAGCACCAGCATCAAAACCCACTGGCAAGCACCAACCCAATAATGCACTTACTTGCCTCGAGCTTCAAAAGGCAAGGAAAGAAAGATGTTAAGAACATGATCAATCTTACGCGGCTCGAGCAGTAAACAAACACATATTTCATCACAACATACCAACCTCAGCTCCTGACACAAGATGGATATGTTTCTTTTTTTTTTCCCCCATCTCAAAAGTAATATCAAAAGACGAAAACAAACGTTTGCTGAAAGAACAGCAACAGTTGCATGTGCACACACTTAACAACACGTTCAGACTCCAAACGAATGTACATCTTTCTAATCTCCTATGATAACCAAACTAATTTCATCAGGAATCAAATGTTATTCATTTTTGTCTGTTATATGCATAAACAGCAACAGCACAATTGACAAACTATCCCCCAAAAATCAATTGCGAGATGTATTTTAGAGAGAACGTTTCCCAGTAACAAACATCAACAGAAAATGCAAAACAAATGCCGCAATCAAAATAATAAAGCATGGAAATGGGGAAAATCCCAGCGTTCCGCGTCAAGGAGGTTTTATTATAACGAAATATGCACTTTTTAAACTCAAAATGGCCCCATGTTTGTTTGCAATGCCCTTAACCATTCGTGCCCTTTGGTACTGCAGATCTCCTATTTAGCAAGTACTTTACCGTCACTTAGCAACTGTAACTGCTTTTCAAAAAAAAAAAAAAAAAAAAAAAAAAAAAAAAAAAAAGCTTGGGGGGTTTACTTCACCTCCAAGCAGACATCAAAAAGACAAACATACCCGGCCCTGCAGGTCGTGTCCACCTCCCCTGACCAGTAACACCCCATGCTGGTGACCCCATGCAGCCACACGCTGCCATTTTTTCCCCACTAATGTCTGTTTCTAAAAAGCAGGGAGATGCTTTTTAGATGCTCTTCATCCAGCCCATCAGCTCACGCCCAAGGCTGTGGGCTTCTCACCAACCCTTTTTCACCCCACTTTTTTCTTTTCTTTTTTAAAATCTTTATCAGAGCCAAGAAGTGGTTGATCTCGGACAGGGTTGCTTTGACAAGGTATTTTAAGCCCAGGAAGCACCATCCATGCTTGCCCAAAATCCAGGGTCTGTTTATCACCTTCGGAAAAGCAAATATATGACCAGAGAAGAAATCAGTGCCTTTGGGCTTCAAACTTGAGCAAATTCCCTGGGACACCGTACCTGATGGCTAACAGTGCCCCAGGAGCTGGGCACTTGTGCAACACCCCACAAAAACACTGCTCCTGCCCTTTGGCACAAAACCTCCCCATCCCATGCTCATGGCAGATGCCAGCTTACAAACCCAATAATTAGGGGCAGAGTTGGCAATGTAAAGGCTACCTCCCAGCCCTGTCCCCTCCAGCTGCTTTGGGGTGTTGTGGCCACAGCCTCGCTGCAGGAGCAGCAGGGATGGGGACAGGGACGGGAGCAGAGCACACTCACATGTAGCGCAGGTGAGGGTTCTTCGCAAAGGCCCGGGGCTGGATATTTCGTAGTCCTGAGTTCCTGATTGTCCTGGAAAGAGATTTGAGAGAGCAGCAATGGAATCGAGGCTGAAGCCTGCTCTGAAGCCTCACGCTGTGAGTGCCAGAGGCAGTGCCCCAGTGCTGGGAGCCCTCTGGGGACACACATCTCATCCCAGCCAAGTGCAGAGGAAATTGGGCTTTGCAGTTTTGTCTGACATGGTGGCCACATAACTGAGCATCTGCTGGGCAACTCCCTTCCCCCTGCTCCACCAGTACAAGCTGGGGCAGCCCCCAGCACCTCCCACTGCTCCCAGTCTCCACCAACAGCACTGCCTGCTCCCCCCCCCAGCAAACCCAGCCCCAGGGAAAACCCCTCTGCGTGGAGCCCAGGAGGAAGAGGTGAGCGTAGTGCTCAGGAGTTGTGGACATCAGAGGGGGATCCTCTTCCCATCCTGTTCTGAGGAACCAGGATTTATCAAATACCTACTGCAGACAAAAATATTGTGGCTGGTTTTGGGGTTCTTAGGTGAGAGGAGAGCAGCAGGCAGCCTGCCTGCAAGGTGTGTGTTAAGTGTATGGATTAATGAGGTACAGTTACTGAGTGCTGACAAATAAACACCTTTCCTCCTGCATGTGGGCACCCTGGACATAAGCTTCCAACAAAACCTATTAGCACCCCATGATTAATCCGGAGCAGCACCGTGCGTCCCAAGGGAGCAGCACCCAATGGAGCCCATGGTGCTCCCAGCTCCAGGAGGGGGATTTAAGAGACAAGGGGATACCCAGGCTTCCCAAGCACCTAGCAAACCACTGCTGTCTCACAGACCTCAGTTTCCCCACCCGTGATGGGCAAGAAGAGGCTCTCTCGACACCGGGGGGCTGTGCAGGGAGACACCATTCCCTTATTGTGCAGCCCCACCGTGACCACATCCATACAAAATGGGAACCAACAGCCCAGCATTGAAGGATCGGTGGAGACAGCTGGAAATTCACATTGTGGGACTGAAATGACTCAGAACAATGCACAAGCCCAGCACCAGAACAGCGGAGGAGAAGGGAGGTCAGGGCTGATGTGTGTTGACAGAGCTGTCAGGAGCTAGCAATCTTCCTTCTCACAGATCCAGCAAGGACCAAAAAAAATCACTTCATCTCCATTTTGTGAAGTCTCACAGCAAAAACACCACAGAGCCAGCAGCTTAAGCAGGCTCCAAACACCACAGTGCAGAGATGGAGGGAAGCTGCAGCTCCTGGCTGGAGCTGTTTGCTTAGGAAATGAGGGGCTGTGCAGCACAGCTCTCCTCCCCAACATGCAAACCATACTCACAGCCTCTGGAGTCCCGTGTACAGCTCCATGTCTACGGCGTTCAGCGTCTGCAAGTTCTTCCAGTTCTCTATGTGTCTGTGAAAGAGGAGGAAAAGCTCAGCCAGGGCATATCAGAGCATCTCCCTACCCAGGCAGGGCAGCACAGCACTGTGCCCCACACCTCTTCCCACCTTGCTTCAGCCAAAACCTTTAACTTACAGAAGGTCTGGGGCTTGGACACACTCTGGCTTCAGCATCCATATCCCCAGACATATGTGGTATGCATCATGCTGCCAAAATAAGCAGTTTTCTCATTCTGCTTTTATTCTGTTTTCCCAGCACTTTGGGTGGAAAAAAAAAAAAAAAAATAACATGGTTTTACCCAGAATTTCGAGCATAGGAGGTGCAAACAATCCCCTGCACATCCCTGGCAGAGTCATCGCCCCTCTCTGTGCACATCAGTGAAATAATGCCACAGCCAAGTGGCTCATGCAACACTAGTCAAAGTAAACAAAAACCTCTCTCTCTCAAAAAAAAAAAAAAAAAAAAAAAAAAAAAAAAAAAAAAAAAAAAAAAAAGGTAAAAAAAGGAAAAACACTCCTATTTATCCATTATGTCACTGGGGTGGACAAGGAGGCTCCTGGTCTTTGCTGGCTGGAAGTGCTGCTGGCAGGAGAGCACCAGAGTCAGTTTGGAAACCATGCCTTTATTATAAATTCCTCCATTGCCCGGGGTGCTGTGGCAGGTATGTTATGGAGAATGAAAACAGAAATAGATCTGTCACTGAGGGATCATTACTCAGTAAGTATTAGAGCTGGGGGAAAGGTGACAGAGCAGCAGCCCCAGAGAATGGGGTCCCTGTTATCAGGGGAACAGGAGCATGGCTGCAGCATGGCCACGGGCCCTGCTAATAAGCCACAGTGCTGCAGGGTGGGGAAGAAGCTTGGTTTTCATCAGCCAGGCCAGCTGAGGCTTTGTCCCAGACCAAACTCAGACACCAGAAAACACATTTTCAAGAAAGTCTTTCTGCGGAGCAGGTAGAGGTAAAGAGGAGAAACATTTCCAAGTGACGGAGAGGGGCTGATGCACTGAGAGCCATCGCCTGTGGTTACAGGATCACATACAGTGGTCCAGAGGGTGACTAAGTGGAACTGGGACTTTCAGCCACTTCTGGAGCAGTCACAGAGGCCACATGTTCCTCCTCCAGCACTCATTATGTCTTGAAAAACGTGTTTGCACAGGAACAAACAGCAGTATCTAGACCGATTTGAGCCATACCCCAAATAATACCCAGCTAAAGAAAAATAAATAAATAAAAGTCTGGACTAAACCTAAATTCTGAGCATATTCCTCCTCTGCTGTCACCATCCAAGGAAAGCAGAGACCCACAAGAGTCACCTCTGCTTTCCACATGGTCCATGGCTGTCTGCATCTCCAGAACAATTAGCATAAGGACACAGCACAAACTCCCAGCTGGCTGCTGCGTGACAGCATAAGTTACGGTTCATCCTCAGTGACCTGTGCACCAGCTCAGATCGCCTGTGTCCCAGACAGAATGAGAAACAGGACATTATCACAGCCGTTTCATGTTCCCTGCCAAAGGCCCTTGCAAGCTCTTGCAGAACAAAGCACAGACTGGGAGGCATCACTCAAGTCACTCGACAGCTCACTGAAAGTCTCCAGAGAGAGGGCAGCTCTGCAATTTCAGGTCCTGGGGCACGAGGTTGCAGGTCTGGGTTGCTGGGGACTTGCCACAAAATATCCTGGCCACATTGGGCAAGGCTACACACACAGGTTGAAAGTGTTTCTCCAACCCAAACGAGAGTGTCCTCCAAGGAAAAAGAAGAGTGGCAGGAAGGGGAGGACGTGGGTTTACCACTGGGGCACGCTGGAGCTCCAGCATCCAAGCGCTGACCTTTGGGCAGGGATGGAGCAGCCCCGAGCCAGGAGCTATGGAGCAACCACAGCTGGGGAGGAGGCAGCAGCCAGCTTGGCTCTTGTTTTATTGATTGTGTTTGCTAAAAAAAGGCAGGGTTATTTTTGACCTGACACTCAAAGCCACATACACGATTTTAGAAGAGGTAGGACGAGACCTGAGCCTGTGCCCAGTGACGTGCACAGGCAGAATTTTCTGGGGACTCAACATTCAGGTTGTGGGGATATTGACAAAGCTGTAAATCTGACAGAAGCACCAACATCTTGGCCAACTCCAGACTCAAAATTAAATCTCTTTCTGTCCACAAAATGGAGCACAATAACTATGGAGTGGGAAAAGAGAGCCATAAACTGGTGTTATCCCCCATGGGACAGAATGGCCACTGCTCCCCAGGCAGTTAACCCCTACAGAAGTGACATTACACCAGGTTTAAAACACCTCCACGATTTTTGCTCCAGCCTCCCAAAATCAGCCTGTGAGCTTCACGAGCCAGATACACCCCTCGATGTGTTGTTTAACATACACACAACACAGAGATGAAAGAAGCAACCATGGAAATAAATGCACACACACTTACATACAGGATAGTCCCACAACACAGCAGCTGCTTAACCTACAGCACAATAAAGGGCAATAACATCATAGTGAATTAGGTGCACAGGTCAACAAGGGACTTTGAGTCCTTTTAGCTACACAGACACTTCCCTTCATAAGGGCCCCCAGAAACAGCTCTTCTCCTTTTTTATCTGTTTTTTGAACTTAGCAGGAGTCACTTCCTAGCTCCTAGAAGTGACAAACCAGTTTTGGTTCTCAGGCCCCCCGAAGATGCACCTGAAAAAACATTTTCTTTGGTTCCTTTTTGTTTCTGAGCAAGGAGCGTAACTTTGTGCTGGTTGGATTTGCCTGAATCCACTTTAAAAAATACACAAAAATGCATCTTATTCTGAAAGTTCAAGGAGTCAAGCTGTGATTGCAAAATTGGCAGCTGTTGCACAGAAAAGCAAAACAACTAAAGAAACTCCTCTCCTAAGACATAAGTCCCTCTTCATGTCCTTCAGCCTCTCAACAAGTTCCTCCTCTTTTCCTTCCAGGGTTTTTGCGTGCCCTAGAAAGATCATGTCCTCCCAATTGCTGGCCAAACCAGAGACCTTCCCTTCTCCTCTGCCTCAGTTCATTAACCTGGCAGGAACACGTGTGCAAGGTTCAGGCCAAAAAAACAGATGTATCAACTCCCAGCCCTACCCTGCTCTCCACAGTCAGTCTTGGAGGTATGAATTACAGGCAGAGGGTTACTCCCTCCTCCCTGCAGGCTCCTCTAAACACACATCCCCGTGACATTCCCCGGTTATTACTAAGGTAAGCTGCTCTTCTGCGAGATGCAATAGCTTCATGAACAATACCCTACTCCCCAAATCCTGAACTGCTCGCCATATACACATCCACCTAGACAATTCCCAGCCTTATTATCGAGACCATGTGGAATACATCACTGACGAAGATGACAGTGCTCATTTTCTTGAAAGGGGAGTGAAAGGGCTGCTCATTTTAAGTGCTCGCTTCCTTCTCATTCCTCATGTCTGTTTGGTGGGTCCTGGCCAAGCCCAGGTCTCCTTGCACTGCCTTTCACAGACCAAACAAAGTCCTGTTCAGTAGTAGCTGAATTTTTGCCTTCCCAACTCATCCTGAAATGCTGCACCACAACTTCCCTGCTCTGCTCATTTCTTACCAAAATAGACTCGCAAGCATCTTAGATCCATTTTGTCTTATGTCAAAATAGTCCTTGCTTAAGCAGCTTTTTTTTTCTTTTCCTGGCATTTACTCCTCCTTCCTCTACAAGCAAAAGCCAGACCCACCCAGCTATCACTTATAAATTACACAAGGTCAGCTCTCCTAAGGCAGCACGTCTGTACTGAGCAGTGAAGTGCAAGGCAAATTGTCTCAAGTGCCTTGAAGAGATACTGACTCAGGTCCCAGAAATGATGCAGATATATTGCTCAGACAGTCCTGGTGGCGAGGATGTTTTGCTTTTGGTTTCAGACCCGGCACACGACAGGCACTTACTCTGGGTGACCTATGCAATAAGCACCGGGCTGTAAGGGAAAGCAGCGCTGTTTTCTTCACCAGCCTGTTTAAGTCTCCATGTGCCTTCATCCCACTTGGCATTACAGGCTCTTGGTTTTGCAGCATTTCCCCTTGGCCGTCCTCGCCCGCTTTGTGCCCCCACAGCCCCAGTTCTGAGCCAGCAGCAAAGCCCACGAGCCTGCTCTTGCCTTTTGTGCTGGTGTCCTCATGAAAGCAGAAGCTAACATCATCCCCAAGGAACCTCAGCACTTATCTCCTCTTGCAACGTGTCCCCCCACCTTTTCTTCTTTACCCAGCTCTTCACCTACAACAGGTGAGCTGCACTGTGCCTTCTCCAAAAATAAAAATAATTAAAAAAAATAGTAACAACCCATTCCTGGCATAACGCAGCATCACATTAACCTCTCATCACAAAGTCAGCTCTTTGCCTAGGCAATCAGTCACCAGATGCAGAGCTAGCCTGACACAAGCTGGCGTTAGGACGCCTACCCTGCCTTGTATCTCAGCCTCCGTGTAAGAACAGCCTTTAATGCCCGATGAAAGCCTCGCAGAGCACCGATGTCAGACCAATGCTCGATGCACAGCATCCCCATGGGAACAGAACAGCAGTTCCCACCACTCCCCCAGAGGTGTTTGACAGCAGGGGCTGGTGTCACCATGCAGCAAGCCTGCACAGCCCCACGTGCTCCTCTTCCAGCTCAGGGCCAACGCGACGAGGGAAGTGAAAACATCATCCACAGGGATTTAAATGCAACCAGGCTCATTTTGTCCCATATGCGTGAGGCAGAGGTGAAAAGGAGCAGCTTACGCCAATTTGCCAAGTGATTAGCTCAAGGCTACTTAATGTCGCTGGCCTCCCTTCACTCTCCTCATACGACAAGGATAATATTTATCTAATCTCTCTCAGCTTTTCAAGCGCTGCGGTCAATAGCTAAAAAAGGCACTCGATAAGCACCGAGTATTATATAGCGTGTGTACACACACGCTGCCCAAATCTATATCAAGCCCAGATTGAGGAATGATGACTTTTCGTCAGGATGCCATCAGCTCCACTCACAGCCAAAGCAGATGAGGGGATTGAGCCACGCTGCACAAATGCCACATCTCGTGTTGGGATGCTGGGCAGCGAACGTGGGATCACAATCCAGCAAGCAGGCAGACTCTGAGAAACACACACTGCTGTTGGAAAGGCAAGCAGAGCGTTTGACTCCTCTCTGCTAGGGCCACAGGAAAATTGGTTTGTCATCCAGGCACATTATACCTCGTGATGCCGACAGAAGAATTAGTTTTCCATTACCTGATATGCGTAGCATTATAAACAAACCACATGGCACGCCAGTGCCAAGCCATGCAAATATTTTCCCCCGCCATCAAATTCATAAAGAGAAACCCTCTATTAACACCTTTGACCACTAAGCCCTGCCTGCTCCAGGCAGAGGTGCTGCAGAAGTCGATGGGAAGCCCCGGAGGCTGGGAAACCCCCGCCACCAGTGCCACCAACCTGGCACAGGTCCCATGCCCCGCGGCAGAGCACACAACGGCAGGAGTTTCTGGCCCCTTTTACCCACGGGGTTGAGGAAGCCATAAAGAAATCAGCCATCTTTCACAGCATCATAAGGCGCTTATCACATGCATTTAATAACCAGAGGCATGAAGGACTTGATTCTCTCAATATGGAAGTTATAAAATTGAATTGGTAACTGAGCATTAAAGACAAGTGCAGCTGAATAAAGACTTATGAAGGCAATATTTTCCCCATTTAAAGCGTGGGCTTCCCCTTCCCAAAAGCGCACAGAGAAGTCACACAGCAGCAGACAACTTGGCATCATTAAGGATAATTTGAGGTCAGCGAGAGAAAGGGGGGAAGGAGAGAGACGCAAGCAAATCCAGCTTTGTAGAAATAATTATTAGCGTAACCCCACAGTGTAATTATGATTCGTCAAGGTAACGATCATAAAACACAGCACTGAGACACAGCTCCCTCTGCACCAGCTCTGTTCCTCTTTCCAGGGCCGCGCAGAGGTACGTGGGTGCTGTGGAGGATGCTCCTGGTTACCCTCCTGTAGGTCCAGCCATCATCAGGTTGGGCATCCAACCCAATAACCCAACCTGGGCTCTTCCAGAAAGTCTAGGCAAAAGGAAAAGCCCTAAATTCTCACTCCAAAGCCCCGTGTTTGTGCATTCAGCAACTTCCCTATGATCTCCACACGCCTCCAGCTTATCCCCAGACAGCCTCCACATCCAGCACCAGCTCTGGCTAGTGACTTATGGCGCAGACAGGACCCCTTCCAGGGACAATGTTTCAGTGTTACCGGAGGACAGCAGGCTGCCCGGACCCAATGTGGACAGATTGCTGCAGGACACGGGAAGCAGTACGTCCCCATTATCACATGCTAAAGCCAAGGTTTTTCAGCACAGGTAGAGTTATGCCCAGCCACTTGCTTTCAGGAAGGAAGAAATAGGTGCAAGGGGGGCAGTAGAGCCGAAGAAGTACTGCAGGCAGCAGGGCAATGGCCATCATCAGATATCCTCCTTAATTCCCATCATCATTACATCCCAGCTACAGCTCAAACAAGATCTGAGGTGTCCCAAATCCCCACAGAGTTGAAGAAACCTCATTTATCAGGGATGACCAATGGTGGAAAGGCTTCAGGAACACATCCAGGGCTGCAGCATCACCTGCATGCAGAGCAGGGAGGGGATGGTGTCCTGATCCCCTGTACGCAGCGTGGGCTCATGGCTCAGCACCTCCTGCAGGCCCTCTCCCTACCTCTTTTTTATTTATTGCCTATCCATATCCAACCCTTGCATGGTCTTGGACACCACCAGAAGGCAGAGAGCACAAGATGGGCTCATTCCCACTGATGTGCACATAAATACAGGAACACAACAACCTCAGGATGAGGCATCTGCCCAGTGCAAACAAGAGCTCACCCCCTGCCTGCAGCATCAGCTGTAGCTGTCTCTCCTTCTCCTCCAATTGACAGATTCAAAAATGATGATTTTCCCTCCAAAATACATTTATTTTATTATTCTCAGGCAGGACAGTGCACAAGAAACAACTGTGCAACCGCCTGGGAGGAGAGGGCAACCCAAGGGGGAAAAGACAGTTCCCCTGGGAGTTTTGCGCTGAGCACCAGTCCCAAGACAAGAAAGCAGCCTTTACTTTATGGGGTGCAGAAAACCAAAAAAAATCCCCTTTTAGGCAGCAGCTGGCTCCCCACGTGCCTGCCAGGTCAAAGGAAGGGATGCTTTTATCCATAGGATTTCATAGGCAGCGATACCTAGCAGCATGCAGCATTTTGTGGTCTTTAAAGATCAAACAGCATTTTATAGAGGAAGCAGCACCCTGGTCAAAATCAGCTGCAGTAATCATATTCAGCCTTATTAAACCCTCTCTGTAACTTCAAACAGGGTCAGACTTCCTCACACTCCCACCTCCGAACAGGTCCGTGGCTGTTCAGAAATTAAAGTATATAATATACACATATAGATGTGTGTACACAAGAATTCATGTAATGAGACAGAACTGCCAAACTCTTTCCAGAAGCAGCTGCACACCTCCCCTGCGGAGCACGGTGCCTATACACATTAGCATGATGAAGGGATGGACCATGGGTATGGGATTGCTGCGTTCAGCTTGGCAGGAGGAACTCTTGGTGCAAGTAATGGCACCAAGCATCTTTCTTTTTTGTTTTGTTTTTTCCCCAGCTTTAGGACTACACCTCCATTAGACCTCATTAGCTCGGCCCAAAGGGGAGCACTGCCAGCCACATGCCCAGGTTACGCTTCATGCTGTGCCTGAAGACAGGTAAAAAAGATGGAGAAAAGGGAGAAAATAAAGTCTCCCATGGACTGGTTGAAAAACAAGGATGTAGGAGCAAGAGCCCAGTGAAAGCAGACACGAGAGCTGGGGATGGGACTGCAATCCTCCAACCAGACCCATCGCTGCCCCCAGCTCTGCCCTCGGCCGTGCACCCACACAGACCTGCAAGCACGTTTTCTGAAGGCACAGCCTCCCGGGAGTCTAAATCTGGGAACTTTTACAGCCACGTCAGCTCCATCCCGAGCCCTGGGTAAATTTAGCTGCAAGCCTTTGGGCTGCGCAGCGGACACTTCCCCCCGCTCCTCTGCCCGCATCTTGGTGTGGGAAGCAAATTTTGGAGATGCAAACTGCAGGCACGGGAAGGTCTGTGTGCTTCTGACTGCTGCTCGGGGGCCAAACCCAGCACCCTCCCTCCCCTCTCAGCACCCCCATCCCACCACATCCTCCCCTGCAGCCTGGCTCCCAGGGCTTTCCCACAGCCCCAGCACCAGGCAAGCTGCCGGCCCCGCGCGGTGGGGGCACGGCCAATCTGTCCCGGGCTGGCGTCCTGCTCCCACGAAGCGTTTGTTTTCCCAAGGAGCCTGAACTTTGATCCTCCAGCAGTTTGGCTGCCCCGATGTTTACGAAGCTCGAGCGAGCGGGCAGCAATGCCCAGCTGGGCTGGCCGGGGGCCAGGCTCCCAGCCGCTCGGCTCGGGACGAGCACAGCAGCTTGGGGCTGTGAGGGACCTGCCAGGGTCCTCTCTCGGATGCTGAGCCTCCAAACCCACAGGCTGGCAGCAGCTTTCATCAGGATAACACTCTGATTCCTGCAGCCCTAGCAGGGAAAATAAAATCTCCCTTTTTTTTTTTTTTTTCCTGCATACATTTCCTATGAGGGACACACCTGCCAGCAGAGGTGGACGAGTAGGAGCATTACTCAGGAGCAGGGGATGCACGCTTTGCAATAGGGTGGCAGGGCTGGAGGAGATAGCAGGTATTTAGTGGGAACACGACCGGCTCTTAACAGGAGAAGCGAGCCAACACGCCTATAAACATGACACGGGCAGGAGGAGACAGGGTGGGGAACCAAGGAGAGCAGGGAGGGAGCAGACACTTTAAAAGTTTCTCTCCCTGTGCTCCACTTTGTTCATGTAAATGTGAAAAAAGGGCTTGGGGAACACATTACATGAGAAGACACTGACAGGCAGAGATACTAACTGGGCTGTTGTGTCTGAGTAGACCTAGTAAGTCTGGGAACAGTTTCCATCTCGTACATCAGCTCAGGCTGCTGTTCCTCCAGATAAAGGCACAACTGAACTGCAAAAAGCCTGCTCGCTCAGCACCTGGGGGGAGACCGGCATGCACCCAGCCAGGGCTCTCCAGTGGCCAGAGAGCATTCAAACCAGCCACTGGGGCCGAGCTCCTGCCACGAGACACAAGTACACAATACTTCAGTGCTCCTTGGTGAGGTTCCTACTCCTGGAGTATTCCTAGAGGCTGGCATTACACAGGCAGGCACAAGAACCTGCAGGAGCACTGAGGAACCCAGAGGTCACACCCAGCAGTAAGTGCAGAGGCAGCAAATTCTGACAGCACTGCTCCACTGGTGTTTATGGTGCATTCAGTGGGATACCTTTCTTTTTGGTACTGGTTAGAGTCATGGAGCAATTTCTAAGTAGATCATCAGACGTCCTTGTAAGTGTTGTGTTTTTTTTTTCCCCTCCAGATTCACTCCACCTTTGCTTCTGCCCCTCTGCAGGACCTGGAGGTCCCAGCACCAGCCCAACCTTGGAGCGAATCCCACAAGCCTGTAGGGTCAGCAGCGAAGAGAATTCCCCTCTGCATGAAGAATGAGGACCCTGTGTGCCTCCGGCCCCAGGAACAGGCTGGCTCACTCGCAGCCTGCAGCAGCTGGGGCCGAGAGCCTGTGCCATGTGCCAGGCTGGGGCTCACTGGGACAGCAGCTGGCGGGGCAGCCCTCCTGCACATCAGCTCCTTTTCCCTCTGTGGGTACTGCAGTGGGGTGGAGAAGGGCTGCTGTTGTGCTCCCCCCGCTCTGCTGCAGGGGGAACACGGCTGGATCTCATGGTGCCTGATGCCACTGAGGCCATCCATCATTGTGTCCTCTCCCACCATCCCCAGGCCACCTTCAGGCTTGCCCGGTGGCCAGCAAACTGCCCTAAACCCCACTGCTGGACCCCAAGCCACCACCTAACCACAGATACCACATTCGGAGCTGCGAGGGCATCACAGCTGCTTGGCCACAAGGACCGAAGCAACCATCAAGCCAGGGAACCCATCCCATGTGAGGGGCACCCCACATCCCACCCTCTGACCAACAGCTTCTGCCCAGGGCAGTTTGCAGCTGGGTTGTTTTTACGCTTTTTTTTTTTTTTTTTTTAAATAAACAAACCCAAACACATCTTTTCCCTATCTCCCCTTTGAAAAATCCTGTAGTTGCTATGGAAATGGTCTCATCAGTATGGGAGGAGCATCGCAGCGCCAGCCAAAACTCCCTGTGGCTCCCAGTTGACACCACTGCCTAGGAAGTGGTCATGCTGGAGGTGATCCCAGGGCATACCTGGGGCTGAAAGCAGCCACGGGCACCAACTGGAGAGAGGTACCTATCCAGGAATCAGGGCAGGGATCTGCAGTTCACCCAGGAATGAGTGAATAAATCAAGACATGCTCACGCTGGCTAAGGGATGAGATGGGCACAGCTGTAACAAGACGCAGCCCCCGTGGCGGTGCCCTCACTGTGAGCAGGGAGGTGGGCACGGATGGGGCAGAGCTGAGCTTGGCCACTGGTCCTGTGCACATCTCCCAGGGGATTTCTGCCATTTGCTCTGTGCTCCGGCATCCCTACCTTGCCTACTAAGCAAGCAGGGTGCAAACGGCTGCTATCACAAGCTGCAAAGAGGGTCAGAGATCAGAGCACTGACCCCAGCACATTGCACACTTGTGTGCCCCAACACCCCCACTGCCCGCACCGAGCCAGCCCCTCTCCCACCCTACAGCATCTACCGCAGACCCCTCAGATCTTATACCATGAGCAGATTCCTTCACTGAAAATCCTGGTGTGGGACCACCTGCAGCACCAGAGCTCGGACCAGGTCCCTGTGCACCCAAGAGCTCCTGGCACAGGGATGAACGTTCATTCCTATGGCATCCCCAGAGCCCTGAACCTCTGCAGGGTGGGTTTGTTTGCCTGCTGCGTGCATGGAGAGCACGACCTCCAGTCTGAGCATGCTGCAGAAGCTCAGAGTGTCTGCTTTTCTAGACACCAGTGGGAAATGCATCTTCCCCCCAGGAGCCAACAGCATGGCCAGCAGTGCTCTAGAGCTGGGGGTGCTATGGCTGTGTGGATACTTCTGTCACCAACCCTGGGTGTAGAGAACAAGCTGGGACCCCGCCTCCATCACCCCACCCAGTTGGGAGATGTGGGGGACATGGCTCCCTGCCCCAGCACGAGGTGCGTGCTGCCTCCAGCCACACCAAGCAGCTGTGCTCAAGGTGTGTCCATCACCTTGTCACCAGCTGCAGCCTGTGACAAGCAGCAGCTCCCCCAGCGATGACAGCAGGACAGGCTCTCCCCTCCATGGGGTGCTGATGCATGTCTCAGCCACCTGCCCGCAGCCAGCCTCAGGGCTTTCCCCAGCCAGCCCCACTGCAACATCACTCCACGCCTGGTATTTTAACCCCAGTGCATCCTGGTGTTGAGCTACCAAGCTGCCTGGTGGAGGGACACACAACCAAAACCTTGTCAGACCATCACGTGTGAAACTCATTTCACAGCATCACTGCACGCAGGCTACAGGTGCCGAGCTGGTGCTCCCCGGTTGCGTCTCCTGGAGCAGGGTTTTTCCTACATCCATGCTGATGCTGGTCTCACTAAGCTTCTCCATTCTCCCCCAGCAGCCCAACATGAAGCCTCGGGGTCTGTCACACAACACATCCCATGCAAAGGACACACACACGGGCAGTGCCACCAGGCACTGTGGTGCTCTCTGGCATCCACTGGGAGATGGGTGCAGGGTGGGTCCGAGCTCAGCACGAAGCACTGCCAGACCCTGCTGCTAATTTGGGCACAGAAGCCTAATTAAAGTCCTAAATAACCACTTGCATCACCAGACTGCAAGGGGCACGTCCAGCTGAGGAGCCTCGTACATCCTCAGCCTTGCCAGATCCTGAGTGCCCTCCCAGAAGAGCACACCCAAGGGAGAAGGAAGGGCTCAGCTGTTATTGAGCCACTCATCTTGGTCAGAGACGCTGCAAAAGCGGCCTGTGCTCTGTGATACACATCATCCCTTCTGGTCCAGATTTAACGGGTTCAGGACCTAAAGTACAAAGCAGCAGCCGGAACACTTCCCACCCCGATCATTTTGGGCAAAGCAGGCAATACCCCGCCTCTCTTGCTCCCTGCTGGCAGAAATTTCATCTCTCTAGCCCAGAACATTTTGCTCCACAGCTCCGGGAGCAGCTTCTGCAAGAAGTTTCATTCAAACCTGCCTTGCAAAGCAAGGAAACCACCTGCAAATGCAATGAAGAGCCCTGATCCAGCCTTGCTTGCACCAGGGACAGCAACCAGGCTGGAGCTGGGGGAGCACCAAGCCCCGTGTGGCCCTCCTAGGGCACCCAAGTGACAACAGGGTCCCCCGTGTGCCATCCTGGCTGCACCCTGAGGTTCCCAGGTGGGAGCCGCCGGCAGCACGCCGCCTCCCCTAGCAGCTCCCCGCAGCCGATACAGCGAATGAGATTACAACAAATATAAACTAATGATACAGCTGTCAAGGCAGATTAGGCTGCACAGTGTAAAAAATTGCAGGGCTGTTTAGTCACAACAATATAAGATTAATTTATCAATACAGCTTATGTGGCACTGGAGAGATAGCAAATTGAGTAAGTGAATCTTTTCTACACCTTGTGCGGGGAGGGAGGCTCGGACCCGATGGGTGCACGGGGCTGGGCGCCGCAAGGTTTTTTGGGCTGGGGATAGCCTGGGGGGGCTGCGCACCCTTATCCCAGGTGCTGGGACAGGATGTGCATGGGTGCCACGCACACACAGTTATTTACTTGCACGTTTTTAACCCACGGAGTTAACACATGCAAAAATATGCGCAGCCACCTCCACCCTTTGGAGGCTACAGCCCTGCAGGCACAGGGAAGCTTTTGGGTACCTCTCGAGGGTACCCAACACCGACAACATCCCCGGCAGGCCCGTATCCTTTCAGATCTCCCCTACATTGCCATCTGCGGGTTAAAAATGTGCAAGTAAATAAATAGCTGCGGCGGTAATGAGCCCGGGCTTCGATCTGTGAAGGTGAGAGCGCAGCAGCAGCCGCTGCTCCGAAGGAAGCGCCCGTTTCTATAAATATTGAAATCCGGTAATTATCATCATTAGGACTGGTTGTGATTTATCCGTAGCTCAATCCCCACAAGTAAGAATGGCATTTATTTGCCACGATTAGAACAGCTAAAAATACCTCCCCAACCTCGCCTGGCCCAGCACCGTCCCCGTACCATCGCCCTCGCAATGGGCTCAGCCGTGGGGAGCAATGCAAAGAGAAGGGGGTCCTGGGGAGAGGGGGCCCTGTGCTCCCCCCAAGTGCTGTGGGACCTCAAACTGGTGCTCCTCCACCTTCCAGGAGCCATTCCCAGCTGTGCTCCACATCTCCCCACACTACACAATGTCCCCTCTAGCAGGCTGCCTCTCCTGCAGGGATGGTTTCTTTGTATTCGTAGCAAAAAGTGCCAATTTTCTTGAAGCATCCCTCCCAGACACCTCTATGGATGAGTGTGTTGGAAGCCCTTGTCCTTCCTGACATCTAAGGGCAGGGATCAACCCACAAAACCCTGCAAGGAGCACTCAGCTCCCCATCCCCTGCTATCCCTCTGCCTTGGGGGCACATCCACCCCTATCCAGCCACCAACCAGAGGCTTCCCAGCCTTGTCCCCAGCACTGCCATGCTGTAAACGAGTACCTGGGTTGCAGGCAGCTGTAGCAGGAGGCAGCCCCGTGATGGTTTTCAGCCCAGAACATGACCCCAGCCAAGAGAATCCCCCATCAGATGGCCTAAATCACCCCAGGCCACCGCCGGCTGCTCCAGCCGGGCTCGCTCCGAGAGCGCAGATTTCCCCGAGGAAACGTGCCCGGCTCCCTCGGTCAGGGATGTTCTTTCTGACAGTCACGCCGAATATTTCCCCCGCTTCTTTGCTAATAACTGGAAAAACAGCCGTGAAATGGGCAGCCTGGCGAGCCCGCGCTGCGCGGGGGCGATGAGGACGAGGCGCGGGGCCCCAGCAGTGGTCGGTGCCAGCTCCATGCCCCGGCCCCAAACCCACCTGGCCCCACAGCCACCACCTGCCGGTCCCCAAACCCAGCACACCTTCACCTCCAGCCTCTTCCCAGGGCAACGGGACCCCTCCAAGGGATTTTTCCCCTTCATTTAGCTCTCACTAGTTCATCAGTACTCTCATAGGATGCTTCCAATTCACACCCCATTCCTGTTTTTTTAATTTTATTTTTTAAGCCCTTTGGTAGCTCTGCTCCCCCAGCGCCCGCTCCCCCAGCCCAGCCCGTTGTTATTTGCTTAGGGCCCTAAGCCACTTTTCAGTCCATTTGGCAGCGTCATATCCAAGGCAAACTGAACTAATTTTAAGAGTAAGATTTGGTGAGACACTATATCAAATGCTTTGCTAAATCCAAATATATTAGGATTTCCACATTCTGCTCAGCCACTAATTTTGAGATTCCATCAAAAAGAAAAAGCAATCAGGTTTGTCTGGCAAGATTTATTCTTCCTAAATCCCTGCTGTTATTGCTCATGCTTTCCTTATCCTCTAGTGCTTCACTTTTCTTAATACTGCAGGGCTGGAAGTGTTTGCTAGAAATTTATTTTTGCTATTTATATGGATTTTTAGAAATCTGCCTCTGCTCTCCTCCGCTGCCCCCTGCCTTCCCCACTGCTAGCAGCATCCCCGTGCTGCCTCCACGCATCTCCTCCTCCATCCTCCTCGCAAGCCAGAGCAGGGTGGTACCGTGAGCTGGTGTTAACACACGGCTGGCCTCACTCACAGGATGCTGGGGAAAAAAATAATACGAAAGGACGATGTGTTTTTGCCAGCAGGAGAGAGGTCTAAAGGAAACACCAAGCTGGGTCAAGCCCACAGCACCACCTCACTTCTATCGAGGATTGGGCAGAATTAAACCACAGCTGGCACCGGCGGGGATATCTCCAGCAGGAAAAACAAAATGCACAAGGGGCTGAGATCTCCTGCACTGTTTTTTTTTTTTTTTTTTTTTTTTTCTTTCCTCCAGGAGCCAGGCAGATGTCTGGACTCCAACACTGCATGGCAGCCCTGCCAGCTCCGTCCCCAAATGCCCCAGCGGCCCCATCCTGCTGCATGAGAGTGGGGCTGAGAGCTCATGCATCCCAGGTGAGCCTAATGAGCTCCTGCTCATTTGGAGAAGAAAGGCAGCTCTGCTCAAGTGTAACCAGCTTCTGCTCCTCGCATGCAGCAGGGTTTGGTGTTTTGCAAACCAAGCGGCAGCCAGCAGGCAGGCCTCACGGCTCCGTGCGCCCACCTAGCAGGGCTCCTGCTCATGCAGCATCCAAAGATTCATGTGGCCACAGAAAAACAGTGGGGCTACCAGCCAGCATCGATGCTGAGCCACCAGCTCCAGCACAGCCTGCTGCACAAACGGGAACCACCCAGCTCATGGTGCTGAGCTGGTGTCCCCACACCAACCTTCCTTCCCACCCCTAGGGTCAGCACCCAGCCACGGGCACAGCATAGCTGGGCCACGAGGTGACCCTGAGCTCTTGAGGGATAAATGGAGATTGTCTTTTCACTCTGGCTATTTTTACATCTTCAAAAATAAAGCTGTCCTGGAGGAGCAGCCCTTCCAAGGACCAGCATGTCCACAGTTAGAAGCCAGCAGCACCCAGCTGGCTGCAGCCCCCGGACTGGGGATGACAGCCCCGTGTTGCCCCCCCTTTTAAGAGGGATTAACCCCCAGGGCAGCTGCCCTCCATCACCCCATCCCTGCATCCCCCCCCCATCCAGCATCACCGAGGTCAGGGGGCTGCACGGGGGCTTGGGATTTACGGCTGATGCATGCGGAGGATTTACAGGGAAGGAGCAGCTTCAGGGGACCCAGAGCAAAGAACCGGTGATTTATGGGGTTGGCAGCAATTTACACAGCAGGTAGCAGCAGTGAGGAGGCAAGGATTTACAGGGGCAGGAGAGAAGCCCTTTTTTTTATTGGTGTTTATTGGGAAACGAGGGCCTCCTTCCCCTAATTACTGTGACCCAGGGAGGGGCGCAGAAGCAGCTGGATTTACAGCGAGCCTCCCCTTTGCTCTGGAGGTCACAGGCAGGCCAGCAGCAGGGACCCTCCCATCCCAGTGTGACCACAGATGGCTTCTGCTCGGCCACAGCACCCTCAGGGGCAGCTCAGCACCTCCCTGGGCTGCCACCGCCCCACGGCAGCACTCCAAGGCTGGGCTGAGAGCTCAACCTCTCCAGGGAGGCTGCAGAGAGCAAGACCTCTGACATCTCAGCAAATCTCCCCTCCTGGGTCTGATCCAGCCCATCCACTCGTGGGGAGGCAGATTTCCTCCTGCAGGGCTGCCCAGGTGCCAGCACAGCGCTGCTGCTGCTCAGCACCCCAGGCTGGAGGCAGGATGGGCACGGAGACACACGGATTGTGTCTGAGCAGCTGCCAGGGGGTTAGCCACTAGGGCTGCACGTAGCATTAAGAATATAGAAATATATAAATAAATATTGAGAAAGTCATCTCTGGTTGCTGCTTCACCACGTTACAGCATCCTGCCATCAGTGTGGGACACCTGGGGAGGTGGGGCAGCCCCAACGCTGCCCTCTGCCACCCCAGGAGGCTCCACAACCAGATCCGACTTAAAATTCAGAAGCAATCCAGGAAAACCTCAAACTCCCAGCCCTCCCCTACCTCAGCTCCCAGTACAGGCTGAGGGCAGCCTCTGCAAAAGGAGCAGCCCGGAGATGCCAGCACAGCCAGCCACTGCCTGGTTTAAGGCAGACACAGGTACAGGAGGGTCCAACATCGCACCCACGCAGCTCCCTCCCAGCAGGGAAAGCAACCTCCAGCAAATCCACTCAGGCATTTAATTTCGTGCTCCTTTTCTAGCCGCCCTCCAGATTCCCTGTTTCACCCCAGATCTGTGCACACACCAGCAGACCATGCACAAAACTCGTGCAGTATTTGCACAGGACACACGATGTTTTTCAGCACTGACTCTCTCAGCATAGGGGTGCAATAGGATTGGGTTCCTCTGGCAGAGGGGGATAAAAGGTGCCAGGCATCGACCCCAAACACAGGCTAACACCGAGCCCTGCCCGGCTGGTGCTGCAGCTCCCACACCCAGCAGGCACACAGCGTCCCACGTCCCCACCAGCCCGTGCCCCCACCCCCCTGCCCCAAAGTTTGACTAAAGCTCAGGAGTATCTTTGCTTTTATAAATCTCTGCCTTTTAATGATGGCTTCAAGGCTCAGAGAAAAAAAGGCCCATTAAACTCACTGAATAAGTTAATGGGGCAGAGAGAATCCATTTCAAAGCCACCCCAGGCTATTTTCCTCTGGAGCTAAAGCCTGAATAAGCAAAAAGGAAAAATTAAAACTGTACAGTGCTTTGCCAATAAATAACCCCTAGTGTAATCTGCTACAGGCAGGCCTCCATTTGCAGAGATAATAGGATGCAGATCAGCTGTAAAACACCTCCCCTTGCAGGGACCACCACCTTCTGATTGCAATTCACCGTGCACGAGAAGCCCCCACCTCCTGCCTGCCCCATTCCACCTGCCGGGGCAGGGCAAGCGCTGAATATCTTGCAAAGAAGCACCAAAATCCAGCACTTGCATCCCTAATATCTGTGCTCCAAGCACTCACCCCTGCTTGTCTGCATCTCCACCTCGTTTTTCCCAGCCATCCTGGCTGCCCATGCCCTTTCTCCCCCCCTTTCACCAGGGATGCTCTGGGCTCAGCCCTCCCCAACCAGATCCCACACACAGCTGCTCCTCCTCAAACACTTAAAACACAAGTGCGTGTCCCAGAGAGGGATTAAAAAAATAAAAAAAAAAAATCCCTGTTTGTAAATGTTGATCCCACTAGACGCAGTTTGTTTACTGTTTAATATTTAAAGATGCTAATTAAGTCTCTGAATAAATAAATCTATGCTACCCGTGCCTTTTGGAGCCAGGAAGCCCTCCCATGGGGCCAGGGCAGCCCAAAGCACAGCGGGGCTGGGGCAGCCAGCCCAGGGCATGCCTGAGCATCCCACCCCAGGAAGGGAGAGGCTCACGTGCAGCACAGAGCAGCAGTGCCAGGTTAGGGACATCAGGGGACCCGTGGCATTTGGAGGCAGAGGGATCACAGGCAAGGCAAGAGCAGGCAGGGTCATTCTGGCACAACTGGTGCCCTGCCCATGGGACCACACAGCTTCGTACCTGAGAGCTCCACTCCTCTTCCTAAGCCATCCTGCAGCCTCATGAGGAGCAGAGCATCCCCTTGCTCCCATCAGGACCTTCTCCACCCTCCCACCTGGTTCCTCTTTAGCCTCATTGGGCTCTGCCTCCCCCAGACCAGCTCCACCTGTGCCCTGCTCATTGCCATTAACCCTCTGGGCTCCCTCTTGTACACGCTGCAGCCCTTGGGTGCCTTGTACACACTTCCTGAGCTCAGGTTTTGTCCCTGAGGACACCCTCCATCTCCTGTCCCAACCCAAAGCAGGGTGCTTCCCAAAAGAGCACCACATCCACCTGGCTCCATGCACCCCACAGAGCCCATCCTGGGACAGCTGCAGAGGTGTCAGAGCCCCCATGAAGCTCAAGCTGGAAAATTGTCCCCAGCACCACTCCGTTTCCCCACACTGGCACAGCACGCAGCATCCTTGACCCCGTGTCCTGCTGAACTCTGCTCCCCAGGCTGCCCAGCCGCAGCCACCAAGCAACCCAAGGGCTTTCTGCTTGGTTTTGGGGGACGTATTTTGGCTGCGAGAGCACAGGGAGGTGGAGACAGCCAGAACTGGGACCAGTGCCTGCCCCAGCAGTGCCCAGCCACATCCTGCAGGCAGGAGGTTTGGGGAACACGAGGAGTCTGCTGGTGATGCAGCTCTGGAGATCAGCAGCACCCTTGGCACAGCGCTGCCCCCCACACAGCCTCATGCCCTGAGCAGGGTCCTTTGTTTATTAGGGTCTCTAATTTATGCACCTGCTCAAACATTTCCACCTTAGCTTTTTTCCTTGCAGGATCCACCTGGGCAGAGCTCTGGGTTTGCTATGTAAGCAACAGCCTCGCACAGCTCGGGGGCAGGGACCCCACCCCGCTCTCCTCCCATTACCCATTTCTCAGCCCCCCAGGGACAGCACAAACAGCTGGCAAAGACATCAGCACCCCACGGCCCTCACCAGGGTCAAGGATGAGGTTGCTGGGAACATATTTCCATGCAGGAAAGAAATATGATGGGCTGGGGTATGTCCGCTTGGGGAGGGGGGGAGGCTGTGGGGTGAGGCAGGACCGCAAGCGGATGGGACAGAGGGGACAAGGGGGCTGGGGAAGACATGGAGTGGCTGTGCCAAGTTTAATGCCAGGATATTTTTGGTCAAATAAGCTGTTTTCCATTCCACGTAAGCAGGCTGAAGCTGGGAGAAGGGGAAGGTGGTGGTGACGGCGTGTGCTGGACCAGGGACAGTCCCCAGCATCCCTGCGTCTGCTACAGCAGAGCCCTTGGTGGCAGCTGGAGAGAAGCCTGCTGTGTTCCCAGAGCTGCCTTCTCCTTCGGCTTCCCGACTGCTACGTCACATGAAAACAAGCTCAAAAAGCAGCACATTTTCCTGCTGCTGCTCTTCAAGGCAAGCCAAGGCCAGAGCTGCAGGCGGGCATCACACAGAGAGGACAGGGCAGGGACCCCGTGGGGCTGGGGCAGGGAACGGGGTGGCACATTGGGGATGGAGATGTGCAAGCATGGAAATAAAACCTGCATCATCCCAAAACCTGCACCATCCCCAGACCTAGTCTTGACACAAGTTGGCTTCTCAACATTTTTGCATGAGTGGGGCGATGACTGCTGAGCAGCCTTCCAAGGTGCACCCAGGGGAAGATATTTTATTCCCTTTTCCTCCAAGCGGAGCCAGGCCCTGAGCCACAGAGCCAAGCACAGCTCTGAGCAGCACCCAGCTCCCAGCCCAGCACCCCTCCAGGCCCAGACCTCACCCCGAGGTGGTGCTGGGGACCCGTTTGCTGTTGCGTTGCGGGACCACTGGGTGTCACAGCCCTTCCACCACGTGCCCACTGCCAGCAGGGAAACAACTGGCTTATCCTTGGCCCCGCTGCCAGGGAGGAGGAGATTTCCTTTGGAAGCCCCATGCTGAGGACGCTGCAGGGTCAAGACCGGTTTCCTACCCGTTTCCTTTCTCCATCCCTCACCGGGCTCTTCTCAGCCTCTCTCCCTAGGGAAGGACACACGGCCTCTCTAATCCTCCAGCCTCCACCCAGCCCCTGCAGCAGGGAGTTAATTGGAGGAGCTGAGAGCATCGCACTCACCCCAGGGGCATCCAGAGACAGCTCTCAGCCTGTGCCCTCTTGGTTCTGTGTCCAGGATTTCCCTGGGGATGTCTCTCATGGCTGTTTGACACCACAGGACCGGTGGCCTTGCTTATCCCCCCTTGTGCTGGGCATCCCCCTAAGGCAGGGATGAGCAGAAGGATTTCTGTCCCTTGGTACCACTTGCACCGCTGCTCCGAGCCTCAGTTTCCCCATCAGCGATATGGGCAGAGGTTTTAAGGGCTTCTCACCCGGCAGCTGTGACAGCGGGCGGCACCCCACCCCTATCAAACCCAGCAATTCAAACACACCACCCATGGGTGGGTCGGCATCCTCCAAAAAGCTGCAAACCGCCCCAAATCCCAGCTTGGCTCTGGCCGTGCCTCCTGCAGCACCGGCGCGACAGCTCCCTGCGTGCGGGGCTGCTCTGACCACGTCCTCTGGCAGCTCCGGGGGTCCTGGGGGCCGGCGACACCCCGGGGTGCTGAGCAGGGTGACCTGCCCGCAGGGATGTGAGGCTGCGGAGGCACCGGCGGCAGCCTCGCCCGAGCCGTCTCCCGCAGCCGCTTGCCCTCTAGCGGCTCAGCCGCCCTCGGAAAGCAGGAGGGAAGAGGCTGCGAGAGCAGAGGAGAGGCTGGGGAGGAAGCATGGGGCAGAAACTCGAGTGGGTTGGGGGCTGGAGAGCATCCATGGGGATGTCCGTGCGCAATATGTGACCCTCATGTGTGTCCCGCAGCAAGGAGCTGCCCCTCTGTCCCCCCCCGGCCATGCAAGGAGGGTTTTTGTGCACCCCTAAATGCAGGAGTGGGGAGAGAGAGGGGGAAACTGGGGCGGACCGGAGCCTGCAGGCTGCTGATGAACACACCTGCTTAAAAAGCATCCAAGCAACCTGCTCAAACCCCCGCTGCAGGGAGCCCAAAGCTCAAAATTACTGCTATTTGCCTGTGCCCCATAAATAACTCTGAGCAGGTGAGCTGCGAGCATCACGAGCACTCAGATTCAAGCCCTGCATCACTGAGAGCGAGCTGTGGGATCCCCGGGGACATCCAAGGGGGCTTGTCTGGGGGATTCACAGAAAAAAAACAGGGTTGCAAATGCCCCGGGCCAGATGTAACCCATCTCCAAGCCCCAAAGAGCAGCAAGGTAAAGGTTTCCTCAGTCTCTTCCCCCTAATCCTTGCTTTCCTCTCAGTGGAACACCTGCCTTAGGCCTGGAGCATCCTTCCCGGAGCATCCTCCTGGCCCAGGGAGAGGAGCCAGCAGGCAGAGCTGACCTGAAGCTCCCCAAATCCCGCAGGAGACAAGGAGATGCCACACACACCCCAAAACCCAGCTCCTACAGCCCAAGCCCTCAGTTCAGCACAGCCAGAAAGCCCCAGGGAGTCCTGGCAGGCACCAAAGTTGTCTCCTCCCAGAGAAATACTTGGCATGGGCCCTCGGCAGAGGCTGGGGCTGGGCATGGAGACATGGACAGGCTGCCCTCTGCTCCCAAAATAAAAAGGAAAAGCCGAGCTGAGACCCGATCAGCTCCTCCAGAACCCATCTCTTACAGCACATCTGTCCCTGATCCTTCTGCTCTGCCCCTGCACCGAGCCTGGCAGGCTGCAAAAGCACAGCAGGTCCCAGACATTGCCCTTGCCAGGAAAGTGCCTCCCTCCAGGACTGCTCAGCAGAAAGGCCACCAGGGCAGGGCATGGACCCAGCAAGCTTAAATGTTCCAAAAAATAGGACAGCACCCACTTTGGACCCAATTCCTGCTGCAAGGGGCAACACCATGGCAGCCAGGACGGGTGCTCACAGCTTGAGCTACCTCCAGGACACCAAAATCATCATCTGAGCATCTCTGCACCTCCTTCCACCCGCACAGCCTCGGGCAGTGCCCGCCTCCCCCTCGGTGCCTTGCTCTGGGATGGCTGCTCCGTGCAGACAAGAGCTGCCCAGAACAAAGCTGGATTGAATTAGGGACCTTTCGGATGGTCTCTGCAGCAGCCAAAACCTCAGGGACAGGGAGGGACGGGGTGGCTTTGGGGAGGCAGAGCCCTTGGTCCCCGGGGAGCAGCAGCACACGAGGCACAGCGGGCGAGCTGTGGCTGGTTAAAAGGGGAGAAGCCTGCGCCCTGTTGCACAATTCAGAGCCATCCCAGCAGCACCAGCTCCTGTTTGCCCATTGTACCAGCAGCAAGGGGGTGCTGCAGCCCCGTACCCCCTCCTCCGGAGCCCCCCACTCTTCCCCAGCCATCCCATGCACTAGTAGGGGCTGGCATTGCCACTCGCCCCCCTGTGCCCTGCTCTGATGCTGTCCTCCCACCCTCAGCCATGCCCATGGGATGGAGCTGACGCTGCCATGGGACAGCCCAGGGGGCAAGGATGGGGCTGCTCCTCCTGTCCCCAGGGGGAAACCCCAAGGGAGACGCTTCCCCTTGGGCCTGCGAGCAGGTGAAGCCCCAAATTCCTCCATCCCTCAATGCTCCGTGATGATCCATCTCCTCTTGGGCTGTTCTGAACTTGTCCCGTCTATCTGACGGCACCTACGAGCTGCACAGACACCCTACAGCTCTACCCACGGGGGAGATTTTACCCTAAAAAATACATTCTCCCCAGCGAGGCTGGATAACGGAGCGAGGCATCCGGGCTTTCCACGCAGGGGACACCTCCCCACCTGGAGGGAGCCCAGGGGGTGACACACACAGGCCACCGCCACCGCCGCCACCTTCCTGGCAGCCCCTCGGCAGTGCCATGGCAACAGCTGAGGAGTGGGGAGGCCCAGATGGCAAACTCCTCCGTCCCTCCTTCCCCACGCGCCGTGCCGGAGCACGCACGCCCTGCCCACGCCGCCAGGAGAGGTGGCTCCCCGGCACGCGGCACCGCAGGCGAGCCCGGCCTCCCCCGGGGCCCTGACAGGGAAATATGGCCTGGGGAGGTGGCACCAGCCCCATGGGGCACAGCTGGGAGAAGAGAAGTCGCAGGAATCGGAGCTGAAGCCCTCTGGCACCCAGAGGTGAGGCAGCACGCTGAGGGCACCCATGGGCAGGGCCACGGGCTGGGTGCCTCCTGTCCTCCTTGCTGTGGTGGTACCTGGGTTTTTTTCTGGCATGGAGGTGGTAAAAATAACCCACAGCTCCTGGTGGGGATGTATCGGGGTGGGGGGGTCATGCCCTGCACTGGGTGTGAGGTGGGTGCACCCCCTGAGGTGGACCCTTGCCAAGCTGAGCCTGTATTTTGGACATAAATACAGCCCTGTTTGGCCCCCCCGTGTCCCATCTTTCTGTTCACCAGCAGCAGAGGGTGGAGCAGAGCCCCCCACCTCTCCCAAACCCTCCCAGGCCCCGAGCATCACCTCCCCCAGCTGTGAGGATGGTGCTAAGCCCCCTTCCTCACCCCCCAGCCCCACACACAGAAGCACCTCTGCCCACTTGCTGCCCACAAACGAGGCAAGCCGCCTAACGAAGCCGAGCCACCGGCGAGCGTGGCAAGCAGGGGAAACACCACGCAGTGCCGAGCTGAATCAGACCCATCTGCTGGAGTGATTCAGCGGCGGCCAGGCTGGGTTTGAGGCGCCGTCGCCCCAGCACTCGCTGATGGCCAGAGAGGAGAGGCCAAACATCGAGCATGGAGGCTGCTGGACCCGATGCCAGCCATGTAAGAGCATGAATCTGGTTCAGCCTGGCTCTGGGGGACTCCTCCTTCGCTAGGAAGCAGCCTCGCCACCCAGAACACCCCCCTGCTCCATCAGCATCCCGCACAAAGCACCGCCACCTCCCCAGGAAACGCAGACCTCCCGGGGAAAGTTGGCACTCGTGTTCGGTCTGGGCCTCTCGTGGCATTTCGGGGCTCACCCCGGTTCTGCTCCCTCCTGGTCCCAGGCCCAGACCTAGGGGGAAGGTTTGGGGCCAGCAGCAGAGCAGGGGGGAGATGAAAAGGGAGCAGAGATGCAGCCAGCAAAACCCAGCACCCTGCCCTCACCCCCAGCTACGAGCAGCTCCTCTCCAGAAAAAAAATAAAATACCCAGCATCTCTGGTTCTGGAGTTGGGTCTTTTTCTTCTGTTCTCCCTCTCCTTTTTTACAGGCTGCTTATCAGTATTTTCCAGTGTCAAAGCAGTAAAGGCATTTTCTGGGCACAAAGGGCTCACGCAATAACACCTCTCGCAGCAGTTCAGACCTGTGTGGGCACCTGACAACACGCACTCGCTGCCGAGCCTTCCCGGCCCTGGCCACCCCACAACGGGTTAAAACCAAACCACAACAAACAGCGAGCACAGGGGAAAAAATAAATAAATAAATAAATAAATAAAATAAATAAATAAATAAATCACCGTGAGTTTCTCCGACTTCCCTAAGCATCACCCACGTCCCTCCGGCAGCGCAGAGGAAACGCTCCGGCCCCGCGGCGCTGGATAAATGTGGGGTGTTTGGAGGGCGGTGGGAGCTCCACGGTGGCTTTCCCCCATTCCTGTGGGGTGGGCACAGAGGGGTTTGCTGGCCAGGGTGAGTGGTTGTGTGCTGCAAACCTGCCTGGGCACTGCATGGACCCGTGAGGCAGCGGGGAAAGCGGCTCCAGTCATCTTTCCCCAGCAAAGGTGACGAGCAGAGCTGCGAAAGAAGCACTGCAATTACTCCATGGCTCTGCTGCAATTGCTCTGTGACCAAATAAAACAGCCTGGGGACCCGGCAGAGCACCCTCCCTCCACGCAGCCGTGCGATCGGGGTGAAAAATAAATAACTAGCCCTCCATTAGTCATTCCGAACCTTGCTGCATTTAACTGCCAGAATAAAGGATTCCACCTCTTCGCTGCTCAACTCCCACTGGCAACTTGCTCTGGGGGCTACATTTCCCTAAATGCTCACATTTCAATTAGCATTAGAATAATGAAATGGCTCGGAGTTCATCTCACCCAAAAATGTACTGGAAAATAAAGAGGCGAGATTGGAAGCGATGAGGGCTTTTCACGCAGGCACACACGCACACACACGCAGCAGGATGGATCCAGGAGGAGGAAATCTATTCCTTTCTCGACTCCACGCTGATGAGATTAACATGGGCTTTGCTAACTGCCTCTCCAAACAAGGATAATGCAACTTCAAGTTGATTTTCCAGATAAACAAGCATGCAAACAAACGCAAAGTGCTCAACTAAAAATATCTCCCGGCTCCGACGCTTCTCCCCACCACCACCCCGAGAGGAAAACACACAAACCCTGTCACAGCTCCACGGCGAGCCGCAAAATTATGACAATGCGAGTTAAATTAGCTACTTCAGGGACATCGTGCTCTGCCCTATTCCCCCCACACACACATACCCCTCACGGAGGCGAAACCGCAGATTCCCCACATACACCCAGGCAGGGCAGAGAAGGGAACATTTTCTCTTGTGGGATGAAAAAATGACACTCTAATCAGCTCCAAAGTCTGGGAAAAAAAGAGCGAGCGGCTCAGAACTCGCTTTTCTTGCCCGATTTGGGTATGTGTGGCTGTGTGTGGCTCTGGCCGGGGTGTTCTCCCCCCTCCCTTGGTAGAAGCAAACAGTTAAAGGCGGCAGCAGCTTCAGCATCCTCGCCTGCTGCTCTCTCCTGCTAAGGAACCAAACCTCATTGACTTTATTCCTTTTAAGCTCCGGCCAAACTGTTGCTGGGCTTTTTTTTTTTTTTTTTTTTTTTCTTTTCTTTCGGTTGAAGGAAGGGAAAAGCCCGATCCTCGTCCTCCGCAGGCTGAGCTGGGGCGAGCGGAGCCAGGCAGCACCCGGGGCACCTGAGCCCAGCACCCGCAGCCCAGCCCCGCGCCCTGCCGCCGGGGAGCCCACTTACATCGAAGTGATGTTCCTTGAGATGTCCGTGATGTTGATGCTCGTGTTGCCATTGCTGCTGCCTGAATCCTGCCCTTCCAAGAGAGGGAAGAGGTTCCCATCATCCAGCTTCTTGCAATTGATGTCTGTCTTGCTGCAAAGACAATTAGCAGGGCAAGCCAGCACCGAAAGCAGATAGTCTCCCCAAATGCTCCAGAGCAAAAATACCCTCCAGAAAGTGCACTTGGTAGGGCAAAGAGAGACATCCATCTCCGATTGCTGCTGCTAAAAAAGAGGAGGAGGAGGAAAGGGGGGATGGAGGGAGGGGAAGGGGGGGAAAGGGGGGAAGGAAACAAAGACGGAGGGAGGCAAAAAAAAAAAAAAAAAAAAAAAAAAAACGCACAACAACAAAAAACCTCAAGCGATCAGATGCAAAAATCCTCCAGCAGATGAAATCATGCTGGCAGCTGGCTCGGAGAGGCTGTAATTCCCGCTAGGGCAGCGGCAGCGGGCGGGGATGCATGCTGGCCCGGCCGCCCGCCCGCCGCTCCGGAGGATCGCAACGGAGGCTGGGGAGGCAGCCGGGGAAATAAATAAATAAGGCAAACGGTGCGAAAGTCACCAAGTCCCACCTACTGGGCAGAATTAAAATTGACACACCTGCAAAAAAAAAAAAAAAAAAAAAAAAAAAAAAAAGGGGGGGGGGGGAAAACAACGCAGCCCCACACACACACACGGACAAGGAGGGAGAGGAGGCTGGGGAGAGGAGGGGGCGACCCCCCCTTCCCATCGCTTCCCTCCCTCGGCCTGGGCAGCCCTGCTGCAGCGGGCACCAAAAAAAAAAAAAAAAATAGCAGGGGGAGGAGGAGGAGGAGGAGGAAGAGGAGGAGGAAGGCTTGCAAAGCGAGCCGGGCTCTGCGCGCTTCCCTCTCCGCAATAAAAAGGATTCCCCACCCCCCTCCCTCTCCGCCAAAATCAAGGCAGGGGAAAGGGGGGGGGGGGAGAAAGGGGAAAATCCCACCCCAGCAGGGCTGGAGCCCCAGCCAGAGGAGGAAAAGTTGCAGCTGGGGTTAAATTTGTGCCGGGGATGGGGAGGGGAGGGGGGAGCCGAGGGGCTCTGGCTCGGCTCCTGCTTTCTCAGGCTCTTTGGGAGGACGATGCTGCCTTTCGCTCGGTCCTTGGGTGTCTGCGGCCCCCCCAACCCGGACAGATGGGTGGAGGGGAAAGGAAGACTGGACTGAACTGGAAGAGCGTAAAAGCCAGTGTGGATTACAGCAATTTTTTTTAATATTTATTTATTTATTTATTTTCTTTAGAAGATCCTAGCGAGAGGCTGATCAGACGGCTGGGTGGGAAAAAAAAGAAAAAAGGGAAAAAAAAAAAAAAAAAAAAAGCGGCTGGAGAGCACCCAGGAAGGACTTTCTAGAAAACACAGACACACACACACCCCTCCGAAAGGCAGCGGGGGCTCGGTCGGGTGCCCGAGGTGCGGGCACAGCACCCAGGGCCGGGGGCTCCCATCCATCCTCCCTCCCCTGCTTCCCTCCTGCAGCAGATTCTGCAATCAGACATGCAAAAAAAAAAAAAAAAAAAAAAAAATCCTGAAAGAGGAAGACTGAAGTGTTGAAAAGGCTGAGCTCAGAGTGCCGAAATGGCATCAGGAGAGCAGTGAGTGCGAGCTGAACAGCAGAGCAAATTAAGATGCATGGTGCATTTTTGGCAAGCACAAACCCAAGCAGATCAGAGCGCTGCTTAATTTGCTCGGCTTTTCTACAGCGCTTTTCTGCATGCCTTTTTTTTTTTTTTTTTTCCCCAATAGTTTCATGTCTCTGCTCCTCTGCACAGAGGCACGGCGCTAAGGGGACAGGAGAAGGGAGGAATTACAGGTGGAGGGCTCCAAATATTTCCAGGGTCTGCCTCTGCCAGGCTGCACGCCGGGAGGGGAGGCAGGCAAATCTCCGCGGGGGACTCAGCCAGCACCTCCGGGCTCTGCTCTGCACCCCGAGCCGTCCTAGTCTGGTTGACGAAGCAATAGGATTTGGAAGGAAAAATTAAAATAAAGAAGGAAATAAAAGAGAAAAACTAATAAGGAAATGCAGGGGGGATTTGTCCACCTCCAGCCATGCCCACGGGAGCTGGTCCCAGCAGGGCTCGCGTGCTCCTCGATTGCATACCCCCATGTCACAGCCCTGGAAATGCCCATGTGGGGCACCAGGGATCAATCCTGCTCCTGGGGGGAACAGCAGCCCCATGGGGAGCAAGGCACCCATCCAGTGAATAAATAGCGAGGTCAGAGGGTTGGTTTCTCCCTTAGCCCCACCTGCTTGGAAATTACTGAAGCGAAACACCCAGGTCCCCATGGAGGAGCCTTTGGGGACACCCCACAGCCAGCCCTGTGCAGGCTGGGTGGGGGGCTCAGCCCCTTCTGCAGGAGGTCAGGGGATGGGGATGAGGATGAGAAGGGACTGGAGGAAATGTTCCTTCTGCTCCTGGGCTGACCTGGGTGGGAACAAGAGGGAAGCAGCTGTGTGTGCTGCCAAGACCCCCAGCAAAATCCTGTCCCCTGTTCCCCCAAGTCCTGTGCTACCCCTGGAGCTTGTTCTCTGCTTCCCACCTCCCTCGCACAAACAAGGCTGAGCCCAGAGGAAGCAGGAGAGGTCTCCAGTCATGTGCTGGGGGCTGTGCTGTCCTGGGAGAGATGCTGGAGCCCACCCGTGCCCTGATCCGCTGCCCCGTGCCAGGCAGACCCGCTGACGGGCAGGATTTGTGCCAAGGCACAGCTTCCTCTGCAGCAGACAGATAAAGCCTCTGCTCGTGGATGAAATGTGGCAGGGCAAAGTGGGGGAATGGAGCAGACGCTCAGAGGAGGTACCGAAAAGGAGCTCTTGGGGGTTCACAGCTCGTGTTTGCCAAGAAAAACATCCTCGTCTTCCCCCAGATGGAAGGGGATGCTCGGCGAGGCCACCCCTTGCACACCTGGATCCAAAAGGGGCCGGGAGCAGTGGGGAGGTGCCGGCGGTGGGACCGTGCCACCCCTGCCTCCATCCCTCGCTCCTGCTCCTCTTGGAAGAGGGAGGCTGGAGCAGGGCGTGAGTGATGGGGCTGTCAGAGCGCAGAGATGGTATCTCGAGCAGAGGCCTGGCCGTTATTGCTCTGAGGGATGCTGGCAAATTGCTCTTTCAAGAAGCATCCCCATGAAGGATGAAATCGGCGCCTCCTGCGAGAGCTCTCCCCCATGGGGACCGGGGGGGCCGTGCTGCAGCTCCTTCCCCCTGGCCTTGCGGTGCCCCCAGAAGCTCACCCCAGTCCAGACAGGCTGTTTTATTTGCATTTCTGCACTTCCCACCTCCAAAGCATCGCTCTCCAGGCTGGCTTTCCTTTTGGGATGAGCTTTCCTTCCACCACTGCTGTCCCCAGGTAAACGCCATGTCCCTGTGCCACGGCCACAAGGCACAGCTCTGCTCCAGACAGCGGGCAGATGAAAGCAACAGTGCTGGGGGCAAGCCCACAAGGATCCCCGTGGTCCTCTCTGTGCTCAGTCATCACCACCCCACCGAAGCCTCCTGCCTCTGATCTCCATCCCTATTGATCTGGCAGCTCCACGCCGAGGCGCGCACCGCACTGCCTCTTACCAGAACAGCGCTCGCTTGAAATGATGAGCTGACGTTTTTCTGGCCCCCTCTCATCCAGAAGGACGTGCCCCTTTGCAGAGGTTTTGGAGATGGTTTCGGTGCCGGGTGGGTGCTGAGGGGAGAGCCCCCAGCTCACCAAATTAATGCTGGGGGTGCTGCCAGCATTCAGGGGGCACAACATCCCCCCAGCACCACTGGCTTGGGGCTGCAGGAGGGAGACATCACCCCCGTGGGGACAAGAGGACTCTTGCCCAAGCCTCAGAAGTCCTGGGAGCATCAAAAAGTGCAGTCCTGGAGCAAATCCCCTCGCTCCCACCACCCCAGGAGCAGCTCGGGGGCAGCTCTCATCCTGCACAGCACCCAGCCTGGGAACACGCAGGGGGATGCTCATACCTGTGGGCACTGTAAGCAGTGTGACAAAAGGTTCAGTCTCCGTGGGGACCTGTCCCCAGCAGGGTGGCAGCAGATTTAGGGGTCCCAGGAGCCAATGGAGACATCGCAGCAGATGAACTCTCAGGGACTGTAAAGAAAGTATAGGGGAAAGTACCTAACCAAGGACTGCGTGCCCATATAAATGGGAACAAGAATTTCAAGGGAAAACATATACAGGGGAGGATGAAAGGAATAGCCCTGTCCCAAAGATAACAAATATTGCTGTGCTTGCATTCATGGCTCCAACCTGAACCAGATTCCCACCTAGGAAGCTCCTGAATTAATGTGTCTGGAGAGGGGAAAGGTCTGCCCGTGGCTGTGATGTCCAGGGAGGACAACGGCAACGATCAAAGAGAAAAAAAGACAGAAACAAGGGTCTTAGAAAGTGGAAGGGAAACACAGGAGCGTAATGCAGAGCAGATGATAGCTGCAGTCAGGACACCAAGGCAGCATGGCTGGGTGGACCTGGCTGGTCTCTCACCAGGAAGAAATTGGAGCAAATCCCAGGCAATGGGAAGGAATCACAGACAGCAAAGCTCCAGCATGGGGCAGACTGAAAATCCTGGGGGGTCTACTTGGAGAGGGGTGCTGGGGACACGGGGATGGGGCTGAGCACAGCTGAGTGTGCGCTTCTGCTCCCCCTGCTTCCTAATGTTAGAAAAGGCTGGCAAAATTAAAGCTGTTAGAAGGATAAAGAAGGCCTGGGAAACTCACTGACATGTGATATCGCCTCAGCAAGGAGCTGAGCGAGGCTCGGAAGAATATCAAGGAGATCAGCATCAGAAAGCACTGAGGATGAGCCACCACCGCAGCTCCGCCAAGCTCCCTGGGCACACACCAACCCCTGCTTTCTCCAAACCTCCCCATCACAGGTCCTGCAGAAGTCCCAGGATGGACGGGAGGCTGCTGGTGTGCTGGAAGCAGATAAGGAGAATTACGGTGCCGGCATTGTTCCGCTAATGACCTGCCATCTGCGTGTCTCACGGGTGCCCTGCATCCTCCGGCATCCAGGAGGGGCAGAGCTGGGATAACCCAGGAGCAGGACGTGGTGCTGGGCACCAGGTGAAGCAGCACCTGGGTGGTGCTGGGTGCTGGCTCCGGGTGCTCAGGTTAAGTCACTGCTCACTGGAGAATCGATTCCTCCTCACCCTGTGTGCTCTTCCCCGCACACGCACACAGACGTGCTCCCAAACCCTGCTCTGGGAATAAATCGAATCGCTTTACAAAAAGCTCCCCAGCCTGTTTGTGACTTCAGCTCCAACCAATTTGCCTTCAAAGGTGACTCTCTTGACTCCGGGAAGAGGTGCCAGAGTGGGCTGAAGCAGGGAAGAAGCTAAAATAACCAGCTCTTCACAAAACAATTTACCAAAACATTTTTCTGAGGGTGCTCTGCCAGAGAGATCTGGTGAAGATGCTATTATCTGAGGCAGGGTAGGGAAAGCAGCTTCTGCCTCTGTCCAAGCCCTGATGGGGGAAGAAAACCCAGCCCCAACTCAGCATCCGGTGCCTTGATGTGCTTCCCGGTGCCGGGGAGAGGAGAGGTGCTTGCAGACCTGTCGGGGAGATGGCTGTGGCCCCAAAAGGGCATCATTTCAAAAATCCCTGCTACCTCTCTCATCCCAAACACAAATCGAGTCATTAGCTGCTTGAAACGGTTTCCTGGCATACCAGGGCAACTGCGAAAGCCTGAGTTTAAGACATCTCCCTACCACGTGATGGGTACAATTAAGACTCTCAACCCACCACAGCCTCGTGGAGGAAGAACTGACCATGCCAAACCCAAAGGGACCATAACCCACGCAGCTGGGCTTAGCCAAAATACCCAAGTCAAGCAAGCAGCACCCCAAAACACCCCAAATCCCCATGTGGGGATGGCAGCAGCTGGGACTCAATAGCATAACTGTGTTTTGATCCCTCTTGCCAGACTTCCTCGGCACAGGCTGGGAGGTGATGCCACCTCGCAGGAGGGATCTCACTGCTAGAAACATCTCCTGCAGGTTCTGCTCACCTGGGGGGGCAGAGGGGCTCAGGGCTGGGGTTTGGGGCAGGTTTGGGCTCTGCAGCCATCCCCATGGTGCTGGAATTAACCTGTGAGCCCCCAAGAGCTGGTGGGGATGGAGAGGTGGCTGTCCCCAAGCTGGGACAGACGGTGCCCAGGCCAGCCTCGGATGCTGCCCCCAGCCCCCATGGGCTTGCAGGGGGGGTGGGAGGCAGGAGCCTGGCTTGTGAGCTGTGGCGAATGTCCTGCCAAAGCATCTGCAATAAACAAATCAATAATTAAGGGAGGATATACATTAGCCCTTGAACACGCTCCAGGTAGAGCTTATTTTAGGCCTTTAGGAAAACGTGTGAGGGGAGGAGAGGTGCAGGGCTGTAAGGGGCCACAGTCTGCAGGGGGACGGGGTGGGCTTGGGGCTGGAGGTGGAGGGTTGGCAGGATGGGGCTGAGATGCAGGATGAGGGACGTGGGGGAGGCAGATGGTTGGGGAACCCATGTGGGGCCATGGAGAAGAGGGATGAAGGCAGTTGTGTAGGCAAAATGTCCCCCATCCCATGTTTTCTGGGTGAGTCCCACCACCAGCACTTCTCCTCCAGTGATGGAGGTGCCCAGGGCCTGCCCCAGCTCCTGGGGGGCTGGTCACTGGCTTGGGGTGGGCACTGGGTGGAAGAAGTGCTCATCACCACCAGCACAGAATCACCAAAGCGAGATGAAACATCCAGACTGTCTGCTGCGGCCTTTGATGAGCACAGATCTCCACCTGGGGTGAATGAAGGGTCTAGTTGCCTGCACAGAAAACACCTGGGAGATTTTCTTCCCCTTGGCCATAAGGCAATCTTGCTCACTCCTGCCTGGCTCCTCCAAATGTATCCCTTGCTGAAGTTCACTGCGTTCCCAAAAGCAGCCCGCCAACCTCACACCTACCTGTCTGAAGCTCAAGGTGCCAAAAAACCTCTCCTACCTCCTGCCCAACTCCATCCTACAGTCGAACAGAGCATCCTACAGCAGAAAATGATCTCTCAGGTCATTTTGGCCATGGTGACGGACACAGAGCTCCCAGCTCCCTATGGGCTCAGCATTTCAGGGCTGTGGGGCACACCACTGGGGCTGGGAGGCAGAAGACACCAGTAAGCCCTTAAGATCTAATGTCACTTTGTTCTCCACATTGGTGCCCGTTTCATCACTGCCTGGTCACTTCTAACACCTATGGGGAAAAAAAGCCCAAGATCTCCCAAATAAATCTCTGTGCTACTGAAAGGGCTGAATCCCCCCAACTTCTAGCCTGTTGCTGAGCAGTTCCCAGCACCGAGCAGTTCCCACTATCAGGGCGCTCCCCCTGCCCTTACCGAGAAAGATCTGGCTACCGTGATTTATGCCTGCCGCATATCCGAGCTGGCTTGCCCCACACCTCTGCATTCGGGCTGGAGCTGGAAGCCACGCAGGAGCATCAGCTAATGTGAAACACAACCCACCTTCTCCTCCGGGGGGGGTCCCAAGAGCCCATCTTTCCATCCTCCCCTCCCCTGGCTCAGCACCCGCTGCCAGGCGAGGCTGCGGGCTGCCACAGCCAAGCCCATCAGCAGCACCGAGCAGCACGCTGCCAGCCCTGCTCTTCCCCCCAAGCTGGGGAGGCTCAGGGAGAGCTGTAGGGAGGGATGGAGGCAGAGCTCTGCCAGCCGTGGTGCTCAGCCACACCTTGTACCGCATCCCGGGAACCCATTTTGGTCCGAAATCTCCGACACAGGCAAGTTTTTCCTCCAGCAAAGAGCTTCTGCTACCAGGAGGTATCGGTGAAACACTTGTGATGCAGTTCAGCTGAGTAAAATAAATAAAAGTGACTAATGACTGATTAAATATTAAAGGATCGCTTTATTTTTGCAAATACACAGATGACTGCACACAGCTGAAATCTGGAGGTGGCCCCTACAGCTGAGGCGGCCAGGGACAGGCCGTGAAATGGCACCAGGCTTTTCCTTGCCCTGCGATGAGGAGCATCTGGACTGAGACTTCTGCTTCCCACCAGGACGGAGCTACCCATGTGCAGATTATCCAGGCAGAGCTCCTGCAACCAGGACAGAGAAGCTGAGCCTCCAGGCCACGCCGTGCCAACCAGAGCCAGTAGGATCTGCCTCGTCGTGCTGCAGGGCTCCTCTGGCTCCCCAGCCTGCCTCGGTGACATGCCAGAGCCACCTAATGAGGTTAAGATTAATATTTCCTCCCGCTGCCCATTAAAGCTGCCTGGTGGGGAGCTCCTTCTCCACCAGTCCCACCATTCTGCTGGCTCCAGCAGCTGCTGTGGCCCTCCCTTCCCCTGCCACGGGGTGGAGGAACCTCTCCTTCCCCCAGGGCACCATCACCTCGTCCCCCTGGGCACCCCACAGGCACGCGGGCTGAGCAGCCAGCACATCTCCAGACGGCTGGGACACGTGGAAAGCACGTGCTCGCTTCCCAGGCAGTGTGTATGGGGAAGAAGAGGCACAGTTTGTTATGAAATAATTCTCTCAGCACCATCTGGTTGCTTGATCCATCCCCAAAAGCCTGCTGGAGAGGACCACGCTGACCCTAAATGCAGCTTCCTTCCAGAGAGATTGCAACTGAGTGAGAATATTTTTTCTTGGTGTTAGTTTTACTTTTTTTTTTTTTTTTTTCCAGTAAGAGGGAGTCAAAGAGGCACTGCAGCAACACATCTACACCAGCCCCAGCCTCTGGAGGACCCAGAAAAAGTTGTCCTGGGTTTTTCCCTTCCCCAGCCATCTGCAGCTGGCCATGACCACTGCCCAGGCGCGGAGAGGGAGGGCGCTCGGTGCAAGTCCTGGTTATCAGGAACTCCAAGGGAAAGGAATGAACCAGTGCCAAATGGCGAAGGATAAAATCAATATGGGGAGAGCTGTTATTTAAGCTTCTGAGCTCCGGGGTATTACAAACGTTGGAGAGCAATGAAATAAAAATGATACATAAAGTGACAACATCATCATGTCTGTATAACTGACGCCCTTAGCAGCTGTTTGGTCGGAACAACAGAAGTAAATCCAAATCTGTGCCTGCTGCCCAGGGCTGTCTGGCACTCCTAAGGGGGCACTTTGTGATCAGAGAGAGAGGAAATTACAGGGTCTTTATGCCAACTGGATCGTTTTTAACCTCCTTTGGTCACCATGCCCTGGAAGCCTGGAGGACCACGCCGTGAGCTCCTCACCCTGCTGAGCAGCCCATGGGCTCTTCTGGAAGAGGCTGGGTCTCTGTGGAGGTGGTGGAGATCCCACAGGGAGCCCAGGAACCTCAGGTGGCAGCGAGGATCCCTGGGCACAGGAGAGCTGCCACGGCCAGGAGCTGCCCCTTGCAGGACGCCAGTCCCTGGGCTCCACACTGCACAGGTGGTGCTGGGAACAGATCCAGCAAACGCGAAACCAGGAGGGAAAATGCTAGGCTGGCTTGCGAGGTGTCCTCTTGCTGCCTTCGAGGCTTTCTGGCACCTTCTTATCACCCTTTAAAGCTTCCCACACCAGTACAAAGCAATCATGTTTTCATTTCTCTCTTCATTGGTAGAAAAGTGAGGTTTTTTATGGCTTTCTCTGCCTCTCAATCATCTCCCCTCCTATCAACAAGATCCCGAGCTCTTGGTACCGACTGCCATTCCCCAAGCTTTTCCTCCTGCCAGGGCCCGTGTGGCACCTTCGCATCCCGTGGGGCATCCCATCGGAGCATCCCGGGTCCCCAGGGGAGCCAAACAGGTGCCAGGCTGGGCTGCAGGATGGTGTGGATGGGAAGCGAGCCCCAAAATTATCTCTGGGCTCTTTAGGAGGCAGAGGGACACCGCAGAGCATCCAGACCTTAAACTGCGAGAGGATGCTGCTGCTGCGCGGCGATTCCTGCTGCCACCTTAGGGAGAGCCAAAGAAATGCCAAACCCAGCTGCTCTCGCAGAGCATTCAGCGTTAAAACCCAGCTCCGGCAAGGCCGAGGCAGGAGTTTAACCTCCGTGCAGCGAGAGGTGCTGAGGGACAGCGAGCATGTTAACCCCGCTCCGGGCTGCGCCCCGCAGCTGCCGCCGCATTAACCCGGCTCCGGGAAGGCTCCAGCACAGAAGCTTTTAGCACAGCCCCTGCCACACGGTATGGGCTTGCTGGAGCAGAGCAGCAGCTTCCCGCTCCCCCAGCACCACTTAACATCCCCGAGATGCTCTGGGAGGTGCTGGCAGGCTCAGTGGGACGTGCGGGCAGCGAGAGGAGCGGTGCCAGGTCCAAATCGATGGCATGGCCAGGGGCAGCAGGGATGAGCCAGGGCTGGCCAAGGTGCATGTGCACAGGATTCTCTTTTCTTCTTTCTTGCCTGTGTTCATCACCTTGGCACGCTGCCTTGGGGACACCTGGCATGGTCTGCAGCCCTTCTCTGCCCAAAGTGCCTTCCCCAGGCTCGTGCTTCCTCCAGCCTCTCCCACCACAGTCCCTGCAGCCCCGACACAAGCTCAATGCTGCTTGGATCCACCCCAGGGGCTGTGGTTTTCTGCCACACTCCTGCCTGCTCCCAGTTCCTAACAGCGGTGGAAATGAGGGAGGGAAAGGGGATGTTTTGGACCATGGGCTTTCTGGAAGGAGAAATGAGATGGATGGGATGGGATGGGATGGGATGGGATGGGATGGGATGGGATGGAGTAGGATGAGGAGCTCAGGTGTAAAGCTGGGAACATTTCTTGCTGATGCTTCCCTGCATTTGGGAAGAGGTAGAAGGGCCCTGCTGCAGCCACAGCCACCGCCTATCCCACAGGTACCTCCCAGCCCACACAGCATCCCTGGATTTGAATCCTTCCCACCTCCTCTGCTGCCCCCCTGCTGGTGCGCAGCTCCCGCCCAGGACCCCCGTCAGACGCAGCGTGGAGGTGGGCGGTTACACCGCGCCTCACCCACCAGAGGTGTCAGGAGTCGGGGAAAAGAAGAAGAAAAGGGGGAAAAAATAGAAGCAGAAAAACAGCCTCTGGGTTTCTCCTCTGCGGAGCAGCACGGGAGAAGGGAAGAGCTTGGGGGTTGGCGGCGGAGCTTGGTGGGTGCTGGGGGGCTGCGGGGAGCACATGGAGCAGAGCTGGAGCATCCGGAGCAGGTGGAGCAGGAGAGGCTGGGAGGGCAAAACTGAGGCAGGAGCATCTCTGCTCACAGAGCTCCCGAAACCTTTACCCAGCAGCGTGGGCTTGACACCGGAGGGTGCCCACCTGTTGGGAGCACGGGGAACAGCCGAGGAACTCGCCAAATTGCAGGCTCCCCGTAAGCAGCAGGTTAAGGCAGGTTTCCTTGGATACAGGGAGCTTTCCAGCTGTTCTGCAAATGGCCAGGAGGAAACCCCAGCCCTGCTCTGCAGAACAGGCAGGGATTTCTGCCCCGCTCCTCTGGCTGCAGGGCAGCAGGGAGAGGATGCTCGGGGCCGGGTGTTGATCGCTGGCTGAGGAGCACCCACACTCGTGCCTAAAAGAAGGGAGCAGGCTTCTTCTCGTGGTCTTCTGTCCTTCAAACCCATCCTGCTAGCCTGGCTTCAACACTCTGCAGGATGTCAAGAGACACAGAGCCCTGTGGGAAGGTGTGGAGCCAGCGACAGGGTCCCCAGTGTCCCCAGGTGCTCTGGCAGCACTGCTGACCAAAGAGGGGGTGGCTGGAGAGAGGGAGATGAAATGCAAGGCGTGACTTGTTTATCTGGTACAGTGTTTTCTTCTGTTTCATGCTGCTGGTTTTCTGGGGGGGGGTTAAGCTGCAGCAATGACAATCTGCATGGGAGAGGAGCGTGCCACTCCAAGGACAGCTGTCCTGGAAATCAGAGCCCAGCTGGAATGAGATTTAGCTGGCCTTCAAAACAAGGCCAGTGTTGCTGATTTAAATGAGGATGCTTCTCTCTAGTTGGAGGGGGAAGGTCCCTGTCAGATGCACCAAGTCCTGGGACAGTGACTGAGATCCCTGCTCCTGCTCCCCCAGCCCTTTCTCATTTCTGCTGCCTCTTCCCCTTCACTTCCTCGGGTCACCATTAGGAAGTTGCTCAGAGACGACACCAGCAGCAACACGAGGGAAAGCAAAGCTTCCACGTCAGTGCACATGACTTGACAATGCAAATAGCTGGGGATGCACAGTGCAGAAGTATATATTATTAAGCAGCGATAAATGAATGAGTTTCCCGCACTCGCCCAGTGGTGGGGGCAGGAGGACTCAGCAAAGACCCAGGGACCCAGCAGCCTGGTCTGCTCCCTCTCTGCCTCTATCGAGTGGCTTGTTTGCCCTGGCCGTTTGAAATTGATTCAATTAAGATTCCTTGTGCATTCAGGTATAATAAAACAGGGACAATTAGACCTAATAAAACTCAGATAGTTGTGTTCGACCCTTCTTGCGCCCTCTTGTTCCTTACACAACCTCATACGAGAGGCCAGGGCATGCCTGAAGGATTCAGCGTGAGGGATCGTTCAACATATCCTACCCTGGATAGCCCCAAAACCCTACAGAGGAGAAGAAAGAGAAAACATGCTCCCATCCATTGACCCAGACACCAGCCCAGGTGCAGACCCTTGGATGATCAACTCATAAGGACCATCCACCACCTTGGACCATCTCTTACAAACAAGGTCTCCTGTGCACACAGCGAAGGGAAAAAGGCTACACATCATGCTTAAGGCAGGGCTTAGGACCTGAGAAGTTAGAGGGAAGGCACTGCATTTCTTCCCCAGCACTGGATGAAGAGTGTGTGGTTATGAGCATGGCCATCAATGAACCACAAAGCCTTTTAGCATCCATTATTTGCAACTGCTGCTGAGCAAACAAATGCGACCACATCAGTCACTGGGCCCATCCCCTGCTGAGAGCAGCTCACATCAGCCATGCCTCCCCCCAAAGAGGGAAGAAAAGCTGACCCTGCGGGAGCACGGTGTGCACCCATCCCCCTTTCCTTCTGTGGGTTTGTCAAGGAGGGACGAAACGGGTTATCTCGCCTTGCCCCCTTCAAGGGGGTCTCCTTGGGCCGCATCCTCCTCCCCATGTCAGCAGAGTGACCCCCACTTGCGAGGTGGGTTTGGGAGATGTGCACAACCCCACCGTGCTCCTGTCCTGGCTTTAGCATGCCAAAAAATGGGCTGTTCCCATCGCGCTCTGCTCCCCCTGGATGTTGTGACCGAGCACAACCCTGTTTGTACCCCACAAAAGGTGGTGGAAACCCCAGCCTCCTGGAACAAGGAGTCCAAAACCAGTGCCTGCTGCTCCATGCCTGGCTGGAGTCCCTTCCCCATCCCCGTGCACACCTCAGGGGCAATTCCCCACCCGCAGCCCCGTGCCCTGCCCTGACACCACCCTCTGCAAACCTCCCCCAGCCCTGGTGGGGTGAAAGGATGAGGCTGGGGCTCAGTCCCTTGGGGTCACAAAGGGGAGCCACTCCTGGGGACATGGGGGTTTGGCTGGGATCTCAAGGGCTGGCCACACCGAGCAGACACTGCTCTCCCTTGGCAGAACAGACAGCACAAAGCCCTACAGATTCCTCTTCCCAGCCACAGACCTGCCCTGGCCTCGGAGCCAAGGCTGATGCTTTGCCAGCACGCTGGGACCCCGTGCCCCTCCGCCTGCTTGCCTGTTTAACAGACCTCCTTATTTATTTATTTTATTGCTCTGCCTCTCTTTTCTTCCCCTCCTATTGCTCACTCTTTTCCCTTTTGTCTTTTTGGTCTTTTTTTTTTTTTTATGAGTTGTGCTGCACTTCTTGGTAAAGCACTTTAATCCATTTTAATGCCCCAGTTCTGCTCCTCAGTGACAGCCTGGTGGTTAGTCTAATGCGTCCCGCTCACCTCGGGGTTACTAATGAGGTCACAGCGAAGGCAATCTCCAAACTGAATAATTCACTAATCAGATGCTGCAGACTCCAGTGGTAAAATTTATTTCTGACACCTAAACAGCAAATGGCTTTGTGGACACGCACGCACGCACGCACGCCTGCACACGCGCCTCTCCTCTTTTCCATTCTTCAGGGATATTTTTGGTAAATTGGGGCTGTGCCATACGTTTAATGATGGGTTTCACCACAGAGGAGCCCGGCTCACCCTGAGCCTAGGGCCAGGAAGATCTGCTGTGATGGGCAGCTTCGTTATCTGCTCCGTGATGGAGTGCGATGATGAGACCAGAATCTGGGGACAAAGGTGTGCCGTGGTGGAGGTTGCTGTCTGTCTTCTCCTGGCCTTTGCCTTTGGGGAGCTTCCTGGCTGACTGCTTGGAGAGACTTGCTGCTCATCCAGACACAGGGAGAATAAGTTAAGGAGAACCAGTTAAGGAGTGCCAGGGCTAAGGGCTGCTCACCTCTGCTGCCTTGTGCTACCCAAAGAGCACGGAGTGAGTTCCCTCTTGTCCTTTTTCCATATTGGAAGCCAAGCCTGTTTTTTTTTGGACGTGCCACCCCCAAACACCTCCAAGAGAAATGGTAGTAATAACCCAATTAATTAGTATTGGTAATAGTAAAAGTCACAGGGAGTCATTAATAATAATTAACAGGCAGCATTCCTGGAGGAGGCAGCAGTCTGGGAAATTTTGCTCGTCTCCTGCAAAGCCTGAGAACAGGTGGCTGCTGTGGTGTGCCTGGTGGGTCCTCAGCACAGGGTGCGTGCTGGCAAAACCTCCCCGTGCCTTGGAGCTGAACCAACACTGCCTCGGCAGCCAGGAGGAGCTGGGAAGCCCTGGGAGACGCCAGGCTGGATTCCTCAGCCCGGAGAGGTGAGGACACAGGGGAGAGAGAGGCACTGCAGGTGCGTTAGGGTATGGGGCACCATCGTGTTCAAGGTGGGAAATAATTCAAGCAGAGAGGATTTGAATTTGCCCAGCACACCCACACGCCTTCAGGACAGCACCCGAAGGTTTGGTTTTGCTCAGAAAGCAAACAAACAGCAAAGTCTGAGAGCAGCGGTGGAGTCGGCACTCATCCTGCGGCCGGCTCTGGCAATTACAGAGCTAAGTGCTCGTTTGTGACAGGACCTGTACAAATTAGCCATATGGCTTGGCACGTCCCTGCTCTCCTGGAGATCCAGGAGATGAGGGGATCCACAGAGCCCGTTCACGTCTGCTGGAGCCAGGGGCACCAAAGCTCCATGCGGGGATGTCCAGCAGATCTGCTGGCCCCATCCCTGATGCGAGCTGCTGCCGTGCAGAACCAAGTGGCGTTACTGAGAGCAAGCCACAGGCTCACGGGAAGGCAGATTGGGCTCTCACAAAGCCCAGGCAGCAGCAGGCAGGGGGTTCCCTGCCCCAGACCCCCCCCCAGCCGTTGCAGGGATGTGTGGACACAGAGCTGCCACCCCCTGCCTTGCAGCAGGGGTCAAGCACAGGCGAGTGAGCTCATCCTCGCCTGAGGCTGCCCTTTGATGTCCCCCCCCGTCCCCCTGGGGCACGGGTCACATATGGCCCAAGCACGGAGCAAACCCTAAGATGCAACATGAGGAGGGGGAGAAATTCCCTCGCTGCTTCCTTTTGGTAGCACTCTGTCGCTGACCCCTTTTTGCAGCGGCGTTTCAGCAGCGCTTCTGTTTGTGGCCGGGTGTGAGGAAGCAGTAAATCCCGGTTCCAGGCTAGCACTAACACAGCGTGGAGCCAAAACGGCCTGGTGATGAAATGTCTCAGCGCAAGCAATGACCTGACGAGATGCCATCTTTTCTGGAAAAATAAAAAATAGAAAGGTCCGCCGTGAAACATCACGAGCCCCGCAGCAAGGACAGCCTGGGTCTGGCCCTGGGGAGGAGGGAAGCATGGAAAGGACAACGGGGAGCAAAATAAGGTGGGTCCAACAAGCACAACAAGGCAGCAAAAGGGAAACCTCAGGCCCTGGAGGATCCAGGAGGAGCATCCCTCACCAACTGGAGCAGGGTACCCGGGGCCAAGAGAGCCTCCTCCGAGTGCCAGGCACTGCCAGGCTCCCCGCCCCACTGCTGAGCGAGATTATGTGATAAATGATTGCATTAGTCCGGACAGCTTCTCATTTTCCTCCAATCTGGCCTGTCTGCCCTCTTAGCACGGGGCTCCTGATAGCATTTCTCCCTTCACTGACTTCATTTTTCCTGGTAGGTTGTCAAGCTGTCAGCGGGGAGGAAGACGAAGCACGGACAAGGCTGTTACCACCCGTGCGCCCGGCGCGTCCTGTGCGTCCCCAGTTCCTGCCCCAGCCAGCCGTGAGGAGGGCTCCTGGCTTGACAAGGGCTGGTTTCTCCAGGAGCAGGGATGTTCCCACCCTCTGCTCATCTTCAGAGGCTTCCCTGGGCATCATACACATCTCCAGCTCCCCTGTTGCTGCCTCTGCCTCCGAGAACACCAAGGATGTGGTGAGGTTTTGGAGAAAGTAAGGGTAGAAAGGTTTTGCAGACACTGTCTAGCTGAAGATTTGTGCATTAATAACAGTCTGGGGGGCAAAATCTAGTGGCTTCTCTGTTGGGTTATGCAGGTTATGCTTGTGAGCCCTTCTGAGATGTGCAGCCACCCCTGTCCTGGTTAATTGCTGATGGAGAGAAGCAAACTGCTGGTGGGAACCACGCCAAGCTCATTCCTTCCCTGCACTGCCTGTCTGATGTTTCTGCTGCAAAGACAAAATGGGGAGGTTTGGGGAAAATTAGTTTTCGTTCGAGTCTGCTGGGTAATGTGCAGCTTGGCTTCCAGGCGGGCGTCCCTCCTGGCACCACGGAGCTGTGCTGGAGGCTCCAGCGGGGCTGTAGCTGCCCGAGCCTGACCTGGGGACCCTGCTCCAGGGCAGGCTCACTGTCAGGGTGCCACTGTTCCGACACTCGGCTCCAGTCCCACATAAATCTTAGAGGGATGCTGGGGCAGGATGGTGAGCTTGGGGGTTGGTCTGATTTGGGGACGAGACCAGAGGTGAGCTCTTGGATCTCTCCTGGGTCCCTTAAACCACAAAGGCAATGGTCCAGACATTGTTTTAGGCACCCTGTTCGCACACATGGAGGTTTTTGAAAAACCTCAATCTTTAACTTGACTTCCATATAGAATATTATCCATTTATGGCAGCATTTTAAGTCAATCCATGCTTTCTAAACATGAAAGTCTTCAAATCCAGCAGCCCCTGGGCAGAGGAGTACCACAACATGCAGAACAGGACTCGTTCCACGTGTCAGCCCTGTAAGGGATGTTCCCCAACAGCTCCCCAGAGCTGCTCGATGTTCCTCCATTTGCTGATAACGTTGGCACCTCCTGCACATGTTCAACCCTGTGATGTGCCATGAAATCCTAGGGTGGAACATCCCAGAGCACTTTGCAAACATTGACTCCCCCTACAAGAGGGCTGGGAAAGCCCAATTATTGCTGGTATCAGAGCACCCCTTGTTTTCCATTGGCACAAAGAGAGGAGGGACTCTCATGTCTCATTTCCCCTACGAAAAGTGCTGAAATCAGTTAATATGAGGGATTTTGTCCTTTCAACGCAGAGGACAAAGTCACCTTCCCTGTGTGGGGTGGGAGCAGCTGCTGGGGATGGGCTGAGGCAGGGCAACTGCTCTGCATGCCCATATTTTAGGATTATATAGGGTCTAGGCAAGAGGCCAGCATGTGGAAACTGGTAAAAAGCGCCAATTTTCTCTTCAGCTACCTTCACATCCCTCACTGCACCCCCTCATTAGATAGCCTGTTTAGCTATTTACTGCTAGATGGGCCTTTTTATTGAACTTGTCAATATTTGCATTTGCTCCCTCTGAAGCAGGTGAAGCTTGGATAAAGAGGCAGAAATCAGGTGGATCTGCACAATTTCCACACACCTCATCTCTCCGGCTTTGACAGATGAAATATAACTCAGGAGCAGAAAACCCTCAGCTGGGGCAAGGGTTCAGCTCAGGAGGAAGGTGCAGAGCTGGGGAAGATGTCTCAGAGATTAATTGCCAGGTGGGGGCTTTCTGAGGAGCCTGAAATTTGGGGAGACTCTGGCAGGAGATACAGAGGGTCTTGTGGGGTCCCCTCTCCTACCATGAAGGTGTTGGAACCATGGCATGGAGCTTTTATACCTTGACACCACATCTCTCCGAGAGGCTGCAAAGCCTCCCAGCTTCCCCAAACTGCATTTCTCCCCCTTGGCTCTCCGACCCATCCCCTCCTCTTTGCCCCAGACAGGCTTTTCCCTTTGGAGATGCCCCCTGTGTCCTCAGACAGCCTACCAAGACATGCCTACTGCTGGGAGGGGAGAGGGCTTCTCCGCAGGGAGCAGATCCCGTAGCTCCTGGTGCACGGCTATTTTCAGCTAATTAATCTCAGAACAAGGAGCCATCAGTCACTGCGGGCGCTGACGAGGTGTCAGCCTGCTGTTGGCTGACAAGGGTTGCTTTTTCTCTCCCACTCCATGGAAACTGAGGCTTCCTCGCTGCCACCAACCCTTACCCCAAAAAAATCTCTTCTTTAGCCTTCTCTCTCAACTCTTTTAGGCCCAAAATTTCCAACCATTTCCCCACTTTTTTCTCTTCCACTGGTTCAGAGCTAGGTTGGAGGAACAGCAGGTTAAGTAAGGTGACAACTAGTTCTCTGCAGCAATAACTTCTGCTCCTGAGCCTGTCAGCACAGGGGGACAATTCTCCCCAGAGATGTCAGCTACATGACCTGCCACGTGTCCTCCACCCCTGCTGGAAGAGGTGGCAGCTCCCAGATTTATGTGCTGCTGGCTCAGACCACAAGCCCACCTCCTTCCCTCCACATCTTCCCCAGCCCTGGAGACCAACAGGACTCACCCCACCAAGACTTGCAGCCACCTGGGCACATCTGAGCAACATGGTGGCTTCTCAGTCCGTCCCAAAATCTTCCTAACATGCAGGAAAAGACTTCTCCCAGCCAGGCTCCTGAAGAACCCACTTTATTTCCCATCGCAGTGCGTATTTTGGACCCTGTGGAGTCTGAGTTTAAGGAGATGCTATCATAAAAAAAGGGAAGGAAAAAGAAGAAAAAGAAGGAAGGAAGGAAGGAAGGAAGGAAGGAAGGAAGGAAGGAAGGAAGGAAGGAAGGAAGGAAGGAAGGAAGGAAGGAAGGAAGGAAGGAAGGAAGGAAGGAAGGAAGGAAGGAAGGAAGGAAGGAAGGAAGGGAAAGAAAGAGAGAGAGAGAAAGAGAAAGAGAGAAAAGAAAGAGAAAGAGAAAAAAAAAGAGAAAGAGAGAAAGAGGGAAAGAGGGAAAGAGGGAAAGAAAGTTCTCAACCATTTTCTTTTAATACTTCTCTGGAAGGAGGGTTCAGCTCCCCTGGGAACGGCTGATCTGCATTTTGACAGCGACTCAGGGACACGGGGCCCAGCGGACCATGTAAGTATCAATTTTGCAGAGTGGGCAGACCGTGTGTAATTATGGACCGTGCCAGGGTTTATGGCTGGAGAGAATCTCTCCAACTGACACTAAAATGCTTATGAAGTTGTTTTGAATTTTTTCCAGGAGGAAGGGATCCAACGTGGACCATCCAGGCCCCTCTTTCTGCCCTGTCCATACACCAGACCACCACATGTATGGGCTGAGCCCTGGGGGAAGGATAACCAGAAGGCAAAGGGCTAGAAGCTCCAGAAAAGCAGAGTAGGACCTTTGTCTCTCTTCTCTGAAACTATGTGAGAAGAACAAGAGATTGGGCTGAGACTCTCAGCAGCTCTGAATAAGAGAAGATCACAGCTCAGAGTTTGCTTTGGGCCATAGCTATCAGGTGCTGAATGTAGGCAAGGTGCTGGAGGGGCTGGAGATGAACCTCAGAACCTCCTGTTATTTCTCCTGTCTCTTTAGTATCAACGCTTTTTCAGGACCAACCCGAAAACCAACAAGACAAGTGCAAATACACATCTGCTCCATGAGAAATGATGTAGAAGAGGCTCTCACACTGGTCCTCACCAGGAGACTTGATTTGGGTCCCCTGACATAGGCTGAGTCAGCCTCCATCCAGCCTGGTGAAAGCAGCATGGAGAAGGTCGGCAGCCACCTCCAGGAAATCAAAGCCCGTCCATGTCTTCAGCACCAAACCTGGCTGTATGGCCCCGTCTTCCTCCTCGCAGAAGCCCTCGTCTTTTATAAAAAGAACTTTGCCATGAATTACAGGGAACAAGCCATGTGAGACACCAGGCAGTCTCCTGAGAAACGTTTAGACTAAATCTAGGCTCTCCAGTGAGTCAGTAGCAAAGTAGGTGAGAAATAAAATGCTTTTAGGAAAAAAAAAAAAAAAAAAAAAAAAAAAAAAAAAAAAAGAGAGAGAGAGACATTCTGAAAGGAAAAAAGCCCTTAGAGCAGACTTTTAATAACATGGCCATAAAACAGTGGAATGAAAAAAGGACATGAAATAACAGGATTGGTGCTATATTTTTTCTAATTTCTGAATCATCTCCTCTTCTGGGGTGGATAACCAAGCATCATGGGGCTCCACCCGCGCCCACCTCACTTAGATAGAGGTTCTCCCTCCCTGCCACCTCCTTCCCCCAGCCCTCCTCCAAACCCCCCTGAGCATCCCTCCCACCCGCGGTACCTCCCCGAGCCCAGGAGGTGTCAACAAGGCGATGCTGGCCCATGGAGCAGCCACGTCCCATTTGTGCCATTCCCAGATAGCTACCTCCATGTAGACACCCTTTGTGGGAGAAGAGAGATTTCCCTTCCAAAGTAATTACTCCGCTTGGAAGCACACTAATTAGCCTGGAACAAAGTGGCTCGAGTGTCCGCATGGGGAGCTATTGTGGAATAGCTTATTCTGTCAGAGCTATTCTGGGCAATTTCCTCTCACAAACAGGCCATGAGATTTAATTTTCCTTCTCTCTGCAAACAGATGAGAGGTCTCTGCTAACCAACCCCAAATCATCCCAGCCTTCCCTGCCAGGAGCGAGCAATGGGTGCAAACTGTCCTGAATTCTCCATTCTCCTCTTCTTGGAACTCCTAAATTCCTCCTTATTTCTTTATTTCTTTATTTTTAAGGGGCGGGGAGACATAAATCAAGAAGATTTGCCTCACCACGACTCTGGACCTGCTCCAAAGGGTGATGCCTAACCCGGCATAAATTAACCCAAACAATGGCCCTTGAGGACAACGCTGTGAGCACCCAGTGAATGCACAGAGGACTTACGCAATGCGTGTTTACAAGACAAAGGAAAATGCAGAGAGAGAGGGGAAAAAAAAAAAAAAAAAAAAAAAAAGAGCAAAGAAAAAGAAAAAATAAGTGGTTTAGCAAAAACAAAACAGTACTCCCTCTTAACTCGGGTTACATTTTTTTCAATAAATGTGTTACACATTTCATTAGCCTAGAATTAAATTCACTTTTCCCCAGCATATGAGATGGGAATGAGGAAGATACTGGGGCAGGAGAGAAGAAAAACCCTGGGCAAAGTGGTGGAAAGCAGGCTAGACCCATCTCTAGCTGTATCCCTGGCTCAAACGTGACCTTCTTACCCAGCTTTCTGGGCATCTTCTTGACATAAGGTGTCTTCTTCATCTCCTTCTGCACACACAGGTCTTGTGGATACGGAGAGGGAGAGCAGACTGGAGGGGATGGTTTTGCTCGCACCTGATCTTCTCAACATCTGTCCCACTTTATGACAGCTCTCTTACTTAAAAATAAATCTTTGGAGAAAAAAAATAAAAAATAAAATAAAAAAAACACCACTCTGCAATTTGTTCCTCCAAGCCGGGCTGTTTTTCTGGCCCTGATTTTATCAGAGTGGAGACAGGCTGTCCTTGCAGAATGATTTTACCATCTTGAAAATGATTACAGAGCTGCACAATGCCTTCAGCTCCCCGTGTAACGATATTTTTATACGCTGCCTCGTTAGATCGCCGCCCGGGTTGAGGATGTTTTCAAACATCGTCTCTCCATGGCCGGCACGCCACAGCACCGGGAACAGAGTGACGAATCGGAGGGAGTTCAGAGGGCAGCGGCAATAATCGGAAACCTGATTTACAAGGAAACGTTGAGAAAGCCGAACCCATTTTGTCTGGCGGGAGCGGGGGACTGAGCATCCACCCACAAGGAGCCGGGAGGGCAAGAGGCAGGTGCTGGGGAAGGTGGCTCCGAGCATACAAGCAGGGGGGAAAAAAATAACAAATGAAAAGCCGTAGGTGTTTTATACATTTTGTTTTCTGCAGATCTGGTGTGTATTCGTGGAAGGATCACTGCTGGAGAGGCAGGGAAGCTAGAGCCCCTAGGGAACAGCCCTGCCGAGGTGGCGATGAAGGGCTTGGGCTCCTCTCCACCCCAAACCAGATGAGGACATCCAGCCTCCAGCACCCGACTGCAGGGCTCACCGCCACCCCTCAGAGCCACGCCGGCCCCATCGCGTGTCTGGAGGCACTGACGTTATCCCTGTAAATCGGGGACACGGCATGTCGCATGTTTTTTTTCTTTTTTTTTCCCTTTATAAATACATGTGCTGTAGCACGGCTGCACTCCGTGATCCGAGGGTGTGAGCAGCCTGTGATTAGAGGAGAGTGAAACGCTGATTGTGGGTTAATTAGCTAGGCTAATAAACTGCCTGTAGCTTCATTTGGGAGAGGAACTGTATTTCATCACACAGAAAATGGCACAGAACACAGAGAAGAAGCGTGCTTTTTCTTAGAAAGATCAAAATTCAGCTTCTGATGAGTTTTTTTCTGAAGCGGCTTTGCTTTCTTCGTGTCTTTTCTTTTTTGGTGGAGGAGAGCTGGGAAATCCCAGTGCCTTCCCAGTGGCATTTCTGCTCCCAGGTCTCGCCACAATGACCGAGCACCCTGCAAAAAGCTGTGGTGGCTTTGTTGGCTCTTCCTGATGCCATAGGTGGCACCTGAGCATCCTGACACCACTCATCCCACTGGAGCTGACTGCCACCAGCCCAAAAACATGCCAGGCAGGGACCGAATGGGGGGCAGAGGGTAATGAAACCCTCCCACGTGCCCATGTCCACCAGTGGAGGAGAAACAACCTCGCACCCACCTCTGTTCTGGCTGCCAAGGCGCCAGCATAAAAATAAATCCTCTCCTGTCACATTCCAGCATATTAATAATGACACTTAATAACTTCTGCCTAATAGCCTCCACGTTTCTGGAGGCATCTGTGACACACCGAGAACTGGACACGCTGCCTAAGCGCACGCAGCGTGGTTGCCCCATATGTCGTGCAGCTTGCATTAAAAAGGAAAAAAAAAAAAAAAAAAAAGAAAAAAAAGGAGAGGGACACGCAAATGGGGAAAAATGTAATGTAACTTTTAGTTGAACTTCATGTTGCTGATAAAATCAAAATCAGGGCTGGCAGCTTTGGAGATCAAGGGTCTTCTCTTTATACTGCGGATATAAGCGCTAAATACTCATGAGCATGGGCAGATCCTCAATCTGGAGGATTTGGTGAGGGTTTGAGAGGGCTTCTCTTGGTGTGCATCGCATCGCTATCCCACAGCCACGGGTGCTGCATGTACCACGGTTGCTCAAGGATGTTCAGCTCTCTTGACTGGGCCTCGACTGTGCCCAAGCCATGCCTGTGGCTTGCTCCCGTACTGACAAGAGATCTAGCCCTGAGGGCAGCTAAATAGCACCATGTTTTTTGGGACCTGGCACAGGAGGGCAGTCAGGCTGCTCAGGCATCCCAGGGGGAATGCTGGAGGCCAAGGTGCCCAAGGCAGGTGAGAAAAGGGGGTCTCCTGGGAGGGGCTCAGGTGGAGGCGGTGGCAGGGGAAGCACCTGGAAAGGTCCCCCCGGGCCTTGGGCTTCGCCCCCCCCATTTGCAGCCCCACTCCTCTTGGCTGAATTTCCACCACGGGTTGTGTTCCTGGCTCTGCTCACTGGGTAATTAAAAACACTTGTTTGAAAAATAACAAAAACAAACAAACTAGGAGTCAGTCAGCCCTCCTCGGTCAGGACTGCTCCGAAGCAACCAGCAGCTACAAGCACAGGGAGGCTCTGATTCCCAGCCTGGTTTGGGGTTAAGGAGAATCACCTTCCCCATGGAGATGAGGATGCTATTTCCATTTTTCAGGGAGTCAGAAACCCCTTCTGCATAAGTCCCTGTGCTTGTTAGAGAAGAACCAACCCAAAGTGACTCACAGGCGTGCACGTCCCAGAGGAAGGCCACCCCGTGAAACCACACTGCCATTTTCTGCCTGGCTCTGATTGCCCCAGGGGGAATTTTATCACCTAAACCCTACACATGGGCTTCAGCCACCTAAATCTCCTGCCTAGATGAGACTATAGAAACAGGGGCGATGGAAATGGAGGAGGGGGGACAGGACGGGACGTGTTCAGACATGGTGATTCAAGATTCTTCCATCAAAACCCTTCTAATTGGGCATTTACCTAAGCTGCATTCTCCGCCACACAAAGCCATTGCTTAACGCAGTGCATACAGTGAGGCAATTGCCTTTTTATTTTGCTGGTTATTATTCCTCACTGAAAACAGAAAGAAAAAGCTATCACTCTGTATTTTTTATCAGGTTTCAGCCACTCTGGCTGATGTTCAATAAAAGAAAAGCTATCTCTGTTAGAGATGAGTAGCCCTTTACAGAGCAGTCATTGCCTACAAAGTAACCTTTAAGCACCTGGCTGTCTCTTAAGGTAATGCAGGTAGAGGATGGAGAGGAAGTTACAGTCACTTCTCCCTGTTTGAAAAATGCAGCTATTTCTCCTAAAATCCAGCAGCCAGCCGCATGCGTTGATTGGTTTCGTTGATGTTGTCATTCCCAGTTTTCGTGAAATCACGGCACAAAGTGGCATGGCGAAGCCCACACATCCCACCCAGCGTCCCTGCAGCACCTGCTGCCCTCAGGGATCAGCACCAGGCTCCACGATGGTCAAGAAAAAAGGAAAATCCATTTGTCACCCACTGCCCTGCTCCATGCACCTCCATCCCCATGGGCACTGCAGGGACAAAACCCCCATGGCTTTGCTGCCCTGGCTCTATGGAGAATGGGGAGCACTGGACAAAAAACTCAGCCCGATCCACGGCTGCATCCTGCCTTAAGAGGCTCAGGATTTAAGGTCCCCCCGGCACCCACCCTGTAAGTGACAAGCAGCTGTCAGCAGCTCGTGGGGGGCTCCGGCTGCCTGCAAATTTCCGCATTAAAGCTGTAAGCTCTCATGCCTCACTTGGGACCAATAAAACAGGATAGGGTAGAGGCTGTCGTGATAAATGGGGCATAAATCACACCTCCCCCTGCCCCCTCCCCTGCCAAGGGGGGTGGTACATCAGACCCCCCCCCGGGCCCCGCTTCAGTACGCCCCGACAGGTCCTCTCCTGCCTGCGCAGTCAATTAGGACTTCATCAGAAATCAATTTGCGAGGCCCAGCTGAGATGTACCTATAGATCAGGCGATGCCAAGTGATTATTACGCTAATGGAATATTCCATTGATTAATTGAATATTTAAGTCCTGAAATGTAAGCCCCGCTGTCTTACCCGCACCTCGCTCCCGAGCCAAGCAGCTGAGACACCGCACTGGTGCGAGGAGCCAACCTCCAGCCTTGGGCTTTTTGGGGTGAAAGGCAGAGGGTTTGGTGCCGATCACACAGGGGGTGTTTTTCCCATCTGTGACAGAGTGCCCTGAGCTGTTCCTCATCCCTGGGGCAGCAAGCATTGTGCCCTGTGTTTTCTGGCACAGGGTGCTTGGGCGCCTGTCCTGACTTCTCCACGAGAGCCCCGGGGGTGGCCAGGTGCCTCCTGCGGGGGGCTCCCAAGTTACTGGCTCGGTGAAACACCTGTGTAAGTGCTTTGCTGGACGAGGGCCATAATGACCGAGAGAGAGAAATGAGATAGAGACGGGGAAGGAGGGAGGGATGGGGTCAGGAAGAGGAGGAGAGGTGCACTGCAGCTGGAGGAATCATCACAGGAGGGCCGGCGGTGGGTTAAGGGATATTCCCCCTGAATTGTATTACACAGGAACTCAGCAGAGAGCTATTAACATCACGAGCAAGAGAGAGGGCTCTTGACCTCCCCACAGAGCTCCCACACCAGGCAGGGGGCTCCTTCCACAACTTGAAGTGTGCCCATGCCCAAACCCTGTGGGTTGGCTGCTGGAAGAAGCAGCCACCCAACCCAGCAACGTGCCCAAAAAAATGGAAAGGAGCATGTGGAGGACAAACCCTGTGCCTTTCTCCTGGCTGGAGAAGATTGGGTGACCCCTCTGCACCCCAACCTCACAGCTGCATCCCCCTCGGCATCACTGGGGCCTCCCCATCTCCCCCATTGCCCCCAAAGTGTATTGGGGTCTTTGGCCTGAGCAGTAGAACATGCCATGAGAAGCAGCATTTCCCCCCTTTATTTTTTTCCTCTGAGCAGGAAGATAAAAATAAATGGAGAGGAAAAACAAGTATTGATGGAACAGCTGGGAGGGAGAAGAGAGCCTTTCGTCTCGCTGAGAGCTCTGACCTTTCAGCAGAAGCTCCAAGAAGCCTCCCGGAAAGCTGCCTCGCTGGCGTTTGCCGCTGGTGTAGCGCTGGGAGCTGTCAGCCCCTCGCCCAGGGGATAACACTGAGACGTTCATTAACCTGCAGTCCCCAGGTGCCCTGGAGAGCCCAGGAGCCTGGGAACTCCCTGCTGGTGAGATCAGGTTCTGAAATCCCCGTCCTCCCAGCTCATCCAGGACTCACAGTCCATCCTTGCCAGGTCCCGGCCTTGCCAAGTCCCTGTCCTGCTGACACAGAAACTGGAGGGGAGGCAGAGAATGGGCTCGTGCTGTCAGTAATGGAAGGACGAGATGCAGAACGATGGACAACCCACCTCATCTGGGTGGCCTGCGTCTCCTTTGACCTCCCCTTAAGCAGAGGGATGCAGGAGTCCCACAGCAAAGAGATTAGAGCAGAAGATGGACATGCACTGGGGGAGGCACAGCACCTCCACCTCCCGCTGTGCAGGAAGCAGAAATTCTTTGGTGAGCCCCAAAACACAGCCCCTGGGGCAGGAGGCGAGGCAGGACCAGCAGCTGGGTCAGTGCCAAATACCACAGCTGAGTGAAGCAGTGGTCAATGCCCACGTGCTTGTGAAGAGAAGAGAGAAAATCACCAGGACTGGATTTTCTTCCTCCCTCCTGCCCAGGGATCCCCAGCTCCAAAGCCAGAAGATGGGGAGAAAAGCGGAGGTAGCGAAACCATGGCATGAAACACAAGGAGAGTCCAGGTTAATAAATATTTCAGGCTGACAACTATTCCTATCCTTGGGAGTTCATTCATCAGGCTCCCAGCACGGCCTCCACGTCCCAGGACCATAAATACCAAAGCTATTTTAACAACGCCTTTTGGCGTGGCTAATACCAAAATCACACCAAGCTTTTCCAGCCCAGCCTATACCCTTGGTTATTTCAGTGTAACATATAAAAGGCTATATTCAAATATTCCTCTGTTGTAATTACAGCCCCTGGCTGTGTGGAATCCACCCGTAAGCTGATTGCACCTTGTTTTGATATGATTCCAGACAATGACAACAATTTGGAGACAATGGCAGGCATTAGTACCTCAGCCATACACACAGTCCCCATTCCACACGTCTGCTGGTGGAGGGAGAGTCTGATCCTGAATCAGGAAGAGCTGCTTGTCAGGAGCAGGACTCATGGGATTAGCTTTTGGGCAGTATTTCATAGTTTTTCCTTAAACTAGTTACGAATGGCTGGGTTGCCCCGTTGCTACCCCAGGCAGGTCAAAAGCCCCAGTCAGGCACCAGGAGCTTTATGCTGAACACCTCAGCAGGAGGGAACCAGAGCCCTTCACTGAAGCACATCCCTCCCTGACACCAATGGCACAAAATGACAAAGAGGAAACTTGCTCTGCTCCTCTCTGTCTCATGACTAAATTCAGCCCCTTACACCAGCCCCAAACTGCGACACCCCAACACCAACCAGGCTCCTCTGCTCCTACCTCCAAGCACCATCTTGGTCTCCTGCTCTCCAGTCAGAGTCCTTGCCTACCGGGCACTCTTAAGCACCTTTCACTCATGAATTAAGTCCCTGACAGCCCATATCTCCATGATCAATATGTTTGTTTATTAGCAGCAGCTGCTGTGTTTTAGCAAAACGGGAGGGCTCCAGCAGGAGCAGCGCACTCTAACCACAGCGCAGGGCTTGGGACAGGGAGGAGAAGGACCTCCTGATGGCAAATGGGAGCCGGGCTGGATAAGATTTCACGCTAATGACCCTTTAATTGAAATCACTGCTCGGGACAGATTGCTCAGCTCGGGGAGAGCTGCGCTGATGGCTCCCGCTTTGGCCACTCCTGAGACGAAGCCATTAACTCGGGAGCAGTGAACAAAAGCAAGTGAGGGGGATATGGGGAGGCCATCCATCGCCAGCACAGTTGATCTGCGTGCCCAAGAAGCCCAGGCCAGCAGCTGGTATAAATGGAGACCTGCACAAAGGGAGGAGAGGGCGTGTGGCTTGCTGGATCTTCTGCTTTTTCTGCAGATCCGGGCTGGATGCAGCCCCTCCTTAGCCCCATGTGCTGGTCCTGTGTGCTTAGGAAAGAGAAAGAGGACATCTGGGTCTCCTCCCTGCCTCTCAGTGTGGCCATAGCCTATGCTATGTGTTTGTTTCACCTTCCTCACAGTCTCACTTCGTGGGCATTACAAGGCAGTAATGCAATACCTGTCCACCCTAATGCATCCCAGGCGGTGAGATGGACACGGAAAAGGAGGAGCTGGGGAGAAAGGAAAATCCTGGTCCCCTTTCTTCTTCTGCAAGTGAAAAAGCAAATTCCCTCCCTGAGGTTCCTTTTCACTTCACGTCCCCTGCCGTGGTAGCAGGGCAGCATCATGCAGGAACACAGGCAGGGCTGGCCCTGGCTGGACTAGAAGGGTTGGCACATGCAAACACCCCAAAATATCCACGTGAGATTTGAGAGGCAAGGGTTTGCACCGTGCCAGCCATGCACCTGAGCGAGAGCGCGCTGCTCCTGGGTGGCAGAGAGCTGCAGGAGCTGCTGCAGGAGCTGCCCACCACCTCCAGCAGGGAACCTCCTTGTACCCCGCACCATTCGTGCCCCAAGGTGCTGACGAAGCCAGGTTTGTCAGAAGCAGGCAGCTCTTCTGGGCCTGTTTGTTAAGTGGAAATGTTGATGTGCGTCTCTTGCGATGCAAAGAGAAGTCTGAGCGCACAGAAAGGAGGGTTACGGACCTGCTCTGAATGCATTTATTATTCCCATTAATTACTATGCCTGCTAAAGAGGACCAGCTGTTCTAGGAGGCTGTGGTACCAATTTATCAGGAGAAGATTCCAACAGAAGTCACAGAGTTTTCCTCTGAACTTGGGAGGATGGAAGATGGAGGTTTTTTAATTAGAACTTGTTATTAATGGGAACGTAGCAAATTAAAAATAGTCTCCCTCCCCCCTCCCTATTATACGGAGCTCTGATCTCAATTAGAAAGATCAGGGACTAACCATTGAATGGGAATTACTGAGATGAAAACTGATTGAAAGACAAAAAGCAAAGACGGAGGCATCGCAGGGAGAGAACGGGGACGGGGAACAATGAGCGGAGGCTGGCGGAGGCTGCGTGCAGCTGACAGGGGCAGAGGCTCAGCCAAGACCTGTGGCTTTCTGCCTCCCCCTGCAGCAAGGACAGCCTCCAGGGATGGCTGTGAGCAAGAGTCTTTCGTAGCATCCCAATCCTCCTCCTCCCATCTCCCCCCACCATCGCTGTAGGACCCCTGGCTCAGTTTGGGGGCTCCGTGCCTCCACCTCTGCCCTCCTGCAAGCCATCAGCCCAGGGTCCTGCACCACCTCCCTGGGCTCATCCTGCTCTATCCCAAACCCAGGAGCCCCGAGCTCAGCAGGACACCATCCCGTTGCAGGTGCACAGCATGGGTTGGGCTGAGGCTTTGAGATCTGTTTGCTTTTACCAACCTCAGCCGTGCCAGGCTGACCAGACCCATCTCCTACATGAAAAACTCAATTAATGACTTCTTAACGAGAACCTCTGCTACTTCTCCTGGTCCTTCTCCGGACACCTGAGGACCAATGCCCCTGTCTTTCTTCCACGCCATATTCTGGGGCAGGCAGGGACCTTAGGCTGAAATTACAGCCTTGCTTACTAATTGCTGCATGTTCTCTCTCTGTAGGTATATCATTGGCAGCAATTAGTGCAAAATCCTTTCCCACTCTTGTTAAGTTCCTGTGCTGCAGTTAAATACTCCCAGATCCCATTTAAATGATTTCAAATGCAATTCATTCTGGCTCGTTAAATAATTCCACAGCAGTGTTTGTCGTCTTCTCTCTCTGTTTTCCAACAGCCACTTTCTCCCAGGAAGAGTGCGACAACTGAAGAACAGAGAGGAAAGGGAAAGAGAGAGGAAAACTGAGAAATCTGGCGTCCGTCCTCTGCACGTATATTTTCTCTTATGTTTACCCTCTCTTCTCCAGCCATGACTTTCCTGGTAGCTGGATTTCATGGGGGTCCATGTGCTGGTAACGGGCTGCTCAGGTCCAGCTGGGACTGCCTGGAGGAGCCATGAAGGTGGCTCTGTGGACATCTGCTGTGTTTCTCCCACTTCTCAGCCTTATCCCTTCTGTCCCTCCCCTTTTCTAGCTTCCACCCCACACCCCCTGCTGCTGGCCCAGCATCCCAAGGCACTGCCCACCTCACCCAGAAGAAACCCTTCACCTCTGATCCCCCAGTAGGTGCAGGTGCAATGGAGGGGAGCAGCCAGGCTGAGCTCTTTGCCTGCCATCTCCACCTGATGTGACATCCCATAGCCCTCAGTCACAGCCGTGGGGTCCTGCCCTAGGACCAGGGCTGCCCCTCGAACACAGCCCTGGTGCTGTCCTCCCCAGCACAGCCACGCTTCATCACCTTTTGCTTTAATTTCCTGGTGGCACTGCCAAGTCTCACGTGTCCGCTGCAAACTTCCCAATATTTAGTGTTTTCCTTAAATCTGCAGCTCCCCGAGACAGATGATTCAGCAAGACTCAGCTTCCAGTTTACATGGAGAAAGAAAAAAAAAATAAAATGAAAAGTTCTAATTCTTGTTGCTTTGGGGGAGAATAAATAAAAGCTGTGAGTGGTATTTGAGCACAACATACTAGTTCCAGAGCCAGAAGGCAGGGGAAAAGAAAACAGGATTTAATGTCATTGCTTGAATTTGGAGACAAGGCTCCCAAGCTCTGAGCATCAGGGGTCAGCACCACGGCATCGCTGTGCCCCTGTGCTTGACAGGAGGAGAAGGAGCCGGGCTGGCAACCTCAGGCTCACCAGCAGGGAACAGCACCCCGTCCATCAAGAGTATCCAAACGCCCGCTGCAATTCCAGCAGCTCCTTGTTCCCTCCTGTATCCACGTGAAATGCCTGAAAACACTGACCTGCTCCCACCAGGGATGCTAGGGGACGCCAGCTCCGTGCGCAGCTCTCCGCAGTCCTCGAGTCCTGGGGGTCCCAGCCTGCGGAGCTGTGAAAAGGTTGCAAGCAAAGCAATTTCCTTCCTGCCACTCAGCAGTCTATTGTCGGCGATGAAAGGTGCAAGAAGAGAGCGCTGGCACCAGGAGGGCAGCTCCCGGGCTGCCTGCACAGAGACGGAGAGAAGTTCACGTGGGCAGAGGCATTCACAGGGTGCGAAACTTGGCTTTGTGTTTAACTGTGTTTGTTTGAGGGTTTCAGAATGAATTTCAGGAGCACGGATGAGCTCCTCGAGCCGCCTTGTACCCAGGGCGGAGCACGGCTTTGCTCCCAGCCGACGATCCTCCAGAAACATTTGATGAGAAACGGGAATTTAGTTGGAAGGGAAGGAGGCACCGAAAGAGATGAAAGCGAGTTTCAGAAATGTCACGAGAGTGTTCACACGGTGAAGTTTGCTGCTGAAAATTAACTCGAGTGGCCGCAGACTGGAGGCTGGGACGCCAGCTCAGTGCCAGGCAGTCACGGGACGGTCCTGAAAAACACCTCTAAAATAAGTGGGGTGATGGAAGGGAAATCTCCGCCTGAAAAATGTGTGTCCCCATCTGTTAAACAATATTCAGGTGCTCCTGCATTTACACTTTCTCCAGATTTATGCGGCGATGGCTTTCGAAGGCAGATTGTCTATGAGAAGAACAGATGGAGGGAGCAATCCTCCCATCCCAGCTCTGCTCCAGGACTGAAGAAGTTTGTAATCTGCTTCTTGTCTGCCGAGCCAAGGCTCCAAATGAAGCCCCCTCTGCTCCAACACGCTGGGTAGCTCAGGAACCTGTGGCAGAGCACAGAAAGCCCTGTTTTTCCTCATCCCTTTCTGCAGGTTTTTCCATCAGGTCCTGTTCTGTGGATACAACCACGGTGCCAGGAATTTCTGTGTGAGCACCAAGAAGATGGGGCGAAGGGAGCGGGGCAGCCGAGAGCAAATTTCCTGCCTCCCCACAGGTACAGCAGAGCACTTTTCCAGATGTCTGCCTGCTCCCCAGGCTTCGTGCCACACGGGTGAGCGAAGCCTCCAGGGCTCATCAGCACCGAATTTGCTGCGAAATGGGAAAAATCATTTCACGAAAGCAAAATAATCCCCAGTCGTATCAGCATCCCAGCTCTCCATCTCTCTGTTTCCTCTCTCTCTGTTGACATTCAAAAGGAAAACAATGTGATTGTTAATTACAAACTGCTTCGAATGCATGCAAGAGACTGTTTCGGAGCCAGAGCCAGCCCGAGGCAGGAAGGCTGGGGACACAACGTGTGCCGAGCTGCTTTAAAGGGCAGCAGGTTCCGCTGCAATTAATGCTGATGCAATCACTGTGCCAGACACCAGGTGGAAACATCACCTTGCGCAGCTTCCCACCCATCTCTTTTCTACCTACCCGGCTTCCCTTCGGGCCGAAATACCAAGGGAGAGCTTTGCATTTTGAAGATGTTGGTGCATTAGGGATGTTGTGATTCATGAGCTGTCCGTCAGCGCATCGGCGTGCCGGTGCCCACAGATAAACCAGCGGCCCCTACTGAAAGCCTTATGCTCGTCTTCTGCTGGCAAGTCCAAGGAGCAGGGAGCATGGATGGGATTGAGGACCCCAGCCCAAGGCTGGCAACTCAGCCCCTGTCGGGAGAAGGGCAGGGCTGGAGCTGGGTGCACCACTTAATGCTCAAATGTGTTGTTTTGCCCCAGTCTGGATGATCCTTTTAATCCCTTCATGGTCCATGGGGAAAGAACAGTCACGGCAGCCTGATGGTGTATGGGATGAAAGAGCTGTAAGCACGGGAGAGGGTTGGGATATGGTAAAAAGGTAAAATATGCAGGTATGGAGTGGTGTGCACAGTGCCTTGTGTGTGCCGGGCAAGGGTGAAACAGGCTCAGGTGCAGCCACAGGGGCGTGTGTGGCACACACGGAGCAGACCCAGGTGTGTGGCACGAGGACAGCTGAGAAGCAGCAGCTCGGGGCAGAGGGATGTTCACTAGGTCCTGTCCCTGTGCACGGTGTGCTCCTGCCTTGCACACAAAACCCCTCGGTCAGGAGAGGGGTGGCAGGGACAAGTACGGGTGGCGGAGAGGGGAGGAGAGGCAGAGAGGTTTGTGCTTCCACCTGCTCCCTGCTCTGCCGTTCAGAGGCAGCCAGGCTGGGCTGGCTGTAAGGAAGGAGACAGCAGCAGCAGGCTCCTGTGGTGCCCTCTCCTCTGGTCTGCTGCCCACACACTCCGCGGGACTGGGGGCTGCAGACATAAAGGTAGCTCGTGAGCAGAGCTCATCCCAGAGCTGAGCCCTGTGCCTCTCAGCCAAGGAACATGCAAAGGCCCCAGGCTGGGCTGGGAGAGGCTTTGGGGAGCGGTCCCCCAGGCGGCAGCTCTGGGGAGACCTTTCCTCAACCCCCAGAAGAGCCTGGAGCAGGCAAGGGGGTGTGAGCCCACGCACGGGCTGCAGGGTGCCAGGACAGCGAGGAAAAGCAGAAAAGTCCCGTGGGGCTCTGCAGGGCACAGGGCTGCTGGCCAGGCTGTCTCCTTCCCACCTCTTGGAAACTGCTCAGAGGGGGGCGTCCCTTTGCTCTGAGCCCCCCCAAGAGCTCTCACCCACCCTGTGGGTGCCCTTTTCCCCTCCTGCCCTGCTTCCTCACCCACACCCCAGCCACCGCTCAGCCAAACCGCCCAGGGTGCCTTGCTGTCCCCTGCCCAGCTCATCCCCAGCTTTATCCCCCTGCACCTGGCTCCTCCTCCCCAAAAACGCTGCCCAGGAGCACCGCAGCTCCCTGGCAAACCAAAATCCTCCTGCACTCCTGCTTCTCTCCCTCCCCAACCCCATCCACATGCCCGGCACCTTCCCTCCCCACAGCCCCTCATCGTGCCAGCGGTGCCCCCACCTCCACCACCCCAGCAGCCTCCCCGAGCCCACTGCCACCATTTCGGCCCCCCCAGGAGAGGGACCAGGGGTGGCCGTGGCCTCTCTCCGCGTTGTGGCTGCGCTCCTCTTCCTCCTCCTCCTCCTCCTCTGCTCGCAGCCTTCCTCCCTCCCTCCCACGGGAGCGGTGACTAATGCCGCTCGCGCACGCTCCTCCGCGGCGTGCATCATCCCGCGGGGGTGTGCGAGGGTGAGGAGCGGGCGCAGGTGGAGGAAAGGGGGGAGAGCTGGAGCCGGAGCGTGAGACGGGCTGGGGAACCTGCGTGGGGGCTCGTGGGGGGACAGCCCGGGGGTTGCGTGCAAGCAGCAGGGTGCAGCAAGGGTTGGGGATGTCCAGGTGGTGCTTGGAAAGGGAACGTGGTTCATGGGGTGGTCGTCGTGAGGGGGGTGAACCTGGAGGAGGTGGGAGCAGGGGAGCACTGGGAAGAGCACACTGCTCGTGGTTTTATTGGGATCAGGTGAGAAAGGGGGAGTGGGGGTCAGGGAGAATGGCTGAGGGTAAGGAGGAGACAGCGGGGCAGCCACACACTGCCCTGCGTCCCTTTGGTGGGCTGCTCCATCACCCGGGGGTGTCAGACCTTCAAGAAAAGGAACTGCCCCGGGCAGGCACCTCAGGGACCTTTCCCTGCCCCAGCTGTCCCAACAGCCCCAGTCCCCACACAGGGCAGTGCCTTGGGCACCTGGGGGACACAGGGTGCCGAGGGATGCGGGATGCTGAGGGGTGCGGGAGGCAGCCCCAGAAAGCCAGATCCACACAAATTCTCAACCCAGCCAAGGAAAACTGCACCGCACTGAGGTTTTCTCTCACCTGCAGTGGCCCATCCAGCCTCGGGTGCCTGTGTGCCATTTACCTGTGCACGGGTGCTCCCGTGGGGACCTTGGAGGCTGCTTCTGGGGGCTGCAGGACCACAGCCAGAGCCACCCTTGCTCCCTGTGGTGACCGCAGCCAAGATGATCTCAGGTTTTGGCTACAGGATGGGTACCAGCACGCAGATCCCCAGCTACAGCCACCCCCCTGCTCCCAGGACATCCAGGAGCGAGACCCTTTGCCCTCGCCCTCGCCACCCTGCCGAGGGGAGGCCGGGAGGCTGCGGGAGGGAGGCCGTGCGCTGCGTTTAAACAAGCCGGGTTTAACACGGCTCCGTTTTCCAGGCACAGGGGGGTGGTTTTTCTTTACAAGCCCACTTAAGAGCTGAGGAAGGCTGCAGGGCCGGCGTCCCAGCGGGCTCCGGCGCCCCGCGCTGCCAACCGCAGCCCCGCGAGCCCGCGGTAATGGCCTAGAGAGAGGGGGAGAAAGCCAGAGCCGTCTGCTAATGCGAGCGGAGCAGACAGAGCTGCCTGCCCCTCCTCCTCCTCCTGAGCCCTGCCCAGATGAGCAGCCTGGATTTCGGGGCACCAGGGGGGCTGGAAGGGGATGGGGATGGGGTTAGGGATGGGGATGGGGTTATGGAAGGGGATGGAGAGGCAGCTGGGGTGGTGGGTACGATAGGAAAGGCTGTCACTGAGTGTCTGGGTGGCAATGTCAGGGAGCAAGGGAGACCCTCCTCACCTTTCCTTCTGCAAACTGGTGTGCTAGCAGCCACAAGGTGCCTGCACAGACCCTGCACAGGGTCAGAAATGCCACGTCTGCCCAGCACGTCCTCAGGGCTGAAGGCTGGGAGGTCCCTGAGGTCCCTAGCAGGTGAGGCTGGCTGCAGAGGACAGCCTTTAGCAGGTCTGCTTGTCTGGAAGGAAGCGGGGTGCTGCCTGGTGCCACCTCGCAGCGGGTTGCACCAAGTCCCCGTCACTGACAGGAGGCAGGTTCAGTGCTCACAGCCTCGGTGCTCCTTTTTGTCAGCTCCTTTTTATCCCCCTCAGATGGGACAGGGATGGATGCAGAGCACAGGGCGCAGACATTCATTGCCCAGAGCCTGCTCAGCTCTCACCAGAGATGCCCTGGGATGGTTTGGGTATGCTGAAAGTGTCCAGGCCTCTGTTTGCAAAGTTCCCAGGTGCAGCAGTTGGCAAATATTGAAGCAGCAGGTCAGCATCTGCGCTGACTTGGAGAATTCCTCAAGACCCAAAAAATCCCCCAAACCTCACACCCCATCACCAGCCTGGTGACCACAGGAGGTGTGAGCCCACAGCGGTGGGGATCAGTGCCATAAACCATCAGCAGCTGCTGGAGCCCCAGGCAGCAGGTTTCTCAGAGGGTCCTGAGCATTTTTGGCACCTCCAGACACAAAAATTGGACTCCCAGGAATGCCCCATCCTGGGCTGCCCCACGCCTCCATCCATCACATTGGGGCAGGCTCCTTGACCACCCCAAGGGTCTCAGGGCTCCTGGCAGCCATGAAGCCCTTTGTCAGCTCCTACAGGCAGGTCTGTGCTCCAGGCTGAGCCCCTCAGCACCAGGCGGTGGTTTTGGCATCGAAGATGGAGCAGACACTGCCTGCAGCTCAGCGGTGCTGTGCAGGGACTGCTCGCAGGGCTCTGCTGCTGGCCAGGTCCCCTGCTTGGAGAGCATCCACCAACAGCCCTGCTCCTGGAGGTGTGAGCACAGGTTTGTGTCAGCTGGCGGTATGAGGCTGAAATGAAGACAAATGAGAGCAGAAGGAATGAAAAAAAAATGAAAAAGAAAAAGAAAGAAATCCCTCTTCAAAACACATTTGAACTCAGGATGAAAAAACAACTCGGCAGCGAGGGTTTCTTTTCTTCTTCTCCCCAAACTTCAAGAACTCAAATGTGGGTGTGAATATCACTTTAAGGATTTATAAAATGACACATGGCCTCACCTGTCAGCATGCCAAAATCTGAATGTCGGTTTTAATTACACCGAATATTTTACTTTCTTATGCAGAGGCATAATCAATTATCTTATTTAAAGGCATTACGATAATGTGTGTGTAAAATGGAGCCATTCCCTGTATTGCATTAGATTCTCTAATTATAGGAGAATGTTTGGAGCTAAAATGTCAGCCTGTCATCTGGCGGGTGTGTAATTCATGATCTGCATTCGCCGGCGCGGATGGAACTGACAAAAATTGCATCCATTCCCTTCCACAGCTTTGGCCTCAAATTTGCCTGGTCTGGAAGTGACAAATCCCCCCCGCCCATCAGTACTGAATACAGAAAGTCCTGTCCGATCCCGTCCCATCTGATTCCATCTAATCTGATCCTATCTCACCTCATCCCATCCCACCCCATCCCACCCTATCCCATCCCACCCTATCCCATCCCATCCATCCCAACCTATCCCATTCCATCCTATCAATCCCAACCTGTCCCATCCCATCCATCCCATCCCATCCCATCCCCAGAATTGTAGGGACCTGACTTTGAACAAGTGCTTCCTACTTGTGGGTGTTTGTAGCAAAACCTCAGGGTGCCATGCACATCCCATGCTCTGGGTGAGCACAGCACCATCAGGATGTGTCCAGCACCACCCTCCCACCCCTCCTGGTGGGAGAAGCCAAGGCAGGAGCGGCAGCAGGGCAGCACGTGACTGCAGAAATCATCGGGGACTCTTATCCGCCCTCCTCTGAATTACTAATAACGAGCCCCCTCCAACTCCCTGCTATTAAAGCAGAGGGATTAGATAAAAATAGTGCCTGTTTCTTGGGAGCCCAGCCCTTTCTGTAAGCAGTACCCACGTGGAAGCCGCCCGGAGGCTCCCCTCCTGGTTCCAGTTAGCTGGGTTCTGCAGGGCAGCTCCTGGTCCCGTCCGTGCTGTCCCCTCGGGGTCAGCAGCCACACGGGGCAGCGAGGGGAGAGGAGCCCCTTTGGAACTGGGAGAAGGAAGGGTTTGGATTTTTTTTTTTGGATTATTATCCATTAATTATGCAGCTTTTGAAGTGAGGGAGGAGTATGGCACTGGATGCCGTCAGCCAGCACTTTTAGGGGGCAGCCCAGGGGGTGACGAAGGTGAGATCTGGAATTGCTCTGACAGCACCAAACTGGTGGTGGTGATGCACACAGGACGAGGGGCAGCGAGGACCTTCACCCTAGGCGTGGCACCTCAGCAGCACCGTGACGAAGAGGATGGTCCTGATGATGAAGAGGATGACCCCAAAGAAGAAAACACAGGACCCGGGTGCGCCCCTGGGCTCTGCTCATCGCCCCTGCATTACCCCGTGGAGATGGCAGCCCTGGCACCGCTTCCACCTTCCCTGGCTCCCCCTGGCATAATGGAGGCATCCCAAAGCTGCCAAGGAGCCGCGTCATGCCATTAAGAGGCTTATTAAAAAGTGATGCTCCGATTTAACACCTATTAGCCAGCACAGCGCCCTTCCTCTGCGCGGGGGAGCCTGCAAATGGAAGCCCCAGCTCCCAGCAGAACCCTAAGTGGCCGAGTTTAACTTTATGGCTCCAATTAGAGGCAGCGCTAAGGCAGCCCCGGCGCTGTGGGTTTATTAACACTCGTCCAGGAGCAGGCTCGGGCAGGGCTGTGCCAGCCCTGTGCCCTGTGCCACCACGGTGCCACACCGCCGCCGGGGCACGGTGCAGGAGCAGGAGGAGAGCAGCCACCTTCCCGCAAAAATCTGGAGCTGTTTAAACAGCCCTGCTTGTTCCGGGATGTTTACAGGCCATTTTTGCCTAATAAAGTCATTTTTTTTAGCAGCTCACATCACCCTAATTGCTTGTCACAATAATGCGAGACAGCTCCCATGTGCTGCGCTCGCAGGGCCAGCAGGAGAGGCACGGAGACATCCCGCAGCCCCGCAGCTCCTCGGGCACAGCCCCATAGCCACCTCCATCCCAGCCCCTGCACCCTGCAGCTCCAGCACACCTCAGCAGGGCCCCACGGGGTGCAGGGGCAGGAAGGAGGGTGATGGAGGGGAACAAATGGGCTCGGAGGATGGAGATTTGGTGCCGGGCATTCCCAGCCCCAGCGCTCAACGGGATTTCCCCGAGCACCTGTGCTTTCTTGTTTCCCCATCACAGCCCCATAAATCAGCAGCCCCTGTGTCCCGGTGATGGGATGGGAACAGCATTTTGGCATCTTGCTGCTGCCCCAGGACTGCAAGCCTCACACTCGGGTGTCTGTCCGTCCTGCAGCTCCTGGCCAGACAGACACCCAGCCCTGAGCCACCAGGCAGGGCCAGCTCAGGAGCTGGTTTCAGAGCTCACCCCCAGCACAAATCCAGAGGCACTGGGGACACCCACAGCCCCATTGGGCCCCCATAGCTCACCCCCTTGCAGCCCCTCCAGCCTCTTGTGCATCAACAAAACCCTGGGCAGGGTCTCGGTGCTGCAGCTCCCTCCCTGTCCCCACCAGCACCCGTTACCCCACGTGCCCCCGCCAGCTCGCCGTCATTTCCCCGCACGGAGTGACATCCAGCAGCTCTTCTTCCCTCTCTGCTCAGCCAAACAAACAAACAAACAATCCCGGGCCCTCGCAACCAGAGGAAAATTAGTAGCAGGTGAGAGCAGGCTGTAACGAGACCAAACTGTTCCTAACGCAGCCGGGGAACAATGCTTCTTTCCCTTCCCTTTTGCTGTTCTGGGGTTTGTATGGCAAAAAAAAAAAAAAAAAAAAAAAAAAAAAAAAAAACAGAGCATGGGGAACACTTTTTGGCTTTTCCTGAGCAAAGCACATGTCTAAAGGAGAGGGACCTGTGTCCTTGCTACCTGAACAGTGCCCTCAGCCACCTTGGTGGGATCCAACCCTCAGCCCCATGCAAAGCTGAAAACTTTGCAGCTCCAAAAAAAAAAAACCAAAAACAAAAACTTCATTCCAGCTTAACTCGAACTCTTTTGTTTTGTTCTCAGGTTGCTTAACTTGCTTTGTTAAGCCTTTAGAAAACAAGGAGGATCAACTGCAAAGCCTCAGCCCCCAGCATCTGGGAACACAAAGTCCGAAGCCTGGGTTCCAGACAGGCTCCCGAAGCATCTGGCCGTGGCCACAGGCTGCCCGAGAAATGCTGCAACGCCTTGGAGCCGAAGCGAGCCGCGGCGCTCGCCTCCAGTCCTTGGGTAGCTTTTGTTCCCCGCGGCTCTCTTTGCTCCGCGTCTGTTTACAGGGAGAAAAGCCCCCCCTGCCCGCTCCCCAGCACGTAGTGGAGGTTACAGGGTATTTATAGCTCAGCTGAGCTTGCTGAATGCCTTCTTCTAGGAAAATAGTTAGGCACGCTGCCTGTCCTCCGTTTAATCCCTCTTGCTTGGCTGCTGACACTTGGAAGCCAGCAGGGGCTCAGCACCACCTGGGTCTGGATGGGCACCAGGCTCGGTTTGGGGACACCAGGCTCGGTTTGGGGACACCAACAGCTAGGTGGGAGCAGGCAGGGAACCCCAGGTGGAGTTACAGCTCCGGGAATCACACGGGTACACAGGAGGAGCATCCAAATGTGGGACAACCCCACATTTTTCCTCCAGGTACTGCCTGGACGATATCGGCACGGAGCCAGGAGTGCCACCCCCTGCCTGTCCCCAGGGCAGCTCCGAAGCCACCTCCATGCCCCCGTCTGGCAGTGCCCATCACAGCTGGCACCATTTGCTCACCCAGCTTTGCTCACTGCCCGTGGGCACAGCTCGGGGCTGTCCCTGGGATGCTCTGATCCCCCCGCACCAGCGCCTTGGCTGAACGCTGCTCTGCTCCCTTTTAACATATAGGAGGGAGATGTCTGAGATCACTGCGGGTTTTATGGTCAGGTTTGGCAGCCTCTCCCTATTTGCTCGGATTGAGATACCAATTGAGCTCGGTTGGCTCCTGCTGACTCAGTTAGCTGTTAGAGGAATAAGCGTGTGGTGATGAATCCGAGGGGAAAGATTTCTTTTTCAGGTGTGGGCTCGCCGTGCCCTGCCCCGCGTGTTCCCAGTGGGGCTTTGCATGGCCAAAGGCTTCTCCAGCTCCTTCCCTTCACCAGCCGCTGCCTGGGGACTGTTTTGGTGGCGTCCTGCCTCCCCTTTCCCCGAGGAAATCGACCCTACGATGAAATCATTTCCTAAATTCCCTCCCCACCCATACCCACCCCTTCCCTCGGTCCCTATCGGTCACCTCCCTGCGAGCAGCACAGCAAAGCAGTTCTGGGGCTCTTCAGCTGCTCCTGCAGCCATCCCCCTTCAAGCCCCCTCCACTTTCACATCCTCCCCCCGTGCAGACCAGCTCCGGCTCCCCAGCATCCCTCTGCCGTGCCACCAGCAGGGATTTTACACAGCAAACCCCTAAAATCCCGTGCCCGGCTCTCGCAGCATCCCTGAAGCCACAGCACACTCTGCAGGCGCTCCCACCGCAGTGCTCACCCCAAACCTTCCCGGGGCCCGACCCTGCAAGAATCTCTTCCCCGAGCTCCATCCAACCCTTACACCCTGGGGACGGTGACACCGGGCTGCGGAGGGGTCCCTGCAGGGGACAGATGGCACTTTTGGGGACACGGGGGCTGCAAGGATGCCGGAGCCACCAGGGATGCTCCTCAAGAGCACCCCACAAATTTCCACGCAGCAAACCCACTGCCGGAGCCCCAGAAGTCAATGAGGCCCTTCAAAACACTAAAATAGCTCCCAGGTGTGAAAATTAAGCAGAAAAAAAATATATATATCACGTTTTCTCTCCAAAGGGTTTTGTTGGTAAAGGCACTGGGCAGCAGCGGGAGCCCCTCAGCTGGACCCATCCGCCACGCGTGGCTCGGGCACGTGCGCCTCTGGCAGGTATGTAAAAATAGAAATAATAACAACCTCCCCTCTCTTTCCTGCCTGGTTGGATAAATAGCTTAATTAGTTAATAAGGGGTTTAATTTGTTGTGTAGCTGCGTGAAGAATTCGCAGAGGGCGAGGGAAGTCGATAAGTCAAAGAAACAAGCCTTGGGGGGAGCCTGGGGAGGGGAGGGGAGGGCTGTCTGTGCCGTGGTGCTGCGCCCACCACCACCAGCTGCTGATGGCAGCTCTGGGATGGGGATTTCATCAGCCTGGTGAGACTGCCCCGTGTGCTCTTCCCTTACCCTGGTGTAAAGGCAGGGTCTGGCCCCCATCGCCCAGTCCCCTTGGCTGGGCTGGACAGGCCACTGTGCCTCTGCCCCATCCAAAACCCTCTGTCTGCTAACACCCAGCCACAGCAACACCTAAAATTACACAAAATGTGTCCTTACTGGGTATCAGGGGTGAGCGCTGTTAGATGGAGAGGAGCAGGATGGAGGAGCTGGGCTCCAGCACTGCCCTGGGGTGGGTGCTACCTGGGGCTTCTCCCCAGCCTGCTGCAAACCAAGGAAAAGTCAGAGCAAAATCCGCTGTTGTCCCCCACCACGTTCCCTTTGGGTACCACTGGAGGTGATTCCCAGCTTGACACCTCGCCAGAGGCAGGAGGGAGGCCCCAGCTCGAGACAAGAGGGCTCTTTCTTCATCAGCGTTAACCTCAGGCAGCTCTCGAGAAAAATCCTGGGCAATTAACGGAGCATAAGGAGATTTATAATTGAAATGGAGTTTGTAGCACTACAGGCGGCTCCCTCGAAAGACATCTCTCATCACAAGGAAAAAATGAAGGCGAGAGAAGAATAGAGAGAGGCAGAGGGGGAGAGAGAACTAGTTAAAGAGTTTAAAAACCCCGACCAAAACTCCATTTAGTTTTAACGTTGCATGATAGCTTTCATAATTCAGAACAAAGTGCAAAGCTCTTTAATGAGGCCATTAATGACCCTTTAATTTACTCCACCAGGGCTGAATTCATAAAACATTTATGTTCCATTTACACAGGATTTTCCTGCAACTCTCCGGGGCAAGTCCCCATCACGGAGCAGGTGGGATGAAACAGAAGGCTCTTCTCTTCTCTTCCTCCCCTCTCCTCCCTTCTTCACCCATTGCTGGAGCTCTGCGTGTGCCTTTTAATTCTGCTAGCGAAGCTGCGGGGACCCTGGAGGGAGAAGAGCCATTCCTGACCCTTCTGCATAGTAAACAGATGCAGAGCACTCTGGTGTTTCTGCTCTAGGAAACGTGAAACCCTTTTAAGATCTAGCTGGAGCATCAAAAGCCAGCCTTAATATTTTTATTGAATGTTTTTTTTTTTTTACATCATTACAGCCCAGCTCCTGTTCAACCCTTGAAACACTGCCTGCTGGGAGAGCTCTCTGTTGCGATACCAGGTTTGCTTTTTGGGTCATCTCAAAGCACCCAGGGACGTGTGTCCTGCCTGATTTCCAGGCTGCCCCCTCGGGTCAGGGCAGTGATGGGGGAATAGCTGAGCATTTCTCATCCCAGCAGCTGGGGGAAGCTCGGAGGGCACACAGGGAGCAGGGGTGGTGCTGCCACTTGCATGATGCCCCAGTCTGGCTGTCTCTTGACCCAAACAGCTATTTTTCTCACCAGTTTTTCTTCTTTTAAGGGTTTCGAGCAGGGAGAGACACCCGGGAAGGTGTAACTGCTTGCATCAGCTGAAACACCTTTAAAAATTTAAAAAAAAATAAAACGTCTCCCTAGTTTATTGCAGAGATCTCACTCTCTTTTCTCCAGAAAACATCAGTTTCAAGCACCTTCTGCTGAGAAGTGCCATTAATCACCGCAGCTGGGCTCTCAGCACCTGGAGCTTGCTCTCACCAGCCTCAGGACTGTCGAGCTCTCTGCTCGGCTTCTCTCCTTCACCTAAGGAGGGTTTTTTGCATCAGCAGGTCAACACCCATGGCAAACCCAGCTTCCCCAGGTACTGTTCCCAGGGGGAATCCTACCCATGAGTGAAGGCAGGGCCTGTAGGGCCACGTCGGTGCTCATCAGCACCGGGCTGTGCTCATGGGGTAGTTTTTGTAGGGTCTCCAGCACACGCTGGGATCCGAGCACCAGGCTGGTGGGAGAAGCTAGGTTTTCTGGTCCAAATCAGCCCCCAAGTGAAAATGAGGTGGCACAGAGGGGCACGGAGGGGACTCCATGGAAGGAGGTGGCTGTGCCCAGGGCTGGGAGCATGTCTCATACGTTTGTAGAGTGACAGCTGACTGACAGCAGGGAAAGGAGCCAGGTCAGAGACCAGAGACCTGCTGTCATGGGGGGGGAATGGTTTAAATATATTTAGTGAAAACAAGACCTTTCCCTTGCACACAGAGCCCCTGACATCACGTAAACGCGCAGCTCCCTGCTCCTCCCTCACAGTTCCCTGCTCAGCACGCCCCTGCTTACAAAATCCCTCTCTAGGGGAACCCATTTAACCATTTCTTAATCATTTCCAGGCGGCTCGCACACCTCCAGGGCTCCGAGGGCTGGAACAGCCATGAGGGCAGGCGGTACTCGAAGCCAACAGACACCGCCTGTACCAGGAGCTTTTCCTGCTCTAGCTGGGACCAGAAGCACACGGTTTTGGGCACAGCTGAAGGACACCTGCAGATATATCCAGGAGCCATCCAAGCAGTCCCAGCTGTCTCTCCAGCACTACAGCTCGCTGCAGGGCCACCTGAGGATCCTCCAGCATCCCTTTCCCTTCTGCTGCTTTAAACTCCCCAGGAGAGGGCAGCTGGAACGCTTCAAGCCTCAATTCGAACACTTCAGGAGGTGATGGAAACCCTCCAGGAGGGGGGCAGACCTCCCGGGGTGTCTATCCCACCAGGGGTTGGGGCTGCCTGAAATTAGGGTGGTTTCACAGCTGAACCCCGAGCTGCAAACAGGGCAGGAGGCCACCAGGAGAGCCCCACAGGACTGCTGGGTCTCCTGATCAGCAGCAACACGCTGATATCACTGCTGCAGTGGTGTCACTCTCCATCGGGGTAGTGGCACAAAGGATTTACAAGGGAGCTGTACACACAGAAATGGGCGCTCATGCTTGCTAATCCCCCGTAAGCCTCTAATTCCCATTCTTTTTTCCCCAGATCATAAGTGCAGATCTGTTAAGGCCCCATCACTTGCTGCACACTAAATTCCTTTTTTTCCTGTCTGGAACCTGCTGGGTGCCCTACAGGTGTTGGGGACAGGGGAGCCGTGCCAACCCCTGTCCCATACAGTGCCAAATGTAGTGGTGCGGGCTGAACGTCACCAGCAGGGACACCTGGAACGAGCCACTGCTCCCTCTCTGGAGAGCCCGAGGATGCCTTCTGGAGGGCATTTCTGCACCAACCCAAACCACCATTACTCACAGGAGTGCAGATAAGCAAGGGGATGCCTTGTTTATCAGGGCTTGGGGGGTTTCTCCAGCCAGCCTGGCAAAGTCTTTCCACGCTCCTCTTGTTAGCTTCCAGGGAATCTTGGTGCCAAACATCTTCTCATCGCCACTCCCCAGCCACTACACACACACACGCTGGAAATAATCCTCCTAGGAATGACAAAGTAATAGTCACTAATTACACAATTAATTTATTCTTTGGCACTAATAAAAAAAAAAAAAAAAGATTTTGTTACAAAGGAGGGTAAAAAAAAAAAAATTAAAGAAACAATCTAAGGCTTTGTTTAATTAAAACCACAATACACCAAAAAAACAAGGAATCCTAATGACACAGACAATGCTTTGATTGTGTAATTAGTTACCTACAGAAAAGATGCTTTCTTTTCTTCAAAACCCTGTTTCTTTTCTCATTACTCTTTGCTTTTCCCTTTTTATTGCAGTCGGTTGTCCTCAGGGCACACAAACCCCGGCAGCAAACCGCTGCTGCCAGCCCTTACCTGCGGGCAGAGGGCTCACATTCTCACCTCTCACACCCCATGCCCACCTTGGGGTGGCTGCAGCACAATCCCCGTGCCCTCCACAGCCATTCTCCGAGCCAACAGCACCACAAAATTGCGACCCCAGCCCTGAGGAGCTGGAGCTGGCAGGCAGAGCAGCCCCAGCCTGCTGGAGGGAGCCAAGGAGCAAAGCGTCAGCCCGGCGCTATGTATATGTTATGCTTCCATGTCCCGCCATTAACCGACGTTAAATATATGTGTGCTTTAAGTATTCATATATTCATAGCTATAAAGGCCCTTTCTCGACTCGAGCTAAATTGCATAACCGTGACCTACTGTCCCAGAAGGCTTTTTATTCGTGTTAAATGGGTACTGAGATTAGAAAGCTCCTTGGTAGTAGGTGCAGAAGCGTTCCGGAGGAGATGGGAGAAGATGGATGGGTCCTGCTGAGGCTCAGCGAAGAGGGCAAAGCAACTCACGACAAAAACACGAGAGCTGAGCTGCTCTGCAGCCTGGCTGCCTTCGCCTCTGAAAACTGGCCCCAGGGGTGTCACCAACCTTGTCCCCTCTCCCCAGGGACCCACGGCACAGAGGAACACCAGCATCCAGCACGTGCCCCTTGCACACTCACACATCCCCTATGCACATCCAGAGAGCCCGCAGCTCCTCGGAGGTGGCTCCTGGGATTTGTCACCTCCACGCCGTCAGAAAGGGATCAGGACAAGGGCTGGCCCCCGTGCCAGGATGCTCAGAGGTGGCCAGGGCCGCTGGTGTCCCCTCGCTGAGACACAGCCAGGGTGGAAGCGGCAGCGAGCTGGCTGCCACGGCGCTGCCAGATGGTGGATGAGATTAAAAGAATTTGATTTTCAAATAATCCATAAACCTGGCTGAGCTAATGTCGTTTCATATGCATTATCTTGTAATCCCGGGGAAGAGAACATTTCAGAGCAAAGAGCCTTATTCTCCCTCCCTGCGAGGCCTCTAACAAGCTATAGCTAATCCCCTTTTTGTTGGAAGGTGCTTACAGGGACCTACAACACCCAGCACGGGGGCTGTGGCACCGTGCCTGGAGGGGACACGCAGGTGCCCAGCACCACGGGGGCTTTGTAGGGCTGGGGGCAGCACCCAGCAGGGCACAGGGACACCTCCAGCTCAGACCCACAGCAGATGAGGGAGGATGGAGGAGGGAATTGGCCAGTCCTGCTCCCTCAGAGCACGTGCTGCAACACTTTGGGTAGGGGCACAGCTGCACCCTCTCTTCTTGGCAACTCCATTTCTATCCCCACCCGTGGGGATAAAGCCCCGAAAGCTCAGCCAGGTGAAGCCGTGTCCAACACACTCTCTAAAGCAACCCCTGCACAACCGAGCCCTGGGAAGTGGCCAGAGGAGCTGCTGACTTCTGCCTGCCCGCACCCAACACCCACCACCACTTTTTGCCCCTCTCTCTACCCCACACAGGTCCATCCCCCCATGCCCCCGACCCACCTGCAGCCCCAAGCATCCTCCATCACCAAACCCAGCCTGCCTGCTCCCTGCCTCTTTTCCCTGCTCTCAAGGCTCCTTTGAACCCCTGGTTACTTGTCAAGCCTCCGTGGAACAAACACAAGCCCCTGCTGGTCCCCGGGACCCTTCGAGGCGCAAGCCACCAAGCCTGGGCACGGTGGTTAGGAACTGGCAGTCCCCACAGAAGCCTTCAGGCTCCCACTCTGGAGAACAGGAGCTGAAATAGAAGATTTTAAGGGGGAAGGGAAGGGAAGGAAGCTCCACGGATGGGATTTCCCAGTCGCTGCCTGCCATCTAGTGCCCAGCACCGAGCTGTTTCACAGGCAACAACACCCGACTGCATCCTCGGTGGAATTTAGTTCTTAAATTGGAGGCAGGGACATCTGGGTTTTGGGCCCCACACAGGGAGTCCCCACCGTGCTCCTCACTTGATGTCAGGGTGAGGGCTTGGGAATCCACCCAGATCCTGATGGAAACCCTCAGGGAAAAGAGGAACAAACAGCCCGGAGCACGGGGAGGTGACACCACGTACAAAGGGCAAACCACGGCTCAGGAGGCAACTGCTGCTGGGCAGGGGCACACGGGGGTGTCCGACACTGAGGGGCTGCACCGCTCACCTGGAAGAGCCAGGCAGGGCAGGACAGGGCCTCACGGGCACACAGAAGGAGGTTCGCTGGTGAGCACGAGGCTCTGAGCACCTCCAACGCTTCCCAAAGCGCTAGGGGACATTAGCGAGAGGATTACTCGGAATTCAAAAGCAAATGGGATTTGTGACCCGTTACATTAACCGGGGACTGGGGAAAGCTCTGCAGAGGGAGCACGCTGCCAGCAGGTCACCAAACCCATTATTAAGAGCTCACAGATCACGAAGCCAGATACACACACACACACACAGATAAATTTCTCTTTGCCTGCAGAGCAGGACGCTGGCCAAGCCTCCCTCTCAGCCCAGTGTGCTTTTTCTGTGCGCCCATTAAACCTGGATTACACCTAGTCCCTTTCCCCAATAATTCACTTTCCCCCACAGGTCAAACGCAGAGGAATAACATCTGGGAGGGGAAAACCTGCAAGGAGAAGGGTGATGTGCATAACTGCTGTGATAGATGAGGGTGAGCAGGAAGGGGATGGGCAGCATGGGCAGGCAGCAGCCCAGCCAGCAGGAATCAGCCTTCAGTTGCAAACTGTTACCTGGGACATTTTCTCCTCAATTTTTGCCTCAGTTAATTATGAGATGGGGTGTAATTACGAGATGGGGTGTTTGCTGTAGCTGTGCAAGTGGCCAGCTCCTGCTAGCACCCTTCTTGCTTCTGGAGCAGGCTCTGCCGAGCCCCAAAGCCTTGCACACCCCGTTTAAAGTCTTTATTGCCTCGCCTGGCTTTTGAAGAAGCCTCGTTTTAATGTTGCTGAACACCCCGTCATATTTCAACTGAGAAATGCCCTTGGGTCTCCAAGCCCTGCCTATGAAGTCCTGCCAAAGGATTTTATAACCCCCGCGATCTGTTCGGGAAAAGCAGCCTTGACAGCAAAGCTGTATCTAGAACAACCTGAAGGAGCTTCCTGCTGTCAGCGTTTTGTGCTTACCTCACCAATTCCTGGCTTTGCTTTTGGAGAGCTTGGTGCTGAGGATTGGGTATTAACAGCAAAGCTTCTGGGGCTGTTTTGCCCGAGCCCCAGTTTCCCAGCAGCTCTCCTCCTTTTACGCCCGTCCTTACCTCTGCCTGCCCCCGCTCGGCGTCCTTCCAGACACGGGAGGGAAGAGGCATCCTTGAAACAGAAAGGTGAGAGCTGATCCGCTCCTGTCGCTGGTGACCTGCCTCGACCTGGTTTCCCACAGCATTTTCTGCAGGGCACCTGGGCTGCCCTGAGCAGAACACTCTGTGCTGCTTCTGTAAGCACACGGCGCTCACAGAAACCCCAAGGACTGCCAAAAAACTCCCCCCACATAGACAGATCCCTTTCAGATCCCTTTCAACTCAAAAATGGAGCTTGGACAGAACAAAAGCAGGTGACCGATGCTGCTGGGGAGCCAGCCACAAGACCCCTCATCCTCAGGGACAGGACAGGGGTGACCCCACAGGAACAGCCCAATTCCCACCCACCCACCCTCATCCCAGCTGGACAGGACTCTGCACTGGGACAGCTTCCCTGAAGCAGTGCAGACCATGGGCATCAGCCCCTCCTCATTCCACATGCATTTATCTTCCAAATATTGAAGTTTTTGGTCGCTTGGAGACAGCCAGGAGGAGGAATAAATGCTACCAGCTGCCTGTTACATGGGCAGCATGGGTTTGTGAGCAGTTCGGTGTTACCACAGCACTACACAGGCACACAGGGCTCTGCGTAGAGACCACCAAACCCCAGACAGGGCAGGGTATCAGCTAAGGAAGGCATTTTGTAGGGGAAACAGCGGAAACCTGTACCTGCAAAGCTGAGACGTGGTTTTATTAGGACTTGTTATCTCTCCATGGCTGGAGGGGAGCGCTAGCATCCCATTTGTCACGCAGAAAGCTTTAATCTCTCTCTTCTAACATGGTGGCTGAAGCAATAACTCAGATGCAGGGGTTTTAGGCTGCAATTGATCCTTACATTTGTTTCTGCTTCAGGAGGCTTTTAGCAACGGCTGCTGGGCACCACTGCATGAGGGAAAAGGCATCTAAATGGCACGCATCCTTGCTCGTTGAGTGGGGAACGAGCTGGCTTTTGTGCACCACCTTCACGAAGTGAAGTGTTCTGTGCTGAGCATGGCTTCGAGCAGCAGAAAGTCTCTGCAGGCTGACTGTCAGCACCCTCCAGCTCCTTCCCCAGGCGGCGCAGCCTGCAGGATGCTCTACTCACAGAGGCCACAGGGAAGGGGAGCAGGTCACACAGAACAAAAAGTGAGCAAAGGCACCCAAGTGAGAGGATCTGGGATTGTTCTCAGCACCTGGCTGAGGGTCCTTAAATAGAACAAACACTAGAAGGAAAAAAGAGCACAGTTCCCATGCAGGTTGGGAGCAGAGATTCCTGGTTTAGGTGCTGAGAAAGCAACAATGTCAGCTTCCAGAGAAGACCCAGTTTGTTACGCACCTGAAGCCTGTAAGAACAAAGGCCTGAGCCTGAGGAAAAAGATAAAACATAAAAGAGGCCGAAGATTCTGGCCTCTCCGTTGCTGGAGGGTGCTACACCTCTCAGCACACACAGTGCCCACAGACTTGTTGCTCCAGCAAGCCAGAGAAGAACTGTCTGAGTTTCAACATCACCAAGCTTTCCATACAGCTTTTTCTTTCTTTTGTGCTCCTTGTTTTGAGAACAAAAAAGCACTGATTAAACACCAGCTCATATGCTTTGAAAGCCTCATCGAGCAGCACAAAACCTGCTTTTAGCACGGGAAATGGCGCAGAGACCTCGGCAAGGGGTATGCCCTGAGCCCCTGCACACAAAGCTCTGCCCAGAAGCTGGGTGCTACTGCGCCAGCAACAGCCTAAAATCAGGGGGCAGAGAAAAAGCCCAGTCTTTGGCCATCTGCACCAAAGCCCCAGGCTACGAGGGGCACAGCCTGAGGGGAAAGACTCACCTCTCCCCTCCACAGGCGCTTTCAGTCTCAGAGAAGACAAGTCTCCCCTTGCACAGGGCTGAGCACAGACAGCAGCCAACAGCCTGCAGCTTGCAGGCACACATTTTGCTTCACATTTACTTCCTCTTTGCAAATGCTCTCTGCTGCAGGCAGCCTCCTTTGCCAGGCCTGCAAGGGTGAACCCAAGTTTTGTTTTGTTTATAGTTTATGGCAAGCCTGCAGCTTCCATCTGCCCAGCATTAGAAAATGGAAGGCTGCTGTGCTACCCCTCCCCACGCCCCAATGACTTGTGGAGTGATTAAGGACAGCTTTAATTTGAGGCCTGCAGCTCCCAAAGGACTGATATAATATATATAGCAATCTCAGTTCCACCTCTGGAGGCCGAACCCTCTCCAGATGATTAACGACACCTATTTCCTCCTTCTCTCTCTCCCTGCCACTGAAGGCTGATTCCGTGCAAAGTCCAACCAGCGCCGGGCCCACGATCTGACTACCAAACAGCAACATTTACAACCAGAAAAAGCACCCCAAGAAATAAAAACAGACCCAGAGAGGCAAGCCAGCACCATATAATCACAGGATAGCTCTTTTAGTAAAGAAATCGCAGCACGTTGGGCTACCTGAGGTAGACGTGGCTGGGCTGGGTTAGCAGCAGGGCTGGCCTTGCACGCTGGGACAGAACTCAAAGCCACCTTGAAGGCTGCTCTCAGGAAGCAGGAACATTAGAGCAGCACTCCCCTTGCAAGCAAAAATTAGCATTTCAGCCCCAAAGAGCAGTTGCTCGAGTGTTACTCACCTTCACTGTTACTGCAGCTTCAGGCCCCAAAGGACTGATTCAGTGTATGTGGGAAAGCAGCACTCATCTGAGGAGCTACCGCCAGTTCCCACTGTATCTGTCCCCTTCATGGTCACTGTGTATTGTGGACTCAAAGACCAGAGGCAGCTTCAACACTGATTAAACACGACTAAGATGTGAACAACCCAGCTTCAAACTCCCCAGAAACTGCCCAGCCTTGTGAGCCCTCACCTGCTGCCCGTGATCGACAATGAGCTGCCCTCTCTGCAGTACCAGGCTTGTTCCTGGCTGGAGGAACTTCCACCCACGGGGGACAGGTTAAGGACTGCTGCCCTCCTGCCCAGCTGTGCCAATGAGCTGATCACCTCTGGAGAAGCTAAAGGGGTTCCAGGGGATCACAGAGGGAGCTTGGCCACCACGTCCAGACAGATGAAGGCATTGCTGGAAATGCTGGTGGAGCTGCTCCAGGCCTGCAAAAGCTAATCCTTGGGTAAGCAACTGATTGCTGCCCTGCTGCACGCTGCAGTGTGCATATCCTCCCCTGGGCATCGTAACAATCCTCCAGAAAACTACAGCCTCAGGGGGCTGGGATGGCGCCAAAGAAAATCACTCCCTTGCCAGGTCTCCCATTATATCTAGCTGGCTACTCCCCTCTTACACTTAAGGGCAGCTATTCCCACCTGGACACAAGATCACTCCCCAGTGCTGCTCTTACTGAAGAGCAAGTGTCAGAGACAAGCATTAGCCATTGTTTAGAAGAAGTTTAGAAGAAGCCATTTGAGCTCTAGACTGTGACAGGGGTCTGGTGAGGAGAGCGAGCCTCCTGGGTACCAAAGCCCCCGGGAGTTGCACACCTGGGAGAGGAACAGATCACAACATGCACTTCCAGAAGAACTCCCTGAGGAGAGCTTCACTTCAGAGTATAAATTTTAATATTTATTTAGAACAGGCCTGGTGAAGAGAAGTGGGAAGTAACGCAAAGGAAATTTATCCTCCAGAGCCCTATTTAATATCCTATATACAGAGGCCACACAAAGCAGCAGCTCTTCTCCTCCTCAGAGTCACATCCCATGTCTTCCCCATGTTCTGGAGGACAGCTTATCACTTATAAGTCCAGAAGGAATCGATTGACTTTTTTCAGGTATTCCGGCTTCAGGTAAGCTCCCAGCTCATCCTTTGTGACCCACAGATAATCTTTCTTCAGCTCTGCTTGTGACAAATCGCTGCTCTGGAGGAAGGCTTTGTAGAAGAACACTTTGGCTCCCACGTTATCCTCAGTCCTGATGGCCCTGGGGAATTTATACTTGTAAATCCCATGTGGTGCATTCCCCAGGATTTTGGCTTGAATGTGATCTCCTGGAGAAAGAAAACAAGATGTAAGAACACAGAGCAACTGTAATTGTTCTCCTGTAATAACAGACAGACAGTATAGGATGGTCCTTATATCTGGTTCAGACTGACTGTTCCCTCTTCTTGGCAGAAATACTGCCCGTTTAAAGTCTTTTCTCATGAAAAAGTGACTTGTCCCAAGTTCATCAAGCCCTCTGAGAGATAGAGAGAATATCAAGCTCTGCCAACTCACGCAGAAAAGCAAGGACACACGTGTTTGCTATCACCCATCTGCCACAGAAGCTGCTACAGGGTGACAAAAGGGAAGGGGGGAAGCTGCACACCTGGAGCAAGCTTAGACCATCCAGGGGGCATCTGGTGCTGCTCAAACATCAGACTGCAAGGGCCAGGCCTGGCACCACAGCAGCTGGCCGCCAGAGAGCCCAGCTCCCAGCCTGCTGGCTGGCAGCCCCTCACACTGCAGCACAGCTGAGTGCAGTTAAGGCACAGATCACCCAGGATCTTGCCAGAAACCCCATTACTCGAGCACAGTCCCACTGCTATGAAATATCTCTTCCCAGCAGATGGGAGGCAATTTCACCACAGATGGCAAATATCCCTCAGGTAGAACAAGGGGAAAAACAAAAAAAAAGACTGGGACAAAGAGGAACAAGAGGCAGGCACACAGCAAGCTACATACCCAAAAACATAGCCATAGCTCGCTCAGCTGTGTTTCGCATAGTCTCCCCAGGCTGCCATTCCACTTGAGGCAGGAGCCACAGCTCCTGGTTACCAATCTTCTGCTTCACCAGCAGCATCAGGTTACTGTCCAGCTTCCTGTTCAGAGACTTCCGATCATCTTTTTTATCAGCATCTGCCAAAAAAACACAACGTGTGTTCGAAACAGTCTCCCAGCCACACTGGTCTGATCAGCAGGATTCTCTCTGCAACTTACACCCTTCTAGAAACCATGCAGACAGAATGCAGATATATGGAACAAGGCAAAACTCTATACAGAAATATTCTCAGTCACTCTGGGAGCCAAAGCAGGATTCAGAACTGCTAAAATGCAAAAGCGTAGTGCTAAGATGTACTCTACCTGAGTACAGGCACTCTAAGGCACTGCTAAAACATATGCTTACCTGTTCTGTTTTCAAAGGGAATTTGCAGTGAGCAGCTTAATTTCTGTCAAGCTGGAGACCCAGTAAGAATGACAGGCAAGTACAGGAACCAAACTTTCTCAGGTTTTTCTTGGAAGTTTCCTGGGAACAACACAAGTTTTCCCCACTCTGGTCTCACAAGGCTGTGTGAACGTGCCTACCTTCACAGCACCGCAGCCCTGATTCCTTTATAACCCAGTTAACTCCTCACACACATACTAGCCATGCTGCCAAAGCATCAAGTTTTTAGAGAAACAAGAAGCTTAGCAAGTACCTTCTCTGTTAGACACACCTGAGTGTGGTTTTATGTAGGGTGCTCCCCCCTGCCGAGACACAATTTTAGCCGGTACCTGTCACCCTTGGGGCCGGGCTGAACTGCAGCAACTTCTGCTCCCACTTGTCCTCCAGGTCCTGGGCCATGATGACAGTTTTTCCAGGCGCCTCATCGTCGTCGTACGAGCTCTCCTTCCTCCTCCTCAGCCGCTCCTCTTCCTCCAGCTTGCGGACCTCGTGGTCGGAGTAGCGGCTCCTCTCCAGCTCTATCTGGAGGAACAGCACAAGGTGTGACCGCTCAGGGCTCCCACCAGCACCAGGAACCGGGTTTTGGGGCAAAACCCCTCACACCGAGCAGCACCGCGGGACTCCCCTCCTTCTCCCCTCCAGCTTTACCTGCTCCATGAGCGCCGCCATCTCCTCCTCCTCCCTCCGGAGCGGCTGCGTGATGCGGGGCAGCCTCAGCAAACACAGCGCCCCGAACAGCCTCCACGGCCGGGGCGTTACAGCGCCAGAAGCAGAACTCACCCAGCGCCCCCATCCCGCTAAAGCCCCGCCGGCCGCCGCCATCATCCCCCTCCCCTTCCCCACAGTGCCCCGCGCCTGCCCGCCGCCATCTTTCCTCCCGCCCTGCCTCGCGCCAAGGCGGCGGCCGCCATCTTAGGGGAGCCGCGCGGGCCGCCATGAGCGCGGCGCTCGCCGTCGCCTGGCAACGGCTGCTCGGGGCGGCCCGCGGGTGAGGGGCGGCCGGGATGGGCCCCCCCGGGTTGTTTTATTTCCTTTTTTCACGTTTTGCTTTATTTTTTTTCTCCCTCAGTGCCCGCTGTTTGCATGCCGGCGTGTGGAGGCAGCGGGAGCTGGCCGCGAAGGAGCCCGCGCAGGAGGCGGAGGGGCAGAGCGTCGGAGACCTGAGGTGAGTCCTGGGGCAAGGGCAGCCCCCGGCCCGTCTTTCTGCCCAAATTGCTTGAAGATACAGCGTAAAACTTGGCCGGATGCAAAGAGCGAGTGTCCGACAATCTGATTTTATCTCCCCAGCGCTCTGCTCCTGCAGAGGAGCTCCATGAGGTGGGATGGGAAGACCTACGAGGAGATCCCGATAGCGCACGTCAAGGCCACGTACAACAAGTGAGCAAAGCGGCTTCCCCTGTGCCTGTGAAATGAAAGCTTATAACGTGCCTGGGCCGGTCAATTTAAATGAAAAATGTCAGGGAAGTTCATGGCTGGGGGGATAATACTACTGACTGCAAACCTCAGTGCATATAACTGTCCTCATAACGTCTTTAACATTAATAAGATTATTATTACTTCTTGCCTGCGTTCTGATAGGAATAATTAGGTGCTGATGGTTTAATGGCAGGGTACTTCCTGCCCTCAGTTCTAGTGCTGTGCAGCTGTTGAAAAAGTCATTGTATTATCCATGAGAGATGATTGTGTTTCATTAGTGAACCCTAGTGTGACATTGTGCCACCTCTTAAACATCTGTTGAGTTCAAGAAGTGTTGTTTTGTGTTTTTTTTTTAATACGTAGAAAAGGTAAAATGCTCACAGTAAGAGGTGGGTCTGACAGGGTTAGCTGTACCCAAGGGATAGCTAGCAGAGCAGGTCACCCAGAAAGGTTTTACCATCTCCGATTCTCCAGGCATGACCTTGAACTTCACTGCTGGCAGGTCTCTGCAGCTGGCGAGCATAACTGAGATACTTTGAAAGAGAGGGTTGAGTTCAGATGGCTTTGAGAGGGGAGATGAGCTCTGCGGTGAGCCACGCATTTTGAGAAGCTTTGCAGAACGAGGAGAAACTGGAGAATTAAATCATCTGCTAGCTTACTCCTTTCTTTTGCCCCTCTCTTTCTGTAGCACCCACATCCAAGTGGTCGGCTTTGACAACAGGCCGTTTGCCCGTACGTCCTGCGGCACCGAAGGCTTCCAGAACGCCAAGAAGGGAACTGCCATCGCGGCACAGACAGCCGGCATAGCGGCAGCAACGGTGAGTCTGCGCTGAGTATTGTCACCCTCCCAGAGGGGGTCCCTGACTGCATCCTGCTGCTACCTGGGTACAGGGGAGTGGAGGACAAGTACAGTAACTTCAGCTATTTTCGGGGGAAAGTAGGGCTTCTTGTTCACATTGCTTATCCCTTGCTCATGAGCAGCACTCCAGACCTCTGCTCCTTAGCACTCGAGCAGCACGCTGTTTGCTGACAGTTTCCCTAGCTTCATCTGACACAGTGAGCATCTTCACACTGACAAAATGTGTTTGAAACAGCAGTGAGAAATGCCCAGAGGGTGATCTTAGCTGTGCACGCTGTGACTGAGAAATGTAGTTTGTAGCCTTTCTTAGCTCCAGTTTCGTAGCTCTTTTATTCAAAGTGAACATACCTCAGCCATTTTGGAAATAAAAGCCCCTGAAACAGCAGCAGTTTAATTTGCACTGCAGGGGATTGAGAAGTGGCTGTAATTACTGGCTGAATGTTTTATATTTGCTCTCTGCCACAGGAGAGCTGAGCTGCTACCAGCAGTTCTAGTCAGAAAAAGCAATGTCCCTGGGCACGTAGTTGCCAGATGCATACGGTTTACTGTAGTAATTCCTAAAAAAACCACGTGGGCGTCCAGTTAGCAGGAAAAGATGAAGCTGGCAATGTTATGGCCCCTGTTACAGCAACATGAGGCAAGGTTAAACTGAAAATCCTCGTCCTCAATTAGATGGAACCTTTCATGTCAGAGGTGTTCTGTGCTGCTGCTGGCCAACAGCTTATTATGGTTGATTCAGAGGAATATCAGAACACTTTCACTATTAATCTTTGTTCACCGGAGCCTCGTAATAGCTCAATAGCTGTGGTTGGCCAGATGTATTCCCATCCCTGTTAAAGTTTGTAGGAGATTAATTGCACTTGAATGTGCAAACCGAGAGACTCAGGAGAGCTCCACTTGGTGGCAGCACTGCTCTGCTTTACAGCAGGTGTTTTTCATTTTCAATTTGCAAGTCCCTAAAATTTTTGCACAGAAAGTGTGGACTCCTGCACAGCAGGTATAAAGCCTGCCCACTTTTCTCATTTACCCTCTAGAAGGAATCCACTGATCGCAGGATAGAAGTCACTGCATTAGAGAAGGGGAAAACAGCTTTGAGTTACTCTTTGTTAGCCAGGTATCCATGGATATGTCATTTTCTGTCCTGACTTCGGGTCACAGATCGTTTGATCTTAACACTTTCTCTGTATACGGAGTTGACAGCTTAACACAAGTTTTCTTGAAACTGCCACAGTTGTATCCAGGCTTCCTTTTCTTCTACTGTCTGGCTTTGTGCAATAACCACCATCATTCTCTTCTGTATCCATTACTATCTACTTTTTATTTTTAGTTAGAGAATACTGTGATAGTGGGTCAAAAGCAAATGAAAGGCTCCAGGGGAGCCAGAGCAGCAGTAGATACATCAAAGAGAATACTAACCAATTCTTCTCCCCTCAGAAAGCACGTGGGAAGGGTGTATTGCACGTACGAGTCATGGTGAAAGGACTGGGACCAGGACGCAAAGTAGGTGTCAGATTCTTCGCATATATTTTTCTTTCCCAGACATCATCCTTTTGTGTTTTTTTTTGTTTTGTTTTGTTTTTTAATTTAGGCTAGTCTTATGACAACACCTATTTGTGGGATTTATTTTCAGAAAGTGATATGAAGGATTCATCACTCAAATGCCTAGCAAAGAAAACTGAGAATAATAAGAATTTTAGAATAATTCCCTTCTGGAGACAGAATAAAAGCTGTATTGGGATCTTCTTCCAAGTAAAGTAGCAAAATTGATGGGAAATCTGACGAAAGAACGGAAGCAGATAGTTTTAAACTGTATATTCTGATACTAATTACTTATCCACAGGATAATTACAAAGTAGAACTACTGGAAGAAGCTGATTTTTTTGGGCAGGGGCCCAAGCTATTTTTCCTGTAGCTTTTTTATCCCCTTTTACTCTGCAGCGTGTTGCTAACAGCGTGTCGTCTGCTGTCTCACCCCGCAGGCTGCCATCAAGGGTTTGACCATGGGAGGCCTGGAGATCATCTCCATCACCGACAACACCCCGGTTCCACACAACGGCTGCCGCCCACGGAAAGCCCGGCGAATGTGAGAGGGAGTGGAAGAGCCACGCTGCATTCAATGCTAGCTCACACAACAGGGACTGGGTTGAATGTTGCTTGTGTCAGACTCCAGAAAGGCCCCCTCCCGGGAATTGTTTGCTGAGGGGAGCTCAGAGAAGACAGCCCTGGGCCGTGGAAGGTCAGGCGGTAGGAGCTGGTGGTAAAAGCAGGAGTGCAGCTACCCCCTCGTGGGAAGCCTCTTGTGTACAAAGTTTGTTGATTAAAATGTTGATCTTCCGACAGTCGTTCCCGCTGTGTTCCCAGAAGTATTTCGGATTATTATTGCCTCTCAGCTGCTCTCTTCCTCTCTCCACAGTGTGTGGCTCTCGTCTAGTCCTCAGTGCTACTACTGCTCTGCTTATGTGGAAGGGGAGCACGAGCAGAATCAGCCCTCCTCACAGTCAGCTGTAGTAAACAACTGCATGGGGTCACTCCATCTTCCTTCCCTCTTTCTCTCACCACACACATTTGGCAACAGACGCAGTAACTCTTTCCTTTCCGCCTGGTTTGCAGAGCTCCCTGTGGCATGTGGGAGGCGCTGCTCCCCGTCCACACCGCGTGGAGCACCGCAGCCTGACTCCCTTACTGGCCAAGGTGTGCTGCTGTGTTTCAGATAAGCTGCAGCTGGCAAAGGGAAAACACCGGCCCTTCCAAGGGGCTGAGGTTGTGCCAGTTTTGCTGCTCGCAGCCCCTTTGGTTCTGCCCCACAAACTGGATTTGCTGGAGCTCCTGGGGAAAGCAAGCAGGGAGTGAGCAGGCTTGAGAAATGATTAAATGCTGCCAAGGAGATTTAAAACACTTACGGCTTGAACCGTGCCTCTGTATATCCACAGGCAGCATGGGCTTGTCACAGGGCTGTGATGTGTTATTGCCGTCCCAGCTCCATCCAGAGAGAATTTCTGCCAAGCAAACATGTCTGAGGCTCTCCAGAGGATTAAGCAGGGAAGGTAACAGCGCTGACTGACAACAGCTTTGATTTCCTGGGTGGCAGAAACCCACTGCCCAGCACAGGGCAGTGACGGGAAACCCACCCTGCCAGAGAATCCTGGGCTATACACAGCACACAACTGGGCACACGTTTCACTTGTAAACACGGCGTGTTTTGGTGCAGCCAGCAGTTTCATCACAAACCCAGAATCTTCCTTACGATTATTTTTCTTTCTGTCGCTCCTCCTTAGTTTCTTAAATTGCATAATTAACTATTCTCTTCCTCTTTAGAGAAAGGGTACCATGGCAACGAGGCAGTGAACCTCCTTCGTGGGGCTGAGTGACATGCAGCAGGTTTTGAAAGAAATCAGTCTGCTTAGAAGAGCCTGGTGAGTTGCATTTGACAGAAGAGAATAAAATAAGACTCGGATGAATCCCCTCCCTTACTCCGACTGCCTGAATTTGAACAGAGAGGTTATCTTGCAGGGAAGTTCCCCGAGCTGTCACAGCTTTGACAGCAAGGCAGAGAGGTTCTTCCATACCTGTGTGACAGACTAGACAAGCTTCCCCCTTGCTCCAAAACATGGCCGAGCTTCTGGTGACTTCACGCTACTCTTTTTAAGGAGAATAGGCCACGTCTGCGACAAACCACATTTACTCTGAGTGTTTTGGGCAGCCAGGTGGGGGAGGCAGCCATGAACACAGATGTGCCTTAGAGCAAGGCCGTCCTGCTTCCTGCTGAGTCCTGACAAAGAAGCACCAGCTGCTGGCAGGCTTGGCAGCGCGGCGTGGCACAGGGCACACGCAGAAATCCAAACACGAGCGTGCTCTGCCACCAGCTGCTTGTGGCAGCAACGCAGCGGAAGCGCCCGTGTTGGATCAATATGAGGGAAGGGTTTGAAAAACAAGATTGGGAAGAGATCCGTGGTCCTGTTGAAATTCAGGGAAGAGTAGGTGGATGACTCAAGAGTCAAATAGCAGCTACAATAAATCTTTGGCTCATCCAGACTTAGAATCAAGGCTGTGCCCTTTATAAAGGCTGCTTCTGAACACCCCTGGCTTCTGAGCCTTTGTGAGCGTTTGATGAACTCCACCAATGCACCACCTCTGCTTACACAGCGGGACGTTTCACCTACCTGTCTGCTCCACTTGCTGCTGGTACCTATCCCTATTTTCTTCCTCCAAGTCACATCTATTTTGCACTTTCCAGAAGAGTTAACACTCTCCACTCTTTTCAGCGGCCAGATCTGTACAATACCAAGCCACACTTGCCTTCCAACCCCCTAGTTCCACGTACCCTCCCTGAGCTCTCCAGCACAGTGCCTCATTTTTACAGCTTTTCACTGGTTGGATTTTCCACCCCCTTTTTCTCCTGCCCTGGTGGAGCAGCCTAAAGCCAGGTCCCAGCTCAGGGCTCTTTCTGAGCTGTTAATTCTGCAGCAAACCCCGGGTTTCTGGGGCAGTTGTCGGTGCTGTGGGAGCGCACGGCTACACAAAGCCAGCTTCCCTTCCTTGTGCTAGGGCTCAGCTGCTCCTCCCTGCACACGCTGCACGGTGAAAGAAGTCTTTAAACCCTCTATTGTTGTTCCTCTAGCAGGGAATTAATAGACACCAATAGCACTTAATGATTTCCTTACTCTTCAGATGAAACTATTAATTAAAGGCCTGGTTTTAGTCAGCCACTGGCATTTACCAGTTTTAATTGCTTTTCTTGGCGCCTGGGTGGAATACCGTGTTCCACTGGCTCATTCCTCCTGAGCAGCAATTACTTGAGTAGCATGGCCACAGCGTTAGCACCCTCATTAGGGTCACATCCTCTCCCTTCGGGCTTCCCCATTGCTTTGGGACATTCTTCTCTCCCTTCCTTCCTCTTCCTCCTAACCTTTGACTCCTTAACTCTCAGAAAATTTTGTTGTTGCTGTTGTTTTGTTTTAATCCCACCCTGAAAACAAGCTCAGAAACTGCTACTGACTGCAAAGCTTCAACCAGGTTCAACCATGGCCTTTCTGGGTGTTTGCCCTCTATTTTAACACACCCCACAGCCCTTTCCCCATCACATAGGGGATGACACACAAAACAGTATTCTGGCCAGCGGATAAGATGCTCTGAGCTGTCTGCCCTTTAACGAGTGCCTTGGAGACTGAGTGTAACTCAGTTACCTGTCCCTTGGACACGAATGACACCTGGTGGCTTGGAAGAAACAGCCCCCAGACTTATCCCTAAGAGCATACATGTATTATTTGGGAAAGAACAGCTCTTCCCCTAACCCCCACAGCAAGGGCTTGCTAGCTAGAGCACAGCTTTATTCGCTGAACTGGTGATTTACTATTTCCTCCATGAGCCTCAGTGGCAAGGAGTCAGGCAGCCAATTCCAATCCCTTTGTGAGATTCAATTAAGCCATTAATTAAGCGATGTCAGTGTCCTCTAACGGCTGGCTGTACACAAGCGGGTGAGGAGAAGGGGACAGACCCTGCAGCGCTACGAACCTGTGGCCGCAGGGGTGGCTCACCGCAACCCTGCTGCCAGGGCCACCTGCACGGGTTCTGACGCTTTCCCTCTGCGCACAAATACCTGGCTGCAGATCCGCACGAGGCAGGTCCCTGGCTGGGTGTTTATAACCCCAAAACGCCCCTCGGGAGCCTCTGAGAGCTCAGGGTTCAAGCCAGGCTGTGTTTGGCACTCAGACTTGGGGCTGATAATCACGCCCCGCGTCCCCATGCAGCCGCCCCTCCAGCCTCAGCCCCTGACCTCTCAGACCAAGCAGAGATCAAGGACCCTCAGGTTGTTTTTGTGCTTTTCCACCGTCCTCCTTTCACCTCAAGAGGCATTAACGGATGCTCAACAGCGGTGGGAACCGCTCAGGGGTTTTATTAATGAACTGCCTAATAGCATCCAAGTCCCCGGGCTGACGGTGAAGGGTCCTCTCAGGGAGCTGCAGAGGGGAGCCAAACCTTGCTCCTATTTCCTTATTTTTTTTTTTTTTTTTTTTGAAACCACTCACACCTCCTCCGCCGTGCCCTCCTGGCTCCCCTTCTGCTCTTGTCACTTCTTGGGGTCTTTTTGTTCCTTTGGAGTTCACAGCTCACCTCCTACACCCCACATCTGATTGCCTGAGGCTGCACGCAGCGCCGGGACCTGGACCAAAACCTCTCCGCGGCTGGGGAGCCCCAGCAGCCACCCCCAGAGCCCTCCTTGCAGCACGATGCGCTCCTCGGGGCCTGCACTCAGTCGCTTTAAAGACAGCACCAAGATCATCCCAGCACCGTATTTACAAACTGCTCCCAAGCCTCCCCAAGCAGCAACGACAGCCCTCAAAACCTTCCTTCCCCTCCTGAAGCACCATCCTCGGTGCTTCACCACTTCACGGTTCACTTGGCAAAGCCAAACTCGCAGCCACACCACCAAACACTCCGGCTTTCAGCCCCTTTTCCTTCGCTTGCTCCTCTGTGCAGGAGCAGACCAGCTTTCCCACCGCACACAGGACTTCAGCTAACAAATAAAACACAGCCGGGCAGGAGAAAGATGCACATTCCCCCCCCCCCCGGCCTCTCAGCAGCAGCCTTTTCAGCAGCTCCCAGGCTGAGGTGGTAAAATACGGCTCCAATCTCTCCGCGCAGCAGCTCGCAGGCAGGCAGCTCGCTCTCCTAATTGCCAGGAATGGTCCCCACGCCGCCCCTCGCGAGGGGCTGGGCGCTGCCTTTCATTGTGCTCCTGCTGCATCCACGGCAGAGGTAAATGTCCAATTTCCTGAGCTGTCAGGGCCGAGCACTACCCAACGGCACCGGCACAGGGACAGAGACGGGGCAGCCCCCGGGCTCCTCCGTGCGGCAGGGAAGCCTCAGCACCGGGAGATGCTCCAAAACCAGCTCCTTGCACAGAAATCCCTGCCAGAGGGCAAGCATCGCCGTGCCACGTGTTTGCCCCGTGTTACAGGAGACCTCGGTTGGCCGCCAGCTGCCCCTTCTCCCTTCCAAGGGGGGATTTGGGCAGCGCTGAAGGCAGGGCTGCCACGGTGACCCAGCTGTGCGCTGCCGATCTGGGCCTTACCCTGACCTCGGGACGGGCTGAAAATACCGGTAATGAAAGCCATCCTTCAAGGCTGGAGAGCTGGGAGCGTGCCAGGGCTGCTCGGGGGCGATGCTGCTGTTTCAGGAGGGGTCCCCAGCGCCACTGTGGCTCGTGGCAGGAATCAACCCAGCCGTAGCAGGGCCAGGGCTGCTTGCCAGCGCCCCTCGCCCCTCCGAACTCGCCTTTTGACCTGTTTTCCCCTTGATTCTGGGCGCAGCAAGGCCGTTTCCATGCGGATGGCTGTTTCTCCCCGTTGCCGTAGCGACGCTGGGCCGGAGGTGGGAGGGCGAGCGCCGAAAGCTCCCGGTGCTGGCCAAGGGCAGCAGGAACACCTAATCCGGCACCGCTCCTCGCTGCGCCTCCAAGCAGCGCCCAGCAACGTGCTCCTGGCTCTAGAGAGGCTGAATTCAGCATCAAGAAACTACCGGAGGCTTTGCAGCATTATCCCCAAATTCCCATCGCCTTGTTCCCGTATGATTTTTTGCCTCGGTGGCCAAATGGCAAAACCCCGGACAGACGGCAAGAAGGTGCCCGAGGAAAGGATTTGGCTCCTGGGAGGGAGGAAACAAAGAGACAAGGTAAAAAATTCCCCCTGCACAAAGCCTACAGGTACACACGATGCCCTCCACCCCCTGCTCAGCAGGCAAGGGCCAGCAAAAATAATAAAAGCCCTTTCACCGTTCCCTTCTTGTGAGGAGCGTTTGGCCAGAAGAGTTTTTCCAGCCACACTAACAAGGCAGGAAGGTACAGGTGTGCCGGCATGCCAACAGCTATGAGCAGTGCAAAAGCAGGCCCACAAAATCCTGCCCCACCGCGTGCCCACAGGACCCAGCTCTCTAATAAAGGTTCAGAGACAGAAGGAAGCTGTCGGGCCACCCGTCCCGCTGCCTCCCAGCCATCGCCATCTCTCTTCTCCAAGTCCTGAGAGATCCTGCAGGAAGAAACAGCAGAAGAGGAACAGGGGACAGAAACAGGACAGACAAATAAAGAGAAGTGTATGAACTAAAGCATCCGAAGCGGGGTCCGGATGGGTCAAGAGGGACCAAGGGAAGGAAGCGTAACAGGCACGCCAGCACCTGAGCAAAAGGAGGGGTCGGTAAATAAATAGAGAACATCAGGGAGCTAAATCAGGGGGCAGCCGCTCGGGGCTGGAAGGTGAACCGAGAGGAGTCTTGAGCAGAGACGTGCCGCTAATGGACACACCGGCTTGATTCCATCGGGATCTCTGCGGCTCGCTGCCTAATGCAGTTTATATAACAAATATCACAAGTGTCCTGCTTTCATATTTTTTTTAAAAGCAGGCAGCACGAGAAGTAACAAAAGATGGGATTCCAGTGCCTGCCAAACGTGGTTTCCAAGCAAAGCATCTCCTTGTCACTTAGTGCCGCTCTGAAAAGGCACAGGCTCAAGAGCTTTCTGACATGCTCAAGGTCTCCAAAGGAAAGCATCGGAGGAGTGCAGACACGAAATGGAGGACGGGTTCAAAGGAAAGCAGCTCTCAGGACCACGATGCGGACGGATACAGGAACCCACAGGCACGATGCTGGGTCACTACAGAGCAGCAGCGGGTTGCAGGGGGCTCCCAGGCTTTGGGGAGAACCGTTCAGACGCTCCCAGCCCCGATCCTCATGGCTGGGTGCAACACGCAGATGGAAATGCGAGTGCCTTACCCAATTAAAAGCAAGGGGTAGGTGATGACTTCTGCCAAGCGAGCTGTGTTGGTCAGCTTTCACCTCCTGATGGTGGAGCAGCGGCAGCAAATGGCCACAAGGCCAGGCAAATGGACTAAAGGAAGAGTCTGAGTACAACTTGGGCTAGTAATACAATAAAAAAATGGGGAAAAACAACTGCAAGCCAAGTATTCCTCCCCCAGCATTAGCTTCTATAGAGAAGAATTTGAGAAATCTGCAGCAGCCACAGAAATACCCGTGGCAGAACACCCTGAGCACACCAGTACTCCAGATGCCAAGAAGAGGCAGCAAACCAGCACTGTGTGTGCCTGCACAGTGCAAGGCACGGCCCTCCCAGCCCTTCTCAGCCATGGAATTCTTGGCTACACCCCTGAGATTTTAGGAAAACAAAACCAGTAAGTCAGGCTCTTAAAGCAAATTCTGTTTATTCCAATTTTTTCTTGTGTTGCTAACAAATCTTCATCCTAGCCTAGGAAAAATATCAGGTAGAAAACATCTCCCCTTTCCTCCCACCCTCCCCACCGCACGCTTTTTTTTTTTTTTAAATAAAGAATCAAAATTTCAAGCATGAGAGACTTTTCTTCCAACACATTTCTGTAATAAAATTAACTCTGTTGTAGATATAAAATGCAGCAGCCACAACCAGAGGATCTGCAACGCTACTCCAAGGCAATTAGTACCCAGAATGAATCAATCGGTTTGTCTGCAAACATAATAAGAAAATACTTAGCACTTACCCAGCACTTTTTATCCATGAATCTCAAAGTGTTTTTTTTACAAAAGCTTAAAATATGGTTTTGGCCTCATTTACAGAGAAGAAAACACCAGCTGGAACAGGAATAGATTTGCCCCCAGTGACAGAACAATTTAATAGCAGAGCTCAGAACAGACCTCTGGTCTCTCAGCCCCAGGTCCAATAATCCATCGTCTGCTGTGCCACGCTCTCTGCTTCACTCGGGATAGCCTGACCCTGGCAAAAGCCCCTACTGCAGAAATGCTGAAGTGCTTTACATTTTTGCCACCTAAAAAAAGATCTAAATGGAGATCTGACAGCCATTTTAACAAGCACTGACGTCCCAGGCCGTGACACCAAGGAGTAAGCCCAGTCTTGGACGGAGCTGCTGAAAGCTTTGGGAAAGAACAGCCTCATACTGAAAGCGTGAACAAACGTGGAAGGGGTGCAGGAAGGAGGTAATTCCATGGTCTACAGTGTGCAAATGATTCTCCATGTGGAGCTTTAATTGAATGTTTGAGGAACAGATCGCAGGATAAAAACCTAAGACCTTGACAAATAGTGTTATTAGGTGGAGAGGAGCCCAGACCCAAAGCACGCGTGGCCTGGCGCCTCCTCTGCCAGCCGTCTTCCGACCTGAAGTCGCTCCTGACAGACCTGAGAAACCAACAGTGCAAACAGCAGGAGAAGAGCAGTGAAATACAGTGCCTTGCCCTAGAACTAAGCTTAGGGGGGCGAGGAGAGGAGAGAAATACCATGAGACCGAGAGTGACGGCTGATTCCAAGGGCCAGGCCACAGCACCCACAGCCCGTTTTGGTCCAAAGATGACACCAACAGGGCCCTCTAAAGCAGGGGTCTCCCACGTACAAGCACCAGATTTCTAAAACCCCCTCTATACCTCCCATGGGATGGCTGCAGCGCCTTCCAGCACACAGTCATAAACCCAGATGTTCATCTACAACCACAAAAACTCCCTATTTAACAGAGGAGGGCAGCCCAGCACCCCCTCCAGCTCACGGGACAGGAAATATTACACCCAGGAGCTTGTTCTAGAGGCAGCAGACACTGCAGCGGTCCGGTCAGCAGCACGCTGAACATCACGCACCAGCCGGTTGTGCTTTGAAGCCTGCCAATGTCCAAAGGGGTTCTCACAGAGAACAGCGTACCCCACGGGGGGAGGTGAGCAACCTCAGTCAACAAACGCAGCTCTCAACTGCAAACCTGCAGCAACGCGCAGTAATTCAGGTCTCCTCCTTCCTTTCTGGGGGAACCCAAATGCTACTAATCCTCCAGGTCCGTTCTCCAGCACACAGGAGGCGCCAGCAGCCAGGTCTCTCTCCTCAGCAGCAGAACCTGCAGATGCCCACCAGGATTTGTCCGTGCTCTGCAGAAAGAAGTCCTCCGACGTGAGCAAGGAGCCGTCGTTGCTCCCCACGCCTCTCCCAGCCACCCACCTTCCTCCTGTGCCCACCTTTTCATAGGCTACAGACACGAGCAGCTGCACTGGCCTCCTGGTGCTCACACACCACCTTCCACTGAGGGGCTTTACGGCTACTAAGGCACAAAAATTAAGTGACTTGCATAAGAGTCAGGAGCACACCTCATCTCTCTCGATCCCGGTGATTTCTCACACCTTTTTTGTTTCCTAACCTCTTGCATATTAAACTCATGTGAGTAGATTGTGTGGATGAGAACAGGGTTTCATTTCCCTATTACCACTGAAGATCCAAACACGGGCAGCTGGATTTTCAACCCTCCCTGTGGCTCCCATCCATTCCCTCCAGGACAGGCTGTTTGTCTTGACAAGGTAGGAAGGGAGCGCTCCACAAACACGTTGCAAAGCTCCGGACTCGCCATCCTCAGACACACAACGGGAGAGCAAACAGACACGCCGCTGGGAAATCACGCGAGGAATCTCAGCTACGCTTTGTTCACCAACAGGAGCAGGGAGCAGCAGCAGCACTCAGCACGGTGGGGACGCCGCAGCGCGAGCAGAGTCAGAAGAAACATCCCCAGGCCTTCAGCTGCTCGCCTCCCCCCAGCTGAGGCTGAGGGATGCAGGCTGGTAGGAGCTCCCGGGTCAGGTTTCTTGAGACGAGGGATGGTTTGGTTTCCTAGAAGGCGCCAGAGCCCGGCTTTGGTGTGTCTGTGGCAGAGGCCCAGACCCGAGGAGAACACTGCCCCGGCCACGCGCCCCGCTACGTGCAGCTGTGCCTCATGTGGAAGTTCACCACGTACTCCGCGTTGGTGCGCTGCACCGAGATGGCGAAGGGCTCGAAGGGGTGGAAGGTGAACGCAACCAGGCGCCGCACCGTGTGGTTGATGGGTCGCCCCAGGAGTCCCGCCTGGATCTCGAACTTCAGGAGGCCAGAATCACGAGCGTAAAATCTGAAAGGAAGGAAAAGTCCATTAGGGCTGTTCCCGGCTATTGACTTCGCCATCTGGACTCTTCACAGAGACAAGAGCCTCGTTCGGGCTCTGGTATCCTTCAGAGGCAGAGGTCCTCAGCTGGGGGTCTGGCTCTTGGCTACAGAGGAAAGCCCCTCCCGGGGCAGCTGGCCTCCCGCTGTCTGCAAAGATTTCTTTTAGTGCCATCAGCGAGAAAACTCTGCCCTCGTTTTGGTGGGGTTAGCTGACCAGTTAGCTGGAGTTAGCAGGATCCAATCCTGCTCAGGGGTGAGAGGTTCCACCTTACACCTCAAACAACTCTGCAGGTCCTTTTAGATCTCCAACAACAACAACAAATCTTTACCAGGATAGCCTGGGTGGGAAGTGCCAGGTGGGCAGCATCCACCAGGCCTCGTGGTAAAGGCAAACAGGAGACGTGTCCTGCTGCTGCCACCAGAAACCTGCCTGCGGGTCCGAGGAAGCTCTTTTGTGCCCCCAAACAGGTGAGCTCAGGAGCACAGCTTCAGCAAGAAGCGAGCAGTGCCAAGGGCATGAGGCAAAGCACGGATGAGACAGACTCGTCTAAAAAGCTCTTCCTTTCTCGAACCTTCTCTGCGCACGAGCACAGGCTCGCTGTGTAGCAGACATTACACCATCACTCTGCATTGCTGGGGGATCAGGAGACTCTGTGCTGACCCCACTCTCCCCAGTACTCCGGTGGAGGTTTCAGGGATTTGGTACCTTCACCAGGCAGCCGAGCTCCAACTGACAGGGCTCAAATCCTCCCTGCAGCTGCCTCAGTTCTTTAGACCATTTTTTTTCCTCTGCTCTTTCAGTTACAGGAACAGAATTGCCATTTTGCCTCCCAGCCATTTCCTTTTCCACCAGCGCTTTGTGGATGTGGGTATTTTGCATTTTTCCTCTGGTTTCAACTCGGAGAATGCTTTTAATATTAGAGCACATTTCTCTCCCCCCCCTCCTCCCCATGCCAGCAAGCAATACGAAGCACTCTGCTTTCAGCCTGGAAAGAACAGGTGATGGCAGATAGAGGCGATGCTGTTTCAGGAGCAGACACACTCCACGTTTTAACAGCACAGCCTATTGAGATCCTCATGTTCTTCCTGGAGGGCCACTCTCCTCTCCCTTCCTCTGAATCGAAGTGCTAGCCAGCCCTGCCTGAAAATTGCACACAAGAACCCAGCAAGAGAGTCACAATCTTGGTATTTGGCTTTTCAAAAAGCCCTTTCCCTCCTACACAAGGCTGGGTATGTGGAGGGTCATTCTTTAAATAAAGCACAGTCCCTGGTCTGCTCCTCTCTCTCCCCAATTCACAATAATTTACTACTCAAGATGAAGCTCCCTGTAATCTCAAAGATGTGTTCAGTTTGGTATTTTTAAATCTATTTTTAAAAGTGCTCTGCAATCAGAGGCCATTTCCATGGGCTCTCACTCTGGGGATAAATTAGGCACTGCAATATAAAATTGTATGTCAACAGAAACAGCAAGACCAGCCTTTTCAAACTGTATGAAAATGGAAGATTTATCTGCAGACCAATTTTTTTGGTTAAATGGCTCCTTCCTAGCCATCTAGATGGATTTTAGAGACCCCCCGCTAGAGGTAAAGCTGTATTAGAGCCTCTTCCTCCCAAGGCCCACCATTTCACCCACTGAATGTCTCTTCAAGCCTCCTGAAAAGACGCTGGAAGATGGCAGAGATGGGGAACCTAAAGCTCTGCCCTCCCGAGAGCAAACCACCACTGGTCTCTCGAGCAGCCGGAGATGAGGGTTGAACCTACCAGGACACGGAGAGGCAGCAAGGATTAAAGTAAGGATTAAGGGGAGACCACGCACGGAGGTGCTGAAACCGGTGTGTAAAAGGGGTGGAGGCTTTCACATCATGGCCATCCTGCTAGGATGGATCACAACTATGGATCACAACTGATCCTAACACCCTCGGCTGCTGGAGGGTTTTACACTTCAGCCAGTCGCAGGGCTTAGGTTACAAATCCCGCCGCCCCTCATTTCCAAGCTCTCTAACCTCAACGGGCGGCTGCATGACTTTATTAATCCCTTTGTTTTGCAGGTGAGAAACGCAGCAGCGCGATTTCAGCCGCTGAATGGTTAAGGTTAGCACCTCGCCTTCTCCTTACTTCCCCAAAACCAGCAGCCCCGCCGCTTTCAGACCCTATTCAGGCCCTAATTGACTCTGCACAGCTCCAAGCTTTGAAAGGGCTGGCGCTGAACCGCCGCTCTGCTCAGGGGAGGGAGGAAAGGTGGCACTTGGCTTTGTTTACTACAAAGCCGGTAACTGCAGCAAATGACTGCGGCTCCGCTCCCTTTTGTCTGCAGGAGATGGAAGCAGGTTGGCGCTGCCAGACAACCACTGCCCCGCAAGTTTTCCCAACTCAGACAAGGGGGAAAGGGCAGGCTCTCCGCAGATAGCACGGAGCCGGAGAGTAAAACCAAATTATACAGGCAGGGGGAAAAAAATTATTAATTAAATATACATAATTTGGGAATTGAGAGCGCAGGAATAATCAGAGGTTCCCCGCCACCTGAGTCAGGGCCAGGGAGACATGAAGCCCGGTTTTGATGAAAATAAAGTTGGGAAAGCGGCCAGAACGGTCTCCCTAGGCTGCCGGAGCCCCCAACATGTGGGCAATCGCTAAACAAAGCACTTGGAGATTGAAGGCTCTCTTTGTTTTTAGAGCATAGGTTCATTTCCCTTTTGTGGGACTCTGAGTGGAAGGACTATTCTGCCTGGAGAACTCAGTCCCTTTGATTTGAGCCTTTCAGGCTGGAGAGATGCTGGATTTTTAAGCGCTACTACTTGCAGCCATGGCTGCAGCCAACAAAAAGAAACAGCCGTGGTGTTTCTGCAAGAAGCACTGCAAACCTCCTCATTCTCCAGCCTGGAGTTATTCCTGCTGCCAGCATCGAAGACTCAGACGTAAGAGGCACAGAACAGCTCTTACACCTGGCTAAACTCCCACCACAGAAACTAATTTCCTATAGATCATAGAAAGAAGGGGAGCACGAAGAGGAGTGCAGCTTTCAGGGTGAGAAACGTAAACAAGGCAAGTCTGAAAATAGCAAAATCAATATGAGAAGCATTATGAATAACACCTAACCCGGCTGATATTTTATTCATAGGACAAACCAGCCGATCCTCACCAGCTAACCCTACGTGCTCAAAAGGAATCCCTCCAGCACAGGAAGGCAGGCATCCAGAACCACGTTGGGCTGCAATAAAAGGAGGAACAAGAGCATTCGTATGGAAAAGGCTCAGGCAAGGTAAGAGATCACAAGGAGAGATGCCAAACTTTGTGGGACTACTGAAACAAACGCTGTGCTCTAAGGATGTCAAAAGAGAAAAGCAACTCATCTACTTGGTCTTCCTGCAAATTTGTCACCACACGGTGATTTAGCAGAGGTGATTTAGCTCCTCCCACACTGCTCTCCTCGCACACATCTCCCTGGCCCGTTCCGTACCTTATCGGGTGATCGCCGCAGGTCTTGGGACGCTCCATGACTGACACCCACTTGTCGTCATAGCTGAAAAGGGAGAGGTCGAGGTAGGGGCTGCCGCTGTAGGACTGGGCGCTGATGGGGAGCTGGCCCAGCAGCCTCCGCACAGCCTCCGTGTGCCCTCCGTACTTGGCGTTCACAATAGTGTCTTTGAACCTGCAGCAGAACAAGAAGGGTTTACTCACAAAGGCCCCGGGTGAGAGGCACAGCTTAAACAAACTAAGGAGGAAAACCGAGAGAGAAAGAGGAACGGCAGCAGTGTAAGAACCACGACAGTTCCCTTCGAATGGTGCATCACGGTGATTCAACCACCAGCCAGTTCTGGTGACCTTTTCCTCCTCCCTCACCGTTACTGTTTCTGCTCTCAACGTCCAAACTGAGAAGGACGAGGCTGTGCCTATCCACGAGGCCTGGCCCCAGCTGCTCCACAGCACAGGAAATGAACGGGATCAGAACCAGGGAGAGGTGGATTAGCAGCTTATCAGTCAATCCAAGTTTTACCGTGAAGCCTGTAAACAGCAGCAGCAGAAGCCGGAGGGTTGCACAGTAACAGTTGAGCCCTTAAGGTTGACTCGAGAATCCCCCTCTCTCTAGCCACAGCGTTTGAAACACGTAAAGGGAGAAACCTGAGATGAGGCAGAACCTTGGAGAGAAGCATAAAGCTCTTCAGAAACAACAGTGTGCTGGAAGTTCTTCCTGGTGGAGAGACTAACGCAGGCTGGATTTCTCTTTCCAAATATAATTTGAACTTTCCACAAGCAAAGGAGAGTCAGATCAGCTGCACGAATGGCAGACACCAGGGACAGTGAAAACCTTCCCCCTAGGCCAGAAACACAGCCAGAAGCCAGCTTGCTGTGCCTACAGCACTGTTACACGTTGCTGCTTAAGCTAAACACTCCTGTTACAGGTTCTTAGAGCCAGGTGGATGAGCAGATTCTCCTCTTTATTTCAGCACAAGGCAGGAATTGTTCTGCAGGTACCTGCAGTAAGCTCTCTCATTCTCTCTTCCCCCCAGGCAATACGGAATTCACGACAGGGAGCTCTAAAAAGTTACAGGCAGCCAACTGCCTTTAACTTATGGGACACGAACCTAAAATCAGCCGAAGCTTCGTTCCCCTTAGTGACTGCCAAGTGCTTTGGATGATGTCAAACAAGTCACTAGAAGAACAAAACACCCTGAGTCACATAAAAACATATTCCACAAGAAATAACACTCTGCCTCATTAAAACCACATCAGACTGTTAAAGCACATTCTAGAAACCTTGGTTATTTTGGTATTTTGCTCGCTTTTCACTACAGCTTTAGGCAGATCAGCTTCCTTCCCCCGAGCAGCGTCTGACGAGAACCACGAGCTGTTTACTGATGTTACAGAACGCAGTTTGCTGCACACTAAATTTAGAGAAGGGCACTTGGCAAAATACATCCAAATAGATGATGTAGCATCTTGATAAAACCTTATCTGCAGGGCTCGAAGCTACCGCTTCAATAACCTCCAGAGGAGTTACTGCTCAAGGAGTGCCAGCCACATCTTGCCCTTAAAATTCCTTTCCCTTCTAAGCACCGAATTGCCACTGCCTTTTCCTTCCTGCACAGATATTGCAAAATACAAGAGCAGCTGCACGAAGCTGCAAGCTGAACCGCCTCCCAGCCAGGCTCTTGCACCCCTCAGGGCCTGAAGGAGCTGCTTTTCTCGGGGTCCTTGCTGTTATTTGATACTAGCCTTCAGCTGGCGGGGGGCAGCGCGTGCCTACACGGTATAAAGCATGCTCCCAGGGGCTCACCGGCGCTGGATCTGCCTGGCAAAGTTGTTGCTGGACGCCGAGCAGGGGAACTGGACCGCCTCGCTGTGCAAGGTGGCGTTCCTGAAGAGGTCGCAGAAGTTCTCGAACAGCTCCAGCAGCTCGTCCGACGTGTTCTCAAACACGGCGATGACCTCGGTGCTCACCATGTTGTACACGACGAAGAACGAGGGCTGGGGAGAGAGGCAGAGGCAGCGGTTACCCCAGGGGAGAGCTGTCCCTTCCTGCTCCCCGGGTGACATCCCGGACCCTCTCCAAATTTCTCTGCAGTGCAGGAGAATCCCACAGCCCCACGGTAATCCCTTCTGCTACCCAAATGCCTCAGCAGGTCCCAAATTACCCGCCTGCTAACTGTGATGTGATTACACATGGAAAAAAACCTGGATGGACTTCCAGTTCTTCCCCCTCGAACTGGATGTCGGTATTTCCCTCTCTCTCTGCCCTCTACCAACTCCAAAATTCTTTCTGAAGTGCCAAATTTAATTTCCATTCCTGCTGACAAACTGATCTCAAACCCATGCTAGCCGGCAACAAATTATTTTTTTTCCTTTATGCAGAGAAACGATTTGCTTCTCCCTTCTTAACGCTGCCGCCACACAGAGATGAGCCTTTTCAGCGCGCCGCAGCACTGCCGACAGAGTTGTGCCCTCCAGGTACCCTGCTGGCACAGAAATGAAAATCTGAGAGGCATTAATGACAGCTTTTTAACATCGGCGCTCCCGTGCAAGAAGCCCCAGGCACTGTGCTGCAGACGGGCAGCGTTTTGCAGGAGGAATGAGCCAGAGGCGGGGAGAAAACGTGACATTTGTACCAGCACGGCTGCACCCAGGGGAAGACATCCCCATCCCCTGGGCATCAACGGTGCTGATTTCTTGGATAGAAGAGGGCTCAGATCCCAGCACCCCAAATTCAGAGCCTGCCCCTGCTTCGCAGGAACTAATTCCCCTGCTACATGCACGTATCTGGTAAGTCTCCTGCTCACAAAGGCAGTTTGTGAAGGCTTCGCCTCCCGCTCCCGAGCAACGCCCAGCGATGACAGCAGGCGCGGTGCCCACCCCACCCGTCCGTAAATATCACCAGGTTTGTTTGTTTTACGGGCCCAAAATTGCTCACACAATCCGGCCCCCACGCGCTGCAGGAGGAGGTTACTCACTGAACTGCTGCCCGAGGAGAGGGAAGCCCTCCTGAAATACAGAGAGACAACGCAAGGAGACAGCAGGAGGAGAAACTGGTTACAGCTTTGGAAATCGCAAGGGGTGTCCTGCAGTAAAAAGGTGCCTTTGCCAGTTTAACACAGAGGCACCAACAGGCTGCCCTTAACGGCAGGAATCTCTCTCACCGCATTTCAGCAGCACCTGGGACAGGCAAAGCACCCTCACAGCATGCAGAGCAGGAGCTGAGCGCTGCAAGAAGCACCCAGCAAGGCTAAACCACGAGCCTACAACAACAGCCCCCAGGCTACGGATCCACGGCACGCGATTAAAGATCTTGGGAGGCTCGGCGCAGACCTTGGCAATAGAAACAAGCTCCAACAGCAGCTTCCTCAGCCTCCCTGGCAGAGAAGCCTAAAACAGGAGCAGCCTGAAATCAGATTAAATTTGTGTTCTTGTCTGATAGAAGAAAGACAAACGGGAGCTTTAGGCATTCCGTGACGAGAGCTTTCCTCAGGAAGCCCTAATAAAGAGCCGAAATGCAGGCAGGTCAGCTCCGCATCTGGAATTAGCTTCTGAAAGCAACAACAAACAAAATGCTTTGTCCTCAGCAGAAAACACACAAACGGCACAAACAAGCCCAAATTCCCGTCTAAAAGGGACCTTCAGGTGAAGCGAGTGGAGGACACGCTGCAGCAAATCGGGCACAGAAGCCTCAGTGAGCACGGCAGAGAGCCTCAAACCAGCACTGAGGTGAGGTTTAGCCTCGCCCATTCTCTCCCAGAATAACTCCCTCCAAACAAAAACACAATTTAAGAGGAAAATATGGAGGACAATTCGAGAGGAAAAAGAGGAAGGACTTCTTAGTCATTCTCCGGGGTGAATGAGGCCGAGGGACCTCACAGAGAACGACCGCCTGTTTCTGCTGGAACTGGCAAAGATGGGGAGGGAGGGACAGGTGTGGAAATAAAACCAAGCACCTAGGGCACAGATCAGCACTGGAGATTTAAGATTTCTCGCTAAATACCTTCAAACATTAAAAAAAGCACAAATTAAAGGAGCAGGCTAAGTTAAGATGTAAAAGACCTGGCTCGGTTTCAGTGTTACTGGGTTTTTACTGGGTTTCTGAGCTAGCAGTGGAGAAAGGACGCTCAACCCACAGGACTGCGAAACGTCTGGAGGGCCTCGGCACTGCCGGGGCTGCATTTGCCCTCCTCTGACTTCTTCAGAACTAAGAGGAAAGGAGAAGCAACTGGGACATGAGCTCGATTTAAGAGCTGCTACCCCAACTGGGAGAGATCATAAATGCTGTCTCTGGTAGAAGCTCGAAAGAGTAAGTAAGTAGGCAGAGCAGAGAAGGTAATGCTACTGGGGGAAAATGGAGACCATTATGTTTGAAAACCATGCTGGGAAATACAGGAGAAAAGGGGGAGAGTCTGCAATAAAAGCGCATCACATGAAATAACAGCTAAAAAATCAGCTGGGGATTTGGGAGGGGAAGAGCATCCACGAGCACGGGGAAGAATCCCTGGAGAAAGGGGACTCAGAAACCACCTCAGATCTTCTCCCTCTCACTTTGAGTCGAGAAGGGTGCAGTGAAATCACGAGAGCAAAAGACAGCGACGTTATTTGATACCAGAGGCGTCAAACGTTCACAAAAGAGCGAAGCAACGGGGTCCTAACAGCTCCTGCACAGAGCATTCAGAGGCTCAGGTAAGGCACGCGGCTCACAGCGCCCGCAGGGGGCAGGCAGTACCTGCGAAGGATCCGTCACCCGCAGCGTGACCACGTCTTCGCTCGTGTACTTGATGAAGAGGTGGTTCTCGTCCAGCAGCTGCATCTTCCACATGCGGAGCTGCCTCAGCTGGTCGAAGTACTGGAAGAACCTCCTCTTGGCGATGGCGCTGCCGTCCTGCTCGGCCCTCCGCCACAGGTACACCAGCAGCCGGTGCTTCAGGGAGTTGATGAAGGGCTCCTTGTAGGGGTTCGCCATCCCCGTCTGCGTGTCCCGCTGCACCTCGGGGTACACGGCGGAGAGGGTGAGCAGGTCGTCCTCGTAGCAGAAGCGCCCGATGGTCCGCACGTCGATGAAAGTCCCCTCGGGGGTGACCTGGAAGACGTGGATGGTCTGCTGCTGCACGGAGAGGATGGCCAGGATGTTCTTGTAGAGGTAGAGCCCCTGGTTGTGCGACAGGATGACCTTGTCGCACTTGAAGGTCCGCGTGTCGCACAGCCTGCCCGTGTGGAGGTCGATGATGTGCAGGGAGTAATCCTCCAGCGGGGAGCGGGGGTTGGGGGTGACCGACTCGCTGTTGCGGTAGACCTCGAAGAAGGGCGGGTGGGGCTCCTCGGGCAGGTAGGCGGCCGAGCCCACGATCACGTAGCGGCAGTCGTCGGTGAACAAGCTGCACTCGCGGTTGAGGTGCTCCCCGTTGGAGGCCACGTTGGTGATGTGCAGCAGGACGAAGAAGCGCTCGAAGAGCCGCCCGCGGATGTTGACGGCCCGCTGGTCGTTGCCGTTGGCCAGGATCTCCCCCTCGTAGCCCTGCAGCAGGTCCTCGGCCGCCTGGCAGCCCTGGTACTCGTAGATCTCCAGGGAGGTCTGGTCGGAGGAGAAGGCGATGAAGTAGCGGCCGTCGGGGGAGAACTTGCGCAGGAAGCAGGGCGGCTTCTCCACGTTGACCACGGTGAAGTTGGGGAAGACGTTCTGGTGGAAGACGCGCACCTGGTGCCAGTGGCTGCCGGCTTTGCCCGAGCTGATGCGGCGCCGCTCCAGCCGGTGGATGACGTTCTGGTTCTGGATGCGGCGGGGCCGGATGGTGGGGGCCTCATGGTCCATGGCCAGCGCCCTACCGCATCCTCGCCCCGCCGCCAACCGGGGCACAACGGGGCTGGGGAGGGGGAGCACCGGGAGGGGGTCTGGGGGGGGACAGGGACAGGGACAGGGCCGGGGGGGGGCTGAGGAGGGACCGGGGCTGAGAGGGGCACCGGGGGGGGGGGGGGCGCTGAGGGGGAGGCGGCCACGGGGAGGGCCCGGGGGGGCAGCGGGGCCCGGCCGCGGGTCTGAGGGGAACCGAGGGGAACCGGGGGGGTCCCGGGGGGTTCCCAGAGGGTCCCGGGGGGGTCCCGGGGGTCCCGGGCCCGCCTCAGGCCGCGCTCACCGCCGGGCCCGCCTCCGCCGCTCACTCTATGGCCGCCGCCATCTTTCCGCCACGGCGGCGGCCGGAGGGCGACGGCCCCGCCGCCCGCTTCCGCTTCCGGTCGGTGGAGCAGTGAGAAAGGCCCGGGCGGGGTAGAGCGTCCTCAGGGGGAGGCACAGCGCCCCCTGGCTGCGGGAGGAGAGACCGCCATGGCTGGGCAACCCCAAAGCTCTGCACCCCATAACGGGGCACCCCCATAACTCGGCACCCCATAACCCAGCACCCTGATAACCTGGCAGCCCCATAACTGGGCATCCCGAAAGCCCTGCACCCCAGTAACCAAGCACCCCCACAACCCCGCACCCCAATATCTCTGCACCCCAATAACTCGGTACCCCAATAACCCGTCCCCCCCATAGCCCCGAGCCCCAATAGCCACGTACCCCTGCAGCCCTGCACCCCTCTAGCCACGTACCCCTCTAGTCCTGCACCCCTATAACCCCGCACCCCCAAAAGCTGCAGCCCCCTGTGCCCACCCCACACCCCTCATCCTTCACCGGGGGGCTCAGGGGACCCCAAGATCCTTTTGGTGTCCCCTCACTGTGAGCTCCACCAGGAGCTGGGTGCTCCAGGGGGTGCTGGGGCCGTGTCCCCCCCATGCAACGTGGCACCGATGTGTCCCACTGCATGCCAACGCAGTGCACCCCGCTTCTCCGCGGTGTTTTTTGGGGTTGTGCCCCCCCAGTCCCATAAATTGGGCTTGTCCCCAAGCAAACGGGGTCCCTGCAGAAGCTCGGGGATGGGGACAGCAGCGGCCAGGCGGTGGCATTAGTGCCACGGAGCTGGGGACACCCGGCCTCACCTGGCACCCGAGCGCAGCCAGAAATGGGGCGCCTCACCCCAAAAAGCACTCGGTGGCATCCCCACAAAACCCTGGGGACGTCACCCCAAGCAGCGTTATCCCCTGCGACAGGTTGTAGGGGATCTGTAACCCCTGCACCCCATAACCAGCTGGGGAAAAAGGGCTGGGGGCACATAGGGTCCCTCTCCAGGCCCTTTATGGCCGAGCACCGGGGGCCTGATAAAATCCTACACCGAGCGGCCTCGGTGCCTCCCTTTGTCTCTCTCCCCCCCCCCATGTAATTAATTGGGCTCCACCTTAATAGGATCAAACTAAATACCGAGGAGCATCCAACCGCACGGCAGCTGGCAGGAAAACAACCCAACCCGCACACAGAGAGAGAGAGAGGCGGCTGGACGGACAAAAGGGCCATTAATAGGGCAGCAATTAGCGCTCCCCGGCTAATAACTTCATCACCGCAACCTCCCCGCGGCCAGCACGCTCCCCTGGCGGGGACGGGCTCGTTAATTAGCAGGGATGGGTTTTATGAGGCCTCACCTGGCCGAGGCTGGGGGCAAACCCCACTCCTGGGGCTGTAGGGTGGGCCCCTGCAGGCACCCCGAGCTGGGAGAAGGGCTCGGGCACGGGTAGGGTTGGGAGGAGGTGGGATTGGGGCGGCTGCTCTGCTTTTTTGGGGGTTTTATCCAGCCTCCAGCTGCAGGTGGCTCCCAGGTGGGTTTTTGGGGGGGTTTAGTGGAAAATGCCATGAGGAGAGGGCTGGTGGTGCAGGGAGAAGGGCTGAGCTGGGGTTTGGGGGCTGTGCTGGGGCTGCTCTCCTCCCCGATGCCGTTTCATGGCACGTTTTTCCCCAAAACGGTGCTCGCTCCCAGCTCGGCACAGCACCGGGGCTCCTGCCGTGGTGGGGACAGGGACACGCGGCCGTCACTGTCCTCACCTCGGGGAGCCCTGGGGACAGCAAACCCAGGGCCCCCCGCTTGGCTGCTCGGGGTGGCATTTAGGGGAAGGGCCCTGGGGCATGGGGGTGGCTGGGAAAACCCCAAAAGTTTGTGCAAACGGCCCTGCTCCAGATCCCAAATGCGCACAGCTGTGGGTTAGCACCCGAGAGCTAGGAAGGGCGCTCGGGGGCTTGGTGTTAATCCTGGGGAAACCTCTCCCGGGGGTGTTTTCTCCGTGGGAGGGAGCTGGGGGGGCTCCTCCAGGAGCAATCCCCGCTGGCGGTTGCTTTTCCTTGGGAAACGAGCCGCCTCTGTGGGGTTTTTTCCCTGCACCCCAGTGATGGGCAGCGGCACGCTTCGCCCGGGGCACCCCGCTTGGGGTGGGTGCTGCGGGGGCACGGGGGGAGCCCAGGGCAGGCAGGCAGGCAGCAGAGGTCTCCGTTTTTTCTTTTTTTTTCTTTTTCCAAGCTAAAAAATAAAATTTAATTTGATATTTAGCTCTGTCCCAGGCCTGGAGGGGAGACTTCGTGAACGGCTGCAGACCCTCGCAGCCCCTTCCAGGGGTATCTGGGCGCACATCTGATGGGACACGGGGCCCGCCTGCTGCCAGGGGGGACTTTTTGGGGTCAGACAGACCCCAAGCAGGATCCCCCGTGGGGTGCCACCCCCGTCACCCCCCCGTGGGTGCCCATTTGCGGCGCGCTGCCATTTGCAGGCAGTTGCCATGGGTGCCCGGGGACTTTTGCTGTGGAGGGGGATGGCGCCTCTCTCTCCCCCCCTTCCTCCTCCTCCTCCTCCTCCTCCTCCTCTTCATCCCTCCCTCCCGATGACGTCATGGATGACCACGGTGGTGACAGGGCCACCTGTGGGCTGCTGAGGGGTTTAAAGAGCCAGGCTGCGGCGGCGACGGGAGCCCCGGCTATTGTCTGCGCCCCTGGCAGCGGGGGGACGCGCAGCCCCCAGACCCCACACACACACATACCCCCCCCATCCGTCCATCCACCCCATCCATCCCACCCCACCCCATCCATCTCATCCCATCCCATCCCACCCCATACAACCCATCCCATTCCATCCCACCCATCCCCACACCACCGCCGCCACCGCAGCTCCCCCGGTGCCATTGCTCTCCGAGCCGCTTCCCGCTCGGTTTTAGGGCCACCAAGGCTGGGCTGCTGCCCCTACAGAGCTCCCTCCAAGGTAAGGCTGCGCTCCGTGGCCCCCGCAGCCCCCTCAGACCCTGCTGCAGCCCCCCACCCGCTGGGCCCAGCTCTGACAAAGGGGTCGCTCCGTGCCACCGAGGGGAGGTGGCAGGGCGCTGTGCCGGGACCCCCAGCCCGCAGCCCCCCGGGAACCCGCTGGGATCCAGCCTTAAGGATGCTCCCACCGCCTCCCTGCCCTCCCCTCGCCTCCCTGCAGGGCACGGGGATTATTCCAGAAGACAGGGCAACCCCTGGGACAGCGGGCACCCCGGGGTGGCAGAGCCCCGCTGCCCCCGAGGGCCGTGATGCCGTGTTTTGGGCAGCACCGGGCTCCCTTCGCCTCCACACTGGCTTTCCCCGAGCACCCCTGCGGGCACCCAGCTCTCACCCCCTCGGCCAGGCACCCACCTTCCTCGCGTGGCACCCCTGGGGGCATCTCCTTGTCCCCGGCACTGTGCCACGCACCCGGGGCTCCGAGCCCCGAGGGCTTTGCTGGGTGCCAGTGGGTGCTGCGGGAGCCACGGGCACGGTGAAGGAGCAGGGGCAGAGGGGCTGCGTCCTCCCCCGGGCTCTGCCCGGTCCCCAGGGTGGTGGCATTGTGTCCCGCTGTCCTTCCAGCAGGTAAGTGCCCTCGTTCCGGCTGCGGATGTCGGCGCCGCTTGGATGTGCGGGGTGGAAAAAGGGTCCGGGAGTGGCTGAGAGCACAGCGGGGTGGGGATGCACGCATGGGGACGGGCACCTTCCCTCCTGGTGAGGCTAAGGGCACGTCCCACCCCAGCAGGGACCGTGCAAGTCAGCAAACTCCTCACCTGGGCACCTTGGGGGTCCCTGCGCCCCCAGCCCGCCTCTCCCTTGGGTGCCAGGGGGGTAGAGCTCCACGGGGGCTGTGTTGGATCCCATGTTGGTGGCCTCGGAGGGGTGGCAACTGGGCAAACCCTGCGGCTAGTCCTACCCTGGGCTGCCCCTGCAGCCTTCCGGGGGCAGGTATCGAGGCAGACGGGGATGAGGAGCGTGGTGGATGCGTTGCCCAGCCTTGAGAAACGGGGTAAAAACCACTGCCCGGCCAAGGGGGCCGCGCGGAGAGGAGGCGGCCGCGGGGCTCTCTGCGTGCTGCTGCGGCGGCGCTGGGGTGCGAAGGAAGGAGCCGTGGGGCCTTTCTGCACGGAGCCTGGCAGAGGATGAGGAGGGCTTGGGCTGGGCCTGGGTTTGGAGTGGAAGAGGCAAAAAAAATTGTCGGATGGGTGGGAATCTCACCTGGGAGCTCACAGGTCCTGCAGCGGCCGAGCAGTCATGAGCAAATGCGCCAGGCACCCTCTGCTTGCCCCCCCGTGCGTGGGCAGGGGGTAATTTTAGGGGTTAATTAGGACATAGTGCATGTGCGAGGGGCTGGAGTCGAGCCGAAAAGACCCGCGGTCTGTCTGGACAGGCACGGAGCGGGCAGGGAAATACCACGGGCAGGAGAAGTTGTGGGGTGGTGGCTGGCCACGACAGCTGCTCCAGGGATGCCGATGCCTCGCTGAGCTTTCGCCGCCCCAAAATCCTGCGAGAGCCCGTTCCCGGTGCGACCAGGGGAGCGTGTGCGTGCGTGAGAGCACCCAAACACGCACCCATGCACACGTGCCGTACCCAAATACGTGGCAGCGCTCAGCAGCACCGCCGTGTAAGCTGGGTGCGCTCCCCGGCCCTACAAACACAGCCTGCAAACGCCGCTCTCCGCTCCCACAGGGAACCACTCGGTGCTGGTGGCAGACAGCGACGCCGTGGCTCGGGCTCTTCTTTGCCTCCTGTTTTTGCGGCATCCTAAATCCTGCTCCGTAGGCTGCAGCCCAAGATGGTGCCTCCGTATGGGGCCAAGCGCAGCAGGCGAGGTGGGGACCTTGCTGTCACTCGGCTGGGCACGAGAGAGGCAGAGCTGAGGCTCGATGCGTTTCCTCCCCGGGCTCTGCTCGCTTCCCCAGGAGCTCAGCATAGCCAAGCAACGTGGCAGCGGGATGACAAACCCCAGAAGTTGCACCCCACAAATCCTGTCGGTGTCTCTGCCCCTGCCAGAGGGTTGCAGGAGCGAGGTGCTGGCTGGCTCTCCCTCCACGGGGCTGTTGCGGTGTGCCTGCAGCAGGGTTCAGGGCTGCGCACCCCAGCCTGGCAGCGTGGGGTGTGGGGAGCAGCGCCCGTGGCACGGCCTCGGGGGTCTCCAGCCAAAGGGTCTCATTTTGGGAGCGGCTCCCGCAGCGTCCCGGTGTCTTGCCAGTTTGGGGTCTTAAAGCAGCTCCCCGGTAGGAAGCCCCAAAGGCAGGGTGCACAGCTTGTCCCCGCACAGCTCCCCTGCTCTCCTCCCCAGGGGCTCAGCACAGGGGACGGAGCCAAACCTTGGGGGCTCTGGGGACAGGACGGAGCCCCGAGCATCCCTCTCCTCCTCCCCATCCCCACCTCACCATCCCCGGGCCATCTGGCCACGCTCATCCACCTTAAACAAACGCTGGAGCCTATTATCCAGCCCTGCCTTCCCCTTCCCCCCCCCCAGACAGATGGAGGCTGAGCGCGCCCAGAGCCCCGGCCCGCAGCATTCATGTGCGTGAATGAGAAAATTGAATTATTTATGGCCACGCGAAGCAGGCTGGCGGAAAGGACTCCATTACGTGGCGAGTACCTGTTGCTATGGAGCCGGGGCTTCTCCCCCTCGCCCGCCCGGCCCCAAACACCCTCCGCATCCCTGCCTGTCCCCATCCCTGCCCTCGTCCCCTTGGGATGCTGGCTGGAGTAGCGGGATGCCCAGCTCCGCCGGGACGCCGACCTCTCCAAAATCCTCCTGCATTGCAGCCGCTCCCCGGGGCTGCCAAATCCTGCAGCGATGCTCAGAGCGGTGCCGGGGCATCCCCGCTGCTGCTCCTTTCCCAAACCCTCCTCGACCAGCAGCGAGGGTCCCGGGGGCACCCTCGGGATGGGACCAGCTCTGGGGGTGGTGGGAATGGGACCTGGCAGCCCCCGCTCAGCGCAGGGACTCCCGCTCCTCCCGGGAGGCTCTGCAGGGCTAAGAATAGCCTCCGGCTCCGCTCCCGGAGCTGAGTGGGCTCTGCCGGGCTCGGAGGAATAAAAAGCAGGCAAACGCTTATTTTAGGCGCTGCAGTCTCGGCAGCTGTGACTCTGGTACACCCAGGGAGCAGCCTCGCGGAGGGTTTACCCCACAGCCAGAATACAGATGGCCAAAATCCCACCCGGATCCCAAGCTCCCCGTGAGCCCCTTTCCATCCTCCTCCCTGCTGGGGGGGCTCCCACCCCTCCTGGTCTCAGGAGTGCCTTTCCCCAGCTCCCCGCCTTCACCTCCTGCTCTGGCTGGTGGAACCCCACTGAGATATTTAGGGTTTGCTTGGTGTCCCGAGATGTGCCCTGGCCAAACGAGACAGACAAACCCCACAGATATCCCTGTGGCCGAGCCAGGCATCTATATGGGATGCTTGGGCATGGGGCAGGTGTGTGCTGGGGGCAGCCCCCACACCAAGGGGGGGAAGCCGTGGGTCTGCCTGGCTCCCCTCGCCCCCGAAAATAATAAAAAAAAATAATAAAAAAAATAAAAACCCACAAGAAAAAGCTAATTGTTGCCATGGCTACGCCGAGTGGCCTTTCTCCGCGTCATCCTCGTCGCTGCTGTCACAAGGTTAAGGCGGTGGGGAGCGGGGGGGGGGCCGTGTTTTCTTGGGGAAAACCATGGCAACAGCCACTTCTATGGGAGCAGCTGCGGCCGTGGGGAAGGGGCCGGGGCGCACGGTGCCAGCCGAGCTCGGAGATGGGGCTGGCGGCTCTGTGAGCCGTGGGGCAGGAAGGGGAAGGGGGTTTCTGGGGCTGCTGGCCATGGGGAGCAGGGAAATTGATGCTTATCCCACAAAAATGTACTAGGGAAAGGCCCTGGTGGCACAGTTTGTATGACCACGGTGTTGGTGGAGTCAGCACCGGCCCCAAAAGGGCCTCCCGCAAGTGGTGCGGCCTCTCCTGCTGCTGGGGCCAGCTGGGAGGGAGCACAAGCAGGGTTTTGGGGGCTGAAGGACCCTAAAAGAGCCGTCAGGGCCACAGGGGTGTCCTGTGGGGTGCTGGGCACGGAGGGGCCCATGCTGGCCAGGCTTCGCCCCAGCCCGCAGGCCCGCTGAGGTGCTGGTCCCAGCTGCAGGCTCCGTGCTGGCTCCCATTGCCACACGGAGCTGGGAATTATCTCTCTTTGCAAGGCAGACTCTTAATTAAGACCGTTTCCCTGAAGGAAGCCAAGATGGAGAGCTTCAATTCTCGGTATTCCAGCGCTTTCTGGCGTTCGTTTCCACACCAATTAGGGCACAAATTAGTCATCCGGAGTGCAATTCAGTCCCTGTGCTCGGGGGAGGCTCCTCAGCACGCGTGCCGTCCTCTTCCAGGGACACGGGTTGCAGGTGCGGGCACGGTGGCCTCGTTGGGGACAGGGTAGGAACAAGCTGGGACCCCAGGAACCAAAATCTCCATGGGTTGGGGTCTCTGAGGGGTCCCCATGGGCTGCGGGCACCTCTCCTTGGCTGTGCACGGCCCTACAGACTGCGGGGCCACGACGCTGAGACGGGGACCAAAAGGAGCAGCTGGAGAATGAGCCACGGGCAGCACGATGGGAAGAGAAAGAGTGGAGGAAGAGAAAGGGCCAGGCTGATCCCCAGCCCCTTCTGCAGAGCCTGTGATCCCCGATGGTGCTGGCAGGGAAGGAAAGATCCCAGAAATCATTTTTTTGGGCTGGTTGATGAGCGGTCAGCGCTGTCCCTCCGACAGCTACACCACCAACAAACTCTCTGAGTGCAGAGGGAATTGAGAATGAGACTCGTTGCTCTGCACCCCGGCGCAACAGCATCCCAGCCCTGCAAGAACTGGCAGAGAAGTGTGCTCTGATGGCAGCTGAGCTCTCGATCTTGGTATTTCTGGGTCGTGACGGCCTCTCCGCACCGCAAGAGCACAGCGAGCTCCCTCGTGCCCCATGAGCACGGCCACCACGCCGCTTGTGGCCCTCGCCCTGTGGCAGCCTGCCCCGTGCCCGCTCCAGCTCCTTCCAAACGGCACCGAAACCCCGCCGGGAGCCGCCTGCTCCTGGGGCATGCCCTCCTACCCCCCATTAGTTAGTGGTTGTCTTAAGCACTGAAGCATTTGTAGCCTTATTCCTCCTAATCCTGCCTAATGTAGCTGTGGCTGTCCTCATTAGCCACGTAATTGTCGAGCAAACACAAAACAGGCCCTGACACAGTCGAAGGAAATTGGTTTAAAAATACAAACCGGCATTCTCGGAGGTTTTCAAAGGGGGCCCTCCTATTTATTTGCAGTCACACAGCGCCGCGTGGAACGATGAAAAAGTCACTCTTCCCCCAAATACAGATTTTTCGAAGCATGTTTTATGACAGTGCGGGCTTGAGATGCCAGCAGGGGAAATCCCCCAGCCCCCGTGCTGAGGACAAGCGCATCTCCTGTCATTCCCTGCCACACGAAGGGGTTTCCAAGCAGAGGAGATGGCATCGCCCACCCACGTGCAAGCACACACTCAAGCACACGCACACACACAGCACAATGATCGCCCCAAGGAGAGGTTTACCCATCCCCATCCCCGAGCGATAAACCCTACAAATTTCAAAGGGGTTCCGTCCCCTCCTGACAGCAGCCGACAGGCCTACGTTAATTGAGGCAGCAGCGAGAAATCTAATTAACCCACAGCACGTCGCGAAGCTGCTGCGGTTACCCGGCTCTGATCGCCACCCCAGCTCTCAGGGCAGGCACTGGCCTGGCGGTGGCACCGAGTGGCCCGGCCATGGGCCGCCACCTCCTGCTCAGCCTCGGAGGTGCCCTCAATTCCGCACAAAGCGTCCCGGTGCTTGCCTCCACCTGCTTCTTCATGGCATCTGAGACTCTCTTCCAGCTCCAGCCTTTGGAGCAAGCACCCGCGCTGCTGCTCCTCCTGCTCCAGCCTTCAGGCTCCCCAAAATTGGCCTCCAGGACCCGGCGGTGTCAATCTGTTGATTGCGCCCAAGTCTGGGAGATGGGCTCAGGTCGCTGAGCTCCCACCGTAGCTCTTAGGCTGTAATTACGTTCAAGGCTCTTTGCTTCGGCGATTTCTCCTTGCTAATGCTTGGAGCTTGCCGCACCGAGCTTTTCTTCAAGGCTGACCTCCACACGGCTTCCCAGGAGAGAGCCAGGCCTGTTATTTAAACCAATTCACAGACCGTCTCCCGAAGGCCAGTTGCCCATTATGGGATTTTTTTGAACAGCAGGAATCCGCAGGGCTGATGGCGGCTGAGCTCTTTGTGCCGGCTGGGGGAGAAGCAGAAGAAAAAGGATGGATGGCGTGGGCTAGCATCGCTTCCCAAGCTAACCTTTCCCAAAATCCTGGAGGTCGAAGGATGGAAAAGCTTTTAGGCAGGTCTCCTCTTCTGGGAGGTTAGAAGATGATCCGCTGAGCGTGCTGAGGTCCTGCTCGAGGTGCTCCAAGCGTGTTGGGGATAAAAAACACCAGGCAGGAGAAGCTTCCCAGCAAACAGCCTTCCCAACAAGCACACGGGGCTGCACCAGATGCCCGGGGACACAGCAACACCCCGAGCAGCAGCCTCAGCTCAGTGCCTGCCCAGACAGAAGGGATGCATTTATTTTATTTATTTTTTTTTTTATTTTTTGAGGAATCCCATTGACCGAATCCCTCCAAATTTTGGCACGGAAAATAATGTGGGTTGGAGACCTCTGGCCCACACACAGCCAGCCCCTCGTGGGGAAGCTCGGACACCATCGCCTCGGAGGATGGAGCCAAAGCAGGTCGGCGTGCTCCGAGGGGAGAGGAAGAGGAGCTCCATTTGGGGGCTTTCATTTGTTTATTTATTTATTTATTGAAGAATTAAAAAGTGGCAGTGCTAGCGCAGGGTAATTATCCCTCTGTTCCAGCTGAAATACAATTAAGGCAGCTCTCAACGAGCCCCCGGGATATTGTGGTTTACTAATTAACAAGCGGATATGCTGTGGCCCCTGTCACGGCAATTACAGCATGAGACAGGCTTCAGGAGCTCTAATTACACGTCAGCCCACGACACACGCCGCAGGACAAATTAACGAGGGCCCGGGCTGGCGACGGAGGGAGCTCACCCAGCGAGAGGCTGAGCTGGGTGGCAGGGAAGGGGATGGGGACAGGGACGAGGACGGGGGATCCGGGGGGGTCTCCCCGGCTGGGGACGGCGGCACGGGGAGAAAATTGGGGTGAAACATCCCCAAAGCCATAGCGGTGGCAGCTGGGGATGGGGGAGCCTGGAGTGTGCTTTGCTTTGCTCCCCGAGCCAGGAGGAGCCTTTCTGGCAAGGTGGTTATTGGAAAAAAGTGAGGCGGACCCAGGTCGGATTCAATGAATGATTTCATCCGGGTGATAAAAAATAAATTAAAAAAAAAAAATCGGGATTTTTGTAAATCTGTTTTGACCTGCTCCGTTTTAAAGAGAAGTTGCCGTCCAGAGCATATTGGAAAGGTGGAATTAAAGCAAAAAGCACACCTAGAGAGGACATTTTGTTTCTGGCAGAAGGAGAGGATGTTTGCCAGGGGTTTTTTAGGGAGGGCAGCCCGCAGGGAGAGGGGCTGGGGGGGACACAGCAGGGGTGCTGGGTTTGCCCTGGGTGACACGGGGGTGATTTTTGGTGTTGTGTACCCCCTCCAGGAGGAGCTCCTTGAGCAAAGCAAGAGGAAAATGGGAGGTTTCACAGCAGGCAGGTGCTTTTCCAGCCGGGAGCACAGCCAGCAGGGTGGGACTCGGTGTTTTTGGGGAGGAAGGAGGAGGAGGAAGAGTTGGGAGGGTGGAAAAGGGGGGACCCGACCCCGTCCTCGCTGCTGGCACTGGGAGCAGGAAGCCACCAGAGGCCCCCCCAGGAGTGCAGGGGCGGCACCGAGTCCCCAAATAGATCTCATTAACCATGGCAATTAACACGAGCTGGGCCCTCTCTCCGTCTCGCCGCCCCCGCCGGGGCCGTGCGTGCACCCAGCCGCTCCCAGCGCGGCGGGCACAGCCCAGCTTATCGCCGCCGGCAGGAAATTGCCGCGCAGGAACGGCACGTTTCACTTTTAATAAGTTTGGCAATAAAACGTCTCGTCAAGCCAGGCCGCGACAGAGCGATAATTGAAGCCTCGGCGTGGCCGTAATTGCTCGCTGCTCTCCTGGGGGCGAGCCAGGAAGCCGGGAGCGGGGTTAGGGGGGGGAGCATCCCTCTGCCTCCTGCCCTGGGATGAGGAGGGTCTGCCTCGCGTCCCCATCCCGGGCAGCCCGTCCCTGTGTATGGCCAGCCGGGCTCCTTTGTCCCCAGAGGTGTCCCCAAAGCAGTGGCACCCGTTGGGATGTGGCGGAGGAGGAAATCTGCATGGGATGGAGGGGTTGGGGTGCGGGCACGGGGGACAGGAGGTGCCCGAGGGGTGGTGGAGGAGGAGGAGGGCAGTGGGTTTGTGCCTTCTGAGAGGGACTTCCCAGGAGGGACGTGGTCTCCTGGGGGATTTGCACGAGTCAGTGTGGGAAATGCACAGCACCGAGGGCATAAAGCAGGGATGAGGAAAGCTTTCCTTGGCACCCAGCTGCCCGAGACCCTCCGGAGACCCCCAACGAGGTCCTCCTGGGTACCAACTTATCCCCTTTTCCACCCCAATCACCCCATCCTCCCCCGAGACACCTGACCCCGAGCTCCTCTTCCCCACCTGCCGTCCCCACGGGCAGGGGGTGACGTCCCCCCGCGCAGGGACGGGTACAGCCAGCGCTGCGCGGGGCGGTTAATGGGGACGGAGCGGCTGGCAGCAGGAAATGAGGCATTTCGGAGGCACAGCAGGGACGGGCTGCTGCTGCTGGCGGGGGTCCTGGCCAGGCCGGGCGGCTTTGTTTGCCTCAACGCGGCGCTCGGG